>NC_051288.1:4856009-5456009 GCF_015220745.1 Sebastes umbrosus
CGAAGAGGGACAACGTGAACACAGAGAAAGGGAACGGTTAACTTCAAGGTTAGTGTTGTATTTTCTTATGCAATACTGAGCTCCTGCCAAGTGATCTGTTTGGCCACACTGGTCTTCCTACTGAGCTTTATTTGACTTTATTAAACGGTATTTATCCAGCAAAGATTCACTCAGCAGGCATGTTCTTTTTCACCAAATGTCCTGTTTCACACTCACACCATTTCACACATTTACACCTGGGAGCATCCCAGTGTAACCACAGGCCTCTCATAGGCGCAGTTTGAACTTTAAGGTTCTAGAGGGAATGTAATGTGTACAACAGAGGCTGCGTTTACACAAAAAATAATAATTAGGTACAAAATATTCAACAAACTTCAATCAGGCTTTTGCCACAAGCACAATACTGAGACAGCTTTACTAAGAATACCCTATGACATTCTTACGCATGCAGACAAAGGGGGAATATTCCATCCTAACCTGTTGGTCTTAACTGCTGCCTTTGACACTGTCGATCATGCTATTTTACTTGCAAAATTGGGTTGGCATATCTGGTACAGCTTTAAACAGTTTTTATTCTTATTTGACAAATACATATTTCAATGTTTGCATCAACAATCATGTATCCTCCTCAGCTCCCTTGCGGTGCTGAGTCCCTCAGGGGTCGGTCCTTGGACCAATCCTTTTCTCGTTGTACATGCTTCCTCTGGGTCATTTGTTCAGCCGCTTTCATGACGTGTTATATCACTGTTATGCTGATGACACACAGATCTATTTCTCAGCTAAAACAAATAACCTGACTCAACTGTCCTCTCTCCATGATTGCCTAGCAGTCTCTTAACTTTCTCCACTCAAATTAAGCTAAAACTGAAATTCTTTCAATTGGAACTGATAATTTTGCCACTGCAGTTCATCAGTTTATTGGCCCGTAACATTCAAATATCAGTCCTACCGCTAATAACCTTGATATCATCTTTCACCAGTATATGACTTTTGACCATCATGTCACTAACTTTTCCAGTCCTGTTTTCTCCAGCTGAGGAGCTAGGAAACATTGCAAAAAGCCGATGCATCTTGTCTTCTACGGATCTTGAACTATTAATTCACACTTTAATTTTCTACCGTCTAGACTATTGTAATTCCCTCTAGACCTGCCTCAGTCAAACTACTTTAAATCATACTGTATAAGTCACTGCATGACCTTGCATCCAGTTACAATCTTGGCTTTTCTATCCATCCCCCGCTCCAACTGCAAAAGGTGATCGGGCCTTTTCTGTCTTAGCCCCAACCCTCTGGAATCACCTCCCCCAATCTATCAGAGCGGCTGAATCTTAGGACTGCTTCAAGACGCTTCTAAAAACCCATCTTTATAGGCAAGCCTCTTTATAGGCCTCATCCACATATGTTTGTGTTTGTGTTTTAAAAGGTGCTATATAAATAAAGTTTTACTTACTTACTTACTCATAGTTACTTACAAGCTGGTGGATTTTCATATCCTGACTAATATGCCCAATGAGTGATGGAATATTGTGAGAATTACCAAAGAAACCACACTCTCAAACCACAAAAACCCGACAGTAAACCAGAGATGATCGTTACAAGCTTGTTGATAGACCTTTAGGCTACTCCGTGGTGTCTCATATGAGCCTTAGCATATATGTTAAAACACAGAGAGGTCTAGCGTATTGGGATGCTGTGTGTACATATTACACCGTGTCCTAATTGAATGTGACGAGACGGGAGCGAGCATCAGCGACAAAATCATTTTTATTGCAGTGTTTGTTTTCTTCACGATCGATGCAGCGCTGCGCAGAGCGATGACGATCCGAGCTGAACTTTGGTGGGACGCCCTGTTTCTATTTACTTCTGTCACTTACGTTGAAAGAGCCGCAATGGACGAGGAACGGCTGATTCGTGAAGTTGAAATGAGGAATTATAAACAGCACCTCCTCATTTCACTACAAAAATTTAAATAAGGTGGCAGCTGGCTGGAGGAGGGAGATCGCCAGAAGATCGCCTGAAAGTTTCCTACTTGCTGTTGGCTGTATTGTATGTCATTTCCAGTAAATACCATAATATAACACATGTTTTCTGTTTAAATCGTAGGCAACCAACGTGGGAAGATAGCAAGTATCATCCATCTCACCATCTGTTTCCAGTCTGATCTCGAGCGCACAGCTGATAGGTATGTGGTTTGTTTACATCATGAAACAGAACTGCATATTTAAAGATGCAGTAGGTAAAATTGGAGCAAATATGATTAAAAAAGTTATTTTTATAAAATGGTCACTATATCCTGACAGTAATCTGAAAAAAAATCATGTTCCTCTGTGTCCTCCGGTGTCCTCCGGTGTCCTCCGATGCTCCTAATGGCATCTGCAAGATTTGACAGACTGGAGGAAAACAACCAATCAGAGCTGAGCTACAAGATCTTTCTGAAAACATTTGTAATCCATCATAAGACTCTGACTCGTTGATAATTCCTGAACTGAACTGAAGCTTTCACTGAAATACACACGTGAGGGTACATTGTAGCGGAGCTCAAAACACTTTGAACATATGCTTTAATTTGGTATTGACAATCGTGTGTGGTCGCCTGAACGCTGTGGAGAGGACTCAGCGTCCAGTGTGTTTTTGTTTGGCTCTGTTAATTGACACATTTGGGTGAATGCCATCTTAAATTAAATGTTTGAAGTGAATCCCCAGATATACCCGACTTCCGTTTAAGTGTGAGCATACAGTTTGATGCAAATCGTTGCCCATTGAGCTTGATTAACCCGGTGAATCGGGCTTAACCACCTAGCATACAGTGCTGCTACAGCTGACAAACAACAACTAGTGCGCTGCCAAAACTTTCCGGGTAAAACTTGCTCTCCAGAATTTCTGTTTGCGGTTAGTAGACATAAACATCTGTTGGGTCAAAGGGCGTACCGAAAGGATGACGCAGACCGAACCGAACGTCCTGTACCGAACGGTTCAATACAATTACACGTATCGTTACACCCCTAGCTGTAGGTGATGTAAGTACCTTGCAACAATTAACATTTTAAGTAGTTATCTGCATGCTTCTGATCACTTAAACTGCAGTTCATACAAGGGCTGTGTATTGGGAAGAATCTGGCGATACGATACATATCGTGATACAGGGGTTACGATTCAATACATGGCGATATATTGCGATTTTTTTTTAAAATTAAATTTTAGGAAAATGTCATAGTATAAAGAACACACCACAAGCATAAAATCTGAGTAAAAAAAAAGTTGACATTTTTATGCAATCAGAACAGATGATCTGGATTTGCATTTATCACAGTCCCTGTAACATCCAACATCATAGCACTACTTTGAGAGGGCACATACATAAAGTATTGACTGAATTAAAGGTCCCATTTCATGCTCATTTTCAGGTTCATACTTGTATTTTGTGTTTCTAATAGTACATGTTTACATGCTGTAATGTTCAAAAAACACATTATTTTCCTCGTACTGTCTGCCTGAATATACCTATATTTACCCTCTGTCTGAAACGCTACGTTTTAGTGCATTTCAATGGAATTGCAATGGAATTGGGTTGCTGGGCAACAGTTTTTAGAACATTTAGAATGTTCAAGTTTAAAACCGTGTAATGGTTTAAATATTGTGTATTTGTGACATCACAAATCTTTAAACATGCAATTTCTGAATACACGCTGTGTGTGTTTCTCTGTTTATTGAGCGTTTTGATACTTAAACAGTATTTATATAGCACTTAAACCTGCTATATAATGTAAAAGACCTGAAAATCTCACTTTTTACAATATGGGACCTTTAATCTTTGCATATAAACTATTAATTAAAAATCAATAGTGTTTTTGAGAATCGATACAGTATCACAAAACATAATATCGCGATATTCAGTATTTTCTTATACCCCTAGTACATACATGTATGTATCATTCTGGAGTAAAATAAACCAGAGATTCAGTCATATTTCATACTTCAGTAATGCTGACAATAATATTAGAAGGGGGAAGTTGAGCAAGTGGGTCAACTAATCTCAACTTTTGCCAAAACAATACTTTTGCCAATGCAACGTTATTTGGCAACTTATTGCACATCCTTTGTAGATTTGTTTGTAACGTGACTGCCATAGTTCTATATTAGTCACAAATGTCTTATTTGACGTGTGAAGCAGTTGTATCAAAATCGTGGGGAGAATGTGCCAGTAACCGCTGGGGAAATTGTGCAAAGAGAACAGCTTTTGGCTTAGTTTTAGTCATAAGCTGTGTTTGTAAAGCCATATTAGCTTCAGAAAATTTCTCTATTTCCATAAACAATATTAAGTATACATAATAAGTATTGTTAGCTTCAAATACACATTTGGTTTGCCATAATATGCATAAAGTAGCTTATTTTTCCTAACCTTACTCAGCACGCATGCCGTCTTTTTGTGTTTTCATTTGTGCCCATAATCACAGTAAAGAACGCCCTCTTTAAAGGCTTAGACTATAGACTTTAATGCTTCATAGGCTCTTTGCAGCTGGCAGCAAAACCCAAAATACAATACATAATAACTCCCAACAGAATACAGGAAGACAAACTGCAATCAACAATGGAAAGAGCAGTATAGAGGCTGATTGAGCGAGGAAGTGGGGCCGTCAGCTGGAGAGCTTGTTGTGGAGTAATTGTACAGAATGCATCCCGGCAGTCACGTGCTGTCCGATACGGTACACTGGAAAAAATGAATTCCGTGAAGGAAGTTTCACATGAATGCCGTACAAAGATGGATGATGAAGTCGGAAAGTAAGGGAACGTTTAGCTGTAATTCAGTGATAACCTTTAACCCTTTCAGACTCACAGTATGTACACTTGAAATGCTGTGTCATTATTAAAAAGAGATAGGATCAGTAGCCTATTGGGCTAATGCTGCAAAGTGAAGACATGAACACTCAATTTAAAGTAGCCGAAAGCCAGTATCAGAAGAAGTAGTGGAACGAATGGGAAAAGGGTACTCAAAATAATACATTTCTTGCCAATTTATGGCCAAAAGGATAATCCCGATTATTTTAATCAATATTGAGATCACGATTATTTATCACAATTATTCATAGATTTAAGGGACAAAATATTTTCACTGCAATTTCACATTTAAATAAACAGAGCGCTGCTTTCACTTCCACGTTGTGCTGCATTCTAACCGTCAAAAATTATTAGGAAATAAATTACTGTATTTTTATTTAAATATTTGCTTTGATTAAAAAAAATGTTGTCATTAGTAGTTGTAATTATATATTATAAGCTGTTTAGAGATAGTGTTGGGAAGGTAAACAGGTCACAATTTCCTCTGTCCAATGCTCATTTGTACTGAGCAGAGCTTGAACGCACCATAATGTAACTCACGGAACCTCCATTAAATGGAGCTGTCTAGCTCCGTGCTGTCGGCAGACGAGTCGGTCACTGTGAGCAGCATCATGGGGATGAATTGCAAAATAATAAGTGTCTGATTAAATGAGTTGTTCCAAATGTTTTAAGGTTGTTCCTCCGTGGCTTATTTTGGACTTGCAGTTGTGATAAATTGCAGCTTTATGTCTTCTTCACTCACTATGAAAAATTCCATATTCATAAGAACAAGAACCAACTTCCCTGCACTTTATTAATTAATTCAAACAATATAGCAGCATCTTACCTAATGTTAAAAACAAAAAAGCCAGTAAGACCTTTAAGTGATTAAATTAACATAATATGATACATATAACTTCGGCATTATGAATAATTATTTTTTGCTTTTTTATTGTATATGTTGATTGTATATGATGTACATGTGTACAATAAAGGCATAAATAAAAAGTACAGTACAATAAAAAGTAAGTATAAATAAAAAAAACGTGAAAAAAATGTTCAGAATGCTTCGATGACATCATCGAATGTTCCGAGTGCTTCGATGACATCATAGAATGTTCCGAGTGCTTCGATGACATCATAGAATGTTCTGAGTGCTTCGATGAAATCATAGAATGTTTCGAGTTCTTTAATGTTTTGTGATGTCATAAAGCCACCAGGTCTGGGAAGTTTACATTATAGTGGCTCTCAAGTTAGTACGAATTGAAGTTAAACTCGAGATCACACCATTGTGAGAGAGAGCAAAGTTTTTCAATTGAGACAGAACGGCTCATCAGTGAGACAGACTGCATCTACTCATGGCATTTGGAAGAAGACTCTACCAGCGACAAATGGAGTGTGATATGGAACACCCCTTCAACCTGGAGAAGGAAGGGGATGAATTCAACATTTTGTTGGATTTGGTGGAATTTTACAGCAGGAATTTCATGCACAAACTGGACAAAACCACAAAAGACCTGGATCGTCAGAAGGAGCTGAATCAAATGTTTATCAGCACACTGAAAGAAGAACTGGAAAGGACCACGGAGATCAAATCAGAGATTCTTCAAAAGTTCGAGGACCTCAGAGTGGCTTACATGTCCAGCCTCCAACGCTTCTCAGCTGAGCTTCAGGCTGAGAAAGACAAAAATGAAGCTCTTCAGCTGCAGCTTGAGCAGCTGAAGGTTTCACATCAGGTCAGCCTGAGCTCTCAGGAAGAGAAGGTGAAGCAGTGTAACACCGAAGTGGTCAGACTGATTGTGGAAAAAGGGTCCCTCCAGAAGCAAGTGGAGCACTTGAATAAGCTACTTGAGGAGAAAAACAACCCCCCGCAGGTCGAAGAGAAGACCACCAAGACCAGACCAGGCAACTGGAGGGGCTGGGAAAAAAAAAGCTAGTGTAAAATGCATATATGCAGTATATGTGCATAGTGTAATGTGCATATACTGTATGTAAAAAAAAAAAAAAAAAAATTAAAGAAAATAAATTAAAAATATATATGTGTATATATAATCTATATAATAAGTATGTATAAATAATCACTCAATCAATGAATAAATAAATAAATACTGGTATTTTCATGGCATTAAATCATCATCCATCCAGTGCTGTCAACAGCTGATAAGGTAAAAGATAGGTTATGATTTTAATAATTCCCAATGTAGTAGGCTAGAGAGTTTTAGTTTCTCATGACCTAAATAATGTTACAGCACCTACGTTACATGTGTTATATATTCTGCATGGTCCCTAATGAATGATAATTATAATAATGAATAAATTAAAGAATACAAATATAAGATACATTCAAAGTAATGATTGAAATGATAAAGAAAAATCATTAGAAAATAAAAAAAACATAAAAATGTGTTAAAAAAATTATTATTGAATAAAATGTATGAATCTGAATGCCTGATGCTGATTTTTTATTTATTTTTTTACATATATTTGACATATAACAAGAGATATATGAACAATTAACACAGGGACACCGGATTAAACTGGGGAAATGTATTTTTTTATTTTTTTTAGCCAGAATATTTTTGTCATCATTGGGAAAAAATTCCACAATAACCATTTAGCATATTACAATTTAAGTGTTCTAAGAAGTAACTAGACTTCTCTACAAATGGTCAAACTACGCAGCGCTGATCAAATATGAATCAATATTCTGTTACTGTAATGCCTATTTCTTGGCTCAAATGTTTTCAGAAACATCTTGTAGTGTACTGTTTAGCTGTTAAATGAAAAAAAAATTGCTGGTGAGCGGTGCTTCGTATTTCCTCAACCGATCTCAACATGGCTGCCGGGTCACAAACTTTCTCACAGCTAAACAGTACACTGCTCAGAGACGGCAAGGCTCCAGCTCGGCTCTGATTGGTGGTTTTCCTCCGGTCTGTGAAATCTTGCAGATGCCATTAGGAGCACCGGAGGATACAGAGGCACATGATTTTTTTCAGATTACCTGTCTCATGCACTACTGTCAGGATATAGTGACCGTTTTATAAAAATAACTTTTATTAATCATATTTGCTCCAATTCTACCCACTGCTGCTTTAACTATGGACAATCAGGAGATTAATCGTGATTAAATATTTTAATCTATTGACCGCTCTAGAAAACACCTGACTGGTCATTGTGATCAGTGCCAGTATGATTAATATCTTTATTACATGCAGGAAACTTTACAGTACAAAGACAGGACATGTTTAGAGAATAGACTGTTAGGGACTAGTGTAAAAAGTATATTGGAGGCAATGGGGAGGGCAGAAGAAGGCTGTGAAGCCGCCCACCTGACCTGACTTATGGAAGTCACAAAAGTGTATGCAAAACACAGGAAGGCCTTGTTCCATTAGCACCAATCAACCCATGTTCAGTGTTCATTCCTCAAATCAGTTGGATATCTGTGGAAATACTGAGCAAAGTCAACCAATCTGGTAAGATTGATGTTTTTGTCTTTACATTGTCATTTTAACTGAGAGTTTTTTCCTATGTTTGCGTTGGCTGTCTGTAATCTGTTGTAGTGGTTGGAACATCTTCTATGGGGAGATTGCAACATGTTCCAACAGTTTGAGAGAGTTAATCACGCTCATGATTAACATCCATTTTGCTTCTTCTGCAAACATAACTCCCTCAGGCAGGGCTGCTATTACTATTATTTCATGGCAGGAATCTCTTGTAACCAGGCTTTTGTAATATTATTGAGATGATGCAATATGATGAAAGACCGCTGCAGGATGGTCTTTCCATCAGGTACGTCTGTAGCATCTGCTAGCATAAACACTTGTGAATGTGTTCGTCCCAACTCTCCCACTCCGGGACTTGAATTTCACAGCTATATAGGACCTCATCCCTCGGCGTCAAACAAAAAAACAGAGACTACTATTTTGGCAAATCTTCCATGTCTTGCTCTTATTATCCCCTTTCTTTCTCTCCACTTTCTTCCATCCCACTCCTCCTCCTCTCTTTACTTTCTCTTTGAGTTGTTGTGTCTGCCGCGCTGCGTTCCCTGGCCCGCTCTCCGATACGAGCCCCTTGTTTTCTCCGAGCCAGAATCTCCCCAGTGCAATGTCCTATTAGTGAAAATGAGACATGGGAGTCAGGCTACAGGAATGCTCCTTTTTCCCCAGACGGCCTATCAGTTACCGTGATGGAAAGTTATGATGATACGTTTTACTGCGTCTGTAGATTCTCTGAACTAACTTTAGAAATCACACACTGTATTCGTCCTGCTCCTCCGTCCAGATAATGATACGATCAGTCTTCTGGATTGTGAATAAAATATTTTATAGAATCGCAACACAAGATATTGGGGGAATGTTTTTTTTTTTTAAAAACATCACCTCAATTTATGAAGGAAAGGTTAGCTAAGGTTGTCTCTATCCGCTATTTATCCGCTAGTTCCTTGGATTCCCTTCATGTTTATGAGGTTAAAGCTTCAGTAGGCAGTATATTTTTGGCATCATTGAGCATATTGTAATTCAAGTGTTCTGAGAGATAACTAGACTTCTGCACCTCCTTATGGCTCTGTTTTCAGGCTTTAGAACATCTAGCCTGTGACGGGAGACTTTGACCAATCACAGGTCATTTCAGAGAGAGAGCGTTCCTATTGGCTGTGCTCCGGCTGGTGGGCGGTGTTTGGTATTTCCTCAACTGACTTTCTCATTTTACAGCTAAACAGTACACTACAAGATGTTTCTGAAAACATTTGAGGAGAGAAATAGGCAATACAGTAACAGAATATTGATTCATATTTGATCAGCGCTGCCTAGTTTGACCGTTTGATCGGAGTTTGCGAGTGATTGACAGACGGCTCTCATAGATGGCAGCTGGACAGCAGACTCCAGATCAGCTCTGACTGCTTGTTTTCCTCCGGTCTGTGAAATCTTGCAGATGCCGTTAGGAGCACCGGAGAACACCGGAGGACACAGAGGCACATGATTTTTATTCAGATTACCTGTCTCATGCACTACTGTCACCATATAGTGACCATTTTATAAAAATAACTTTTTTCTGCTGCTTTAAAGGGGCACTCCACATATTTTTGCACATCAAGTTTAGTCAACTCATCATGTGATATCCTACTTGTGAAAACAGCTGCATAATGTCTTCTGTAGCTCTGTTGATGTCATTAAGGTTATCTCTGCTAAAAAAACTTGAATTGAAAGCATTTCTGTGAGCATGGCATTTAAAAGACATCGGCATGTAGCAGGGAGGGTTAAATAAAAGACGCTATGCAATTGTATGATGGGAAATGTAGGATCAAGGGGTTATGGAGCTTGGCCTGTAAAAAATCTGGATAGATATCTCAGCGTCTGCTGCATTGATTTTGACCTTTGGGACATGTGATGCTTATCTTCAGGTCCATACTTTGGGTTTCTATTAGAACATGTTTACCTGCTTCAATGTTTGAAAAACACATTATTTTTTTTATACTGTCTGTCTGAATATAGCTGAATTTTACCCTCTGTCTGAAACGCTCCGTTTTAGAGCTTGTCTCTTTAAGACCCCCTCCTGAAAAAGCACAGTCTGCTCTGATTGGCTGATTGCAAAGGTAGTTCTCAAGCTGTTGGCGGTCATCATCATCGGTGGTCATTCAAGGCCCGTATGACTGTCCTCTGTGTTGGGTCGTCTACTTGAGGGTCCATAGATGGCTGTAGAGGCCAATCCACATATCACATACTTTGATCCACATACATTGGTGCAGTGTGGGCAGGTGTAAGTTGTGGTGGTGGTTGCTGGTATAGGCACGGCGGAGTTCTGTTTGCTCCTTCCTGCATGGATTTCTTCAGTGCAATGTGCTCCCAGTTGGTTGATTGGATGTAGAATGTCTTCAGACTGGTCTCGATACTGTCCTTGAAACGTTTCTTTTGCCCGTGGGGGGCTCGTTGACCTTCCTCCAGCCAGGATCTGTTTGGGGAGACGTGTGGATGACATGGCCGGTCCATCAGAGTTGGTACTGCATTATTGTGGTGGTGGTGGTGGTGGTGCTGGTCATGTTGGCTTCCTACAAAACACTGATGTTGGAGCGCCCCTCCTCCTTGCTGATTCTCAGAATCTTTGTAAAGATCTTTGGTGGTATTGTTCCAAGGCCCTCAAGTGTCTGCTCTAGATGGTCAATGATTGATTTGGGTCGGTAGGCGCTCCAGATACACAAATTTATGAGCACAATGTATGTAGCATGTTTTTAAGTTCTGTTATCCACTTTTTATGCCTCCACGCCGGCGACAGCTGTTGCTGGAGGTGTTATATTTTCGGGGTTTCCGTCCGTACGTAGAATCCGTCCATTCTCGTGAATGCGATATCTCAGGAATGTCTCGAAGGAATTTCTTCAAATTTGGCACAAAGGTCCAGTTTTTACTCTTCAAAACAAACACATCCAGCAAAAAAAAACAGGAACAGCTACAGTCTCCCTTTAAACTGATGCAACAGCTGATGATGAGCCAGCGATTTATGAAACGGCCCAGTCCTTTGAACATGAATGACATTCAACTGATTGCTTTTATCACTGCATCATGTTTTCATCTACAAAATGAATTGTCTCCAATACTCAGGCTTTTTGTCAACTCTGCAACAAGTTCCATTTATATTATCTGCATCCAGAAATATTGCCTGCAGATGACCTGGCCATGCTCCCAGTATTACAAGTCTCTGTAACATGTGTTTAGTCAATCAGAAAACTTGTGTGTGTGTGTGAGCGCTGCGGGGTGATCCGCCGCTGTAAATCATGACTTTGCGATTAGTGATAAGCCCCTTTTTGAAGGGCTGGGGTGCGATAAAGCCGTGAGGGTCGGTGTGTGTGTGTGACAGAAAACCACCGAGTGCTGCCAGATACCGCTGATGACATCATGAAGGTTATCTCCCTGTCCAACAGACGTGCACGTGTCCTGAATGCATGAAAACATTTCTACAAGGAATATGACACACACATTCTCCCTCCACTTACTCATTGCTGTTTCTCGTTCCTTAAATCTGCTCTAATCAATACTTTTCTGTTAACTATGGATCAAATAACCGAAAGGTGTTACTTGTAGTGACAAACTTACCAATAATTCTTAACCCACTCTGCAGTTCCCCTCCATTTTACAGTACTTTTTAGCATCATTCAGCTTCAGTTTGTTGCACTGTTCCCAAGTAGACAAAACAAAATAAAAACAATTAATACAGGTTCAAAAGAATACATTAGGGAGGGGATAAGAAGATAGATATGTTTGAGCATTAAAGGGAGTTTGAGTGTTTTGAAGTGGGGTTGTATGAGGTACTTATCCATAGTCCATGTATTACTTACAGTGGATGCCGGTCGGCACGCCCCCGGCTTGGAGAAACAGACAGGAGTTACAGAAGCAAAGCAATGTACTGCTGTGGACGGGGGTGGTAGCAAAATGTATTTTAGCCACCTAAAAGAAAGGCCCACCTTAAATAATCAACATGAGTTTAAGTGTACGCTATATTTAGAATATTTTTGCCGGTTTACCTTGCCGTGAGACAGCTATACAGTCTATCTTTCCGGCGGGGAACTGAAGCCGTTATCTTTGCTCTCGTCAAAGCCACCAGACTCCACTGAAAAAATACAGTAATTATACCTCGCAGAACATGGGAGTTGCTGGTCTACAGCTGCCTCGATCGGTTATTTAGTTTGTGTTATTGTGTGACTTTGGTGTTTTAAATGGTTAGTTCAGATTCACCGAACTCACACAATAACACAAACAAACTAACCGATCGAGTCGGCGGCAGAAAAGCAACCCCCGTGTTCTCCCCGAGGTAAAATTATTGTTTTTTTCAATGGAGTCTGGTGGCTTTAGTGAGAGCATAGATGGATGCAACGGCTTCAGTTCCCTATCAGAAATGGCTGTCTAAGAAACAAGGTTAAACAGTGAAAATATTCTAAATATAGCGTACACTTTAAACTGATATTGATTTTTTTAGGTCGCTAAAATACGTTTTGCTGCCGGCCCCGTCCACAGCAGTACATTGCTTTGCTTCTGGCTGGTAACTCCTGTCTTTTTCTCCAAGCTGGGGTCGTGTCAACCGTCATCTACTGTAGGTAATACACTGACTATGGATAAGGACCTCATACAACCCCACTTCAAAACAAACAAACTATCCCTTTAATAAGAATGTTTTAGAGGTTTTCATAGGTGTATTTTTTAACTTTAGACAGAGCCAACTACCCCCAGTCTTTATGCTAAGCTAGGCCAAACACATTCTGATTCCAGCTCTGTGCTGAACGCACAAATCAATCGTATCATCTCACTTTTGGGAAAAACAAAAAAGAAGCCAATACGCATATTTCCCAAAATGTGGAACTTTGTTTAGAAGGTGCAGCCAGATGCTTATAAAGAAGATGAAATTGATGAAATCAACCTGTTCATTTGCAGCACTTTGTTTCTCCCCAAAACATGTTTATTTGCCGGTACAGAACAGCTGGTACTCTCCCTCTCTCCACGTCCCCCCACCCCATGCGGTGCAGTGCACCAGGCGCTCTGCAGAGACGGTATGTTCTCCCTCCTTGCCGCCTCTACATCTGGCCGCGTTGTGTTGAACCTCCCAGCTCGGCCGACAGATAAGCCCCAGTGATGGATACGCGGTGTCACCATCCAAAGCCCTGCCTATCTATTACAGCGCACAGGCCGTTTCATGTGGTGGCTCTGTATGTATGGGTGAGCTGGTTTTCTGTGTGTGTGTGTGTGTTCCTTGGCAGGGAGGATGGTTCACATATTGGGTCGGTGGGTGTGTGAGGTGAGTGGGTGTTTGGAGGAGCTGTGACTGGAAAGGGAAATTATTAGTGGGAGTAGAAAAACGAAGCGTAGAGGAAGATATAGGGGGACAAAGTTGAGAGAGACAGATGGAGGGAGGCAGCGCCCAGAGATACAAAATAAAGACAGAAATGAGTTTCGAACAGCGACAACTGTTAGAGTGGAAGTTATAATCTCCTGTTTTGTTATATTAAAATATAATTTTTGCTACTCCACTACCAGTTGCTTCCTGTAAATATTTAATATAAAACAATACTGATAACCAGTCCTGAACTAAAAGGGAAAAATATTACACAATCTCAAATATCATCGACAGGAAATGCAAGAAAACAGCTTGATCACCTTGTTTGATGACCTTTGACCTTTTGGAAGCGCGACACCAAAATGTAGAGACTGAAATAGTTAAATTCATTCACCGGTAGCATCTACAGTATAAAGAGAGAATTTTTTTTTTGTGCTGGAACTGGATCTTTAAGTAGCTTCTGGGGGCTGAATATCTTTCTTGTCCTTTCCGTCTAAGCTTTGAACTCTGTTACACTCCTGGCTGTGCATCAGTGACTATGTCTACAGGCACACTAATATTCCACTATTATTCAGAATATGACAATATTGTAAATTTGATATGGGTCGTGTAAACAACATATTCCGTTTGGATATTCTGATCAGACCTTATTCCGAATGGAGCAAATTCAGATTAAGACATGTGGGATATGTTGATATTATTCAGGTTTTAGGAGCATTCTGTGGACATGTATACTTCGCATTCAGAATATGCGTCTCAATTTGGGGTTTTTATGGCAGTTGGCGAAACACAGCCTATTTCCCGTTTTACGGCCAGCTCTGTGAGTTGTACAAAAACCAACTAGCCGACGGTTTGCTTGGATATCAACAGTTTATTTGGATGTCACTGTGATCACTGACTATTGATTGGGAACATACATACAGTATGTAAATTGATTGTAATGTAGGATGTTGTATTATGTGATTTTATGTATGTTATGGTATCATGTTTTTTTATTTTTTCTTAAAAGCTTAACCAAAGACAAGGTCTGCAAATTAGCTATGGCTGAAAATCCTTTATACGTCGCATCGTTTGCTCTTTAATTAGGTGTAACAATGCCTACATGTGTTGTCCCTGTCAAATTAATATGCGCAAATATCGCAACGTCGACCTTTTCAAGAAGACGGTTGAAGGAGTAAGAATGAGTATGCACGGCTGCATGTAAACGGGGGTATTAGTGGGATATTCATGTCCATTAGCCATGGAAACAGTTTAGTGGGAATATTGTCTTTTTCGGAATAAGGACAAAAAACTGAATATTTTCTGCACATAGTCAGTAAGTGATATTAAAGCAGGACTATGTACATTTTGAAAGAATAAATCACATTTTCTTCCTCTCACAAATGAAACTCAATAAAGGGCGTTCTCATGTGCGTGCATAAGATAAACAAAACTGGGACCCACTCATAGTAAAACAGCTCCATAGCGCTGTACTCCACAGGGAACCTTTAATGCAGGGTCTATTTAAGGGTCTTCAAAAGTGCTTGTTTTTGTTGTTATAGACACCCCAAAGATATTCAATTTAATGTCGCATAAGACAAAGAAAAGCATGCAGATCATCACAAATTGAGAAGCTAAAACTAAACACATTTTGGCTTAAAAAACAAATTGTTAAAATGATTAATTGATGTGAGCAATTCATTTTCTTGTCCGTGGATTATTCATTTAATCATTTCAGCTCTAATTTCCACATCTTTCAAAAAATTATTTACCAGACATAAACTGGCTGAAACATGAAGTGTCTGTGATCATATATGTGTGCTTAAGTTAGTGTTTGTGAGTGTGTGTTTCCGTGTGCAAAGCAGTATCTAGCCCTCTTTGCTCATTATCTAATAATTGTGGGACTTAACTGTGCCGTCCACTTTCACATCTCCATCAGTGATATGTTCAACTAGTGGGCAATAACTCATAGAAATTTATCAGCACCGTCCAGTTGTCAAGGCCCCTAGCAGCTCATAAACCTCCCCAACATACCGGTAGGAAGATTCAAGACCCCCGGTAGAACACTCAAGACCTCCATAAAGCTGCTGACCAGTAAGGAAGTGAAAGTAGCAGGCCTTTGATCAAGGGTTTTGAAAATCTGGGAAAGTGAATGAAAGATGTCCTACCTGTGCCCTCAGCTATAGTGCTATCAAGTAGCCAGCGAGCAAGGTATTTAGTCCCTCTGTGTGTATAGCGTAGTTAGAGAAGACATGGACAGTGTTTTGTTCTCTACTTTGCTGGGTCATTGTGTTTCTGGTCCTACTGGTGGTTGCCTGTACTGTTGGGGAATTGGGGAACTGAAGCTTTTTTTTTACTCTGTATAAGAATGGTGAGTAGATGTAAAGGTAGAATCATTATATTCTCTATGGAACACACTGAAATGGGAAAATCTGGAAAAGTTAACATAGTGGAAAGCACCTGTCTTGTGGAAAGCATTGTACATACTGTACGTCAGAAGATTAGGAGAATAAAATGGCAAGATTTTACCTCTCATGCAAGAGAGTAGGGCTGCAAATCACAATTATTTTCACTGTTGATTAATCAGTTGATTATTTTTTTTCAATCGATTAGTTGTTTGGTCTATATAAAATGTTAGAAAATGGAGAAAAATGACGATAAGTTTTCCCCAAAGCCCAAGATGACGTCCTCGGATGTCTTGTTTTTTTTCCACAACTCAAATATATTCAGTTTACTGTCATAGAGGAGCAAAGAAACCAGAAAATATTCACATTTAAGAAGCTGGAATTAGAGAATTTAGACTTTTTTTTTTCTTAAAAAATGACTCAAACAGATTAATCGATTATCAAAACAGCTGGCGATTAATTCAGTAGTTGACAAATAATTGATTAAACTATTCATTGCTGAAGCTCTAAATGAGAGTGAAGATGGGATAAATTTATGTTCATGTTTATTTTTTATTCAAGACGACTCATCATAAATATTGTGACATTTTATATGAAGGGAAAAAGAGGGATTTTGATATAAAAACAATTTTTTTACATTTATTTGACATATGCCAAGAGGTGGCTTACATATTTTTCAAGTCATTGTGTGTATAAAAGTGCTTTATATTTGCTAAAGAGTAATCCCCAACTTTATATTAGTACATACAAAATCTCATAAATCTCGATATCCAATAATTTGTCCTGTTCAGTGTGATTTCTCCAACACTTCCGTAACTGCTTCAACTGTCTGCTGTCACCACAATCTTTTGAAGCTTTAGCTTCGTCAAGAAGTCTTTACACGTAGGCTGGGTTTCTAGAAACCGCTTCCAAATGTGGGAGGTCAAGTAGGGTCGCGTTATGTTGCTGCAGGTTGAGGGTATGCATGTCAATATATGTCTAATACCCAGATAGATTAAAACAATCAGCTGATCATGTGGCATGTCTTGTCTCAGGAGAAAGACGTGAGACGGATGATGTGAACGGTGAAATGCAGGAAAAATGACACACATTGCTACCTGTTTCGACAGCGGCTGCTTGTAAACTGGTGGCACATCATGTTACTGGAAGGGTTGGTGTTCTGTTTATTTGGGTTTGTTTGGGTCAACCAGATTTTAGATCAGGTGAAGTTAACAGTCTATTTGAGTTGGGTCTGACTGTTATATTTTGAAAATTAGTTTATTCACAAGGTCCGTTTGGATCCAGTCCAAAATTTGCTCTTGAAGAAAAATTCTGTCTTCCTCTTTTCGTGCTGTAAAGCAATCCAGGAGTTTCTCCGCTAACATCCAGCCAGTGAGGTACTTGAACTTTACTTTTTTCATGCTACTTTATACTTCTACTTCACTGCATTTCAGAGAGAAATATTACTTCACTACCTTTTATCAGAAAGACTTAATCACTAGTTACTATAAAGGTTAAGATTTTAGATTGCAAAACATATAAGGAGTTTATAAAGTCAGATACAGTGCTTTACTATTAAACTCACCAGTAGTGTCTAAAATAAAATTGGCCGCATATTGACAAATAACTACATCTATACGATATCCAGAGCATGAATACAGCATCAAAGAACAATTCACTATATGTAAAGATATAGTTGAGTAATATCTACCTGAGCACTGCTTTCAGTGTATGTTCGTGCATCTTAACATCCCCCAATGGCTAGCTAACGGCTGCCGCTCTGCTCCCGTACAGCGGTTACAGCTGATAACGCCGTCCCGACCGACGCCGACGTTTCGGAAGCGTAGCCCCCACCCTCTGGTTCCCCCTCAGGTTAACACTATTAGCTCTGTCAGTAGTGCTGCCTTAGTTTTCACTGTTAGCGCCGTTAGCACCGTTAGCTTCGAGCTGCCGGCCATGTTGAGAGCCGTGCGGAGGCAATAGAAATACTCCCAATCTCACATTTGGCACCTTTAAGTAACATTTTGAATGCAGAACTTTAGAATGGAGTACTTTGATACAATTGTATACTTTTACTGAAGTAAAGGATCTGAATACTTCTTCCACCACTACATCCAACCACAGCTGGAGAGTGGAGTGGAGACCCAAACAGACTGCAGATTTTATCAGCAATGGACATGTTTACTTACAGTAAAATATATGAAAGCCTGACTACATTAACTGATCTGATTGCACCAAACAACTGCAGCTTTCCACTTGTAGTCGTTCAGTTCACAGATGCTTGTTTCCGCTGGAGACCTGCGACCCTGTGCTTCGACCCCCCCCCAACTGTGTAAAAGTGTAGTAAAAGCTTCCAGACTGGCTTTTCCACATTGATGCACAGTTTCCGCTGTGATCAGTAGTGGCTTTTTAGGAGAGGGCCAGGAGGTTTGTAAAGGGAGGTCAACCAACACACACACACACACACACACACACACACACACAGAGGCTCGGGTCCACAGAGGAAGGAATAGTACACAGGGGCCCTCACACACATGAGATGACATGGAGGTGTATATATATCTATTTGTATGTGTGTGTTCATAACTACCCATGTGGTTATGTACTGGCGCATGTTTTGACTGCAGTATGTCAGAGCGGTGCAGTAAAAGCAGCCCTGGAGCACCATAAAGCCAACTCTTACAGTACACGTTGTTGCCCCTCAGCTAAATAAGTAAAAACAATCCATTGTTTTTAATAATGAGTTGATTTTCAGACTGAGGCTCATGTTGTGTTTTTCATTTTTCCCATGTTGCTGGATGGCAGCAGAAATGCAATTAAAGTCATTGTGTCATTAGGGCATGTTGCCTGTGAGCAGGAATTAAAAACACCACAGCACAGCTACAGTACCTTGTGGAGTGAACACAGCTTTTTGTAGTAAACACACATACATATATATACAGTAACTAGAACTTGCCCCAGCAATTAGAGCCCAATCAAATTTTCCTCCGTGCTTGTCAACAATCTTCCCCACATACATTTTTTTTCACTCATTTATCTCTTTATGTCCGCATGCTTCGACCGTCCACCATTTTCCAGAGTTGTTAGTCGGCATATTCTTTCTCTCTTTGTCTTTCTCCATCTGTCTGTTTTTTCTGTCTCTATCACAGGCTCTTGGTCTCTAACCCCTCGTTCTGCCTTTGTGCAGTATTTTGCATTTGAAAAGACCACCCATGGGTGCAGGAGGGGGGCAGATTCTCAAAGAGGAATTGGTTTAGAATATTAATTGTTTTTTTTCTGTTTTCTCCTGGGAAAAACTACCCACATTAACACCGCCTGCGACTTTCATTTAAAGGGACCATGTCATGCTAATTTTCAGGTCCAAACTTGTGTTTTGGGTTTCTACTAGAACAAGTTTACTTGCTTTAATGTTCAAAAAATACATTATTTTTGTCATACAGTCAGTTTGAATATACCTGTATTCACCCTCTGGCTGAAACGCTCCGTTTTAGCGCCTGTCTCTTTAAGGCCCACCTCCTGAAAAAGCCCAGTCTGCTCTGATTGGCTTGCGAGGAAAACTATGGTGCACCTTTGTAAAGGTAGTTCTCAAGCTGTGGCGGTATATTATAACGAGCCTTCATGTGACATAGGAAGGGGAAACAAATCTGAATGGTTTATTATATCACGTTTGTCACATGTACTTGTATCGAAGAAATGCCCCCGACTTCATCACCCTAAAAAAAAATTACTAATCCCTGAACAAAATCCACAATTTGAATAAAGTGATTCAATGTATTAAATTAGTTTTTATTTGGTTGAGTTTTTTTTAATGAATATAACTTGTTAGTTTCGTTAACATAAATAAAGTGATGATGTCTTTACAGATTTGCCAAACAAATGCTGATACATAATATGATCCCTTTTTTTTGTAACAACTAAATTAATTCCCTATAATAGTATTCGAGCTGAAATCGATTTTTTGTTATTGTGGTTAAATAAATGTAATTCATGGTAATGTTGGAATTCTGCCCGTTAATACCGCTGCGGGCCTGTCTTTGTGTGCATTTTTGACTGCGGTGAAAATGTTATTTTTGAAAGACTAAACGCCAACAAATATGGATCGAATCAGAATTTTGCGTTAGATTTTTCTACAAAGTAGCAAAAAAACATATTTTTTCAAATAGTTTTATACATACTTTTGCATAAATTATCCAGAAAGTGAGTCATGATTTTAGTTATACTTGAAAAAATCGAATTCTAACAACCTCAGAGCACCCCCTGTGATTTTTGACGCCCCTCCTAAGGGGTGCTTCCCCACTGTGTTGTCTTATTTCACTGTGTGTGGGTTGATGGGCACTCCAGACACCCGAATGTATGTGCAACAAGCAATGAAAAAGTTTTTTTTTTTCATGATATGTCCCCTTTAAGTCCCTACTCTGCCTTGACAAAATGCAAGTAAGGCTGATATTCGGTTCAAATCAAGCTAGTTAGCAGGGCTACTGTTCAGCTAGCTCCTGTAGTGCGAGTGCATTTTGCATTAGTTTCATCTGTCTTTTTAAAGTTTAAACAATTTCCTGGTGTTTACTATACATATTGTAATATAAATCAGTGTTTAGTACAGCTCTTGGTATTAGCATTTGAACCATGTGTGATTATAACAAAGATAAGCAATAGTTAGCTTGTTAGTAATTCTCGTGACATTTTCCCAGCAAAAGTGTTATTGGTCTTTCCAAATTAATATTATTTTGGGAATGAACTCATCTAAATGACCTTCCCTGTTCTTTTCAGAACTATATTCTTAGCTGCCACGTCACCCCGCACCACATTGTTGCGTCTGTAGTGACCTCAGAGATTGATGAGATAAACATCTCTCTCCGACCCTCCCTGCCCTACCAAATCCAGAGTTCCACCAGCGTCCGTCATGCTCCGTCTCTCAGAACTCACACTACACCAACAATAGTGTGGTCCTTTAATTGTCACCCATATCAAGCCTATAACCGGACTACCCGTCTCGAAAGGGTATCGGATGGTAATCAGCACGGCAGCCTATACAGTTAGTGCTGTCGCTCAGAGCCTCTGACGTCACGTCGACATGCCTGTATGATTAGTTCTGGTTCAAATCCAGCTGACCTGCATTGTCA
This sequence comes from Sebastes umbrosus, assembly GCF_015220745.1. Classification (NCBI taxonomy): domain Eukaryota; kingdom Metazoa; phylum Chordata; class Actinopteri; order Perciformes; family Sebastidae; genus Sebastes; species Sebastes umbrosus. Next base: position 4,877,122 of record NC_051288.1, read on the forward strand.
CCCGTGATCAGCATCCTGCAAATGCCTGTAACGGGACAAACATTGTTCATTAAGAGTTTTTGCAGTATTGTAAATTAGAACTATGTGATGTGACGCAGGGGGAGGCGGTTAGAGGCTGGGGCTGCCATTGTCTGGAGCCTTGAATTTAGGATTTCTTTAGTATTATCAGGGTACACAGGGCTATAGATTATGAACACAGAAATATCTACCTACATATCTACCTTTTTAAAAAAATCAGTGATAGATTATTTTAAGTAACCTCCTTTTATCTATTGTCCATTTATGTCTCTTTGTGTTTACCCAACTCACTCGTTTACCTGATCAAGGTATGCCAACCCTGTCTCCTGAAAATTATTATTTTTGACTCATCACTCACTCATCTCCAACTGCTTATCCGGGGTCGGGTTGCGGGGGCAACAGCTCCAGCAGGGGACCCCAAACTTCCCTTTCCCAGGCCACATTAACCAGCTCTGACTGGGGGATCCCGAGGCGTTCCCAGGCCAGTGTGGAGATATAATCTCTCCACCTAGTCCTCCAGCTGGTCGTGCCAGAGGGCATCCTTACTAGATGCCCGAACCACCTCAGCTGGCTCCTTTCAACGCAAAGGAGTAGCGGCTCTACTCCGAGTCCGTCACGGATGACTGAGCTTATCACCTTATCTCTAAGGGAGACGCCAGCCACCCTCCTGAGAAAACCCATTTTGGACGCTTGTACTCGCGATCTAGTTGTTTCAGTCATGACCCAGCCCTCATGACCATAGGTGAGAGAAGGAACGAAGATTGACCGCTGCTCCGATTCTCCGGCCAATGTCACGTTCCATTGTCCCCTCACTCACGAACAAGACCCCGAGGCACTTGAACTCCTTGACTTGGGGTAAGGACTCATTCCCTACCCGGAGTAGGCAATCCATCGGTTTCCTGCTGAGAACCATGGCCTCAGATTTAGAGGTGCTGATCCTCATCCCGGCCGCTTCACACTCGGCTGCGAACCATTCCAGTGAGTGCTGGAGGTCAAAGACCGATGATGCCAACAGGACCACATCATCTGCAAAATATGGTTTTGGAGAAAATGTAATTACCCTGTGGATTTTGACGTATCTTCCAGCCCAAGAAAAGTGGTACATTGTTGTTTAGTTATGGAAAGATCATGAATTTAGTTAAATATTGTAAAAGTAAGTATTTCCTGTTTCATTGTTGACGTTTTTAACCAAAGCAACAGTCTCTCCCTAACCTTCACAAGTGTTTCGAGGCAGTTTTGGTTGCCTCTAGCCGATATTGTGGGGAATACAAATACGGTTGAACGTTTTTACCTTCTGTATGAATGTATCATGTGGTCATCAAAAACGAGCTCACTCAAAAAAATCCATTTGGCAATACTTTTCTCTCTGTGTATTTGCTGTTGCAAACATAATTTGAAGCAGACAGGGTTAGTCAAAGGGGATACTTTTAGATTTCCCAGTTTTGAGATTTTTGCCTCCAACACAATGGAGGCGAGGAATATTTAGGTTGTGGCGCTCACAGTATTGTGTATAAAACATCTCGACAATCTACAGATTTTACGGTGTTTTTGTTGGAACTTGGAAGTTATTTTCACTTATTATTGTACAATTAGATGTTGTCTCTGCACTGTGCTCATGTAGAGATTGTGCTTTATTACAATCTGTGTGACTCTCCCATTATTTTCATTGTACCTTTTATCATTCTTTTTACCTTATTTTCTCTTATTAAGTTATTGTTTTGGTTCGGTTTGTCTGTTTGTCATTATGGTAACGGAAAAACTACTTGCCCATTTTTCATAAAACTTGGTGGAAGGCTGTAGCGTAGGCCATCAAATGTTGGAGCGTATAGACCTTGGCAGAGGTCTGCGCTCTTTCCGAGTGCCCTTCTGGATGGTTCATGGAGTGGTGACCTCACGTAACTCCGGCATAGCTCACCCAACTTAGACTTGAGAGAGGGTCTAACTGCCAGAAGACGTGCAAACACCTGCGTTGCTGTGCAGAACCTTTTCTAAGATCGTATCAGGGCTCACTCATCCACCAAGCAGAACCTGAATCAATGAAATGTGACCTTTTGCTTGTCACTCTTTTGGTTTCGTGTAGAACTCGCTCTGATCGACATTTATTTGGCTGAGTCGGTGCTCGCGCCTCTGATGTGACGAGTCCTGTCTGCTTGGCTGTCTGCTGTGGAACACATCCGTATGAAACATGTCATCTGTCCTGTGCTTGTTACTACCATTTCCCCTGTCGTGCGAGCGCCGCGGAGACTGATGGCTTTTTCAGATGGGACCATGTGCTACTTGCTCCTGACCGCAGTCAACCAACCTACTCACCGCCACCTTTTTGATATCCCGCCACCTGCCTTTCCCTTCCTTGTTTACTCTGTTATCCCACCGCTCTTCTCTAACTCTTTCTCTTTCGTTTCCTCAATATCTGAGGACTTAGTACTCTTACACTGCACAGGGTGAGATTTTCATGTAGAAATGGGGCTAAACCCCAAATAACTGATGCACCCTCATTCACCTCCTTTGCCCAAATTAAATAGATTTTAAAGGTCCCATATTATGCTCATTTTCAGGTTCATACTTGTATTTTGTGTTTCTACTAGAACATGTTTACATGCTGTAATGTTCAAAAACACACTATTTTCCTCATACTGTCTGCCTGAATACACCTGTATTTATCCTCTGTCTGAAACGCTCCGTTTTAGTGCATTTCAATGGAATTGCAATGGAATTGCACTAGGCAACAGTTTGGGTCCATGTTTACTTCCTCTCAGCTGATGCTATTTACATACACTGCAACAGGAAATAAACCATTTAGAATGTTTACCTTTATCACTGTGTAATGGTCAAAATATTGTACATTTGTGACATCACAAATGGACAGAAATCCTGACGGCTTGTTTCAACGCACAATTTCTGAATACAGGCGTGTGTATTTCTCCGTATATTGAGCATTTTGATAGTTTAGCAGTATTTATATAGCACTTAAACCTGCTTTATAATGTAAAAGTCCTGAAAATCTCCCTTTTTACAATATGGGACCTTTAAATGACATATTTGTTATCTTAAATTCTCTAGAATTTAGAATAACGTTATCTGGGTTTGAATAATGTTCTCCTGCAGAGCATGAGTTTGTAATGGCTCGAAGATACTGCAGCCTCCTCATGCCACTTGTTTTGTTTTTTATTGAACCGTAGTTGAAGAAATGTTTAAATTATATTTTAGATTAGGCTCAAATACCATTTTTGTTTCATATTTTGTCCCTTTGGTCTCCTTGGCTGTGGAGCATTACAGACCAGGCAAGTTAGTATAGGGTGCAGTTTACTCACATCATATAACATGGTGGATCTGAGGTCCTCAAAAAGGCTGTTCTCATACTCCGTTCGTAGCTATACTTACGAAAAGTAATGCACTGTAAGTCGTATATATCCCACGAAATCAGTGCACATTTAGTCCAAGTAATTGTGAACCAGGAAGTATAAAGAGTGACAAACGCTGTGTAGGGAGGAGGTTGTGGTGGATGGGTGGGTGAAAAAAATCACAGGACTTCAGCCCAGGAGATTGGTGTTCATGTCCCATTTGAAACCAGAAGTCAAACCTAACTTACATACTTCAGTTAAACCTCTTCTGTAATTAAATTAACCCAAACGTCGACTTATTTGTCAATAACTTCCGTACGTAAGTAACGCAAACTTCTGTAATTATATTAACCCATATGTTGACTTATTTGTCACATAACTTCCGTACTTAAGTAACGCCACTTTTGCAGTTATTTTAACCCAAACCACGATCTTTTCTTAAATCTAACCAAGTAGTTTTGTTGCCTAAACCTACCCAAGTTGTTTTTTATGAAGACGGAAGATTATTTTGAAAAGACTGTATGCATGTAACGTGCGAAAATGGACAGGTGTTGCTGGACATTCGTAGGAGAATGCTTGGAAAATAAGGAATAACTTTTCTTAAGAAATTATACAAACCATTGCGTGAGGATACGTTGTCTCAAAATACAGTAGCCTTTTTCTGCCATTTGTAACAACCATCATGCAAAAACAATCTGATGCTGCACAATGAACTGACCATGCGTTGTTGAAGACAAGGCACACTACAGTGTGTCTCTTTTTTTCACTTGGCAACTCTTCTTTCTGTTATACCTCTCTTTTTTAAAAACCAGTTGAGATAAAATCTCTTTTCAATAGTGATCTGGCCAAAAAGGAAGCAGCCTAAAGGTCACCAACTGTGTTTGTCAGACTTGTGTTTTGTATGACTTTGTCACCTTTCTGACTGACACATGTTGTTCCCAGAGACAGATTGATACTTCTTCCGTGTTCTTGCAGTCAACGTACTGTATCTTGTTTCTGCTGCATTTTTCTTTGCGTGTCAAGAGTCACGTAGACACATCCATCATCCGACTGTGTCGACCTGTTGGCATATTGGAACTCAAAATGTAAAGTCATGTCAGTAACAGAATGGCTCAAACCTCTGCTTTTATCATCTCATAGCTACGATAACCCCAAACCTTTTTTTATTCCAAATAAGTCCTCATGGGGACGGAGCTGTCAGGCCATCAGCAACCATGCGGTACAAAGTGAGTCTTGGCCACGTCTCCGTCTCACTCGTTGGACTCCTCCATGAATAGAGTGTTCACAAGCCGCCTCCAATGAGTATGAAAACACTGTGTCGCCTAACACATAATCCACATCATAGGAAAATGGTGTTTGGTCCCGCGGCAGCGTGACATCACTCAGTGTTTCCCCTACTTGACCTTTGTCAGATGGCAGCGCCGAGGACCCGAGGGGAGGGCTCTGCCGTCGAGCAGCTTGTGCCCGCTCGGACGTTCAATATCTAATATTTTCATAATGAGAAACAACCGAAAGCAGAACATAGAGAGTTCTGTATGATGTCCTTGCTTTCTGACTTGGTAATTAGTTGTGATAGTTGGGTAACGGATGCTCTGCTTGAAGGGACACCAAGAACATATCCACTGTTCCGTAACGTATAAGTCGTACAATGCTCAGACATTTCCACTCATTCGGTTCTCCAAACCATGAGAACATAATGAAAGGCCGTCCTGGTAGCCTAGAATTTAAGATGCATACCATATAACCTCAATGTACCCAGTAAGAGTCCAACTGGGGACTGTTGCTGCATGTTATACCCCACTCTCTCTCTCTCTCTCTCTCTCTCTCTCTCTCTCTCTCTCTCCACGTGCCCTGTCTATAGCTGTGCTGTCAGCTGACGATTCCCCGCATATGCACCCTGAGTTACTAAGCCAGAGCTTTCACTGTATCACTGAGCACCTTAGGAGCCTTGTTCCACGATTGTCATGCCTAACTGCCCCGCTAGTGGGGCAGCTGAGCTGAAAATTCATAACTAGAATGGCACTCGGAGAGCGCAGACCTCCGCTACCCTCTCTGTTCAGCTTGCGCCATCATCCATGTGTATTTTTTGTTTATGTTGAGATCAGCTGTACGTAGCGGAGCCGCGTAAAACACTTTATTCAAACTGGACAGAAACAAAATAAAACTCACCTAAACCGTCGTCGTTACTCTTTCAAACAAGAGTCAAGTGGGGTTTGGTCGAACTCAACTATAATTTCACCGAGTTTAATGTGAAAAAACACAGATTCTACAGTTGTCCCCTCTCCCCCCCCACCCCCTGCTTTCTCTCTCTGAAGGAAAGAAGGCGGGGTCATGCGTCATCAACGTGCCATCAGTTACACTGCGCATGTGTTATACCCAGAGGTCTTATCGGAACCCTTAAAAAAATTCCTGAATCCGGATCATGATCCGGATCACCACCAAAATTGAATGGATTGTTCATTGTGTCACACCCCATCCTTCCAAAAAATGACATTCAAATCCATAACGGATTTTTGGATTGATCCTCCAAACGGACAAACCAACAAACAAACCAACGCCGGTGAAAACATAACCTCCTTCCTATGCCTTTGGCTTTGGCGGAGGTAACAATTGTGCATTTTGTGATAAAATGAACAAATTTGGCACAGACATAGATTTATATGTTATGTAAAGATATAGATATCGGTGTGCTGCAAATTTGGCCCCTGAAGGCCATGGCAGCCATTTTTCAAAATGGCCAACAAATAGGTGCTAAATATTCCTAATTCCTGCAGAAAACTGATTTTATGACTCTTGATGATTTCCATGGTGTGTTCAAGCTGATTAGATCAGATGTCAGAAGATCACAGACATGTTTTTTTCCCTCTTTATTTCTTCAGTGCTTTTTAAAAGGTTTTAACCTGAGAAAAATGTGAAAACAAAATAAAAGTAGCAAGGGTCACTTCAGGGTCAAACTTCACCCCCATGCCTTCATAGGCATGTATGTAGCAATATTTCTGTAATTTTTACTGCTCATGAAAAGTGAAATGTACCGATGGAAAGCTGAAGATCTTGCCGTTCTATAGATGTATTGGTTGTCATTCTATCATGAAGTCAAGGGGGTGAAGTTTGACCCTGAAGTGACCATGCTCCTTTTATTGGGTTCTTCTCAGGGTAAAGGCTTTTAAAAAGTACCCTTAAGAAAATAAAGAGGAAAAAAAACATGTCTGAGATCTGATCAGATCAGTTTGAACACACCTTGGAAATCATCAAGAGTCATAAAATCAGTTTTCTTCAACATTTTGAAATATTAAGCGCTTGTTTGGCGGCCATTTTGAAAATTTGCAGCTTAAGAACGTCCCGTCGTCCCGAGGCCGAAAAGAATATTATCGGGGAGGATGAAAATTAATTTTGGGACTAATTTGGGACGGGAGTTGAAAGAAAAATGCCTGTTTCATTAGAATGAACGGCGATGAAAATTACAGCATGTTTTGTGTAGCGCACCGTTAGAATTAAACCTCCGTTAAACATATACACACACAGGAACTCACACACAGCATATACTGCCGGCCTGTGATTTACCGTCAGCCACAGCGGCAACGGAAAATCATTCCCAAGTCAATAAGATAAACTTTCTAGTATTAATGTTAGACTGTTTGATGTTAACGGTAATGTTACAGTTAACGCTCGCTAACAAGTCAGCAGCCGACGTTTGCATTTACAGTGAGTGAGCTGACGATAACGTTACGTTAACAATGAGGAGTCAAAACTCTGCAACAGCTCAAATCCGCTTACTAATCTTAACCACTTATTTACTTACTCTATCCCCTATGGGTAATAAGGCTGTAATGAGATCTCTCCGATCACATTTTGACCGTACCAACATGCTGTTCCTCTCCCCACGACAAGTGCATCTTGTCCTGCAGCTCCTCCGACTTTAAGACGCTCAGCTAGCAGGGCCGGTTCTAGCTTTTTGGGGGCCCATATGCAAAATCGTGTTTTTTGAAGAGTAAGAAAATATTTAAATTTAACTTAGCAGCATTGTTAACATCAAAATCAATACAAACATACAAATTATAAATAAAAAAACAAAACATTAAATGGCTTCTAAAATAAAAATAAAAACTTTTGGATAAATTATAAATTTATGAACAAAATAAAACACGTTTGATGTTCGATTTATATTAAGGGTAACTTTGAATGATTAACCAGTGGTAATGTAGAAAAACAAAGATTTTAAATTTGGGACGGTCCACTTTCATTTCGGGACGGTTCCGGGAGGACGGTGAAAAAAGTTGGTTTAGAGCCCTGACCCTCAGGGGCCAAATTTGCAGTGCCCCCAAAATCTATCTTTTCATCTCTTCATCTGTGCCAAATTTGTTACTTTTATCGCAAAATGCACAATTGTTATGTTTAACCTCCCTGCTATTATGGGGTTGAACAGCCCATCTGGAGCTAAAACATGACAGTAACCTGAGCTGGAGTTCTGAGGTTTTTCACAGGACGTCGTTCTCATGCACATGAGTGCAAAGCTTTAAGAGCTAAAAGTCTCTGTTACTGTTTGTATGAATCTCTTCCTCCCCTACCAGGATTGCATCTAACCACTTTCCCCAAGTTTCTTCTATTGAAATCAATTCTGATTACTTTCAGTAGTTTTACAGCCCTCGCTGATATATGGACTATCCCCCCTCCAGGCCCCCTAGAGCCTCACAACCCCCTGCTGCTACCAGCTGACGGGGAGAGAGGGAGGAAGAAAATAAAAGCAGGGAGGAAAAAAAACAAGGCTTCTGGGAAAACAAACACTAGTCCTGCTTCTTGGCACTCGTCTCTTAACCCTTTCACTGACTCTGGAAAACACAACGATCTGTTGGAAGGTGGTTATTCAGGAGTTTTATCCTGAGGGACAAATGACAGAACTTTCATTTGTTTTTAATAGCATTTTCATTTTTTTATTGCAAATACATATACAAAAGGTTTCTTTAAAGACAGTACAAATACATGGCAAGATCACAGAAGAAGAAAAACAAGAGTATTGGGAACATCAGTTCTTTGATATTGAGAGAAAAAGGAAATGGAGCTCGTGGAGCAGAAAGGTTCGACGGTCCCTCTGGTGATCGCACGAACGAAAAAAAGCCCAACAGAAAAAATAAAACCTTGTAACTGAGATAACATTTTCCAGTTCTTTCCGCCATAGTTTAAAAAGTCCAACTCAAAAGAAAATTCACAAATAAAAAATACACAATTCGTTAGATAGCCCCCTCCCCCCCTCCCGACCCCTCAGAAAAAAAGGCAAATACATAATTAAAATAGACATTTAGATAAGATAAATAAAAAATAAAAACATACGATTACAGCGTGTACCATTTTTTTCTAAGTACCCCCTGGGTTTAAAATAAAAAATTCCAAAAAAAGGGGAAATTATATGCCGTCTACATTTGCAAAATTCATTAGTTATAAGAATAGTATGCAAAATAATTACTTTGAAATAAAATTAAAGCTAATAAATAAATAAACTGAAGGTTAAGGGAGTGTTTTGGACACCAGCATGGTGGGAGACTGCACCGGGGGGGGGGGAGGTTGAAGGGGTCAAAGGTGACTTCCTGTAGCTGTCAAACACTCGCTGTTGGACGGTAAGTGTAATCTCAGCTGTGGCCGTTGCAAACACACACACACACACACACACACACACACACACACATACACACACATGCACGCATACAAAAAGTGTAAAAAATCCAAGGCACGGATGGTGGAAAGGGCTGCAGTCTCCCTCCGTCGAGACAGTTGTGAAACCAAGCCGCCTCTCTCTTTCTCTGTATTGCCTAATAGCTTTTCAGATGGATGATTATGACACATAACTCGAGGAAACAAATCAACAGCTTAAATACAAACCATACTCGCTGAATGGTACCAAGCAAAACATAACAAATAAAACAGAAATCCTTGTATGAAATCGAAGCAGATAACGGCGCCACCGTGAGTGGTTAGCTGCTGAACTGTTTCAAATATAAAGCTTTTTGTTTTATATCTACAGGTACAAATAATTAACCCTCCCACCCCCACCCCATGGGTTACAAACTGCCAGCGTATGAAGGAATAAACCAAAAACAAAAAGAAACATACACAGTACCTACTGGAATATCAACAATCAATAAGTCCTCACAGAGGATTTTTCCTAAGTCTCTTCATCTCTCTAAAAATATATATATAGTTTCTATCAATAGCAAGGCACGACGTGAGCCAATCACAAGTCCAGCTCCTCTTCTTCTTCTTCGTATTCAAGTGTCTGAGTCAGGGAGCGGAACTCTCCCTGCGGTAAAGTGTTCTGTATGTCAGATATGTGTGTGGCTGTACATGTCTGTGTTGTCTCTCAGGGTCTGGTGAGCTGGGTGTAAACCGGAGCCTGGTCCCAGTGCCCGGGGCTGCTCTGAGGGATGGAGGGCACCCCCGAGTTGTCGGCGATGGGCGTGTACATGGGCCTCTGGCTGGGGCTGCCCATGTAGCTGAAAGTCGAGTAGAGCCCCGAGGCCTGCCCCGCCCCCGCGTGGCTGTAGTAGGACGCGGCTGCGTTGGCGACGGCGGCGGCCCCACCCCCCTGGTGGTCGGGGGAGTAGTCGTACTGCTGCGCCCTGGAGATGGCCGGGTAGGAGGAGGAGGGGGGGCTGTAGTGCTGCAGGTTGAAGGGGCTGTAGGCGACGTGCTGCGGGGAGCCCTGCTGCTCGGTGTAGTGGCTCGGGCTCAGCTGCTCCGTCTTGATCTGGGTTCTGTGCTGGTTCTGAGCCGCCTCGGTGCCGCCGCTCCCCAGAGGGGTCAGACCGTGCTGCTGTCCCTGCTGGTTCTGGCTTTTCGCCAACCAGGCTGCGGCGGCTCCCGCCTGCGGGCTGACTGGAGCGCCGCCACTGCTGCTGATGCTGTAGCTGCCGGTGTAGGCGACCGCTGTGGCGTTGCTAGCGGAGCCGGGGTGCCCGTTGGGCGGGAGGTACTGGTCGAACTCGTTGACGTCGAAGGTCTCGATGTGGGAGATGACATCGCTGCTGAGCTCGCCGATGTCCACGTCGCGGAAGTCGATGTTGAGCTGGCGCCCGCCGGGGCCCTCGGTCAGGGAGCGGAGGCCACCTTCACGCTTTAGGTCCATCTTGCCTGAGCTCACATCAGTCTTTGGAGTGGTGGGGGGAGTAGGGGGCCCCTGGGAGCCTGGAAGATACAAACAAATAAGACACAGATTAGATTTTTGTTTCTGCCTTTAAGTTATTTTTAACCAAACCTATCAGATTGGGGAATTATTCAACTTGTTATGACTTTTGAATGATCTTCAGAGAAAAAAGTGGAGAACATGAGACATTCAAACCAGCACTGAGGTAAATATCAGACTACTTAAAGGGACTGAAAACCACTTCTCTCCTCCTGCTCACCTGAGTGCTCACTAGGAGAGTGCACCTCTCCCATGCTGGAGGCCGGAGAGTCCGCCTGCTGCAGAGCTTTGAAGATGGCGTTTGGTGAGATGTGCGTCTGCTCGCTGCCGTCCTCCGACTCGCTCTGCCCGTTCTTCACCGACTTCCTCCGCCGGGGCTGGTACTTGTAGTCCGGGTGATCCTTCTTGTGCTGCACCCGGAGCCGCTCCGCCTCCTCCACGAACGGCCGCTTCTCACCCTCGTTGAGAAGTCTGCGCGTTAAAAGCATAATTAAGTAACCAAAGACTATTAACGGCGCACTACTTTACTCTATTCCAACATAAACTATGTCAATAATTAAAACCACAGAGCTGAATTAGTCTGCAGAGAAGATAATGTGTAAATTTACAACACAGAAACTAGGTCAAATAAAAGAAACACCTTACATCCTAAACTGGTGCGTAAAAGCTGCAAAGCTGATTCCCACTCACCTCCAGAGTTTGCCCAGAGTCTTGCTGAGCTCTGCGTTGTGCAGGTGCGGGTATTGATCCGCCAGCTTCCTCCGCGCAGCCTGCGCCCACACCATGAAGGCGTTCATCGGTCTCTTCACGTGCGGCTTGTTCTTTGAAGATCCGTTCACGCGCACCGGCATGGGCACGAGGGTCCAGTCGTAGCCCTTGAGCACCTGCGACACGGCCTCGCGGATGCACGCTGGGAACTTGTCGTCGTCTTCCTTCTTGAAGTCCCCGTCCACTTCCACGTCCACGCCGAGCAGCAGCCCGTTCTCCGACGGCCGGGTGTTCTCGGTGTCGGAGCCCGAGCCGGACGGGCACGGGGAGCCCGCGGAGTCCTCGGACATGGTCGGGCTCGGGACGTCGGAGAGACACTTGTCTTGTTCCTCCGTCATCTTCAGGTAAGGGTCGAGGAGATTCATACGAACAACCGGGTTTGGTGCCAAATTACGCGTGAAACGGGTAGTTGGGGGAGTTATTTCTGCTTTTCTCGCCAGAGGAAAAAAAAGTCACTAAATGGACTTCACCTTGCCAGGATGAGTTTGATGCAAAGTCTTTCAGCTGAGAGAAGAAAAACTCTCTTTTGCTCCGGTGCGTAAAACCGGTTCGTCTTTACGCACGAAGTTTCACACAGACTCCTAGGGTGAGTGCGTTTTCTGCAAGCGGGTCCGCACTTGAAAAGGGCAAAAAAAAAACACACACAAGCCAGCCTGTTCAGAGTTTACCTTAAACTCTGCAGGATGAAACGGTAAAGTGCTCCTCTCTCTCTTCTCTTGGTCTCCAAGTACAATCCCCAGGACGCGTGAGTGCTTTGAACTGCAGACGTTTCGCACGCGGGCTTTATAAGAGCGTTGCCATGCCGCACAGGAAAGCCCGAATCTGATTGGACGACAGTCTGTGACGCCAAAGTGAAGGAATTTGATCCCATTTCACCCCTCCTTCCACTAACCAGCCACACAAAACACACACAGACACTTTCTCTCAAACATACACACACACACACGCACACACTGCCCACGAGCCAGTATATATGCAGTTTAATCCCGGCTGGATTTTCCTATAGATACTTACAAGGCTGTGTATGGAAAGAAACATCTAATCAGACATATGGAATCCATTTATTTATACTCTAATTGACTGAAAGTGATTTTTATTATGAAGGAAAACACTGAAAGAGAATAAATTAATTGCAAAAGACCCTAAAAATCCGTCCAAAAAGAAATATTATCAGTAAAACTATGTAATTTATGACATTTAGCTGGTATACATACTTTCTATTCCTACTTTTAAAACATTTTCTTGTGTTTCTAAGTGTCTTTCTCCACACTGGATCCATAGCTACAGTTACACCATGTGGTCAATAGGGGGAGACAGCAGTCTATAGGAACCCAGTAAGCTTCCTCCCTATCCTTGCTGAGAGCAGGAGGGAGAGGGAGAGGGAGCTCCAGCAGACTGCTGCTGCAGGGCAACAGTTGCTGTCAAACATCAGCTCCTGATTTGTATCGCTCATCTCATTTCCCACAACAGAGCAAAGATCAGGTGAATGGTGAATTCTGTGAAATTTGCAGACTGGTCAAATTCCAAACTGGCCTTACCTTTTCTTTTTTTTTATCAAAAGTTCTATATAAAGTTGATTTTAAGAGTTGTTGTTGCACAGTATTATAACTTTATATCCATTTTGGAATCATCAATATTTGAAACTGAACTTACATGGTATCATTTGCTCCTTTGGTGTCCATTATTCTCGTCAGATATACATTTTTCGTAAATGTTGTAAAAGAACACACAACACATTTTTGGCATCCAAAATAGTGGCATTGCTACAAGTATCAGAGGAAGCATTGAGACCCTTCACTTAAGTAAAAGTAGCAATAAATACCCCATTACAAGTAAAAGTCCTGCATTCAAAAACTTAAAGGGTAACTACTTCATACATGTTATTCCTATGGTCTAAGGGAGTCCAAAAAATATTAGTAAACATGAACAACTCTCTCCCAAATCCAAAAACTAGTGCCAAAACTCAAACTTGTGATGTCATAGGGGTAGCCCCACTGGCTAGCTCACGGCTGCTGCTCTGCACTGCGCTCATACGGTGGTTACAGCTGATAACGCCGTCCCGACCACTGGCACTGTCGCTGAGGCGTAGCGCCCACCATCCAGTTCCCCCGTCAGGTTAACACTGTTAGCTCTGTTAGCAGTGTTGCCGTTGTTTTCACGGTTGGCAGAGTTAGCAAAGAGTATAAAAACAAAGAGACGAAACTCCCGTCTTTTTTTTACAACAGCTGCTGCCGCCATATTGGACTAAAAACGCTTATTATATTATATTATACTTTATTGTTCAACACAGGCCATTTCGGTAGAATATGACAATAGAACATAAATAATTTTGTTTTACTTTTGTACTTTGTATGGGCGCTGATGTTGCAATGGGACAATCGATTGACTTTCACTTCTTGGCAATATATGCACGTTGCCATTACCTACAAGCCACAGGCTCAGCCGTCGTCATGTTGAGAGCCGTGTGGAGGCAACAGAAATGCTCCCAATCTTGCATTTAGCCCCTTTTAAGTAAAAGTACAGAAGTATAATCTACAAAATATTCCAAATAAAAGTACTCACCATGCATCAGAATGACCCCTTTTAGAGTTATATTACCACATATTATAAAAAAATGCATTAATGTTGCTGATATAAATATGTAAGAATCTTTTTATTGATGTAGTAGAGCTCATTGTAACTACTTTACATACTGTTAGGTAGTTTAATTTGTAACAATACATCAAATTTGATGTTTTGAATAGAAAATCTTAACCAGCAAAGTAACTAGTAGGTCTGATTTAACTGTTAAATATGTGTAATGGAGTAAAAACTACAATATTTTGCTCTAAAATATATTGGAGTAAAAGCAGAAAGTTGCAAAAAAATAGAAAAAAAAGTCCTCAAAATTGTACTTAAGCACGGTACTTGAGTAAATGTACTGTCTTCTACTGACAACTGTATCAATATGTGTCATCTATGAGTGTATTTTCACCTCACACACACTCTCCCTTTGTCCTCTCTTCAGCCAAACACAGTGCGACTCTTCAAATCCCAGTAATATGAGGTGCTCTGCACTGGTCACCGATGGTAACCTGCCTGCACACGCCCCCCCCCTCTGATTGTTTATTATGCTTTGTGGAGATGTGGAAATGTAAATCTCAGTTCAGCCTAATGTGGACAACATGTGCTACCTGAAGTCGCCTTTTAATAGCTCACAGATGTCAGGTAGAGAACTAATTTCACTGCTCTGTTGTATAGCTGCACACACAGACACCCACAGGCCTTTTTGTTCAACAGATACAAATCTTTTTTTTCTTTTCCCTCCCTGTTATGTTGCTGGTTTACTGCTCAAACTCTGAATCACTCAGTAATTCTCTCTCTCCCTGACCAATTAGGCCTTGTGGTCTCCAAACACTACAGCCTAACATCGGCGGCCTCCTTCGTTCCTCTGGGCCCGGTTTATTTACACGAGGCATGCTTATTTAAGATACTCACTTTGAACACAAATAGAAGGGAGCAGTTTGGCTCCGCGTTAATAGCTCGTGGGACGACGCTGCGGTCGTGTGCGCGCTGCGTGCCGTTATACACAAGGCCACCGAACCGTGTTTGCTTGGAGAGCTACAGAGGCTGAACGCATTGACTCACAGAGCAGCGGCAGAGGGGTGGAAAACATAGTGTTGCTATTGACAGAGTAAATATGGTTAATAGAGGACGGAGGGAGGAGATGGGTCAATGAAAAAAGGGAAAGGGAGATAGAGAAGACAAGACAGCTAGTTTCAAGTTTTATTGATGCATGTATAATGCAAAGAGGGCACCACAATCAGTAGTGGAAAGGTATATACAATACCAAGGAATTTTAAGAATGACAATGATAACCCATTAGAACACCACTCCTCCCCACCCCACCCCTCTCCCCCCCATGACAAATATAACATTACACAATATTACAATAAAAGACACATTTAAATAAATTAAATTCTTTAAATAACAAATATATAAAAAATATATATTATAAATAATAATATATATAAAATATAATACAATAATATAAATTTTAAGTGACAATGATTACCCAATAGAACACCCCTCCCCCATGAAAATAGTAATAAGAATAAGGATAATATTACAATAAAAGAAACAGATTAAAAAAAAACATATAAATGAAATTGTATAAATAAATATTGAATACATAAATATATGTAAATAAATAATATATATATAAAATATAATATCAATTTTAAGAATCACAATGATAACCCAATAGAACCCCTCCCTCCATGAAAATAGTAATAAGAATAATATTACAATAAAAGACAGATAAAAAGAACATAAATAAATGAAATTATATAAATAAATAATATATACATAAATACATGTAAATTGATATATATGTAATATAATAATATAGATTTTAAGAATGACAATGATAACCCAATAGAAAACCCCCTCCCATGAAAATAGTGATAAGAATAAGAATAATATCATAATAAAAGACACAGATTTAAAAAAAAAAAAAAACATAAATTCAATTATATAAATAAATATTGAATGCATAAATATATGTAAATAAATAATAATACATATAACATATAGTATAATAATATCAATTTTAAGAATGACAATGATAACACAATAGAACATCCCCCGTGAAAATGTTTATAAGAATAATAATAATACAATAAAAGACACAGATTAAAAAATAAATAAATGAAATTATATAAATAAATAATAAATAATGAATACATAAATATATGTAAATAAATAATAATATATACTGTATATAAAGTATAATTTAATAATGTAAGTAAATAAATACATTAAACACATAGATTAAATGTATTAAAATTAGAAATTCAAAAAAAATAAAAATAACAAAAATGATTTGATAGATTAATTAATTAATACAAATAGAACATTTAAATAAATAATCAAATTAAATTAAAATATTTTAGACCCAAAATATAATATAATAAAATATAAAACCCAACTAAGACATGACAATTGGTAAGAAGGACAACTACGTTAATGAACCCTTTCCTTGTACTCCAGCAGTGAAAAGCAGTTGTTCAGCTGTCACCTAGCAGATCTGCACACCTCAAACACACATGTAAAAACATGTATGACCTCCACTCCCACGTGACATCTTGTCAAAACTGTAAAAAAAAAAAAAAAACTAATCCGAGATCAGCATATGGTTGAACACTCCTCCTCCTCATCCTCCTCCTCCACATGTCACACAGGCAAGTTAGACTCCAAAAATGATTCATATATCAACTGTTGGATAATAAATTCCGTACGTTCGACTCTCTAAGTGAATATTTTATATCAGAGTTGGAACTTTTGCAAATTGTTTTCCTGCTTTCAACCAATTTCAGTCAAACAAGTTTCAAACAAACAGTTTGTGAGAGATCTGTCTGTGGTTTGAAAGCTGCTGCAGGATGAAAGTGCGGTCCACTCTGTGGTGTTTTAGGTGGCAGGGGGATGACCAGAGGCTGGTGGGTGCAGCAGGCGAGCAGGCAGGCAGGCAGGCAGGCAGGCAGGGCGAGGTCTTGGGAAACTTCTCATCTCGACTTGGAGCTACAGCGTAAAAAATTTGAGCAAACAGTGGGAGTCAACTGCTAAACCCTGTCTGCTTTTCTTTGGGAGTCCCATCGGGCCTGCTTTGCATTTCTGAGCTTCACAGCTACGGGGAGTGACAGATGTGTGTCCAGCTTTCTGATATACATTCAATTTTAAAGGTGCAACGTTTGCCAAATTAAACATTAGTATATTGATTTAAATTTGCTTGTATTACCCTGGTATAATAACCATAACCCCATGAAATTCTTCATGGGAGGGTTGAAAGCATAGTATGTCTGAAGACATTTCCCACTTTTCCTGTTGTTTTCCATCAGAAAGGCCCTGTTCAGACCTGCCATTAATATGCGTCCTGAGTGATCGGATCACAAGTTGACAGCTTTAAGTGTCCACCTAATATATTATACCTGTATATCCGCATGCGTCTTGAGTGACCGCTTTTGATCTGATCTCACTTCCCCGCTCTACATGCAAATAAACACGTAGTAAACACACGGCTCATACAGCAGACGTTGTGACGTAATATTACATGAATGTCACTATTAACATCCTACATATTCGTGAATTTGGGTACATTTTATTAACATCAAAATCCTTTGCCAGGCAACAGCGGGGTAGAGAGCTTCAGAGAGCCGGGGATGGGAGTGGGTGAGCGGGAGGGCGGGTGTCAGCATCTGTCACTGTCACATCTCAGACAGTATGATAATAATGCACTTTGCATGCCTAGTCTGATAGTCTATAGATATGTAGCCTATATATAAGCATATTTCAATAAAATACAGTTGTACCCACGGAATACAGTAGAGCACAGAAGCCGTTTCCATGTTGCGGGGCTGACAAGTGCCTGCATCTGCCTGTCTATTCACCTGAGGAGCGCAGAGACCTGCAGATCGTCAGTTGAGTAAGCGGTCCTGCTTAAAGAATGCGGCCCAGACCACCTCTGAATGTGGTCTGAGTGAGCGGATCTCAATGAATCCTCATTGCGTCTTGTGTGCGTTCACGCCTGCACCTAGAGCAGTCCACTTGTGATCCGATCACTCAGGACGCCTGTTAATACCGGGTCTGCACAGGGCCTAAGAGGATATACGCTGCGGTCACGCAATGTCGGCAGAATGGGACGAACCAGAAAACCTCCCAGTGTTATCAAACTTCTCAAACTATTCCTGCAGCATGATTGGCACTTTTTCTGCCATGTATTCATGATCCATATTCAGTATATTCTTTTTAACATAACTAAATACAGCACTTGAGAGTTGTGTTATTGCATACTCCTATTGCATATTCCTATTGCAGCGAGTAATTTTAAACCCAG
The DNA here is from genome assembly GCF_015220745.1 of Sebastes umbrosus. NCBI lineage: Eukaryota > Metazoa > Chordata > Actinopteri > Perciformes > Sebastidae > Sebastes > Sebastes umbrosus. Next base: position 4,895,291 of record NC_051288.1, read on the forward strand.
CCATGTTGTTTTTTTTTCCTAACCCTAACTAAGTGGTTCAGTTGCCTAAACCTAAGCAAGTTGGGGTTTTTTTATTCAAAACATTAAGCACGTGTTTACTGCAACCGAAAAGTGACGCAGAGGGGTCTGATTAAGAGCGTCAGTATGTGACGAGTTGGTAATTTGCATCGAGTACGTTGAAAAATATCTAACTTTGGCGGCAGATTTCGGTCAGACCGTGTGCACTGTGTGCCACAGGAAGTTTTTTTTTTTTTTTCGTATACTATATGGATTTACGGACACAAAACAAAACTGTGTGGAAACAAGGTGTTAGTGACGTACGTGAGTTAAGTAACAAAAGTACGGTAAAATAAGTTCACGTTGACTTTTCGTTTCACAAAGGACATGAACAGTGGTCTCCTGGCTGAAAGTCCTGTTTGTTTGTTTGTTTGTTTGTTTGACCCAACCATCCACCCCATGTGGAGTTTGTCACTCTTTATACTGCGTCACCTGACTTCCTCCTTTGCTTCAGTCATATTTACTACGGCCACTAGAGGTCTGCATTGTCTTCTTGTATTGGTATCAATGATCAACCATGTGAATAGATGATAACAGCCTTTTGAACATACTAGTAGGTGTAGCAGGCCCATTCTAACCCATATCTATGAGGCTGATAACCGCTGATAACGCCCATTCAATCAGCTGATAAAATTTAAAGCAGGTGCATTTGTATTTTTATTGGAGTATTTCTGGAATATTGCTGTGGGAGAACCGCATCCTTCCCCTTTTTGTTTTAGCTTAGTTCCAGACCTGTGAATCTACTGTATGCCCACATCTCTTTTTTTCTGCAATTAAAGTAGGTCTGGTGTTGTGCTCATTGAAACAACCAAGCAAATCAGAGCTTTGTAGGTGGTAGGATGTCATCTTCCTGTGTCGGAGCCAGAAAAAGAACAACAACATCCATGAGAGATTATTACATCATAATGGCGACAAGCATGGGAGAGATTGGCGCAGATGTACAAGGTCGATTTACAGAAATAACAGTACATGTATGGGTATATTTTAGGGCTGTCAATCAATTAAAATACTTCACATAGATTAATCCCATGATTTTCCATAGTTAACCGCGATTAATCACATTTTTGTATCTGTTCAAAATGTACCTTAAAGGGAGATTTGTCAAGTATTTGATACTCTAATCAACATGGAAGTGGGCAAATATGCTTGATTTATGCAAATGTATGTATATATTTATTATTGGAAATCAATTAATAACACAAAACAATGACAAATATTGTCCAGAAACCCTCACAGGTACTGCATATAGCATAAAACAATGCTCATAACAAGGGCCAACAGGCAACAACAGCTGTCAGTGTGTCAGTGTGCTGACTTGACTATGACTTGCCCCAAACTGCATGTGATTATCATAAAGTGGGCGTGTCTGTAAAGGGGAGACTCGTGGGTACCCATAGAACCCATTTTCATTCACATAACTTGAGGTTTAGAGGTCAAGGGACTACTTTGAAAATGGCCACGACAGTTTTTCCACGCCAAAATGTAGTGACCTAAGCAAGAATCTGAAGGAAGCATCTCATCTCTTGGTGCCTGTAGCTTTCAGATAGGTGTGATGTGCCGTTCTCAGAAGAACCGGGAGTGATTAATAGCCGCCGCGAGCCCGTGTGTGTCTGTTCCGCTCTGATCTGAGCGTCTGGGCAGCGGGTGTCTATTGACTGAACGTCATTCTGCTCCTCGTGCTGTTTAAACAACACTTAGAAAAGACCCAGGCAAACTCCCGAGGAGGATCGCTCAGTCTGCCATCCATCACTGACCCAACTCCTGCTGCCAGACTCTCCCTCCACGGCTCCGTTTCTGTCTCGAGATTTCACTTTCCCTGCTTTTTTTTTTTTTTTTTGCTCTAAAATGATTAGCTAAGCAAAAACCTGGGCTGAAAATCATCCCCAGAAAAATCCCGTCCAAAATTTAGCGAGTCCTCTCCAGACTAAAATCCTGCAGAAAACAGACACTTCATGCCGCTGGACGCATTTCCCAGCAACCTGAGTTGTCGCTGATTAAAATATGTGCATTAGCTGATCGTACAGCGCGGTGCGAGAGGTTGGAGGAGCGAGAGAGGAAACCCAATCCAGTCGGGCTGAGTCGAAAAAGCCGCATAGGAGTACCGTTTCCCTCCAAAGATATGGCTTGTGCAAACAGCCCCTCGCTTTAACAATAACAATGGTCTCACCCAGCCAGGCCAAGCTAACTAATGACAGATCCACACCTTAATGCTGAGCAGTTGTTTGGGTTTAGGCGAGGGAGGATGTGTGTGTGTGTGTGTGTGTGTGTGTGTGTGTGTGTGTGTGTGTGTGTGTGTGTGCGTGCGTGCGTGCGTGCGTGCGTGCGTGCGTGCGTGCGTGCGTGCGTGCGTGTGTGTATATATGTGTGTGTGTGTGTGTGAGGGGTGGTTTTTGGGGGGAAAGAATGGCAGTTGTCAGCGGGTGGCTCGTGCCACTGAAAAACTCCCTCCTTCCTTCCCCGGACGGTGAGCGGCACCCACGATTCGGGCGGAGATCGAGGGAGAAAATCTCTGACGCAGCGAAACGCTACTCTGAGCGACGGAGGACTTCCAACCTTAACGCAGCACATTTTTGCAGCTTATTGAATTGTGCAGCAGGCAGGATGGGAGGGAGGGAAGAAGGGAGGGAGGGAGCGCAGACGTCTCAAATGATTCCTCGGTGTGTTTTCGGTCCTCTCTCTTTTGTAACAGTTACAGCTTGTCTCTTGGCCAGCAGCGCTCCGTTTCCTCTCTGGGCCCCGCTCTGTCTTCACCGTTGCGGTTGCGGTAATTGATGCCTCGGAGTGTGTAATGATTTGATGTGCTTACGAGGTTTATTTGGTGTCAGGTGGAGGCAAATCTTATTTTTGATGCATGTGCATTGTAAATTCACATACAAACTGTGAGCATGTCTTCCTAGCCAGAGAAGATGCCTCATCAAAAACTTATAAGACCAATGTATAAGACCTGAAAATATGAAAGGTTGTGTTTTCGTTAGCTTAGAATGAGCCCTTCATATCTACATAGGGAGCGGGTCCTCTTCATGGAGTCCGCCATGTTGCTCCGCCATGTTTCTACAGTAGCCCAGAAAGGACAAACCGAACACTGGCTCTAGAGAGAGCCTTTCACGTTTTTACGTTACCCGAAGGCCGCCGTATTCCCTCGACACACTTGTGAAACTGAGGTAACGTGAGCCGCAGAGTGAAAAACCGTGGTACCGCCAGCCGTCATCTGACTTCCGTTGCTCCTAAAGTAGTGTTATTATGGTAAGGACGGCCTCTGAGTGAGATGAACGGCGTTACCACGGTTTTAGTCCCGGCTCACGTTACCACAGTCTTGGAAAGGGAGGAGTGAGCGGAGGGGTACTCATTTGGTTGCAATCTGCAACCACACCACTAGATGCTGCCAAATCCTACACACTGTACCTTTTAAATGCGGCAGAAATATATAGAATACATTTATTATTTACAAAAGAAACTGTATTGAAGAAAACATCCTTAATATACTTTTTTTTAATATGGATATTTGTATGTATTCATTGAACCTCATTCACAAGTTAGACCAAAATGAGACAGCAGCAGAGACGATACAGTATGAAAAAAAACCCACAATATTTAACTCTAACGAAAAAAAACTACTACTACAAACCTACTAACTTTTCCTGGAGCTTTCAACCTCATCTTACAGTCTCCATATCTGTAAAATGTCATATCCATTCTTCTTGGATCTGACATCGGCTTTTATGGTAGACAACTCAGCAAAAGCTAGTAAGTGGACCTTGAGGTAAGATTTTTTTTTCATCAAAGTTGATTCTAATGTTCAACAACACAGCCTGGTGTCCTACAAATTAGGTTCCCATACAACGAAACTATATTGTCAATGTAATTTAATTTCAAGGGAAAACATATTTTCTCCCTGATTACGATCGTTTTTGACGTCACAAATACGTTTCTAATCAAAGTGTGCGTAGGGAGGAGGTCCGTCCGTGTGGATGGATTGGTTAAATTAAACCAACATATCCTCATACAACGGTTCGTAGGATTTCTTATGAAAAATGATTCCTCATTTTTTTGTGCATTTGCCTATGTCTTGCAACACGTGTCAACTTCCGCTCCAGTTTTTTAAAATAAAACTACTGATGTTACGAAAAATGTTGACTTGGTTAGGTTTAGGCAACAAAACTGCTTAGGTTCAGGGTTAAAATAACAAACCAGAAGTAGCGTACCTTAAGTATAGAAATTTTAAAATTACAGTACATTACTTTTTCGTAGGTATAGCTACGCAGTATAAGAACAGCCTGAACAAACACAGGACTTTCACCCAGGAGACCGCTGTTAGTGTTCCATGTGAAAGCAAAAGTCAATGTTGACTTATTTTAACGTAAAATATTTAACGTTATGTTCGTAAGTTATGTAACAAACTTACTTATTTTAAGCCAAACGACGATCTTTTATTAAACCTAACCAAGTAGTTTTGTTGCATTTTTGTTTTGTTTTTTTCAATTTACTACATTTTTAAAACTGCAACTGTAATCCAGGAGAAAATACTCTAGCCCCCAAAAAGTAATCAAGAATGCAGTTTAGTTACATCGTAACATAATTTTTAGGAGACAGGGTTGAACAACAAGGGTGCACACATTTGGTTTAGCTGAATGACGACTGAATTCCATTCAGCTCCTTCCGTTTCAGGGTCCTAGTATTGTACATGCTGGCTCATTGTCACTCTGTCATGACCAACCAACACACCAATGTTTTGCTATGTTCGTGGCCCTTTGTGTTAGCGCTGACATATTAAATGGATCAGGAAGAGGATAATAAAAGTTCACACCAAATATTACAGTAATTAAAAAAACATACACCATAAAATATTTGTAATATTCTTGCCTAATCAAATTGAATCATTACTCGAGAAGGATTCGATCTGCTTCCTTACATTTGAATGAAGTTTGGTGGTCCTACCGAGAACCTGCATTCTTCTACTTAATGAAACGGTGATGATATCTCGCTGCTTTGGCTGGCGCGTTCCTCCACTGAAACCTCCATCCTGCTTCAACCACAGCCATCCGGATTAAAAGAGCACTTTTAAAGGAAGGAAGACTTAGAAAGCTTTGATGACAGAAATAGTTACAGTCCATTTCGCTATACAGAAAAGCCACAGAGTTGTACTTTTTTTTTATTTGTTACAGTAAAATGTTTGTAGAAGTAATTTGTCAACTTCAGAATCATGCTGCAGTGCCAGATGCTGCTTAGCTCTTCTAGTATGCCAACATCTGCTAATTAGTGCTAAACATAAAGTACAGCTGAGGCTGATGGGAAGGTCATTAGTTTTGCAGGTATTTGGTCATAAATTAAAGTATACGGCGCAAGACTCCTTGGTTGAGATTTGTTCATTTGAGTCCAGAAGTGAAGTGGTATTAATTACCTAACATCTTTTCAGTCATTTGTCTTGCTCTCTCTTGTTTCATAATATTGATAATCTAGAAATGTATTAAAGGTGAGACACTACAGGCAAAAACATTGTTTTTTTTCATGCACTGGTCATTTTGTATGGAGTCATAGGAGTGCCATGAAAATAATTGAATAAATAAACAGTATTTTCTGATTTATGGAATGATAAAAAGAGCTATCTAAAATTCCCTTTGTTAAAACCTTTGACTCTAATGTATCAACAAAACGAAACAATCATTTTGAACCTGGCTTTATCCAATGTATGCAAATTAGCACATATTTAATAAGATAATGTATCATTTGCATATTGAAACATAAAATTTCAGAAAACTTGTAATACAAAAAAATTATTATCTTAATGTAAGTAGTCAACTGGGGAAGTTTCATGGTGGTATCGATTATTTAGAATTTTTTTTTTTTTTTTTACCCTATTCACCTGTAGTCTCCCCAAACCGTGTTCATGTCTCCCCAACATCTGATCCTTTTATGTTGCTTGTAAAGAGAGCAACCTCTGTGGGGATATGCATAAGTACTTCAGCTAACAGCAGTAGCACAAAGTGTAAATTGCTACTTTGCATAATGTACGCAAGTCCATTCGCCCCCAGTTCATATTACACATCTCAGGGTTCTTTTCAAATCTCCTCTCTTGGATATGTGTCAACGGAAGAGAGCAGAATACAGTATAGGATACAGTACAGTACTGTGACTTTCCTGTCTCAAGTGTAGAGAGATGGTGTGAAGCAGGGACACTGAAGGAAGTTGAGTGTAACCGCATTAGTTCGGTGAAACACTGTCACGTCCTGCTCTGGGCTTTCATAACGCAGACTGCATGTAGGGGAGAGCGTGCCGAGCCACTCAGCATCCGTTCTCCGTCTTGTAACCTCGACCCAGTAACCTTGAGCAGATGTCAGGATTCTGACCTCGTATGTCTGTACAGTATATACTATGTGAGTGTGTTTTCTGCATTGACAGAGATGTATTTTTCTCGGGATTGCTCAGGGTTTTTTTATTGGCAGAAAATACGGTTTTGTGGTTTACATAAGCCTGAGAAAATTCAGTAAACAACATCCATTATTTCTGTATCTCAGCTGGGAGTTATTAAAATCCTGTTTTGAAACTACATCAGTGCATTATCATGGCCGGATAATGAAACATTAGTGGTGATGATGATGAGAATGGATAATGTCAGCTTTCTATTAATTCCATGTGTAGTTAAAGTAAATGTGCTAAAACTTGTGAATATAATGAGCACTTGTTAGCTTATTTCATTCAGAACTCAATGCAGAAATTGGTGAATTGTTAAAGGTTCTCTATGGTATCCAGAGCATTAATATAGCAGCAAACAACTATTGTCTATGTAAAGATATAGTGGAGCAATGTCTACCTGAGCAGAGAATGAAGTCACTCTGAATGTCACTCTCCCTCTGTGTGTGCTGTAATCCGAGCTTCTCCTCCTTTTGTTGACATCACCGGGCCGGCTGCCTTTTAGTGCATGTGAGCGTGCAACCCAATGTCGCGGGAAGGTGTAAAATAGCACGACATGACAAGGACATTCAGCGTGTCATGACCAGTATTTTAGCCTTTTCCCACATCATTTGTATGCAGCTTTTTGCTTGTCAATTATACGCCATTCAACAAAACTACTGTAACGTCAGCAGTTAGGTTTAGGCAACAAAACCACTTAGTTAGGTTTAGGAAAAAAATGTCATGGTTGGGCTTAAAATAAGTACAATACGTACGGAAACAATGTAACATGAGTATGGAAAACACGTCACAAATGTCACGAAAAATCATGTGACAAACGTCACTATCGTAACTCACAAAACAAAACAACAGTCTAGTGGTTGAAAGTCCTGTGTTTGATGGACCCACCCAACATATGCTGTTTTTCTTTCTTTCTTTCTTTCTTTTTATTCTACGTCACTAGCTCCGAGTGCATATATTCACGTGGATGCATTTACATTGCAGTAAGTACAGACTACATAGCATACAAATGACACGCCGAAAGCAAGAATGGCGTTCTTATTGCACGCTTTTGCCTTGCGCATTATTGTGTTATTCATACGCCTTTATGTGCAAATGGGCTGGAGCTTGCCTCACTGGCTAGCCCCGAGCCGCTGCTCTGCACACCTCTCATACGGCGGTTACAACTGATAACGTCGTCCCGACTGATGCAGTCGTTGCAGAAGTGTGGCACCCACCCTCCGGTTCCCACCCAGGTCAACACTGTTAGCTCTGTCAGCACTGCGGCCTTTGATTCACTGTTAGCACTGTTAGCACTGTTGGCTTAGCCGTCTCCATGTTAAGGGCCATGTGGAGGAACTAGATATGCTCTGAATTTCAAATTTAGCACCTTTAACCTCTTGTGGACTTCTGGTTTGGCCTAGAAAAGTGATAGTGAAGTAATATATCAACACTGGAATAATCATTCTCTTTCGCCTTTTGGCTTGAGAACAAACTTTTAATTTTTTTTTTTTTTTTATGGTTACAGATTTGAACAGAAAAAATTGTTTACTTTTCCAAAACAGAGTACAGCTTGAACCATTTTGAAACCCAGATCACCAAGAAGTTGATCGACACCATCTCTAACCATTTAAATATGATTTTATTCTTGTTTTTAAAAGTCACACATAATGCTAAATCCAAGAAGGCAAATGGTGACACACAAACCTCTTCAATGCCAAGTGACTTTATTTAAAAATGCAAAATATCATCATGTACATGTTTAAACATTTCACTTCACAATGCTTAGTATATTAATTTATGTTAAACTGTAACTGTTGACTAAAAAGTGGAAGTCAAAGCAGAACATTTAAATAGCGTGCGGCTTTCAGCATATCTTCTGCAATTCCAAATGTTCGGTCAAATTGGTGGCAATCGAGACAAAAGCAGCAGGTGCACAAACATGAATGTCCTTCATTTAGCCAATGTTGTCAATATTTGTCTTTCTGAGAAAAGTTGGGGAAAGTGAACTTTGCCACCAATCTTCGTCCACAGCAGCGAGATGAATCACATACGCGTTTGACATATTAGGGCCTTAGAATGTTTATATGGCTAAACTGTTGCCCCATACTTATTATTACAATATATTAGCATGAATTTTGGATTGTTTCTGGCAACCTGAAGTCCAAAATTCACTCTTCTTTTATCTCAAGTTTGGTCTCCACCAACTCCTGAGAATTAAAACTGGGTCTAATTACTAGATACCTCGGTGCAGCTGGTCGATAACTTGTAACACACAAACCTCTTCAATGCCAAGGTGACTATTTAAAAATGCAAAATATCATCATGTGCATGTTTCAACATTTAACTTCACGATGCTTAATATAGTAATTTATGGTCAACTGTAACTCGAAGAGGAACATTTAAATAGCGTGCGTCTTTCAGCATTTCCTCTGCAATTTGAAATGTTCAGTCAAATTGTTGGCAGTCGAGGCAAGAGCAGCAGGTGCACAAACATATGAATGTCCTTCATTTAGCTAATGTTGTCAGTATTTGTCTTTATGAGAAAAGTCGGGGAAAGTTGCCACCAATCTTCGTCCACACTCTTCTAACATGTTTTTCCCATTTGAACCAATAAACATGTGGCGTGCTGGCAACCGCATACTAAAACAATGTGAATGCAGCATTACGTCATTTGCGAGTGTGTGTTTGAATAAGCGAACCGCACAATTAGGCCTACTTTCCTGTGCATTGTGTGTGTGAGCCCGGTACCAAGCTGCGGTGATGTAAAACAAGCCAGCTGTGGTATCGCGTCCAGTCCTGATTCGCCACATCTGGTCCCATCACCTTTATGAGCTTTCACATTGTCAAAAGTCTTCCTCCAGTATCCTGATCATTTGATTCCAAACTAAGCTTCCCTGAGCAGAGTTTATCTCACAAAAGCTCTGTGTGATTGTCTCCATGAGGCGCAGCCCCGGTCTAAATAAGATTCAGATGGGAGCCAACAAATCCATTGTCAGGAATCGCTTGTTACCTCTGCTTTACCTTTTAAACCGACAATTGACTCGCGAGGTTTGATTTGAATTTCTCAAATTGTTTGTGAGGTCACGGCTGGTGGGGCTTTAAGGAGGTATTACGTAGTAAATGACGAATTGCAATCTGTTTTTAGTCATTGGAACCAGAAGTGAACTTACTTATTTCCCCTTTAAAAACATCAGCTTCGTAATGTTTTTGCAATATATGTTGCCAGTTCAATTATACCGTCCTCTCATATGGCTTAATGAACAGGTCGAGTTCTCCGCTTCCAGCTAAAAAATGTCTGCACTTAAATTAGCTTTGAATAAAATAATCCACCAAATGCTTTATGTTATACAACACGTAAACATGCAATAAGTCATTTTGGATTGTGCTGAGGAGGAAATGAGATCGGTAGTTACTGCTGACTCAGAACGTCCACTCCGAAACTCTCCGCCAACACGACAGCCCAGTCCAATATGTTTAGCCTCAATAATAGCTCGAGGCTGGATTTCTTCCTACTGTTTGGATAGCGCCAGTTTTCTGTGCCCATACAGGTCATGCCTCTTTCTTTACACTACCACTTCTCTCCCCGTCCCCCTCTCTCTCTCTAACCTGTCTCCTGTCTGCGCCGCCTCACCGTGCTAGTGTTACATGTGGCGATAGGAAATTGCTCAGTCTGATTTCCTGCCATCACAATGTCTTAGCATACTGTAGCGTTCACAGAGCGCGGGAAAGGGACAGAACATGGGGAGGAGGAGGAGGTGCAGTGAGAGGTCATCCTTTTATCAGCTGAACGGTTTTATCTAAGAGGACTTTGAGTTGAAGGCGGTTAGAGCAAGTCAGTGTGAGTGACATGCTTTTTTCCCCCCTAAAGAAAGTGTTAGGAAGCATCCTTTTACATTGACTCTATCCAATAGTCAAAATTAGTCTGTCAAAACATGCTGTATCTGTGGTTAGAAAAGAAACTAATGTCAAAACTACCAATGTGTCATTGAAATAGTTTAAATGAAAATAACAGATAATTACAGATAACAAACATGTCCAAAGTATTATCCTGCCACGTACCCAAAGCATGCTGGGATAAGCTTCAGCCCCCATGTGATTTTGAACATTAACAGTGGGTTTAAATAACGAATACATAAAGAGAGGTTAAACCTGAATGTTTTTGGCATCATTGGGCAAAAATTCCATAATAACCTTTCAGCATATTGTAATTCAAGTGTTCTGAGAGATAACGAAGACTTCTGCACCTTCTCATGGCTCTGTTTTCAGGCTTTAGAAAATCTAGCCCGTAAGGGAGACTTTGGCCAATCACAGGTCATTGCAGAGAGCGAGCGTTCCTATTGGCTGTTCATTCGGAGGCAGCTGTCAATCACTCGCAAACTCTGATCAAACGGTCAAACTAGGCAGCGCTGATCAAATATTAATCAATATTATGTTACTGTAATGCCTATTTCTCACCTCACATGTTTTCAGAAAAAATTAGAAATTCCTGAGAAAATGTAAAATGAGAAAGTTTGCTCCGGCTGGTGGGCGGTGCTTGATATTTCCTCAACTGATCTCAATATGGCTGCCGGGTCACAAGCTTTCTCATTTTACAGCTAAACAGTGCACTACAAGATGTTTCAGAAAACATCTGAGGAAAGAAATAGGCATTACAGTAACAGAATATTGATTCATATTTGATCAGCGCTGCCTAGTTTGACCGTTTGATCGGAGTTCATAAGTGATTGACAGCTGCTCAGAGACGGCCAGGCTCCAGCTCGGTTCTGATTGGTTCTTTTCCTCCGGTCTGTGAAATCTTGCAGAAGCCATTAGGCACACCAGAGGACACCGAAGGACACCAGAGGACACTAGAGGACACAGAGGCACATGATTTCTTTCAGATTACCTGTTTCATGCACTTCTGTCAGGATATAGTGACGTTTTATAAAAATAACTTTTTTTTTATCATATTAGCTCCATTTCTACCCACTGCTGCTTTTAAGGGACATTTTTACATGTCACTGTCCAGCTTCGATTGACATTTCCTGTGTGCCAAAGACATTTGGAGCCAGTGACCATACCCATAATTTAGGCAAATAGGGAGATTCCACTGGGTCTTAATTACAGAGGATGGCACACTCTTTTCTTAAGCTGCCTCAATTTGAGATTTCAGAGGAAAAGATGGATGTATTTTTATTTTTTTTTACATCAAACGTTTTGCCAAGTGCAGCTTTATATCCGACTCCGTTAAAGTCAGGAACTGTACTCGGAGCCATGAGCTGCATCGCACCACTGAGGCTCGTAATTAAAAATCTCCGGTTACTCCCTCCTTACCTCCGCTGACCCCCGGCCTCGCGGGCTCAGCATGTACCCAGGATCGGTGAGCCGCCTCTGGGGAGCCGCGGGAGGAACTTGGCCTGGGCGCTGGATGGAAACCGGACGACGTCGGGGAAGCGATGGGGATGTTGACTCAAGGGTGACTAGGGTGGGCGGATGTGACCGCCGAAGAAGAGCGTGCCAGGTAAACACCGTGCGAATCACGATGCCAGATGATGCCAGCGTGTAGGCGGGGAGAAAATTGATGAGGTTTGAATGTGACAGAGAGGGAAACGAAGACAAAATGAGAGGAAGACTGAGCGAAAGAGACAGGGACACGCTGAAAGCGATCGCCGTTTCTGTCTCTGGGGTTTTTAATAAAGCGGCACCTAACACCCAGGAATGCAGGAATGTCCGCTGACGTCTTTCTCATCAGGTGAAGAAGAGAACGAGACTGGGGTGATGGAGAAAGTGTTTCAGGAAAGAACTGATACTGCAGGGCCATCTGAGGATTCAAATATTGCCACTCGAGGGGGCGAAAGACGGGAAGAACGGAGCGGAACAACGGTCATACAGCGACAAAGAAAAATTTGAATTAAACCCACGATTGAATGACGTCTAAACCCCGTCACGGCGAATGAGCCGAGGCTAAAGGGTAACACTGGCCCCCCTGTCACCGGGACCCCCTCCTCGAGCACCAGCCCGCTGTGGTGAGTGAGCAGTGGAGTAAGCAGAGGGCCATACGTACAGTGAGCACTCTGTCTATCTCATAGGCTCATTCAGCCGTGCGGTTTGGCAGGTGAAGCTGCGATGTAGGTGGCTGCGAGTGAAGATATGGAGACCTATGTGTGCCCAGCTTAAGTATTCAATTTACCTCTGCCATTAAGACACATCGACTCTGTGTGTGGACGGGGCCAAAGTGTTGGCTTATTGCAGCTAATCCCTCACCTTGAGCCCGCACTTGGCATTGTGAAGCGCCTTGTGTTTGTCATGCAACTCAAGTTTTAAGATTCTAATAAGGAAGCCTATAGGCACTAAGCTTCTGCAAACCGGCAACGGTGGCACTGCTATTCCCAAACGTCAGCCAGACATACATCAGCACTGTTTCATATCAAAGACCTTTATTTTGGCAATCGCAGGTGTTTGCTTGGAAGTAGCACTTTTTAATGAACTCGTTTGGTTCTGTACATAGTGTTAATGCACAGGAAAAACACAAGGCAAAGCCTTTTGACGCCCGTCTTAAGTAATATGGGCTTATAGGAAGCTTAGACAACTTCCCATAAGACAACATGCAGTGCCTCGTAGCACAAATGCTCTTTGTGGGACACACAGAGCGGGCTCTCTTGAAGTCTTCAAGTAGAGGAAATGATCCCCAGAAGAGAGGTCAAGTTGTAGCTATTGTGGAGGTACCAGTGCTGAATATGCCGTACCATGCATGCCAGAGGATTCTTTTTTTTTTTTTTTTTCATTTTCAACTGTCAGAGGGGATTGGTAATCGTGTGGGCTGATGTTTATCAAACTGTTACAAGTAAATTTTTGGACTTGAATGAAAGACAAAAGTAAAAATCTTTCACTTTAAAGCAGCAGTGGGTAGAATTATAGCAAATAATGATTAGAAAAGGCTATTTTTATAAAACGGTCACTATATCCTGACAATAGTGCATGAGACAGATAATGTGAAAACAAATCATGTGCCTCTGTGTCCTCCAGTGCTCCTAATGGTATCTGAAAGATTTCACAGACCGGAGGAAAACAACCAATCAGAGCTGATCTGGGGTCTGCCGTCTCTGAGCAGCTGTCAATCACTCGCAAACTCCACATACCAGCAGGAGAATACACTGTTTAGCATTAGCAGAGAATTTTGGTAAATTTCACTTGGGCGCTACCCACATAATCATATAATCACATAATCAGCTGTGCTGCTCATCCCACAAATACATGATCCTTACAAGTTGGACATCATTGTGAAGGAAAATAAACAGGCTTTCCAACGATGTAAAATACAATGACAATTAGCATTGTAACAACAGAAAAATAATCGACCAAACACAAATTTCCAAACTTTTTTTTGCGAGTTTATATACGGAACCAACGTAACAGAAGTACAGAAATCACGTGACAGACGTCACTAAAAAACACGTCACTAACATAACGTTTTTTTATTCCTAAATTGGCTTGTTCTTAAACTGGTTACACAGCAGCCCGACATCAGAAAACTAGCGGCGACGAAGGCCGTCTGTTGCGTTGCCTCACGTCGCCTTTGTTTTGGCTGTCAAGTTTCACCCGAACACACCGTAAAGACTACAGCCGACAGCCAGTTAGCACGTACGCTCTGCGCCTGCTCGAGAGGAAATAACTCTCCACACCAGCAGGTTCGCGGTTTTCTGTATTCGTCATTTAAAAAGGGAAACCGGAAGACCGAGGACTGCGGATTTACAAGCTGTTTTTATGATACGTACGTGAAACAAAGCGGAGTTTGCCGACCATTTTCACATCCCTCTCACTCACCGCTTAGCTTCATTCCAGATGGCCATATCGTTGTGAAAATATTTGTGTGTTGGAATGATCAGATGAGGATGAAAAATGATAAGAGCCTTCTGTGTTTTTCCTCTTGACTTTACTCGTTGGCTTGCTTTCCTCACGTCCGTTTCTCTTCTCGTGTACTGATTCGTTTAAGCCGAACAGCTGATCAGAGTGATTTCACTCACTGACGAGTTCGCCCGCCGACTCAACGTGCTGAATCGGCTGAAAAACCTCCAACACGGGCGGACTAGAGCCGACGGTGCGGGACACACCACAAAAACTAGGCTTGCTTGGTGTGTCGGGGCCTTTTAAGCACAATTCTGATAGATACAGGCCCTGATTGAGAGACAGCTACGTTCCAGTGTACTATTTTTATATTTCCTATGTAATAATTCTTCAAGGAAGAATTATCTGCAACACTATTGTAGCGTTGCGAAAGGATGAAAGTATGGCCTGCACAGTAGCTGCTGTACTGATCCGTATTTGCTATGGCCACAAGATTTCTCTTTACATGAAGGTATTTTTCTATTTATTGCCAGTGTTTACCCTCTTTTTCCTTCTGAAAATAAAGTATGCAACCTATTAACCCGGCGGTTAAGTAGCAGAACCCTGATATTGCTTCAGACCCATGTGTGGCTTGTCCTCCTCTCCTGCCTGTGTACACTGAAGCGGTGCCAGAGAGCGGCTGCTGCGCCGTGCTGCGATGTGCTGTTCTATTCTGCGCTGTCCTGTCCCTGCGCTGCGATGCCGGCTCCTCGCTAGGTGCCAAGTGATTTTTATCACTGGGAAAACAGTCTCCTTCCAATCTCAGCCCTCTTAGGAGCATATGAATACACTTTACACTCACACGAAGGAAAACAGGTAACTTGAGACAGGCTCGGGGCAAGAGCTGAGCCCGCAGGTAAAAGGACTGCAGTGTGTCAGCGTGTGTGCAGCGTGGCGTCTGAGCGAGTGTGTGTTGGACTTGTTCACACTCGTGGATACCTTTCTGAACAGAGGTGTGTCTGCTCAGTATATACGCTTCAGTTTTAATGCTGCACATGCAGTTAGCGCTGCGTTTTTGGCAACAAAAGATGCAGGGCTAAGTCTCGAGCTGACATAAAATAAGAGTTAGGGACTGCTCCCTACATACTGTGTTTTAATTGTAACCTTTATTTATTCAGGGAGAGTCCAACACACGCACAATTGACCTTTTCCAGCGATGTCCTGTGTCACATTCACACATTGACACATGGAGGCTGCTCAATGCAACCAGAGCTTTCTGCTGTCAACCGCACATCAGCAGTCACATCCTTGCCCGACACCTTGCTCAACGACAACACAAGTCGTGGAAGGAGGAGGTGGCATTACTTAATTTTCCAGCCGGGTCAGGGGTTTGAACAGGCGACTCTAGTACATTATCCTGCGTAATAGGGATGTAAATGACTTTCCATGATGTTGTTTTGCCAAACGGTGACATTCAATAGAGCCATGCAATTGCTCCGAAGGCCCATTGTTCCGAAAGTTCACAGTCCGATGGACTGTTATCCCAAAAACAAAAGCCCACTTTTGTTTATTTAACTGAGTTTACAGAAGAGCTGTTAAAGTTATCACTAAAGTCATCATATCAGCTGAAATGAAAAGTCTTTCTATAGGTGTCATGCAAAGCCATATGTTAGGATTTACAATGTGATTTATGCATTATCCGTAAAATTGAGCGATATCTTAACGGAGTCTAGAAAATAGTAAGCCCAGCAGTCACTGAACTCCAACTCCAGAATGTGTATTTTCAGCAACCCAATCTCAAGGGAAAATGTATAAATAGTACAACTTTGGGCACATGGGCATTCCGCGTGTTATTTGTACGCCACGCAACAAAACTTTAACTGTTCAAAATGTATCTTAAAGGGAGATTTTTCATGTATTTAATACTCTTATTAACATGGGAGTTGGCAAATATGCTTGCTTTATGCAAATGTATGTATATATTTATTACTGAAATAAATTAAAAACACAAAACAATGACAAAATTTGTCCAGAAACCCTCACAGGTACTGCAGTAGGCATAAAAAACAATATGCTCAGATTTAACGCAAATTTGTTTTAGCGCCACTAATTTCTTTAACGCATTAATGCAAATTGCAGGTCATAGTGGGTTCAGTTTTAAAGCTAGATTGAAGATTAGCATCGTATGAAACTAAAAAACCTAAGGAATCCATTTATACCAACCATGTCATACTAGCTTGTTGATAAAGAGGCTAAATAAAGCTCCAAATCTTATACATTTTTGGCCATTTTCAAAGGGGTCCCTTGACCTCTGACCTCAAGATATCAGAATGAAAATTGGTTCTATGGGTACCCATGAGTCTCCTATGCCCACTTTATGATAATCACATGCAGTTTGGGGGCAAGTCATATTCACGTCAGCACACTGACAGCTGTTGTTCTTGAGTTTGCCATGTTTTGATTTGAGCATATGTTTTATGCTAAATGCAGTACCTGTGAGGGTTTATGGACAATATTTGTCATTGTTTTGTGTTGTTAATTGATTTTCAGTAATAAATATATACATATATTTGAATAAAGCAAGCATATTAACCCATGTCCATTGATTAGAGTATTAAATACTTGACAAATCTCCCTTTAAGGTACATTTTGAACAGATAAAAAATGGACGATTAATCGGGATTGACTATGGACAATTATGTGATTAATCCCAATTAAATATTTTAATTGATTGACAGCCCTGATACTTATATTTTGTTATGCAATATGTCTCAACTTTTCATTAATCTGGGCCTCCTCCCATTATATGAACAACCAACCTCCAGTTTTGTTTAAAAGAAAAAACATGCAATATGACCCAATGCAATTCTGACTTGTATTTTCCCAATGCTAAAACCTCCTGTTCTATTTCCACTACTCATTCCCACCTGGACCATACACTGTTACGCAGCTTAATAAATCATTAATAATAAATCAGGCTTTATTATTTCATTGATTTAGGTGTGGATAAAATATAATCTTATAAATGGTGTTTTTTTAATATTTTGTGGGCAGCACATATCAGGGGTATAAATAGCAACATTGAACAAGAAAGAAAAGAAAATGAATAGAAGATTTATACCAACTTGTGGTATAAGTCATGTATAATCATCCGAACATGGATACAGATGTTTTTGTAAATAAACAGATATAGCCTTTGCATTACAGTGCTTTATCCTGCTTACTTGAAATCTGTACAGACCAATAAATCATAGTTTTACATTCAGCAATGGCATAATCAATCCATGAAATCATTTCCATGTTTGTTTTAAATCACATGTGGAAAAGGAGACCTTTGGAAGGTAGCCACCACTCTAACATGGAAACTTTGTGTCCTAAAACATCGATCTGGAGTAGTTTCTGACCCGAACAAGGCGCGTCAAAGGCCCAACTCCTCATCAACTTGTGTTTATTTAATTTCAGATTTTCTGTTTTTTACACACACACGTACATTAATCCCCCAGTCATACGTCTCCATCCCTCCTTCCCTCCTTCTTTCAACGGGGCTGTTTATTTTAGATTTTTTTTTTAGGAAAAACCTGCAGTGAAATGAAAATAAAGGTAGCTTCACACTCATAATATTTGGAGTGGAGGGCAATTTATTTTCCTTTTATTAAATGCTGATTAATATGCAGTGTTGGGGAGACTAATACTGCGGGTTTCATTTCCCCAGTATCCTGCGCTGTGCCGCCTCTGCCTCAGAGGTGGAACCAGCCGCAAACGGGGCCGCAGATATGGAAGTCTGGTTTGAATTAAAAGAAACAAACTCCTTTTCACCGTTACTCTTTTCCTGTCTCCTCTTCTGTCAGGGTTTTTTTCTCAGAGCTTGTAATTGTCAAGATGAGGTGTGTTGTGTTTTGGGGCCGGCGTTAATGTGGATGCCGGGAACGTTCAGACCCTAATTGCTCTGGTTAAATTCTCTCCTGGATGTGTGTGTGTATGTGGATTCCTATTAATTAACAATGAGTATGAATCATTGTGGCAGATGAGGAAGTGAAGCCACCCGGTAACAATGCTGCCTCAGCAGCCGTATAGAAGCATCTCAAACCACATTCTTAGTGTATTTATTTTATGTTTTGTTCCATACATCAAGATCTGGAACTACGTTCACTGTGAATTAGCGCTCCTGAAGGTTTCAAGAGTAAATGGGCGGAATAGTAAACTTGGACACAAATGAATATTTTGTATTTTTTTTTTTTTTCTTTCCAGGGTACTTGACTTGATTAATTATTGGGAGAAGCCAACTGGCGGCGAACATTGGTTATTACTCGTCTAAAACTCATTTATCATAAAGAGTAAATCCAGACGCTCAGGTTAGACTAATATATTAGTTTGCCAATATATTGGCCGATACTGGCCTGTTGGTGTCCTCCACCGTCCCCTCCTTCGTCTGGTATGACGAAAATCGGGATATCATGTTGCAGCCTCGCCCACAGATTTTTAAGCCTGAGATTCAGTGGAGAGTTTTAACGTCTCATAATGATTGGACTGTTATGTCAGATGCTTTTCCAGCCCGATGTGAATGATGTTCGGTGGAAAATGAAAAGGCACCTGGAATAGAACGGCAGCTCAGGTTCATGTCACAGATGCTGGTATTGGTATCCTATTAAAAAGTCAAAACTTAAAGCCGTTATCATCAATATTTTTATTATAACAATGGATCAAATTCGTAGCGACAAACCCACACATAAATTTGCAGTTCCCCTCAATTCTACGGCCGGTTTTAGCGTCTTTTAACTCATTGTTTGGTTTAACAGCCCACGACGTTATTGTTTTGGTTGAGTCTCACAGTTCTTTTCAGCGTCATTTCTGGCCGCAGCAGCCAGCTGTTTTTTCTGTGATGAACCCTGTCTCCTACAACATGACGTTCCCATACAACTAAACTGCATTCTCAGTTACGATTCGAGGGAAACATATTTACTGCCGCATTACAGTTACTGTCGTAGTTTTAAACACGTGGTTAACATTGTAAATGGAAACAAAACAAAACAAAAACGCAACAAAACTACCTGGTTAGGTTTAGAACAAGATAATGGTTTGGCTTTAAAACAAGAATGTTTGTTACATAACTTAAGTTACGGACGTAAATTAAAGTAAGTCAACGTTGACTTTTGGTTTCACATTGGACACAAACAGCGGCCTCCTGGGTAAAAGTCCAGTGCTTGTTTTACCCATCCATCAACCCTGACCTCATCCCTACGTGGACTTCTGCAAACTATGATTAGAAACGTACAAGTAAAAAAAAAAACACAATCCCAGAGAAAGTATGTTTCCCTCGAAACGTAATTGACAATGCAGTTTTGTTGTAAAGGAACCAAATTTTTAAGAGCTCATGCTGCAGTGAAAAAGCTCTTGATAAACCCCCGCTATACCTGTTCAGCACCAAACAGCAGACAGACAAAGTTAGCAACTAGCGAGTGAATAAAGTGGACCAATTAGCAGCTAAAGAGCCAGATATTTCCTTCAAGAGTTGGTGGTGACCAAAATGGAGCTAAAAAGACAGTAACCCAAAAGTGCACCGATACAGGATCGGATATCGGGCCGATATTGACTCAAATAGCTGGATCAGGTATCGTTGACAATGGGGCCAATCTATTCAATTCTATATGTTTATCAACTATTTACTTTATATACCGGAATTTGAATTCCTGTTTAAGTTTTGACCAATTTGTTGCTGCTTTAAATAGGTTTACACTTTGTTTTGTAATTCCTGTTAATTAATATTAATATATATATATATATATATATATATATGTATTTATTTGTTACATTTTGTTGTACGAAGTTAAGAAAGAAATGTTTAAGTCAGTTGCCTTACACATATAAGAATGATCCCAGTCACTTCCACACAGTGAGGCATACAAACACTGGTATAGGATCAGTACTCGGTATCGGCCCATACACAAAGCCCAGGTATCGCTATCGGTATTGGGACTGAAAAAGGCGGATCGGTGCATCCCTAAAAAGAAGAATGTCATGATCTTAAATTGCCACAATTGCCAGGGAGATTTGGCATACATCTCTCAGCATCATACCAGTAGCACACAGTTAAAAACGGGTGTAAGTGCAACGACAAAAACACAGCAATGCAAGCAAACATACACAGATTGCACTGATGTTTCTTTGCTCATGCACAACACTGGCATGCAAGGAACACCTCCGTGATGAGGACCTGGTATAGGGAACTATGACTCACGTCGGTCGCAGGTCGACCCGTCACGTGAAAGGCTGTCCTGGAACAACTCTGTAACCGTATAAGTCGCTGTTTAAACAGGCCTCTGAGAGATGCCCTCTCATTTCCTGCTGGAAAAGCTGATCAATCACAGCTCTCATCACCTTGGAGTCGGGGAGAAATAGAGATGTGGGTGGACTGGTTCGGGACAGAATGAAAGGTGAGATGAGTGGAGAAATGACAGGATTCGGAGGTCTTTTTTCATTGGATAGATGAGAGCCTGAAATATTAAGACAGAGGAAGGCCATGACTAGCAAAAAATAGAGCATGAGCCATATTGATCGAAATTTACAAAGGTGCAAGAACATTTTGAAGCACTTTCATGAAGATTATATTTGAGAGTGGCTCTTTATTGTCAGAAATACATTGCAATTTTCAAAAAATTGCGTTTCAGATTGTTAAAATTGGGCAGAAAAGCGAAAAAAACAAAACATTTTCTTTCAAGTTAAACCTATTAGACCACATTATCCCTCTGTAGGGCAACTATGTAGTAACATGGAAAGATGAAAGGATGGGAAGGAGAGGAGGAAGAAGACATTGGAAGAGACTCGACGTTGGCTCTAAATCGAGAACACTCGCTCCCTCCCTCCCCCAATTTGTCTCTGTGAGTGTTTTACAAGAGCTAGATGAATTGCGAGAGTTAACATCCATCTATCAATGCGAAAAGAGGAATGTTCTGCTCTTAGTGGTCCTCCCTTCGCTCCCCCCCCTTACCCCCGCCCGCCCGGCACTTAAAACAACACATTGTGCCAGCAGCTCTTGATTTCCACTGCTTCAACACCATGTCGTTTTTCAAGCGAGGTCTATCAGAAGCATTTAGGCTGAAAGCAGAGCAGGCCCCGGTAGCCAACTAGCCCCTGCCTTCTCTGACTCAGGCCATACTCAGCTCCAATTTGTCCAGACATGGGCCAGTGTGTGTGTATATATGTATTGTGATGCTAGTTTTGAGTAGATGAAGCACTGCAGAAGAACTTTTTTTATGTTTGAATGTTGTACAATACAACAAAATGGATATCTGGTCAAGATGCATGCTGACATTTTAAATTTGATTTAAAATGATGAATATAATATATCGGTTACTGTTATTTAACAATGTCAATACATGTTTTTGCTGTTAGCTGTCTTGCAACGTACTGAAAAGGCTAACAAACCAGAGCCAAACTAACAGACTGCTGTAGCTCATGAATGGCTTTTTGGCTCATTTTGTTTTGGTTAATTGAACATTTGCAAAACAATTTAAATGGCTAATATTTCAGTTGTAAGGTTTAAGATAACTATGTCCAACTATTACATCATACATTATCGTAAAGCTAGGAAAATAGTGTAGACTACAGAGTAGGGTATGCTACATGCACTCTTATCAAAGTATTTGGATATTAACCAAAGTTTGGAAGATCTAGCATGATTCAGGTGGTAGAGCATCTTTAGCTTCTTTTAGCTTCCATAACGTGAGTTGAATATTATTGCATGAATAAAAGAATGATTTCAAGTAATTCAGGGTTTTGAGTTGATATTTCAAAAACCGTTGCAACTTAGCAAGCATGGAGTTGAAGATAGTTAGATCATAAGGGAGAAGATGAGGAAAACTGTGTAAATTACATCATAACAATGTACTTTTGGAAATGTAAAATGTTTTGCTAACTGATATCCAAATACACCCCTCTGACCCATGATAGCCCATTGTTCTGCTAGCTACTAGGCTACATACAAGCTAACAGCAGTTACTGGTCACCGCAAATCCTTTTTGAATTTCTATATTAACGCTTCGCAGTGCAGATTGTCATTCAAAAATATTTTTTACGGGAAGAAAAAAGAGGGACATTTAATATGTACCAACTGAATATTGAATGCAGCCACTCAAGATAAGAACTTGTATTTTACTCTGCCTTTACGTGCTGTGTTGCATTGGTATTTTTAATGTGTGTGTGTGTGTGTGTTTCCTTCAGATGGAAGAACTGGTGGGTCCGAGGCATCCTCACACTAGCCATGATCTTCTTCTTCATCATCCACCTGGGCCCCATGGTTCTTCTGATGATTGTGAGTACAAACAATGCTGATGGTGCTGTGCTAAAGCTTGGACACTTCTTGAGTTACCTTACAGAAAATGTGTTGCTTCACTGGAGTGAAACACCTACTTACAGTAAGTACAGACAAAGAGTGAAATGTCTGACTAACTCTTGGATGGATTGCCATCAAATTTTGTACAGACATTAGTGGTCCCCAAAGTATGAACCCCTAATGACCACATGGCTTTCCCTCTAGTGCCAGCAGCAGGTTGACATTGTAGTTGAGGGTGAAATGTTGCAACACGTGTCTTTACAATGAGCATTACGGCCTCACAGAGCATCTGGCGTGGCTGTAGACGCTTAAGCTGCGTCTCAATTCAGATACTTTCGTTATTAACTTCCATGTAGTGCACTACGTATACTATATGTTTACTTGCATAGTCTTGTGCACTTACCGGAAATGATGATCGCAACATTTGATCAATTCTTCTTCTTCCTCTTCTTAATGGCAAATTGCAACCGGATGGAGCATTACCGCCAACATTTGTCCGCGATTGTCGCCCACCAAAATATCTGCCGGCTTATTTGTGAAAAAATACAATACAATACAATAATAAATGTATAAGCTACATTTGTATAGTGCAGTGTTCACCGCAGCAACCCAAGCCCCCAGGAAGAACGCCAGTTGTTGATCCCGATTTGCGTAGCGGCCAAACGGTGGTACTGCAACATCCGGGTTCGTCACGTGATGCCATTGGGCCCAAAAATACTTTTTCCCCATAGACTCACATTGGGAAAGAGACGCCTGTAACTCAACGGATACGAACGGGGCCCCGCCTCCAACGTTGTATCCAGTTCTCTTAATACATCCATGGAACAACCCCCCGCAGCTTCCTCAGCAGCCATTTTCACAGGTTTGGTGGTCCCTCCCCTTCCGCTATGTAGCCAAGTTGGCAACTATTGAAGTTGAGAAGTGTCTAGTGTTCCACACTCAAACTTTTGACCGTTACGAGGACATCATTCTGGTACTTATAGTGCGCTGCCTTTTTCCATACTTGTCAATGTGAACCATCAACTGTATATAAAGATGGACGACATGACAGCTCCCCAAAAGTGAAGCCAAAGCATCTCGATCGCCCCCTTGGTGGCTGGCTGCAGTATAGTTCATAAATCCCGCCCCTCGATGTTAACGAATCTGACCTGGGCCAAACTAAATAGTCAAAGAACATGTCAAATAACTTTTTCCCAAAGATGGTTTCTGTCATTTTACGTAGTTCTTATCCCACTGATGTATGTTCAAGTGTTCATGTTTCTGATAAGTTTGGTTTTAATTAGTTATTTAATGTTATTAAAAAGGGGGTGAGACGTCATGATTGGCCGTGCTCGGCTCGCGATTGGTCCGGGCGGGTGACCTTGATACGGCGGCTCCAGCCCTCCCGATCACTACTGCGCAGACTCCGGCTCCGAATGACGTCAAAATATCAAGATGGCAGCTCCCGTATCCGGGATATTTTGGCTTCACCTCTGTACAGTGGGGCGGAAATGGAAACACTTCGTCCATCTTTATATACAATCTATGATGTGAATGCACTTATGCACTCAAAATACCATTTGAAGTAAGTGTGGAAGAATGCAAATTGTGACACAGGTCTTGTCTTATTACTCCATGCACAGCAGTGTGCAGCACCATCTGCTGCACACTGGCTCTTTCCCAACTCGTTCCCAACAAGAAACGTTTTAGGTAAAGTAGTTTCCCTCTGGTACAGTTTCATTTTACACAATATTATTTCTGTTGTGTCATTTAACTCACAAGATGATGTGAACAAATGCATGAAGCGAGACTCCTTGGATGGCCGTGATGTACATCTAGCCAACCGATGGTTTCTACAAAAGGTCAAACCTATAGCTAAGACTGTACAATTTGGCTTTCGGCTTGCTTTCGGGACTCCTGCACTGTAACACTTGAGGCTGCCAATCCCTCGTTAACTTGCCACGTCCTGTTGAAAAGAAAAGAAAAAAAAATTGCCCTGCAAAAAAAAAAAAAAAAAAATCTGTGAAATGGATCCCCATTATAGCTTCATGTATTATAGCAGACTTTAGTTTTATGAGCTTTTAACAAGTTTCCCAGGGGTTGCAATAATTTCTGTGGTTTATTTTCGGAACATTTACTTTTTCTTTTTCCCCTTAAACGATCGGTATGGGCCTTTTAGCTCTCCAGCCATCTCAACCCAGTTTCACACTCCTTCTTTTGGGGGCACTTTACTGGAGTTGGATAGCACGTTGGTAGAGCCAACGTCAATCCTTAAATTTCCACAACTTTCCTCTTAAGGCTCTTGCAGCTTGATTGACATTCGGTATGTAAAGAGTAATAATAAGCAGGAGAGGCGCGGCACAACGGTGACATTTCACAAAACCGAGAGGCCGAGCTCCAAACATGCAGCAGTGGAAGTCGGCGTGTTTGTCAGCGCATACCTTGTCAGCCACAACATCTTGTAGCGGAGTGTCATGTTCTGGCAACAAAACATAATTCCTGTCTCTCTGTCTGGCTGTCATTTCACAAAGCCTGAAAGATTACTAGAAATCACATCCATATGTGGGAAAACAAATGAGAGAGAGAGAGAGAGAGGATGGTGTAAAACACGACTTCCACCCTCAGCTGTGCCCACAAGAGCTGGTGTTTTTCTTTGGCTGTGCAGATAAATCAGCCTCAGGGAGGACATCGTTGTCCCACATCTTACCATTCTTTCTCCATTCCCATCTCCACCCGCTTTCATCCCCATTCCGATTATTCCCGACATCCCACTCTCGATCCATCCCCCCTCCCTCTCGTTTTCACAGTCTTCTCTCATCCTGCATGTTTTTACATTCTTTCAGCTCCCCTCCTCCGTCTGTCCCTCCATCCATCCGAGCACTGCGTCATGTCGTTATTGTGCGAGTCTGAGCAGTTTGTCTGACAGCCAAAGTGTAACGCTACACCTCTGACCCTGGAGAGTCAGCAGTCTGTAGTTTTAGTTAGAGAAACATGTCTTGAAGCTGCTGTGCTGAGTTTGTCGGCGAGCAAATGAGCTCCGTGGAAAAGCTGAAAAATGAATAGGGAACTATGGTCGGCGCACGTAGTTCAGTTGTATTCTGTACTCTACTCTTTTGAGTTTGTCAGTTTTAGATCAGAAGATTCTTTCTCACTTTACTGCAGGTTACCTGTGTCCTCGCCTGCACAGTGTGGTCATTCAGAAGCTGGATTCATGTGAAAATAGTGAAAAGTCTTTGGCGATTTAGACCCAACGTGACGCAGTAAGGGAATATTCCCCCCGGCTCTAGACACTAGTGATGGTGGTAGTGAAAGGATTCGATGCAGATCCGACGAATGAAGTGGAGCAGGACTGCTCTGATGTGATGAATCTGGAGGTGATGGGGTGGTGGAGGGGTCACGTCGGTTTGCACTGATAATGACACTGACAGCAGCAGAGAGGAGAACAGTTTGAAACTTTTGACAGCAACGATGTGATTGGTTTAGGGAGATATGGCAAGATCGGAATTGGTCACTGAGAGTGAAATGCCCATAATCAGCTGACATAGTAATATAGCCCATGAGAGAGAGACCTAGAGATAAATGTGAATGAATGAGAGTGCAACCATATAGTCTTCCTGACTGAACTTCTGCATAAGCTTCATGTGTATCGGCCGGTATCCGCAATCTCCTGCGATTTATTCCTATTTATTCATTATTTCTTTAAGCATGTTAAGCTGTCAGTCATAATCAGCTGTGGTTTTATTGCTATCTTATTATACTTTATAGTAGGCCTATAATACTCCAATAATATTCACACTGGAACATTATAGGATTAAGGTGGTGTATATTTACCCATAGTGTTAGTAGTTAGTTAATAGTTAAAGTGCTTTCCTGTGTTATTTGTGGCCCATAGTATCACTCTATAATATATTATAGGATGTCTATAGCCTGGAATCAACAGCAGCCAGACAGACAGACAGGTATGCATGTACAGTAGAGCTGAGGTGTGAGAGCACATGGTGATTGAATGAACTGTCATACTCGGCCAGTTGAACTCTGGAGAAGAGTGAAAAACATCTTTCCTGTCGAGAAAAGCCTTCAGTGCCGTTCTTTGCTCTTCTTTCAGTGAAGAAACACTCTCCAGTTCTGATACAACTGATGCTATTGCAGCATCTACTGTACGCTCTCACGGCCGCCGGCAGCTCCTCGCAGGACACTGATTGGTCCGTGCTCTGGCTTGCCGGAGCACGGACGCATTACTTGAAGCCTGACAAGATGGATTTTCGTGTGATATGTGATTCTGTGATTCTCGTGTGATCCCGTGACATCACAAGAATCCAGCTGCCGCACAAGGTTATTGAGCAGAGGCTTCGTGACATAGACTACGCCTCTTTGATATGAACTTTTATTTATATTGTCATAATAACAAGAGCACTTATTTCTCGTTGCCTCTTTTTGTTTTCTGTGCTTTTTGTCATTTTGTCATCGGTTTGCACAACTTTAATTCTACTTATGAAATAATTTCTATCTCACGAACACATCCCCATGTTACTGTCATGGTAACTGGGTTTGGAAGATTCTGAGATCTAGGCGCGACTCCCACAACAAAAACTCGATGTATTCTTTCATAAACCAAAATTGTCAAAAACGTTAATAATAAGACATTAACCAATATGCCCCCCCCTCCTAGTCCAGAACTCCTACTGTGGATGCTTGTGTTCCCTTCAGAGAAAAATGACTCAGCATTCTGCATGCGAGTCACGCTACGCTCCCCCCTGAACGTTTGTCCCTGTCCACCGGCCAATTTCTTCCCTAGAAAAAAAAATCAAAAATCAAACTGCTGCTGTGCTCTTCTAAAGATACAAACCCTGGTGGCTTTATCAGAATCTGGAAGGACAGGATGTGCTGCACTGAATCTAATGTGTGAGTAACCTACAGGATCTGTGTTCTCAGCACTGCCCCCTGCGGAGCGCTCTGGCCGAGGCCCCGCTGCCTCCCTGCCAATCAGATTTCTCTCATCCTGGGCCAGGGCCGAGACTCGAGCCAATCAGAGTCCTAATTCATTTCCTGAGAGGAAACGTTGGCGGTAATGGTGCAGTTGTGGGTATCTTTTGGCAGCTAGGGCAGGGTGGGGCAAGGGACTGTAGTGAAATGATTAATTTCAAGCAACCGTGATTGCACAATGGCCAAGGACTCCTGAATCATGTAGCAATAAAAAAACACATGACCTTTACAACAGTCTGACCCTTTAAGTACTGTGTTTCAACAATACCTACAAATGCAAAGATGTAATTGCAATAACGGGGACGGGGGTTTGGAAGATCTGCAAAGTTCCTTGATAAATGACCAAACCTGTAAGTAGTGATATGTTCTTGGTGAAGTCATCAGGAATACCACTTTCATGCAGGATGATGCACTGCCTTGCAGCTGTGCACTGAAGGCCAGTGCCTAAAACTGCATATTTCAGCCATAAAACAAACTCCATGATAAATGACGAGCACGTAGGCAGAATAAGAACAATGTTCTTCTCCCCCAAACCCCGACATATGGGTAGGAATGCACACACTCAGATTCACACACACTCTACAATCTCATGCATCTATCAGACATAGATTGCGTCCCGAAATTTTCGCACTAACAAGCTATTTAGTACGCTAAAACAGTATGTGGGATATTTTTACGGCGGCATAAATATCTCACAATGCAATGCGGTAATAACGACAACGTTCATGACGGACATTGACGGACAGCTCTGTAACATCAATAACGCTTCAATTTAACTGTAAGATTTCCCCTCGCTTAACATAGTATATATTTTAAATTAATTCAGAATTGGATTCTCACAAACCGTTGTTTTGGTCACATGAGGTTGGCATGGGTTACCATGGTTACACGTTTCCAACCGGCAAGGAGGCTCTCAGGAAGTGACGACGTAAATTACTGCTCAGTGCGTCCGAAAAGGTACATACTACTGTACGTACCCGGATCATCCGGCGATCTTTCGCATCCATTGGGCCCATAGAGCAGGCGCAGTGGCGTTTCCTTTAACTCCGCCTCCCAGCCCTCGCTCCAGCCTCGGCCTCATTCACATGAACGCAGGAAGGGAAATAACTCTGGATTCGGGTATTAGTGCATTTTACAACTTTTAGGACCTAATGATTTATATAAGGGCTATTCAAGTGTTCATACCGAGAAGTTGATTTACCTTAAAAAAAAAAAAATGATCTGCTGATTCACGGACATCTCTTTCCCAATGTAAGTCTATGAAAAAAAGTATTTTTTGGGCCCAATGGCATCACGTGATGGACACGGACGTTGTAGTACCGCCGTTTGGCCACTACGAAAATTGGCTTTAAAGCCTTGCCACACTTCCTTGGGGCTTGTTTATAACGTGCAAGCACTGTATGTCACGTACTGTACACTTCCTGTTATAGTTCAAATGACAAGAATCCAAGCAGATGGATCATGGTTGGATCATGCAGGGACTTAGCCTTATCCTCTGTCTCTCGTACTTCCTTATTCCCTTCTGTCTACTTAATCTTCCGTTCCCAATCACCTGCTTTCTTTTGAGTTCCGGTGTGCATGCACATGAGTCCTGTAACATGCTTTTACACAGTCATATTTAAGTTGGAGGAGACACCAGCAGGCACAGAGGCAGGCAGTAACAATCCTGGACACAGCAGATCTGCTACACCGTGCCAAAGTTGCCTCGCCAAGACGTAATTGTTTCCATATTATACAATATATTACACAGTCCTTTCTCTGTCTTTCTTGTCACTCTGTGTCTCTGTCACTCTTTCATTGGCTGTCTTTTCTTTCTCTCATTATCACCTCCTTCTCTTGGCATTGTCCATTTCACCCTACGTTGACTCATTAAATGATTTAATGTTATCTACACCCATAAAGTAGGTGTGATATCTGTTAGTTGTAATAAAGACAAGTCACGAGCAGGTCTTTCCATTTACACACTTCTCCATGTGTCAAGGCCTATGTTTCTCTCACTACCAGAGTCTGAGCAAGCTGTTCTGTCAAAAACAAACCGTTTTACCGTACATTAGGGCACATTTCAGAAGATTCAGACGTTCGGCACGGATATACTGAATGGGCAATTTCGTATTCAGAGTGCCCCTGCATTAGTTTAGGTTTTTAGGGTTTGGCGTGCGTTTATTTTTCCTCTCCTGCGGCGAGGCGCATATGTTAAAGAGCAGCTCCCCCCGGCCCATTTGTGTGGTTCTGTTTCTGTCCCATAAATAAAAGGGGAAATACAGACCGAAACGCGCTCGGCTCCGGTACCAGATGTCTGGGCTTTTTTGGTTCTTCGTTTTCGTGGTTGTTAAAAAAAATAGCAAAAAATAACAGGTGATGGAAGAAAAAATTCAAATGAGTTCCAGTCCATCAACCGCTCGGTTCTGGACTCAACTGCAGAAGTAAAGCTTTGGTTTGTGGGTCGTCGTCTGGAGTGTTCCGCAAAACCACGTGGTGGAACAATGACGGAAATTACCCCCCCTCCTTCTGCGATATTCTGGTGCCAAAGCAGGTGTCTGGGCTCTGGTTTCATGGCTTTTTGGGTCTTTCATACTTGTCACATTTTCTGGTTGATTGAGCTCGGCCCTGGATTAAATTCCCGGGACCGTGTGCTAGATTAAATTCTGGGTCTCGGTCTGGGGTCGCGGTTGCGGGTTGAGCTCTGGGTGGAGATTCTGCCTGGATACGTTTACTCCACCGAAACTCTCAGACCTCAGATACTCCGTTGGCAATTCCACACATTCGGGTGGCGAGATAAGTGAAGGAGGGCAGGAGCAAAAGAAGACTGGAGGCATGTCAGCAGTTCTGCATGAGGGACCTTGAGAGGGCCACAGAGAGAACAGTGGAAGACAAATTATATGGGCATGATTCAGCAAGAAATAACAGCTGGATGGATGACGGATAGGATGGTGAGGACGGAATGAGAAGAGAAGGCGTGAGTCAGCAGCTAGATGGAGAAAAAGAGTAAGAAGGCGATGAAGAGGCTGGAGGAGTGAAGATGGTGGAAACCCAAGTCAGTAGTTGTACAGATTTGTGTGTCAAAAAGAGAAGAATAATATGTGGAAATAATTGCAATGGACCATATAATAGTTGGTCTAACCTGTAATGACTACTGTAACAATTACTTATGTTCATGACTGGCATCTTAAAGCTTCATTTTCAATATTTTATATTAACAAAAGGAAACAATGACACCTATAAAGATGAAGCCACAAAGATCACCCGATTTTGCAGTTCCCCCAACCCGATCTCATTGGTAGGTTTATAAATAGCAGAAGATTATGCGTGTCATGAGAACGCATTATAGTTTTTTTCCGCGTCATTTGTACACCTGTTTTTGTGTGTCATTTTTAAGACACACAAAACTACGGTAACATCCGCAGTTAGGTTTAGGCAGCTAAACTACTAGTTAGGTTTAGGAAAAAAACATCATGGTTGGGCTTAAAAGAAGTTCTGAAACAACATAACAGAATTGTCACAATCGTCACTAAAAAACATGTTGCCAAAAACACAACGCAAATGTCACTAAAAAACACATCACAAACATCACTAACATACCTTCACAATAACTCAACAACACTGGGACATGAACACCGGTTTCCTGGTTGAAAGTCCTGTGTTTGTTTGACGCATCCACCTTCACTCCTGCACACCATAAGAAGTCTTTCTCACTTTTTATTCTATGTCAGGAGCATATTTGACGCAGATGGGTTTACATCAACCTTGTTTCTAGTCGCAGCAGGTGTGATTGGTCATCAAAGCAAACTCTTCAGACTCCATTCCATCTCCGCTCTTACTAGCTTTGTTTCAGGTCGTGCCAAACTAGGCGCTAGGCAGCTATTATGCAAATATTACTTGGTGACATCACTACGTTACAGAAGAAAAGGCGGGACTTCAAGCAAGGCGTTTTCAGGCAGTTCAGGAGCAGTGTTTCTCTGGGGCGTGAGTACCCCCCTTTGTCATGGACTTTGGACTTTGTAACTTTGCAGACATTTCATATTCACAGAAAACTACTACTATAACACACTAAAGGAAAGGGGAAAAGCACAAAAGCATAATAGGTCCTCTCTAAATGTTCTTCAAGAAGGCAATTATAATACAAAATGAACACAAAACATTTATTTTTTTGATTCGGATTAGGCTATTCCAGATGATCAGAAAATGCTGTTAACGTTGTGATTTATTTTGTTTTGTATTCTTTACTCAACTGAACAACATCCCTGTCAAATGTTTCATCCTATAGCCTTTGTGTCAGCAGGTAGGCTCATACTAAAGGGAACTAGGGGGGAGGGACATCAAGAGGAATCTGCTGGTAACCTGTTAAAGCAACATAACTGTAAGAGTTTTGTGTTACAGTATACTGATTGAGTTTTTCTATATACCATTTAAATCTGCGGTACAAATGTATCTGGAAATGCATGCAGTACAATATCGTCTGAGGCTACTGAGAAGGATGGGGTAGAAATATAGCCGGCAGCCCTCCGACGGTGCTTAACCGAACATACGTAGGTTACTAATGTAACTGTCAGTCAGCTGCTAACCCTCACCCTCATCTCACATAGTCCTTATATCTGCCAAATGACACAGCCTGCTGGGACGCTCGAGAGAGAGACGAGGATCCAGAACAAACACATTAACGCCGCCTCAATGACCATTCACTCTCAAGCCTTTCCAGAAACCACCATTCTGTCCCCTCTCATCTTCCCTTTCCTTTGCTGATTATATCTAAACACTCTTTTCGACGGCTACACCTTTGTCCTCTGTTGGCTGTCCTCTCCGATGTGATTTTCTTCAGTTTTCACAGTTTGAGATGTTGGCAAACGCACAACTTTTCTTTTCTTCACCACACTCTTTTTTCAACTTTCGACATTGCATCTCATACATATTTCATAATCACATTCTTCCAGAATTCCCATTCCATCATGTTTTGAGGTAAACAACTGAGGTTATGTGTGATATACACTAATCTGCGCATACTTTTTTTCGCTATTTTGAGAGTTGTTTGAGGCTTAGTTCCCAAGAGTCTGCTTCTTTCGCTTCAGCTGGTGGCTCCAAACGAGCCAAAACAGCACTGAGTGTTGTTTCATCCGTTCCAACAGACTTTGTACCTCCTACAGAAGACCCGGGGTGCTCCGGCGTCACATTTCTGAGGTTGGCATCATCATATGGCGTGTCACGTACTGTGGGATCGCCATATGGACTTCAGGGATGCTTAGCGTGTCAGCGGAGATGTCGGGAATTTATTGTCATAAACAGAAAAGGAAACAAATATTGAGCAAAGTTTTGTCTGACTTTGTTGTTTGGACTAAAAGAAATATGAAGGAACTTCTATTTCATATTCCCTGATTTAAAAGTTCTCAGCATGAAGAGTTTACATCCTTTAGGTGTATACAATACAGGGACTTAGGCCTACTGTAATCTCACAAAGGCAAATTAAGTGTCACTTCAAGAAAGTGTACAAAGAAGATAACCTCTCTAGGCACCTTTATGTATTGAAGTGCTCCTCTTCTGTCTATCATGGTGACGGCACGGAGTAACTCTAGCTCTCCGAGCCTCAACCACCTGCTGCTATGAGTGAGCCAGATGATGGCTCCTAAATTAAAAATGTCCCCCTGTTGCTGCTCATGAACTTGACCGGGTCAAAGCAGACAGCGCGATACAATCTGTGTGTGTGTGGAACAGATTGGATGAATGAGCAAAAGTATGTGTGTCAGAGACGCAGAGAGGAAACGGTGATGAGTTTGTAATTGGATGGACGAAATGTGCATTAAAATCAGGCAGAGGTGGTGAGACACCCGTTTGGTTTGGGTTGGCAGCAAAGTGTGCAGAGTCTTTTCAGACCACATCAACCAGCTGTGTAATGGGAAATACAGAAATAATGAAAGTGGCTGCGAGTTTAGTAAGCATTGTCAGGACGTTGGAGGAAACAGACAATGGAAATTAGACGTGTAACTTAAAGGGGCAGTGTCTGGCTTTTGTAGCTCCTAAAGTAGTATTATCATGGTAAGAATGGCCTCTGAGCGAGGCGAAGGTCCTGAAAGATACCACGGTGCTACCACAGTTTTACACTCGGCGGCTCACGTTACGGCAGTCTTGGAAAGGGAGGAGTGAGCGGAGGGGTACTCAGTTGGTTTCAATCTGCAACCACACCGTGGAAGAGGACCCGCTCCCTATGCAGGGCTCATTCTAAGCTAACGAAAACACGATTCTCAGTTTGAGGTGATGCTAATTAAAACAGTGGATTATTTTGTGAATGTAGTACAGAACATGGTCATCTGTGGCATCAAGTCTCTGGTCATGTCGCTCCTTGTAAGGAACTCAGATTGGGGAGTATTGGGAACACTAACTTCACCCCCAAAACCACATTAGATACATTATGTGAGATTTACTAAGCAGTGAGTTGTCTGCCTGAACTAGATTGCAAGCTTTGCTCCACACTATAAAAAATAATAATCAGTTTAAGTGCACATGTATTGGCTGTTATTGGTTATAAAATATGAACTATAACACTATTCAAATTCACGAATATAAAGTAAGATAAAAATTAATTTTGCAGTGTATCTGAACACAGCTGAAAGCCAGGGCCGGCTTAAGAAAAATCGCCCTCTAAAAAAAATAATAATGCTGGTGGGCGCCCTTCCTCATTTTCTGCATTGAGGTAACAAATGAACAAATAAATTAAGAAAGAAATATATACACTTTTCACCCCTGTAACTCTTTTTCTCACACTTTTTCATCTGCCCGGCCATACTTATTATTTGTTAAAAAAAAGTGTAAACTGTAGTGAAACTGACTAAACATTTTTAAACCAACAATATCAGGGACCCATTGTTTATTTATATTATAATAAATACAGTATATACGAGGTTAGGGTTCTGGGGGGTCCATAAGCACCAAAAGGACTAAAACCGGCCCTGCTGAATGCTTTGCGTCAACTTGTTTCTCCTTTCCCTCCTCATTGCAACATCATTCTATTACAAAACCGTTGTCTTTTACACACTGCTCACTGCCAGTAAACTCACCAAATAAGACACAATTTTGACATCAGAGAACTGTTTATATGAGAATCCAGCTAAGAAAGATCTCAACTGCATACCTGACAGGAATGTGTGCTACAGAAGCAAGCCTGAGAGAGACAGACAGAAAGACGGAGAAGGAGATGTTGTGGATTTACAGTACAGGTTGAGGAGGTGTTGCACATGCTGGGTGGCAGACTTATACTTAGACTGTGACTGTGGCATTGTGGCTGGCATTTTATCACTGTGGCTTCCGTGCTGGCAAGTCTTCCCTGCTGCATATGACCTGTGAAACACAGCTGATGTGTGTGTGTTTGTGCAGTTCATACAGGTCGACGCTGCTGTGTATAGGTTTTAAAGCGAAGCCCAATTTAGTAAAAAGCAACAAAGTTTTAATCGTCTTGTCCGGAGGGTTAAAACCGTGGACGCCTGGCGTTG
The DNA here is from genome assembly GCF_015220745.1 of Sebastes umbrosus. Taxonomy (NCBI): domain Eukaryota; kingdom Metazoa; phylum Chordata; class Actinopteri; order Perciformes; family Sebastidae; genus Sebastes; species Sebastes umbrosus. Next base: position 4,930,307 of record NC_051288.1, read on the forward strand.
GCTATGTTTAGTCATCTCCGAGTTGGCTGGAAACAAAATAATCTGGATGCTGTTTTTGGATGTGTGTTTTTCTTTGTTTCTGACACTGCACATTCCTGCTGGATAACAGGTTTTAACCGGTTGTTATTATGCAGTATTGTGTTTCAAATTCTTGGCCCTGCGTTCGGGACCTGCTGCTCCCTTTCCAGACAGAAGAATTTGATTCCAAAACACTGCTTAGCCATTTTGGAATTAAAGCATTGCTGGATATACACTACCGGAGATTACATCATCTGAAATGCTATTATCTCTTATGTGTCTTTATTTCTGATCATTTCAGTAATGTTCCTTGGTGAGTTTGAGTTTTAATTTTCAAGTGGTTGATAACTCCGTTTGGAGAAGAAACAACTTTTTTAATGCCACTTAATAGTCCTTACTCTGTAACAACATTCACAGTAAAAATTCCTCTGCTCATATTCCTCTTATATATTCACAGAGATTAGGATCACTAATATTATTTGACATTATTTTGATCTAACAGACTGAAGACATTACATTATATTGTACAACTTGCAAAATTAAAAACTACATTCAGCAAAGAGCCTGCACTGCTGATGCATAAATGTAGGGTTGCACAATGACTACAGCGGAGCACGGTGCTAATCCTAATGCATGATTCTGGTAACAATGTTTCTTGGATAATGCTGATGTTACTGTTCTTGAAGTAGTAAAGAAAACGTAAATTTATTTTTTTCTGCATTTAGAACAAGCTGCAGCTGAAAAAAACTGCTCTTGTACTCCATCAAATGCATACTGAAGATATATTCAAAAGCCTTAGCAGGATTGGGTACAAAGCAGTAAATGACAGTGTCATCAACATAGAAATGAAAGGCCGAGTTTGGAATTCTGTAACCTATGTATAATAAAGGGCCAAGAACCTAACCTTGTTTATAAGTCGAGTTGTTGTAAGTCGACTTACAGATATAACAATGCTTATATACAGGAGCTCAAACAGATCGTTTCAGACAGTGCCTGAAAAGAGGTGCTGCAGCACAGCCAGTATGAGAAAAATAAAGCATTTTTTTAACATTAAAATATTTAAACATGTTCTAGTAGAGACCCAAAATACAAGGATGCACCTGGTAATTAGCATACTAGGTCCTCTTTAACGTCACTAAAAATAAAAAGCAAAGAGTTGGCTCGCTAAAGCAAAGCAATTATGATGTTAAAGATGCATGCACACGATGTCCTCGGAGGTAGAACAGAACGCAAACTGTGCTCTGCCTGCTTTGGGGCTTATTTGTATCTGAAAGAGGAGCAGCAAGTTGTTCAGTTTGTGAAACCGGTCCATTGATCAGATCACACTTACATAATATGTGTTTGCAATAAATACAAAAAAAATAATACCTGAATTGTAAAAGAAATGACCCACATCATTGTAGCCAGGAGAGCGTTTAAAACTGAATGTCACCTCATCCATTTTATCTCTGTCCCTGTTGCTGGGGGACACATCTTCCTGCCACACACACCCACACACCCTCCCACCACCACATTGCCTTAGGTGTCAGTCGCAGTGGCTGCAGCGCTGAGGGGACCACACAGGGAGACGGGCTCAGAGAAGAGCGATAGGGGGAAACACCGGCAGCAGGATGACTCGGTCCTCCCTGGCTGCTGCTGGTTATGATGAGTCAGCAGCGTGTGGTTCAGGGGGGAATATACTCGGTGTGTGTTTGTAGGTTTATGGTGATGGCTCTAAGACCAGCAGACAGTGCACAGTGGGAGCTGTAAACCTATAGCGGCGTATAGGACATAATTTAACACCACAGAGTGTGAGCTGTGTGTGTGTGTGTGCGCTCTGCGGACCAAAGCTGTTTTTAACACTTCTCTTCCTTCAGAAAATCCCACTTGATTTCCACTCAATAAAATACTGTTGATATAGCATCAGTAAGCGGAGCCAACTCCACTTTCACTCCACATTCAGGTCTTTAAGACGGAGCTCCTCGGTGGCCTGTAGTCATTAATCCATAGTGTTGGAGGTCTGCACGGAGATGGATTATTCTTACTGCGTGTGCATGCAAACGGCATCATCTGACTTTTGTGTCCGTGTTTACCTAGTTGTAATTGGAGCGCAGGTAGGCACAGAGTGTGTCATTTTGTCCTAATCTCCTCCTGGGCAATTCAGCCAAAAAACAGTCCCCCCCCCACAGACCCTGCTTGACCCTGCGCCTCGGCTGCAATTACAAAAGCCATGCGACGCACACGCACACATAAACACACACTACCAAACCTGTCCAAATCCATCCTGTGCTCGACAGATACCAGGACCTCCGTGGGCGTGTGTTTCCAGAGGAGATGTGACCTTAATTGCTTAAGTCTTAAATTATCTTTAATTGTGCTCACTGTGTTGCTTTATGGTAATGGAGGGGGGGAGTCTGGGGGTGGGGGGGTGGCCGGGTTCATGTTGAGCTATAGTTACAGCAGGAAACAGGGCAGTGAAAGGCCATGTAGTCACCTCCAGCTGAGTCCACACCCACACACACACACTCTCACAGACATGTCGTTTACATCTCCTGGTGATATAGATTCATATGTACTCATAAAAGTGTGCGCATGCAAAGCACTCAAATATACATAAATGCAGTCACAAGCAATGTATATCGCAATGTCTGTGCAGTCTGTTCTCATCGACTTGTTTGTCTGTTCCGTTTTATTCAAATGGAAACACCCACTCAGCCGTTAGCAAAAAGCAGTTACCAAAGTAAGCTAATCGAAGCCAATCAATAAGGTTATGAATAATGTGAATGCTAACACTAGCTGAGTCAAAGTCAGCTGTGCTGAGTTTGGAAATAACTGAAAGGGTTAGTTTGGATTTCTTGAAGTGGGGTTTATGTATGTACTCTCATGTTTTGCAAGGTAAAATGACTGTTTTTGTGAATGGAGTCTGGTGGCTTTGAAGAAAGCGATACAACGGCTTCAGTTCCCCGTCGGAAAGGGCTGTCTGACAGCGAGGTAAAGCAGCTGTGGACGGGGGCAGCAGAAAAATGTATTTTAGCCACCTAAGAAAAAAATCTATATTTAAGTGTATGCTATATTTTGAATATTTTCACCGCTTTACCTCGTCATCATGCAGAAACCTATGTCGGGTCACGTGGGAGAACGTTTTTAGAAGGGCTTGGGAAAATAGCATTTTGATGCTAAAACATACGTACTCCGACCAAAATTTGAATGTTTTGATTTGAATGCATAAGGAACACCACTGGGGGAAGCTGCAGAATGATATAAAAACCTAAAAAAAATGGACTTGCCCTTTTAAAAAGGCTTCATGTACAAACTTGACTTTCTTTTGACCAGGTAGACGCAGACGAAAAGCCAAGCACATAGAACAGGGAGGATGTTTGAGGTTCTGTGTTCATCCAAGTTCTTCAGCTGTCTAATGGATGATTAGTGGATGGCATTAAGAGCTCTGCAGGGAGGACGAGCTTCTCGCTGGAGGACGGCCAGTCAGAGCGGAATCCTTTTCCACTCATTATCTTCTTCCACCCGTGCAGATTTTATGGATTTCTGGTAAAAGTCCATGGCTAGATTGATAACTGTCTCTGTTGAGGTTCCTGTGGTTGGTGTTGCATGCTTTTGTGTTTTTCCATTTGGCCCAATGAAAGCTGAGTATACACTGTATTATCTGATCTGCTGCTTGGGAATTATGGAGTGAGTTTACAATGTGGGGGTCTCCTGCATATAATATCAAACATGCTACTCATGAGTGTTTTCCCTCTTTAAATAACCTCATTGGTTGAATTAAACCCCGAGAGGGCGGGACCAAAACTGCTTATCTGGCCAATTACTTGTAGCTCAGTTTAAAACCAGGTGGCAACCTCCGGTTCTGAAAAGTGAAGCCAATGCTAAAATTCCTTAAATTTGCATTCTTCCTAATAGCCAGCAGGGGATGACTCCTCTGGTTGCAAAAAGAAGTCTGATTGAATAGAAGTTTATGAGAAAATGATCCTACTTCTCACTTGATTTATTACATCAGTAAACATTTTAAACATGTGTCTTAATAGCCATATTTCCATTCATGCATTTTTCCAGGATGGCACTTAATCGTGTTTTATCTATCGTAGGGTATCCTAGAGGGCGCTTTCACTGCGATTCTTTCAGAGATGGGGGCACCAGGGGCGGCGATCGAGTCCAACGGTGACTTAGCTCCACCCTCTCGTGTCACTTCTGGTTCCAAAAAAGACAAGATAGCAACAGCCGAACTCGAAGCTTCAAAACCGTCGTCAGAGTAAGCACAAAAAGAAGCTCATATCATGCAGCCTCACGTATTCACTTGTAATAGAAAACATGCGTCTTTGCTATTTGGCTCAGCTGATCTTTCAGGGCAATAATTTACTGTATATTGTCCATTTAACAATATTTTGCCAACAGTTTTGACAATTTGTGCTCCAAAAAACTCTTTTCACTGCTCCTATTGAGATTCAACATAACCAATGAGATTATTTCTTCCTCCAGAGGAGCCTTGATTCAGAGAAGTAAAGCTGCTTTAAATGAACTGCTAACATTAGGCTACAGGGACGGACGCTAAAGAAGGGAGTTCAGCTATTGTCTGGACCACAGATGCACTGCAACACTCCACTAAGCAAAGATCTAACTGACTATGTAAAAAGGAATACATTTGGATGTAGCAAATGGAAAGTGATTTGAGCCAGGAGCTAGTGTGCTGTGTGATATCACCAATGTTAAATCAGTTGGTTGTTCCTCACCGCTGGATATCACACAGGTGGGTGTACTGCAACAGCAGCTGTCACACACTGAAAATTCCCTCAGTGTCAACACATCAGCATAACAGCCACCCAGCTCTCCCCCCACCCCCGCCCCTCCCTGTCCTTCATCGTGTCTTTGTATTTCAGAAGTCGGAGAGAGACGCTGGGTGACGACAGCGGGAGGTCAGAGCTTGACCGCCATTAAACTGTCAGAGGTCAGAGTGTAGGAAAGAGCCTGACGTGTGCTGTGATGTAAACCTGCTTTCAGTGCTGGCTCAGGGAATGCTACTGGATGGATGTGTATTGAGTATCCTGCTGCTTACAATATTCATTTTTGCACAGTTTAAAACTTATTATGTAAATGTTAAGAGAGGTACAGATGGACAAATGAAAGGGGCTTGCCCTCTTGAAGCCGCGCTCTTCAAGAAGAAGTGTCAGACAGTGTCTGGTGCATGTGGCAAAGATCAACATCTAAAAAAAATGTCTCTGACAAAAAGAAGAAGAGGCTGTTAAGAAGCAAAAAGAATCAATTTATTACACTTGCAGAAGTGGCAAAATTATAAAGAAATGTGTCGAAAAAGTGAATATTTTGGTCATAGGACCAGCGTCAGCCCAATAATTATCTTCTTACTGTGTAAAATCATGCTCTTAATTGATTTTATTTTGGTACAAAGCAATATATACCAGAACATACACAGTACAAAAAAGAAACACACATAAACAAGACATATATAATGCACACGCACACACACACACACACACACACACACACACACATATATATACATTTATATATAAAACATAACATAAACTAGAATCATATATTTTTCCCTGTCTTTAGCTTATTTTCACAATGTGCAACCCCTTCCACATACATATTGTCATTTAAAATATTAGTTATAAAAGCTTTAAAGGTCCAGTATTGTCGAAAGTGAGATTTCCACGTCTTGTTTTTATAAAGCAGTTCTAGGTGCTGTATAAATGCTGTGAAAGTATACAAATGCTTAAAAGAAATGCACACAGCCCGTATTCAGAAACTGTGCCTTTAAACGAGCCGTGAGGACTTCCTTAACATTGTGATGTCACAACTGCGCAGTCATCGGTAGAATTGCTGCTAAAGTCCATATAGTTGACACGAACAGTGAGTCCCATTTAAGCAAATCTCTAAACCCCATTTCCTCTGCATAATCAAAATAACTTGTGTTGTGCAGGCAGGGTTATTATGGGGAACTCTCAGTTCTATTTATGTTTTCTTACGGTACAGAATACAGTATACAGCAGTGACATTGTGCTACAGATGTCAGTATCCTGATACGACTAAGTAAATGCAACCTATTTTAATCAACTAATGAAAAAATATACAGCCAGCAGACAGTAATGCTGACGGGAGTTTCAGTCTCTCATTTAATGTAAATTGTCAGTCAGACCTTTCTTGCGATGCCAACAAGGCTAGAGCCAGTACTAACTATAATGTAACAACAAAAATATGTTATGCATAAATTTGAAGCATGATACTGGATAAAAATACTAAAAGTAAAGACAACCTGGTATTGAAAGTGCATGGTTGCACTTTAACTTTATTGAAGTGCATTCCAGCATATTGGCCTGTTATTCACCAATAGAATTGTATTGTCGCAACCCCTACAATACCATTTAGAGATACAGTATGTTAGTTTTTCACTTACACTGTTATTTCACACTTAAACTATATTCCCTTTCAATGAATCCACCAGAGCAAAGGTAGGACATTTCTTAAAAGTGGGCATAAGTGGAGCTATTTCCCATTTGTTTTTAGAATCAGTGATACAACTATAACTTTGCTAAAGACAGAAAAAAACAGCTCCTTGTTAAATATTTAAAAAGTGTTTATGTTGTATGATTTTATTTGATTTGAAGACGGTGGAAGCTTTCCAGCAGCACCGGTAAGAAACACACAACATACCTGCAGGCCATGAATCTGAGAGCGATCGCGGCGAAACCGACGTCAGGGAATATTTGCTGAAATAGTTTATATTGACAAACATATGGGTGGGAGAGGCACTTAATGCAAAATATAGCACGCTGCCAGCTACATTTCTGTGGCTTTCCGAGCTCTGTGTGTGCTCAGTGTGTGCATGTGTGTGTGTGTGTGTGTGTGTTGACACACTTGTAGCTGGATATTTCACAGGCTTGGCACACGTCCTTTACTCATGTGTGGTCCTTCTGTAAACATGTCAGTGTTGGAAACTCCTCCACATGCATGCACCATACACAACGTACACACATAAACAGCATCCGTGCATATATAGCTAGTGAATGCACTTCATTGGTTTAACTGGGAACATTGTTGTACACCAACACAACATATATGCTGTCTTTATCTTTCTCTCTATTATTCCCTGAAGACATAAACACACGCTATTAGTAATTAAAAGCAATCATCTAGAGAGATGATCATTGCTTAAATTTGCGTGGAGGAGAGAGAATGCAACACATTTAGTTAACAGCAGATACTGGAAGAGAGTAGACGACCTCTAGTGAATCCAGTTTGGTCAAAACAAGGGTCCAGATGACATGCCAATCAATCATTGCTGCAATCTAAAGTACTGTAACACTGACTACCACAGATAGGCTTTTCCATTGGGCACTTTTAGGGCGCCGAGTTGTGCCGAGCTGAGGCCAAGATGGGCCATCCCTGGAGTTGGGCCAAAGTGCGCCCACCCCGCATCCAAACGGGTGGCAGTAACGTCTCGCCGACCGCGGCAAACCCCGTGACGATCGCCCTTCTCCCCCTCAAACGAGCGCGTTGCGAGACTCAACTCATGTCTGTGCAGGAGACCAGAGATGTAAACATCTCCGTGTGTTCAGCACTTTTGTAGTTTCTAACTGAATCTCTGTGGTTTGAAGTTTAGTTCCTCCGCTGCGTCCCTCTTAGTTGGCTACTTTCAGATGCTTTATTTTACTATTTTGCTCTCAGCTGTACAGGAGTCGTGTTAAGTTGCTGCTGATGAAAAACCGACATTTCCTGATTTTGCTGTTTCGTGATAAAAGCTTTTAGATAATAAAACAATGTATATTGTAAAGAATTTATAGGACATTAAATTAGTTTATCACTAAATCGGTGGAGCTTTGTTAGTGGCTATTCTTCCATAAAAACATGTCTGCTAATACTGCAGGGAGGAAGAGAACAAGCAGCAAAAATAACAGAACTTTTATTGTGAAGAATATAGGATATGAAATGTGTTTATTCACTGTTTTACAGCCGCTCCTTTGACAACTACACACACACACCTTCAAGCGGGTAGCCCTTTTGTAATGGAGATGCAAATCCCTGCCGTGCTGGTCTGTTGCGCCGAGTCAAACCGAGTCAAGCCAAGCCAGAACATGTGTATGGAAAAGGAGCTGAAGAAACCTATAACAGGCTGTAAAAAGGTACATGCATGCAGGTTTACAGCATGGCATGCCTTCCATCTTGCAAGCTCACAACAAGAGATCTTTGCACTCCGGGATGCACAGCTGACATGAGCATGCTCCTGTTTGCCTCTTGCGATGGTGCTCTGTTTCCCTGGTCTGGGAAGCAACATGCTTGACGTGCTTAGTGCTGCAGGATTGGACTCTGTATCATCCATGTGACACAATGTCTTCCCCAAGCTGGCGCTGATGGTTGCTGTTTGGCTGGTAGGCTTCTGCCTTCGGCCAGCTTGCTCTTCTCTTGATGTATATGACTCAAGTTTTTATATTTCAAGTATTTTTAAAATTGAAAATACTTCCAATGCACAATGATATAGCTTTATTTAAAACTAAGGCTGTCAACGTTAACACGATAACACCGTGACACAAATATCGCGAAGGAGATATTTTAAATTTTTCGAGGAGAAATTGTCATGGCCATTTTCAAAGGGGTCCCTTGACCTCTGACCTCAAGATATGTGAATGAAAATGGGTTCTATGGGTGCCCACGAGTCTCCCCTTTACAGACATGCCCACTTTATGATAATCACATGCAGTTTGGGGCAAGTCATAGTCAAGTCAGCACACTGACACACTGACAGCTGTTGTTGTGCTCGAGTTTGCCATGTTATGATTTGAGCATATTTTTTTATGCTAAATGCAGTACCTGTGAGGGTTTCTGGACAATATTTGTCATTGTTTTGTGTTGTTAATTGATTTCCAATAATAAATGTATACATACATTTGCATAAAGCAGCATATTTGCCCACTTCCATGTTGATAAGATTATTAAATACTTTCCATAAATCTCCCTTTAAGGTACATTTTGAACAGATAATAATGATAATCACGGTTAAATATTTTAATCGACTGACAGTCCTATTTAAAACAAATAGCTGTGTTGTATAGTTGAAAGATGATTAAATCACCATTTCAATGGTTGACAAGTTTGACTTTCATTCAACTGTAAATCAGTTATATTGATCAATCATACTGTGTCTATATCTGCTCCAAGCACAGATGTATATATCATATATTTAACTCCGTGTTTTCCTCCGGGGAGTAAACCATTTTTTTCAGTTCATTTAAATTTATAAGAATCAACTGAATGGAAATCTTTTTTCTTTTTTTTTTTCTTTTTTCCCCTCCTCTTTTTGGCGGGGGGAGTTTTATGGCTAGAAAAACAGAATTTGTGGTTTCGACGGTCGAGGTTTGATGCAAACGGCTTTGGAACCTTTTATGCAACCTGGCGTCCAGGAGACTAAAGAAAATATTTAGCTTTCCACCCTTTTGAGCCTTTTAGCCTCTGCTAGGGGAAAAGGAGAAAAAAAAACTTGTGGAGAAAAAAAAAAAACGTCTCTCCAAGGTCAAATGTCCTGAGTGGGATGGCTGCCAGATCTGCTCCATAACCACTTTGCTCACATACAGTTATATGCAGAACACACACAGTTACACACACACAGGTGGACATGCTGCAGGGACACACAGTGCAGAGAGGTGATCAGATAACTAAGGATTGTGTGTTTATGTGTGAGAGGGCAAACAAACGGGACTTTCCTCATCACAATCCTGTCTTTGTGTACATGTGAACATGCCTCCGCTGTGCTTTAGTCTAATCTGTGATTAACCATGATGTCATACACGTATACGAGTGCACGCACATTCACAGTCCGTAGCCTCCTGTGTGCAATTAGGATGCAGTGTGCGGTGGCTTAATGTAAAGTCCGTCGCTTGAGATCGGAGGCTGATTACATGCGGAGGTTCACTCTCCGTACGTATGTGGCTCTGTCAGGTCGCACCGGGCCACACAGTGGAGCCGCTGCACAGAGGGCGACGAGGTGGCGTGCAGGCCAGGCGCAACTATGAACACTGGTGGTCCTGTGTCGCTCAGCCTCATAACAAGACATGTTAAAGGGGTTGTGTCCAGAGTTTGCTTTGCTCCACCTAATTAAGAGAAATCTGAAGGGCTGCTGCACTGGGGCAAAAAGGCATTTTGTATTTTAGGCAGTTGTTTGTATTGTTTCTTAAAGGCCATCTGCTTTCTGTTCTTTTTCCAGTGGAAACACCCACTCAGCCGTTGCAAAAAAGCAGTAATGTAGGTTATCAAAGTAAGCTAATCGAAGCTTAGTTTTAGAGCTTTATTTGTCTTTGACGTCACGGTTGGGCTTAAAATAAGTATGTAAATTAAGTAAAATACATACGGAAACAACGTAGCATAAGTTTGTAAAACACGACCCAAACGCCACTAATGTAGCTTTCAAAACGAAACACCGGTCTCCTCGTTAAAGGTCCTGTGTTTGTTGGACCCATGCATGTTACTTGGTGACATCACCACGTTACGGAAGAAAAGGCGGGACTTCAAACGAGGTGTTTCAGGCAGTTCAGGAGCAGTGTTTCTGTGGGGGAGAGTAACTCCCTTTGGCGTGGACTTTGGGCTTTGTTACTTTGCAGACCTTTTACGTGCACAAACAACTATATAAAACACTAAGGAAAATGGAAAAGCACAAAAGTTTAGCAGGTCCTCTTTAATGTATGTTGCAGTGATTTAATGCTCGCTCTGCCACGGTTTATTGTTATTAGCCATTGAAGTGCTTTATAGATATAGGTGTGTTTTTCACTACAAATTTAGGCCAGTTGTCAAACTACATTAGCTTCAGATTTGACTTTACTAAGGGGACACCTCTCTGTATTTGAAGATCATTGTCTTCTGTTATGATGAGGCATAGTAGGGTCCAGGTTCAGGCCTCCGTCCTACAGCAGGAACACGGTGCGCACTTTTCTCAGGCTGCCGCCGCTCCTGCTGATGGAGAGCTCTGTAAGATGACCCAGGAACCAGCTGGAGCTGTGAATAGATGAGGTGTGCATGCGTGTGTGTGTGTGGGATGGTGCGAGTGTGTGTTTTGATCCATGACTTCATAATTACCAGCCGCTCTCGGGGGAACATCAGAGTGCTGCTGGTGACCTAAGCAGTGACCTCATCAGTGACATCACGGCCGATGGGGCTCCGCTTCAGCTCAGAGGCAAAAACAGGAAGCTATGATTGAGTACATGCGGGAGCACATTCGTGTGTGTGCGTGGCTCCTGCGTGTGTGTGGGCTTGTGTCTATATTTATATGCGTGTGTATGCATATTTGAACTGTTGCTCGGGTTGGGCCGTGTGCTTCGACCCCGTCGCTGCAGGACCCTCTTGTCAAGGGTGTGCATTTTTATTACCTTTTCACGTGACAAAGATTTGATCTGTTCTTGTAAATGTGAGCAGCATAGGTGCAAATCCGGTTGGTGCTCAAAGGTTAAGGCACCCATGGGCAGTTGTGAACAGCCACAGGAGACGTGAGGTGCTGTGAGGGGACTATATCGGGAGAATAGGACAGGTTTTTAACTGAGATCTATGCTTGTGTGCTTTCCTGTTTTCAGTCATGTCTGTCCATAATTAATCGCGATTAATTGCAAATTAATCACACATTTTTTATCTGCTCAAAACATCTTAAAGGGAAATTTGTCAAGTATTTAATACTCTTATCACCATGGGAGTGGGCAAATATGCTGCTTTATGCAAATGTATGTTTATATTTATTATTGTAAATCAATTAACAACACAAAACAATGACAAATATTGTCCAGAAACCCTCACAGGTACTGCATTTAGCATAAACAAATATGCTCAAATCATAATATGGCAACTGCAGCCCAACAGACAACAACAGCTGTCAGTGTGTCAGTGTGCTGACTTGACTATGACTTGCCCCAAACTGCATCTGATTATCATAAAGTGGGCATGTCTGTAAAGGGGAGACTCGTGGGTACCCATAGAACACATTTACGTTCACATATCTTGAGGTCAGAGGTCAAGGGACCCCTTTAAAAATGGCCATGACAGTTTTTCCTCTCCAAAATGTTGTTTAACTTTGTAGAGTTATTTAGCAATCTCCCCGACAAAGTTATTATAGCATTGGATGTTACCAATGCCACGTTAGCCTCCTTCCTGACGCTAGCATGACATGTATTCCTAAGGTTTTCTAGTTTCATATGATACCATTATTTTCACTCTAGCTTTAAATCTGAGCCCGCTATAACCTCCGAAAGATCGATTGCGTTAATGAGTTAAAGGAATTGGTGGAGTTAAAATTAATTTGCGTTAACGCGTTATTATCTAGCTAACTTTGACAGCCCTAATAGTGATCTAAAATCGTCATTTTGTATCACCCTGTGAGCCAGTATAACACACCCTGTCCAATAACAATCTTTTAAAAAAATAAAATGATTTTCATACATAATAAATTAGTATTGTTCCATATATATTGTTGATATATATATATATATAAGCCCAACTTTCCTGCAATACTGTCTCCTTAAAATTACATTCCCATACAACTAAACTGCCTTTTTGCATGTTGCCCCGTAGTATTTTTCTCAGCCGTGATCTGTTGTGGCAGGAAGGTTTGGACCAGATTTAGACAGCCACTCCAGCATGAACTAAATACTCCAGTTCTAATGAAGCACTTAAGCAGCACTTTAGAAGTTTGAGTAGGGATTCTGTGCGATGCTGATTACTAAAGTCCATAAACTCCGTCATTTTCCAAGCCTATTGTCATTTTATTATGCTGACATGATGCAGTCGTGGTTTACAGCATTGTATGGATCCTATTCTGCTTGTGTATTGTGTGACTGTGAGGGTCGAATATATCGGACACACCCAGAAAGTTATGAATTCAGCAACAATAGTTATCATCAAAAATTTCAAAAAGCAAGAATATTGCATGTATTAATCAAAGATAAATGGAGGAAGCTCACCTTAGATCTGACTGTGATGAAGGGACACTTTGTTAAAAGGAAAAAAAAAGTAAGCCTTTATTTTTTTGTCTACATGATTTAAAGACTGTATAATGTATATTCATTTGCCAGATTCTGTGGAAGGTTACCCATTGCTGACAGCCATCTGGAGAGATACTGTAATTCAGTTAGAACTCAATTGCACATGTTGAGTTGCCATTAGCTTCATTATGTTATAAATATGAGAAGGTAAATGTTACAGAAGCAACCCTGAGGTCTGCTGTCATTTCTATTTTCTCTAATTTCACACGAGTCACACATTTGAATAAAGATCCACAATCATTCAAAGAAATACAAAAGATTTAATATTCAGCATTTAACCTATGATGTGAACACATAGATGTCGCCGTTGGTGCGGGGCTATCTACAATGCACCTGAGGGGACGAGCTCAGCCCGGTGGGGAGCCGTCACGTCCCTGATGCGTCCTGGTGCTCCCCGTTGACCCCCTCAGGTCTTCACAGTGCCATCCAGCAGCCCTTTGAATCTGTTGCAAGCGCTGCCACTGCTGCAGGGCGGGGTCGTGTGGTCGAGGTCAGAGGTCAGAAGTCAGCGCTCCAGCAGTGACGTGCTGATTAAACGGTGCCTTCATCTCTCTCTGATCCTGACCTCTCAGCTGGACATCAAGAGAAGCAGTCTGACAGATGAGATGGGAGCACACGCTCAGTAGTCACTGATCCACACATGGCAGGAGCTCTGTTGTCGGTTTCTGCATTTTTTAGGATACAATACTCCAACAAAAGGTAGAAAGATCATAAGACTCTCACAATCCCAATAACTCCACATAAATTACCCCTTAACAATCTTTGTGTGATTATGAAAAACATACTGTAGCATATGATTTACAATAACAAAAAGACTCAACGAATGCAACTGAGCAGAGCAAAATCAACACATTACAACTCATTATGTTTTAACGACACAACTCGTCTGAAAGAAACATTTTAATTAGTTTGAATTGCATGTAACTTCTTTGTCCTTTTAATCTTCTCCAAAAAATAGTGCTGTAAATTTGAAATGTCAAATTAGTGTCACATAAAATGTATTGTTGTGACTTACTTTGCAGATTGACTTCCTTTATTTCATCATTATGTTTATTATGTTTTTGGCTGCCCCCTCTCAGTCGATCAGTCGACTAATCGGTCAGTTTTGGTTAATTTTTTTTGTCAATTAGTTGTTTTTTCATGCTGAATGACTTATTTCCAAGAAACGTATATGAGCACATCTTTAAAAACATTTGAAGTTGTGCTTTCGTGTGATTTTTTGTGGAGAAACCTTCGACAGTACGTTTTACAAATCTGTTGATTAACTAAAGTTAATTCTTAAAGTTAACTTAAAGTGATGAGTTGGTAGTACCCTGTGTTACACTGGTGGCAGCAGGTTAGTGGCCTGCTCATTCTTGCAGTGTTTTAATTAAATATTAAAGCTAGGGTTGGTAATATTCTTCAAAACATTTTTTTGTAATATTTGTTGAAATTCTCATTACATCCCGACAGCAAGGACTGTAATAATCATTTCATCTGGGCCAAATTAAATGATTGGACGGTCTACCTCTCTACCTGCGTGTACTCTGCCCGTGCACTCATTGTGCATCACCTGAGTCTTCCACTAGCTGCTAGTTTGATAGCTGTGAATATTAACAATAACCATGTTGGTTGTTTACGTTCATAATGATAATTTTTGGGCAGTGGCTTTGGAGGGAGGCCTGAAGGGACGGACTGTCAGTGTTGCCGACTTGGTGACTTTCTTACTTGATTTAGGGACTTTTGGAGCTAATGCTGCTAGCTACTTTGATTGGAGAAGAGTTGGCAACACTGGGCTGGGTTTTTCAGTTGAATCATTTTTTAAATCTAGTGTACACTTGCTAGCTTCTCAACGTTACCGACCCATAGCTGTGTGCCGTAGGCCTAAATATGAAAGCAACAGCCAGCAACAGCTTAGCTTAGCATAAAGACTAGAGATGGGGAAACGGGCTAGCCTGGCTCTGTCTGAATGTAACAAAATCCGCCTACCAACACATCTAAAGCAACAAACAAAATTGTAAAAAAAAAAAAAGAAAAGAAAATGTGTTGTTTTACGGATGTGCCATTCTATTTCTTAGCCAGGGCAGTGACCTTGTGGAGTCGCCACTGGTTGCTTGGCAACCTTACAGCGATATCAGGAGTCATGTGAAGGATGACCTATTAAGCTTCTCCTTGATTTGAACATGATGCCAGGATTATTCTCCAATTTCTCCAAGACAGATTTTTTTGCACTTGGCAGACCTTTGTGACTTATTTTCATGTTATCTTCATTTTGCCTCGTGTTTCCATGTGGCCATCTGCGCCCCAGATCACCGGCGAGTGCACTTCTTGACATGTGTTTATTTCCTCGGCTCGTGATACTGTACAGCCCGCGCCTTTTCAGATCATTCAATCTTTATCTGCTCTTTTCTTCTCTTCTCCGCCTCGCCTTCCCACACCTCATTTCTCTTTACCTTGGCACCACGCTCTCGGCACTTCCCTCCGCCTCTGCCCAGCAGCCTCTGTCTGCGTATACTCTCCATATACTGTAGTTTTAGAGGCAGTGTGCTTCTTGTAGGTCATTAATACCTGAGTTAAATGGTCTGTGACTCTTCCTGGCTTGGCGAGGAGGCAGAGATATATAGGCATAGCTGGTACCAGACTTCCAGGGTCGTAGCCTCGGATGCTGAACAGCTACAGCCCTGTTCGCGGTATGTACAGGATGGATATGGGTGTGGAGGAAAAGACGAGGAGGTGACATGTATGTTTCAGCTACCTGAGTGAATGTGGTCTATTTAGTTATAGTGCTGCCTGCCACTACTTGGTGCATCACCGGTTCAAGCCCAAGTTTAACTGCTGCTCTCGGAGACACTGTGGTTTCAGAGATTTACACTTAGCATAATTATGGACTCCAAAGACGGCATATTTACACCAACTTTGCATCTGAAGCAACCGTGGTCGCATTTGGCAAGCGGGGGCCGTGGCAATTACTGCCGTTTCCCGATGAAAAATTGCAATAACTTTGCTTCCACCTTCAGCAAACTTCAACAAACTTTTGGGACAACAAATCAACTGACCGCTCCGCTTCCATCCGCAGGCCACCTAGTAGTAGCAACCCCCCCTTCCTCCTCCTTATCCTCCTCCTCCTCCTCCTCTCCCATGACGAATCATTACCGAACAAATATACCTCTTGTCTTCTCGACGCATTTCACTATTTCGCTTGGACAACGCGTGTCACCCCCCCTCCGGGTGTCGCATCCCGTCGTTCGCCGTCGTCATTACCGATCGAAATAGCATCCTGCATCAAAAACCAAATTAAATATAAACTCAAGTAGCGGCGGCACCACCCACGGTACGCACACACACCGACCTCCTTCGGTAAACAGACAAGGCTTTTAGCTGGGGCCCCGGTGGTCCGACTGTGGTCCCACCTCGCACTAGGGCCCGCGCTGGCATCCGTTTGAAATCCAAACCTGTCCGAGGAGGAGGGATGCTACGCCCTTTTCAGACCTGGCTGCGGACCAGGAACATAAATGTGGCTCCTAACCTGAGGTGGACAAACGGGGGGGGGGGGGGGGCGTGAGGGACGAGAGGGATGCAAGATATGTGTGCACATATAGTGTGATATGTGAGATATTATGGATGAAGCAGTAAAGGTGTATGTAGGCGGGAGGAGAGGAGTTTTGAAGCTGAAGCTGGACTTTTTTTTTTTTTACAGCGGGTAATATATCTTATGTGGTGTACTTAAAAAAATCAGGGTGCATCAGAGTAAAATTCAACAGAAAGGCCTCCCTGGTCAGCTCACTTGGACTATGAAAGAAGCCATTCAAGGCTGCGGGTGGCAACAGGTCTGGCACGCGGCTCGAGAAAAACTCGATTCGAGGACCGTCAAGCAAAAACAGGGAAGCCAAAAAAGTTTTTCAGCAAACATTGTTAGTTATTTTCTAGATCCCCCCTACTCGTTTTCGGAATTGGTGGGGGACGCGGAATGGTCGAGTCAGCAACTTTTTTGCCCTACTTTTTAATCTTTTTTTGAACTCATCTTCCTCCAAGATTTAAAATCTAACTTGGCATGAAGCAACTTCCATAACCATCAATATATGTGTCTCCCACATCTTCATTTATTCCTCCCTGACTCCTATAGGAGTTCTAGCAGGATGTATGTGGGAGGCTTTGTGTGTGCACATGCATATCACCATGCATACATGCATGTGTGGGCATGGCCGTCCATGCATTATCTTTTTTTTTTTTTTTTAGCAGGCGGACACCTGTGGCAGACAAAGAAGGCCTTATATATATCACTGCTGCTGCGGGATGGCACTGTCATTCAGCAGAGCCCCAGCTGCACTGCATTCACTCTGACACTCGCATTCAAGCTCCGTGCCCAGCGAGACAAGATGAATGGTTGTCAAGACAACACAAAGTGCACCCGGTCACTGAATGTGGCCCTCATGTTTGTTAAGCATCACGTTCCCGTTTTGGTCAGAATTTGTAGCAGAGTTTTACAAAAAGTATATATATATATTGTTTAGGGCTGTCAATAGATACAAATATTTAATTAATTGAATGATTGAAAATATAAAAAAACTATAAACTTAAGGAGTCCATTGGTACCTACCATGTCATACTAGCTTGTTGCAAATGAAGTTAAATAACGCTCCACAAACTTGCGCTCAATTTTGGCGAGGAAAAACCGGCATGGCTGTTTTCAAATGGTCCTTTGACCTCTGACCTCCAGATATGTGAATGTAAATGGGTTCTATGGGTACCCACGAGTCTCCCCTTTACAGACATGCCCACTTTATGATATTCACATGCAGTTTGGGTCAAGTCATAGTCAAGTCAGCACACTGACACTCTGACAGCTGTTGTTGCCTGTTGGGCTTGAGTTTGCCATTTTATGATTTGAGCATATTTGTTTATGCTAAATGCAGTACCTGTGAGGGTTTCTGGACAATATTTGTCATTGTTTTGTGTTGTTAATTGATTTCCAATAATAAATATATACATACATTTGAATAAAGCTGCATATTTGACCTCTCCCATGTTGATAAGAGTATTCAATACTTGACAAATCTCCCTTTAATGTACATTCTGAACAGATACAAAATATGATTAATTTGCGATTAATCTCAATTAATCATGGACAATCATGTGATTATCCATTCTTCCATTATCTGTAACCTCTTATCCTGTTTTGGTCGCAGTGGGGCTTGAGCCGATCCCAGCCGACATTGGGCGACAACCTGGACAGGTCGCCGGACTATCACAGGGCTGACACATAGAGACCGACAGCCATGCTCACATTCACACCTATGGGCAATTTAGAGTCATCAATTGACCTGCATGTCTTTGCACTGTGGGAGGAAGCCGGAGAACCAGGAGAAACCCCACGCTAACACGGGGAGAACATGCAAACTCCACACAGAAGGGCCCCAAGCGATATTCAAACCTGCGACCCTCTTGCTGTGAGGCGACAGTGTGATTATTATAAAGTGGGCATGTCTATAAAGGGGAGACTCGTGGGTACCCATAGAACCCATTTTCAGTCACATATCTTGAGGTCAGAGGTCAAGGGACCCCTTTGAAAATGGCCATGACAGTTTTTCCCTCGCCGAAATTTGGTGTAAGTTTAGAGTGTTATTTAACCTCCTTCCTGACAAGCCAGTATGGCCTGGTTGATACCAATGGATTCCTTAGGTTTTTAGTTTGATATACCAGTATCTTACTGGCATTAAAACAAATTTGTGTAAACGCGTTATCATGTTAACTTTGACAGCCCTAATATTATTAGATAATCTGTCACAAGTCATTATTGTTTGATTCATTTTTGAGATCTGAATGAATGACATAATGTCAACCGCACCCGAATTATATCTAACCACTTTCTGTCTTTTCATCCAGCCGTCTTTATCTGTCCTATCTCGAGATGGAGGTGGGTCAAGCAAAAACAAAGGAGCTGTCACAGCAGGCATCAGGCCAGAACCCCCACCCCTCTCCATCACTAACCTCCACACAACAAGCTCTTTATAGTCGGCATGGATGAGAGTCCCACAGCTGTTTTTGTGTAGTGTGTGTGTGTGTGCGTGCGTGTGTGTGTGTGTGTGTGTGTGTGTGTGTGTGTGTGCGTGCGTGCGTGCGTGCGTGCGTGCGTGCGTGCGTGCGTGCGTGCGTGCGTGCGTGCGTGCGTGCGTGTGAGTGAGTGAGTGCGTTAAATCCGACTTAAAAGCTGAAGAGTTTTTAGATTGTGAGTAACTTAGCCTGTAAAACTGAAACGTCTCTTCTGTTTGATTCGGTAAAAGAAACAGTGTGGGAACACGGGACTGATAATTGTGCTTTAATTTTAACCATACAGTACTAGATTTGATTCTTATATTATTTTACTGAAATTGAGCTACTATTTTTGGTCGAAACCTTGGTAAAACGACTGTATTTGTCACATGCTGCACACATTTTTTTAAGGATGTGTATTTCAAAATTGTATTAGACCTTGCAGTTTGTTATTTCTTTGTCTTGTGTTCGTATAAGTACAGAAAAAAGCTGAATCAGTCTGGAGAAGAGCCACCAGAAGCCAAACAAGAATATATCATCAGCAGTGAACTGCAACGAGTTAAAATACTAACAGAGAAATACTCCTGCATTACAAATATAAAAATGAAACAGTACATCAGTATTTTCCATTAGCATGCAAATGTTTAATCATCTTATCCAAAGGTGCAGTACTCGCCTGTTGTTTAAGATAGAGACTCTAACAGGTTTGGAACCTGTGACCCTCTAGTTATATCATCACTGTATAGATCAGGGGTCTGCAACCTGCGGCTCTGCAGGCCCTCTCCAGCGGCTCCCTGTGGATTTTTAAAAATGGAAATTGTTTTTTGTTTACATTTTCATTTTTATTTATCATTGTTGTAGGTCTATGGTACGACGGTACGACAGAGTATTAGGGCCACATTGAGGGAAAACAAATTAAATCTGAGATTTCGAGAATAAAGTCATAATATTACGAGAATAAACTCATAGGTTTACGAGAAAAAAAGTCGTAATATTATGATAATAAAGTTTTAAGTTTACGAGAAAATAAAGTCGTAGTATTATGAGAATAAAGTCATAATATTATAAAGTAGTAATTTTACGTGTTATTTTCTTTTTTTCTCGTAAAGTTATGACTTTATTCTCGTTATACTACGACTTTTTTCTCGCCCAAAGGTGAGATAATGTAGCCACTAACAACAGGTGGAAGGTCATGTTTTTGCCCAGTGCATGTCTTTTTTTCTGTTCATTCGGAAGATTTCTTTGTAGGTGATTTATATGTTGGAATTATGCTCTATCAGTGGACTTTCAAGATGCATTCATATGCTAGTTTGTTGTAATACTTCACCAAACAGATGACTCTAGCCCAGGGACCCAGGGGGCATGCAAATGTCTATTGTTGACAAATGGGATTTACTTACTGACTTGTGTCTTTATGTCTTTACATGATAAATACATTTATTGCTATCACTGAAACACATTTAAACTTGTCATCTGATACCCCCACCCAGTGCCGGATGGCGTAGGATAATACAGTGTTTCCCACAGGATTTTGAGAGACAGTGGTGGGGGACCTCAGACCGACATTTTCAAGTTAAATGCATCAGTGTGATGCACTTTGAGAGCAAAATTACGAGTCTAGATCTTTGAAGAACGTTGTGCTCTAGAAAACAATTTAATCATAAAGGTTTTATGGTTATGAATGCTGAAGGAAAACAGTCACATAGCATGATTAGAGCTGAGGCCTGGTTATCATCAGCAAACTTTAAAGGAGAACAGCAGGGGATGTAAAAAGTCAAAGTTGATGATTCTCATATTTGTGCAAAACATTTTGTTAATATATGGTTTGCTTTCGATTGCATGCAATTTATGTCCATGTTTTTTGGAAGGCAGTACATAAAATGTAACATGTCAGATGCAGTATGAAGAGCATACAGTATATAAAATGGTCTATGGCAGTAGCCATGTTATTAGGGTCTCTTTGAACATTTATAGTGCACCTGTCATGCATATCCAACTCCAGACTACTTTTTCTTGAATGTTACAGAAGAACAAAATGACTCTAGCATGAAAGAAAAATGAATGTCTTTACCAACTGCACCTTGAAACTGCCAACAGCTAAAAGAAAAACTTCACATTTTCCAAGCGATTCCTCTCTGGGTTGGAACTAACACGCGGTTAAAAAAATGATACAGTACGACTGAGTGCGACTTTTACTCACTGCGCTGTGCTCCCTCCACCTGCTCATTTACTGCCCGGAGCTGCTCTCTCACCCAGATGTATGAAAGTTAAACGCAAGCTGATGGAAAGCGGTTACACCAAAAAGGTCAATTACAACACTTCATCACAAAATAATTGTTGGAACACGCCGATGCATCGCAGATTAACAAGAGCTAACATTATAAGCGTATCCAAGGGGCAATTTTTCCTTATTATTTGACCCTTCCGTGCGGACAAACGTCATAGCGCTCGCTGGCTCGCCGCTGGCACTTTGTTAATGGAGACTGGGAGCGTGACAGAAAGCGAGTGTTTTTAGTGAAAAAGCAACACTGACAATGAAATTGGGTGTTTGAGAGTGATAAAATAGAAAGAGAGAGCCGGCGATCCATTAAGGCAAACCGTTTCTGTTTGGAAAGTTCTCCCTGGCAGCAAATTCGTCCCAATCATCGAGCTCTAATGTAATCACTTTATGAGGCCAGGGCATAATGAATATAGTGTTTAGGTGTGCAGATCCAGTCCTGGCCCCCGGTCCTCTAGAGGGAAGTGTACATTTCTGTGGCATCCTGTATTTATTTGAAATACCCTCTGTCTGGTCTCGTAATACAGACACAGGCAAGTGGGCATAGAAACCCTTTTCTATTCCATCCATTTTCATGATGCGGTCTCCCATTAATGGCACTCTCCATATGCTTTAAAGAAATAAAGCAGTAAAAGTTGCTCTGCTCTGCCTTCACTCAATTTGTCTCAAATTTTAGAGGGAAAAAAAAAAGCATACAATTTGTTTCCATTTTTAGGTTAACGTATACAATTTGTCTCCAGAGATATATTTAGATTGCATGGGTCTCGAGTCTTGGCCCAGCTTGTTGGTTTTCTTACAAACTGTACCATGTGTACACAGAGTGGAATAAACGCACAGTGTTGGGCGTGAGGACAACAGTGGTCAGGGTTTTGGATTTTGTTCTTGTTAGGGTGTTAAAGCCCCTGAAACAGCATTGACACCATCGTAGGGCACTAAAACACTCCGCTGAAACCACACTGAGGAGATTTTGTTAGTACGATTTAAAAAACAACAGCTGTGGAATAGTTCATTGCCTTTCATTAAATGGCCGGTGTTTAGCATTTTTGGGGATCTATTAGCATAAATGGAATATAATATAACAATGTTTTCATTACTGTAGAATCACCTGAAAATAAGAATCATTGAATTTTCGTTAGCTTAGAATGAGCCCTTCATGTCTACATAGGGAGCGGGTTCTCTTCATGGAGTCCGCCATGTTGCTCCGCCATGTTTCTACAGCAGCCCAGAACGGACAAACCAACACTGACTCTAGAGAGAGATTTTCACGTTTTTACATTACCGAAAGTTCTCTGACACGCGTGTGAAACTACGGTAACGTGAGCCGAAGAGTGCAAAAACGTGGTCAAAGACTTGAAACTTGACTTGGACTTGCAAATAAATGACTTGTGAGAATCTCTGCTTTTAGTTTTAGTTCATGAAAGTATACTTTGTACTTTAACTTAAAGTACTTGAAGTAAATTCATATCAAAACATCCTTTTACAAACTCTCACACACTTTAATAGGCTACTCTATCAAAAAGTAAGCACAACTACAAGCCAAGTATTCTTTTCTGTGACCCTATAAGGCAAGAACACTTAATTATACTTTTCTTAAGTATATCTTAAGTAATGATCAAGTAGGTAGGCCCATTTGCCAACTTAGAGTGTTCTGTATACTTGTCAGTATAAGCCAAGTATACTTAGACTTTTAAGTATACTTGTCAGTATAAGCTGAGTATACTTAGACTTTTCTGTATACTTATCAGTATAAGCCAAGTATACTAGACTTTTAAGTATACTTGTCAGTATAAGCCAAGTATACTTATACTTTTCTGTATACTTATCAGTATAAGCCAAGTATACTAGACTTTTAAGTATACTTATCAGTATAAGCCAAGTATACTTAGACTTTTAAGTATACTTGTCAGGATGAGCCATGTATACTTAAGTATACTTTTGTTAAGTATATCTCGGATAAGTACATCAAAAGTGAACTGAAAGTATACTCTCTTTTTTTAAGTTCAAAAGAAGTATACTAACAGCACACTTCAGTAAACTTAATTTTGGTTTAGGGACCGTCATCTGCCGTCTGACTTCTGTTGCCCCTAAAGTAGTGTTATTATGGTAAGGATTTCCTCTGAGCAATGCGAACGGCGTTACCGCGGTTTTGCACTCGGCAGCTTATGTTACCGCAGTCTTGGAAAGGGAGGAGTGAGCAGAGGGGTACTCAGTTGGTTGCAATCTGCAACCACACCTCAAGATGCCACCATATCCTATACACTATCCCTTTAAGTATGGCTCTGGAGCCTGGAGGCATTTAGCTTAGCTTAGCATAAACAGGGGCAGTTTAAGGAGGGGGAAGCATTTAGCCTTGCCACGACTACAGTAGCAACACTGCTAAAGCTCACTAATCAACACGTTGTGTCTTGTTGGTTTAATGAAAACCACATATTGTCATTTTTACATTTGTGTGTGCGTTAAATTGATGACTAAACTTAAATGATTAAATTATTGAACTTTACTAGGCCATGGAAATAACACATTGGAATACTTAATTTGGGTGGTGGTTCCCCTTTAACTAGCTGTTTCTCCCTAGCTACCAGTTTATGCTAAGCTAAGCTAGCTCTAGCTCTGTACTTGACACACATATATCAGAGTATATCCTCTTAAGTAACTCTCTGCAAAAAACTATGTAAGTGTATAAAGAATTTCGCACTAGTCCTTTAAATGCAAAATTAGTATAATTTACTGCTTCTTTGCACAAAACAACCACATAGGTGGACTTTGTCTGTCTCAGTTCTCTGAAAGCTAAGGCGATGATGGGATTCAAACCCACCATGTAGGCACAGTCATGTAGTCCAAAAAATAAATACACAAATATATATATAATCTCATAAAATAGAACTGCACTAAAGATAGGGTTAGACCAAGTCTATGCAAAGGTATTCAGGAGGACTTGTTTTAGGGGAAAGGTTAGCACTAACAGACATGGTGGTGAGAGGATAAACAAACACTGAGCGTCTCCTCTCATCCCCGCTGCACGACGGCTCGTCTCTGTGGGCTCCAGCTGATGTAAAATTAGATCCTCCTTCCTCTGTCGTCACCGTGTGTGTAGAAGCGGCTGTGTCTATGCCGCCATGTATTTTTGTGCAAATGTGTGAGCACCTGCAACCATGCTGTATGTCCGTACATGTGCATGATTTGGCGTCACGGTGCCAACATCCACATTGTCCTGTTCCAGACATCACTCATTCGTCTCGTTTGTTTTCGACTTAACGCTTGTCCGAACATGACTCCTGTCCAGGCCCAAAGTGGCTTTGGTTAATTTGTACAATGTATAGTGAGAACGCCCAACATTCCTTGCTTCAGAGATCTAGCTTACATTTAATGTTTGAAGGTTTGGCCATCGTTTCTATTGGTTATAATAATGTTGTACTCATCAAACTAATTGCTGACATCTTTAAATGGGGTAACATTACTAAAATGGGGCGAGAGGCGTTCAGACAAGTACATGTGTTGTAAACAAGCTAACGGTTAGCAAGATTACCCAAACCACTTTATTTGAAGGTAAAATAATTTAAAGTGAGCGCACCTGAAACGTCCATTTTGAATGTTATCAGCTGATTGAATGGGCGTATCAGGGATTATAACTAGCATTCTAATGCTTCGGATGGGCCAAACTGCACCTAACGCGTTGTGAAAGTGAAACCTAACTGAGTGAATTAAAACAAAATAACTTGAGGTGTAGGCAGCAAAACTACTTGCTCGTGGTTTGGGTTAAAATAAGTATGTCAGTTCAAAAGTACGGTAAAGTAAGTCAACGTTGACTTTTGGTTTTACACAGAACACCGATAACATTCTTACGGGTGAAAGCCCTGTGTTTGTTTGACCCATCCATCCACACCGACCGCCACACCAAAAGAGCTATTTTGCTCTTTATACTACGTCACCTGACTTCCTCCCTTTGCTCCTGTCATAATTACTACAGACACTAGAGGTCAGCGTCGTCTTCTTGTATTCATATCGGTGATAAACCATGTCAATAGATGATAAATAGCCTTCCGAGCCTGCTAGTAGGTGTAGCAGGCCCCTCTCAAGCCATATATATGGGGCTGATAACTGCTGATAACACACATTCAATCAGATGCTATCATTCGAAGTGGGTGCCTGAAATGTGTGTAATAATCCCTCGTTGCACAGGAAAACTGTGCGCAGTTCTGCAGTACAAAAAAACCCATCACAGTTGAACCAGGAACCATGGCCACAAATTTGATATTTAAAACTGACAATTTCGGTGATAAATATATCTTTTTCATTCCTTTTCCTGTTTCAAGTAAGTGTGTTTAAAAGGGTCATCACTAAGACAAACCTTCTAGATAAGTAACATTATTATAAATGATATGTTATATAATAGATGCCAAATAAAATCCTTCATTGTCATGTACTTCTATTCCTGTAGACATTTTTTTTGTATTCCATGTAGCAGCAGCTTTATTCAGCCATCTATTACCTGGTGGACAGAACACCAGAAGTGCCAGAGCTGTGAATAGCTGGGATAAAGAGGACAAATACCATATAAGTTAGCTGCCATATTTTACGGCCATATTATACTTATTGCTGAAAGCTAACCATCTGTTCATGTTACTTATATCCTAACATATGTGAAGGTTACGGCCTCGCTGTCTCCAGCAATAGAAGAAACATGTTGCTATTAGCTGTATGGAGACAGAAAATAGTTCCTGTGCAATAGTTCCAGACATCTTCACCCTTTCATCTCCATCTGTCTTAATTTTGAAATCCTCACACTCACACTCACACACACACACACACACACACACACACACACACACACCCTCTGTAGTGCACGTGTTTGCAATAATGAACTGTGCCTGTAAGGAGTAAATACCACATGGTGGTATCAATGGACAACAGGTGACGTGAGTTTATCGCACAGAGTACACATACAGAAAGCCAAACACACAGTCATCAGCAGCTCGCGTGAGTCTGCGCCCATGCCTTCCTAACCGTACCTGCTGGCGTGTCGAATCACTTTCACGCGGCGGGGTTCATGGGGGCGTGGTGGATCATGCGAAACCCATCGAGCCACGCTCCGCGGCAGACGTTTCACATCGATTGGTGCTGACACCTGGCAAACGCTCCGGCGTTTTCACGTATGGGAGAACATCGACATGCAACTTCCTCCTGCGGTTTTGGGCCCGCTCCCCAAACGTCTTTCCATTACCTTCCAGTGCCACACAGATGTTTCGGTTGATTTCGCGCTGTAACTCGTGAAGGTTCTGGGTTCAGTGGCCTTGTTGTGCTGCTGGTGGCTGTTTGGCTGGACTGAATGGGTTTACAGGAGTGTTTATTTGAGATCAGATTGCCATCTGTCTGGAGCTGTGGAGCCCTTTGTAAGCTCAACCAGTATATCTGAATGGAAGCCATGCCTATTATGTGTACAGTTAATTTGCAATGTCTCTGTGTGACATATAGGACATTCATAATCCAGAGGAAATATAACAGTTAAGGTTTCTGGAGTTAATTTGAGAGCACACTGGTCCATGATTGTACACTACCATACAGTGAATATATACAAATACAATAAATTACATGAAGGAAAAGGGCACTTCCAATCCAATCACATATTTTTTCTGTTGTATAGGCTAGGCATGAAATCAATTTCTTAATCACAAATCTCATTCAAACAATAGACACAACAAAAAACTAAACATATGAGAGATAAGAGAGGTATGACATTGACAACACTGGGATTTAACATTAAAAGGACGGATATACACCAAATTGAACATGGAGAACGGGTGCGCACATAGTGTATACTTCAAGTTTATTTTATGAAGTTAACTTATTTGCGTTCAAGTATATTTCCCAAGTATTCTTTATGTAGTAAGTATACTAATATCAATGTACTAGTAGTATACATGAAAGCGTACTACTTCTTCTTGGGACTAAATTGGCCCACTTTTTAGTTAAAGGTCCCATATTGTAAAAAGTGAGATTTTCATGTCTTTTATATTATAAAGCAGGTTTAAGTGATATATAAATACTGGTAAACTATCAAAACGCTCAATATATGGAGAAATACACACTGCACTAATTCAGAAATTGTGCGTTTGAAACAAGCTGTTTCTGTCCATTTGTGATGTCACAAATATACAATATTTAGACCATTACATGGTTTTAAACGTAAACATTCTAAATGTGTCCCAGTTTATTTCCTGTTGCAGTGTATGTAAATAACATCAGCTGACAGGAAGTAAACATGGACCCAAACTGTTGCATAGCAACGCAAATCCGTTAGAATTCCGTTGAAATGTGCTAAAACGGAGCATTTCAGACAGAGGATAAATACAGGTATATTTAGGCAGACAGTATGAGGAAAATAAAGCTTTTTTTTTAACATTACAGCATGTAAACATGTTCTAGTTGAAACACAAAATACAAGTATGAACGTGAAAATGAGCATGATATGGGACCTTTAATAAAAGTAGATTTTTAAGTACTTTAAGTACTGTACTTTAATTGTAAGAAAAGTAAACTTTGAGTACACAACTACTTTACATCTAAGTTGTATTTTTGTACTGCAACTATACTATGAAGTGAACTAAATTACAAGGGAACTTATAGGTTTACTTCTAGCTTACTAGTTATATACTTGTGGTATAGTGAAAGTTCACTTTAAAGTATACTCTCAGTAAACTACTAGTTTAATAGTTTTGACTGCAAATATACTTAAGTTTAAGTATACTTAGACTTTTCTGTATACTTGGCAATATATGCCAAACTAATTTTGCTAAGTATATATCCGTTAAGTACATAAAAAGTGAACTGAAAGCGTACTCTCTTATTTTGTTTTTAAAAGAAGTATACTAAAAGCACACTTGAATAAACATTTTTTTGGTAAAGGGTGGACGTGTTCACACATGTGCATTCTGCAAAAATATAAATTTTTAGTTGCACCGGTCATCTGAAGTTTACATCATTCGGACACTCGTGTCTACACAGACAAAAAAAAGTGAGTTTTGTGAAACAAGGGGTCTTGTAGTTGCATGGTTGACCTCTCAAATCCAATGTAGACTTAATAATATTCTGGGAAAAATGTTGCAAGACACACACGGAGAGTAATATTAGTGAATAGTCATTATTTTATAAAGAGATGATGGAGACATATTGTTTCCTGCCATCCTGACTAATCCGTTACATTACTGCAGCCACTGAAGCAGCATAATGTTTTGTTATACAAAGTTAACGTATGTGTGCAAATGGAGGCCATCAACTTAGTATTTCATCCTTGATTCCGTGAGGTAAGAGGTTTGTTAAGATATGGATGGGAGTGAAGCTGTGGATTACAGGTTGACCGCTATACTTGCCTGTCAGATATAATGTTCCAACACTTCCTGCGTTGCAGAAGCCTCCATGCTTGACTGTTTTCTTTTGACCTTGCGGTCTAGAATCTATGGAAATTGATGAAAATTGTGGTCTAACTATTTATATCACAAAATGATCGAGTGTAGGTGGAGGGACTAAAGGATAATTTAGGTATGATTCATCACTTGCATAGTTGATTTTTCTTAAAAAACCCTTTATTTATTTAGGAAAGGTTTGGTGAGCATGCACGCTCTGTTTCAGCATGACTCATGCAGTTCTGCATGCGGGAGCTGCACTTTTTCACTGTTATTTGGATGTGGAGGCTAAATGTTCAAGGACACCCACTTCGATGACAGCAACAGATTTACAGCACTAAATCCTTATGTTTTGATGATGGCTGATATTTCACAAATTTGTATTTGAGTAAGAAAATGTGAATGTGAAGGTTTTGGAGTCCTAGCAACTATGTCTGGAGGTCCATGGGAGTATTGGCTGTGCACAAACAAGCTACAGTAACCTATAAAAACCAGGAGAGAACAAACTAAAGAACAGAAGTCATTTTGTCTGCTAATCAGGACAGATCATAATAGAATATAACCCAGTCACCAGAAGGAATGTTGGCATTGTACGTTTCTGCAAACCACAAGATATGTTGAATAACGACGTTTCTGAACCAAAAGAACTGTTCATAAATGCATTTCGTATCAGCCCCGTATCACGCTTGCAGAAACGCTCAATGACACGTGGTTAACGTTGTGAAACGATTGGTTAGGTTTAGGCAACAAAACTACTTGGTTAAGG
The DNA here is from genome assembly GCF_015220745.1 of Sebastes umbrosus. Lineage (NCBI taxonomy): Eukaryota > Metazoa > Chordata > Actinopteri > Perciformes > Sebastidae > Sebastes > Sebastes umbrosus. The sequence goes on from NC_051288.1 coordinate 4,959,800, forward strand.
TTAGAAAAAACATCACGGTTTGTGTTAAAATAATAACATAACAACTTAACGGAAGAATCATAACAATGTAACTAGCTTTCGCGCACTTTCTTATAAAATGTTACGTAACAAGAAAAGCGATGTTACAAAAATAATGTTGCAAAAAATGTTACGTAAAACGTTACGCAAAACAATGTTACGCAAAACAATGTTACATAAAAAATGTTTCTTACAAAAGTTACGTAAACAACGTTACCAGCCAGAGTTAACGATTTATGCTTGTAAAAGGTTACATACAGTACCTTTTAAAGAGACAGGCGCTAAATCGGAGCGCTTCAAACAGAGGGTGAATACAAGTATGATCAGACTTTATGAGAAAAAATAATTCGTTTTTGAACAGTAAATCATGCAAACATGTACTAGTGGAAACCTCAAATACAAATATGAACCTGAAAATGAGCATATGTCCCCTTTAAAAGTCCCCTTTACAACACATTCAGACCACCATCCACAGTGTATGAGTTTATTTACTGCATCATTGATTGGAGAACATCTAACTAGTCCGATAATAAGCTGATCTGTGTCTTATTCTGTTTGACTTCCTCTGTACAATATCCCTGCACACCTTGGCTCTTCTCAAGGACGATCTAACAGTGTATTCCACCCTTCTCCATCTGTGTTGCATTCAACAGGTCCGGACTGTTTTTACCCTTTCTAAGAAGATATCGCAGATCTGGTTACTTCATAAGCAGTACCACTCCCTTTTCGTTGGAGATCTACTCGCTGCCCTGCGAGGCCTCACTCGGCTCGCTGACCTTAAGATAACGCCTCGGAGACACTTCAAGCCCGGGATGCACAGGGGTATGTTTTCCTTCACAACAGTGACTAATTCCTGCATCCGAGGTATGACAAAAGACAACTCTCTCACTGTACCAAAAACAAGTTATTTCCAGCTCTTAATCTAATTCAGGCAGTGTCTGAATTTCTTCAAGTTGTGCAAGACTTTCCCTCAGTACGCTTTTTTTTTTTTTCTTCGCCGTGCCCTTTGCCACAGAGGGAAAGGAGGTAATAGCGTTCACTAATTTGGCCCTGGGCTGCGCAGTCAAAGCCATATGCCAGAGTGAATCTGTAAAGCTAACATTAGGCAGCAGATATCTGAGGCTAGCGGCTGTGGGCTTTGACATCCTGTATTACACCTAATTGCCACCAGACATTACATCGAAGTCTCCCGCAAAAAAAAATCCCCCCACAACCACCTGCTCCTCGCACTGTTTACCTTTTAAACCGGGGAATAATGCAGGGGAGAGCGGGGGCGAGAGTTCCTCGCTGTTATTTTCTGACACCCGAGCTGAGGATTGGGGAACTGGAATGTCAGTAGAAATTTGAATTGGAGACGTGTTAGGATAGTTAAGGGGGTATCCCCCAGTGCATTGTGTTGCAGGGGCACGGGTGTATACTTTTCTGATTTATGTGTTTTTGTAAGAGTAATGAGAGAGGGAGCAAACAGGGCAAGGGTAATATGGAGGCATAACCATAATTAGGTGAATTATAAGTTTCACAGTCATTTTCGTAACGCGGGGGGAAACTTTTAATGAACGTTATACAGCAAGGGGAGTGTAAATGTATTCTGTGGTTATGGCCACGATGCGGTGAGTGTACATTTTTAGCAGTTTTGTACATTTGAACCTAATACCAGTGTCTCATGTGGGCTGTGTATTAATTCATTCTCCTGCACTCCTCTGACATGAAAGACAGGAACATTCCAAAACTCCATGACAGTGTAATGATCAGTGGAGGCTGGTCCATATAGAGGCAGAGGCGGTTGCTCCTCCTCTATTTTTGAGGGGCAAGAGGGACACCAAAATATAAAAAATAGAGTAATTGGTTGAAATGAATCATTACCAAATCTCAGTCCATCCATTATCTGACATTGGACGAAGGCGGGGTACACCCTGGACAGGTCGCTAGACTATCACAGGGCTGACACATAGAGACAGACAACCATTCACGCTCACATTCACACTTACTGGCAATTTAGAGTCAACAATTAACCTGCATGTCTTTGGTCTGTGGGAGGAAGCCGGAGAACCCGGAGTAAACCCATGCTAACACAGGGAGAACATGCAAACACCACACAGAAAGGCCTGCTGGCTGCCTGCAGGGCAGGCAAGAAAGTGGTGGTGGTGGCAAGGGAGGACGGGTTGCTGCCTTCCTCCCTTGAGGTGGGACCTCTTCCATCAATTCGACGTATTTCATTTTTTTCACGCCTATCTGTGATTGGCCAAAACATGTAAAATGACACTCCAAGGGAGGCCATCCTGATCTCCAAATGTCATCTGCAATTTCTACCACTGTATTTGTACGTGATGAACTGGCAGTAAAGTATCAGACAGCAGCATATTGTGAAAGAAATTACAATGTGCAAATTGTGAGCTACTTCTAAACACATAGACAAAACAACTTTGGAGCTTTGGATCGAGCTGTAGCTAGCTACTAGTGTTAGCCAAGTCAACAGTTAGCTTGTTGTAGCAGCCCTGAAATGAACCGCGCAGTAGTCCGTCGCTATCGTAATAATTTATATAGCGCTAAAACGCAAAGGGCTTTCCAGTTTAAAACATTTACAGAATAAAAATTTTAAATGAAAATCCCATGTAAGCCCCCCCCCAGCCCCCATATGACATACAAAAATTAGGAACATGAGAGCACATGCAGTATATCAAGCAGAACTGAGCCAATACATAAAATACAAAGTAAGAAAAATAACTAAATAAAATGACATGACACCGTGGGTCGGTTTTCCTTCTGTCCTCCCCAATTTTGTGAGTCACCAGCCGCCACTGGTAATGATGAAATGATTTCCTAGCTCTGTATCCTCTCACACCACAGTGTCAACCCCTTAATAAGTCTAAGCGCCGCTCACTCTCTTTTCGACTTGTAAAGCCTCCCGCAAACACTGCTGAGAACTCTCCGGTGTGGAAATAATAACCCAGTTATAAAACAACGGTGTTTACGGACTTCATGACTCCACTTTGGAAGGAAACCATAAAGTTTTGTTGCGAACTTAATTCAATTTCTCTGTCTGGTACACTTGGATACAAAGCTCCACATCCAAAAGGTGACCTAAACGATCGGACTTGGCTGTCGGTTGTGATGTATTTCGGTTTGAGTTACAGTGGCAGCTTCGATAGAAAATACTGGCTGGATTTTAGACTCTTTGTTTTCTCGAATACTTTTCTTTAATGAACCAATTAATTTTTTGAGTTTCCAGTTATTTTCACCAGATTGCCTGTAATCATTTATTGTAATCAGTGCAATCTGAAATTACTTGGGTAACACTATGGCAATGGGACTTTAATGAAGGAAGAATGAAATACAGATATTGATCCCTTTGGGGAAATTATGCATGAAGTCAAGTAAATTCATATATAGCCTACAATTATACAACTATAGTCAGTGTCAGGACAGATGAATAAAAAAAGGAAAATATATCTTTCTTTGTGTGTGTTTATCGCATAACTGCTCATGGGCACTTGAGTGGGTCAAGTAATTGAGAGCCTTTCATGTACAGATTTCAACAGCTGTAAAGTCCCTTTAATTGTTAGCAGAGTTCAGCGATAGAGTGCTACAGGAATGTGTCCTAAAACCCCGGAAATGAGTTATGTTAGCGCTTGCGGTTCCTTAGTCTGGAAGTCAATGGGTGTGTTTGAATGGGTTTTTAGTTAGATGCCTGAAATAAGGTCTGTGGTTTACACAAGCTGAAGAGATTTTAAAGTTGTGTTCTACGACATCAAATATGTCAATTAATATCCCACTTGTGAATTTTTAAGCCTTTATGTGTCTTTAAAAAAGGCGGTTGCTAACAAGTGGCTAAATAAGACGACTAAATACCTCGTTGTGTATACTCACTCATCACTAAATTCACTTATGAACATTTTTGAGGCCAGAAATCGACTGTGTAGATTTTGAATATTGGCAGTTTTTTAATGATATCAGATGGCGAATCGAACATTTGCTCGGTGTTTCGGAGTTTAGAAGCTCCATAAACTGCCGTGACAGCTAGCCAGCGCCTGCCGGGGTCGCTACCTCGCCAGCCGGGCGGTCACGCTCACAGACCGCTATGAGCTGGCTGGAGCTCTCTCTAGAGACCGGTCTCGAAGACGAGGGGCTTTTATTTCCTTGTTGCCGGGTGGTTCGTTTAAATATCCCAACACAAATGTAAAATATAGGGTAACCTGTGATTATGGCTTTTTGGAGTTGAAAAGCTCAAAAATCGCCCGCGGGCATAGCTCGCTCGCTCACAGACCGGCTACAGAGCAGCAGAGTGGCGAGGGAAAGAGCTGCCTCTGACGGGGCAGAGAGATACCTGCTGAGACAACATATTACTCTAATATCTGGAGAGAGATCATTACGCAGTTTTTTTGCTGTTGAGCCATGTTTTATATTTACCCTCTCCCCTCGTTGATGATTCTGTTTGTCTCACTTCACCATGAGCTGTTAGAATGAATAGTTTAAGGGCTGGTGGAGCTAAACCTGCAGTATTTAGTAGTATAAGTTAGTCAGTAGGCTGTATAAGTTGTATTTTTTTATAAAATTGCATGAGTGGTACGAGTTTTTTTTGCTTTAAGAGCTTGTTTAAAGACTAAAGCCTGGCCTAGCCTACTGCAAAATAAACCGCTTTAACTGTTTCACACTACATACTACTGAGGAACGCAGTATGCAGTATGTACTGTATACTGCGTTTGTCAGTAGTATGTAGTAGGCAGTTTCGAATATAGTCATGTTTGTTGTCAAGTCTCCTAATGATGATGTCTTTAGAACAACTGATTCATGGGGAAATTAAGGGAAATACAGTACTTTGCTATCGTGCTGTAGTTGCAGCTTCTGTTTAAAAAAAAAAAAAAAGTGGTAGTCTCTCAAGCAGCACAGTCTACACCCAGTCCCACCCCTTGAGGAAACCACGGTTACATATGGATCCGAGTAGACAAACAAGAACAATATTCAAGTTTTACCTCAATGAACGTTTCACTGTGTGTGTCACATTGTGTGTGTGTGTGTGTGTGTGTGTGTGTGTGTGTGTGTGTCACATTGTGTGTGTGTGTGTGTGTGTGTGTGTGTGTGAGAGAGTGGTCGACAGAGAAAGGTGAAGGAGATTTACAGCCCTAATCAAAAACTGGCCCACGGTTGGAAATGTAGCGTGAATGATGCCATGAAACTGTCCCCACTCTGATGCTGTGATTTATCACACAATATGGGAGTCATAAAAGAGCACCAGTTACGAAAGCAAAAAAAAAATCAAATCAACAACAGGGACAAACTTTCATGAGCTGTCCTGTGTAGTGTAGCCTGCGTGCATGGCCATCCACATTTCCCTGCCAGAAAAGCAAACAAATGTACATTTGGATATTTTCTTTTTCGCCTCGGATGTTACACAAACCCCGTTGCCACCGCGGGATGATGCATCGCGCCGCCAACCCGTCATCAATATGGATAATTACGCTTTTCTGCGAAACTCGGCGCAGTCGCGTTGTAAATATTTTTGCAGGGAATCGGGTTGTTATTCCCACGGTGGCTCGCACGCACTCCAGGCCTTCCTGAGATGAACCCAAGCATATCCCGTGTGTCACTGTGTATCTGCGCTGAGAGGAAGCATGACCAACTGCACTTTGGCACTTCATTAAACAAATCACTGGAACGCTTACGCCACCAGCTTGCAGGGACTCCCAGAAATAGAGAGAGAAGGAGAGAGAGAGAGAGAGGGGGGGGGGGGGTTGTGTAATATCCTTTGTCTCCTCATGGAATACACGCATATAAACACATGGATAATATATTTTAAATATTAGTGCAGAAATGATTAGTCTATTGATTGACTGATAGAAGCTTTTGACAAGTATAAATTGTTTAATTTATCAAGCAATAATTCACATCCACTGTTTCCAGCCTCTCATATGTGAAGATTTGCTGCTTCTCTCTGTTCCATATTATTCTAAATTGAATTATTTTGTGTTTTAGATTCTGCTCTTTTTTTAGAGGAATAGGGTTGGAAGACAGGGGATGTTCAGGAGGAGATGAAGAAAACAGTAGATGTCACATAGAAGTAGTATACATCATCTGAAATCTGGGAACCTGAAGATTAATTTGAGATGCAGCTCAGCGCTGTGTGTCAAGTTGTTCTAGTCATTAATAAGAATAAAAAATTGATTAAAAAGTAAATGAAAATAATTTGTGAAAGTGTGTAATGCTTAGAACATTCTGATAGAAGTATATGATGGTCATCCCTATGCTCTATTATGTCTCATAAATTGTTGCAGCAATTTTTGGGTTGATATCATTTGATACACAGATTTAGTGCTAAATTTAACAATTTTTTACCACTCGAGAATTGATAAAAATTATCAATAATCCCTCCAAAATACCACATTATGACACCAAGACTTTGAAGAACACCATAGAAAAAGCCATGCTGTGATTTGGCATCAAACATTTTTGACATTTTAAGATAAATAACAATAATAATACATCTTATTTATGGGCGCCTTTCAAAACACTTTGAAAAGCGGAGAGAGAGTCAGTGTTATGGATGTCTGGTGGGAGGGAGTTCCGGAGGCGGGGGCAGAGCAGCTAAAGGCTCTAGACCCCATGGTTGTCAGGCGGGCGGGTGGCACAGTGAGGTTGATGGAAGAAGAAGACCTGAGAGTGCGGATGGGTGTGTAAATAAGCAGGAGTTCAGAGAGGTACTGGGAGCGAGGTTATGGATGGCCTTAAAAGTGAGAAGCAGAATCTTGAATTCAGTGCGATATTTAAACGGGAGCCAATGAAGATGCTGAAGGACAGGAGTGATGTGTTTAATGGAGGTGGTTCTGGTGATGATGCGAGCGGCAGAGATTTCTGTAAGAATTGTATTTTTCTGCGATTGGATGGCGAGCGCTTCTGTTGTGGAAACTGCTCAGAAACCCCCTAATTCTCAATCTACCTACAGTAGGAAAGACATCCATCCTCTGAAAAATGGTCCCACTACAATGAAATGGCTACTTTGGAGACTAACATCATCACACATGAATACAGTTGGGCTCATTGGATCCACAAGAGTCTCAGCTTTACAGTGATACGCAATTTAAAATGTTTTAAATCTTACCAACAAGCTAGCATGACATTGTTGGTACCAATTGGTTCTTCTTCTAGTTTCATATGATATCTGAACCTTCACTCTAGCTTTAAAGGTGAACCCGCTACAGCCTTTTACCTTGTTAACACTTTGTTTTGAAAAACGGACGTAGTCACGCGTGAATCCTTCCGCTAACTTCATCAAGTCCGTCACTGTCAGCTCGATCTGGGCTGTTTCAATGCATCATCAGTCGGCTGATTACGGCATTAAAAAATATATAATACTTTCATTATTAGATAACAGTATAAAAAATAACCTTACTAAATAATCACGACATTTGGTGCTTGAATAACATCTCTGCTCCTTTTCCATAAGATCTCGTCAAAGTGTACTAAGGTTTATGATGATAGCGAAGGTGGTGTTTGTTTAAGAGGCAGGCCCACCTCTGCTACAAAACACTGCCGGCAGCCCTGATGATGGGTGCTGCTGAAAGACGACTTACGAACGAGGCATCACTCTCACTCAGTAGGAATCTGTGGCTTGTGAAAAGGATCTGCTTCTGGGACAAAACAAAACCCCAAAGCAGAGTCCAGCAGCCACAGAGAGCAGGTCAGAGCACAGCCCAAAATAGAACAGGGAATCCTGACGTTTGTATTTAAAGGGGTTGGGAAACACCTCCTCCCACGTGTGTGTCACACTCACACACAGAGACAAGAACAGGAGGCCTGACTATAATAAATGAACTGCCACGGCGGTGCTATTTCAGGTTGGGTCACTGGAATAATAATACAGGGCTGGAGGCACAGCTGGGGCAGCGATCACACGTTCCCTTTGCGTGTGGTGCTGAGCTTGTTTCTGCCTCCTTGTCACACACAGACACAGACAGACAGGTAAAGCAGATTCAGACTTCACCATTAAATCCTTGTCTGACTGGATCTGAAAATACTCTCTCGCTGTATGTCACTCTTTGTCACCTCAGTATTCAGTTTCATCTCAGGAGAAAAGTGCTCTGGAAATAGGAGGATTTAAGTTGATGGAGTTTTGCAGATTTTGTCTGTCACATGTGAAAAAATAGTCAAGTGAGTGAGTGTTTTAAAAAGTTCCCTGTGGAGACTTCTAGTAGCACTATGGAGCTGTGTTTATATGAGTTGGGTCCCTGTTTTGTTTATCTCGTGGACGGTGACGCACCTAAACGCGGGCGACACATTACACAGTCTTACCAATGACGTCACACTATTGATCTACTACTGATCTACAGGTGGTGGTAACACGCCAAGATATATAAGACGGTAAGCTAGTGAACATGGGCGTAGGCCTCAACGATGCTGGATTTTTTATTTGCAGCACTTGTAGAATTTGTAGAATTTATTGTTATGTCTTTATCCAGATTATTCTGGAATTCCTTCTTTATTTTTGGCAGGCTGGTGGTAGGTGTGACTTAACGTCTGACACATACTGACTGTATATAAGAACTGGACGCAGTCTCTGTGATGTCACCCATTGGTTTGTGGACTGCCGTTTTGATGCCTAGAGTTCGGCATTTTGTCGCCATCTTGGTTTATGCCCGTTGCCATCTTGGTTTTTGGCCATCGCCGTCTTGGTTTTTGGCTTTCAACATCTTGGTTTGTGGTTGTCGCCATCTTGGTTTTTGCTCGTCGTCATCTTGGTTTTTGCCATGGTGGTTTTTGGCCGTCACCATCTTGGTTTTTGGCCATCGCCATCTTGGTTTTTGGTTGTTGCCATCTTGGTTTTTGATTGTTGCCATCTTGGTTTTTGGATCGCCGTCTTGGCCGTAACAGTTAATAACTGGTTTGCTATTATAAAGTTGCAAATGATGATTATGATACCTTGTTAAATGGATAATAAATACTTTGTAAAGCATCTATAAACATTATTGAGATAGTTCATTCTTTATCAATGGTCAATAAAGTTTATAGATGATTGAAAAACTATTTCTTAAAGTTTACAAAACATTTGGTGATAATTAATATATTAATACTTAATATAGTATATAAAATGTGACAATTTGTGCAACAATAAACTGTTAATAGATAGTGTACTAATGTAATCAGAATGTAATTTACGTACGTTATCAGCTATGATAAAATATAGAATGTTTAAACAAATTATTACATATTACACAAACTAATGATAAAATAACATAAATTATAGCATAACTAATAATTAGTAAACATCATTCATTATCATTTAATTGTTTGTTAACAGTAAAATAACTATTAACTAAGTTTAATTAACCATCAATTTACCATTTATAAATGATGGCTATTATGAAGTGTTACCTCTTACCCACAGCCTCATTCAGTCTCTTATAGTACTTTCTTCCCTCATCACATGACCACATGTAGCTCAGTCCCCAGCTCTCCTTCCCCAAGCCATACAGGTCTACTCTCAGACCCCCCCACGCCCCAGCCCCTGCACTCCATGCCCACCCAGGTCCCTCCACAGAGGGGCTTGCACCCCAGTGGAAACAGGCCTGGTCTGGTTACCCACCATGGAGATGATGGATTGACGGCTCACTTACGGGAAAGGCCGGGGCCTTCAGGTAAACAAGTGCAAAGCTGTATTAAATATGAAGGAGAGAAAGAAAACATGTTCTACCTTTTGGCTAGAATGGAGGGGAAAAGGAGACAGGAATGCGGTTTATGCATTAAAACCTGAAGCTGACATGCTGCGTTAAAAAAGAGTACACGTTCAGGAGTCCCACTCAGGCCAATTCCCATCTCTAGATAAAGCAAATGTGACTTGGTTATTTGTGTTCTAATTGCTTTTCCAAATTAGCGGATTACATTAAGATTGTATCTGCAACTAGCACACTTTGACACAGCGCTTCAAACATGAATGGTACCTTTTAGAAAAGCCCTTGGATGCTTGATAGTGGTGACATTTTTTTCCTCTATCCTGCCTTCATTTTCCTCCAGGAGGCCTATACCAAGCAATGATCCATGAGGAGCCAAATCAACAAGGAAATTGGGCTAGATCTTTGCCCTCCCAAATGCTGTATAAAAGCCATTTTGCTCATTACCCTGCCATGAGGAACGTTCACCAACATTACTCTCTGATCGGTCCTGATGGCAGCAATTTCATCTTCTAACAATCTCATCCTGACAAATTAATTTCTGCTCCATTTTTTTTTCTTTTATGCCAAAAAAGAACCCCTTCAATTCAGTAGTGACAAAAACTGAGACTGGCAAAACGAGATAATTTAAGTGACTGTAAATGATGATTAACCAAAGCTACAATGCCCTGGCTCTTCCAAAGACGGGGAAAGTCTACGTTACCTAAAGAAAAACTGCTGTAAAGTTTTAGCCATATAAATAAGAGGAAATTAATTAAATGCAGGGCGGGCGGTTTGGCGCCATGGAAAGAATACACAATTTAGAGTCTCGCGCCAGGGAGCCAAACGGACAAAATGAAGGTGATCAGTCATATTTTGCTGCTTTTTGACATTAAGCATATGCTTTTTTTTCTAAGAGGTCAGCTAAGCAATTTAGACAAATTGGACAAAATTGCAAAGGTAAACATAGGGAGAGGTCTCGTAATGTTTCTTTCACTCTTTTTTTTTCTTTCCCTCAGTCTCATTTTCAGACACTACTTTGTTTAGTAAATCGCTAACCTGAATTTTCTGTGACGGTAATGTTGAGACAAAACGACTCCGTCAGGGCTATCAGGGGCAGGACTGTGTTATGGTGTTTGACTTCACCACCATCCACCGAGCCAACTCAAACTGCACTCCTTTGCCCTGTAAAATACTTATGCAACTGAAACTACACTGTAGTATATTAACTGCACATACAGTATAAATTAGGGGTGTCACAATACCAGAAACTTAGTATTCAGTACCATTACTGGTGAAATTTCATTATTCTTTATACCAATTCCATACCACGGTAAAAAACAAAAGTAAAACAATAAATTCCATGTACTTCAACATACACTCCTTTAAAAACGTATAATATATATTAGTCTTTTTCCAGAGTAAAACTATAAATGTGACTATTGTTGAAGTGCCACTTTATCCTATAGCCTACATGTTCTGCACCAGTGTTGCCTTCATCAGCCTGTAGGAACTCTGCGAAAAAGTGTAATTTCTAACTAAGTTTTTTTACGAAACACTCTATTTTAAAAACAAGAGTTTTTTGTGAACATAAACTAATTGGGAGCTTTATGATCTGCTTTGTAATATTTACCCAGTGCACATTTTGACATTGAATAGCTGCCATTACATCCACTATAGTGTTGGAGAAGAGCATCCTGCCTACGTTGTTTCATGGAACTGTCAAATACATTTATCAAGGTGCTTGTGATTTGATTTGATTTTTCCCCCAGGTGCACAATTTGCAACTGTTTCAATCCAGCTATGTGTATAATTTTTTGCGTAATCATAATATGATGAATATGTTGCGATTGTGCTGGTTGTGTGGTGTACAGGGGTGCAAAAAAAATAGAAAGGTGGAACCAGCTGCAGGTGGTGGGGCACCAATGTGAAGAAAGTTTTCTATCATGTAGGGCAGCCTATATGGGACTGCATCATGTTTTCTCCACTGAAAGGGCACCCTAGAGGGCACTTTATCACATTTTCTCCACTGGAAGGGCACCCTAGAGGGCACTTTATCATGTTTTCTCCACTGGAAGGACACCCTAGAGGGTACTTAATCATGTTTTCTCTACTGGAAGGGCATCCTAGAGGCCACTTAGTCACATTTTCTCCACTGGAAGGACACCCCAGAGGGCACTTAATCACATTTTCTCCACTGGAAGGGCACCCTAGAGGGCATTTTATCACGTTTTCTCTACTGAAAGGGCACCCTAGAGGGCACTTAATCATGTTTTTTCCCCTGGAAGGGCACCCTATGAACACTTTATTACATTTCCTCCACTGGAAGGGCACCCTAGAGGGCTCTTAATCATGTTTTCTCCACTGGAAGGGCACCCTACAGGGCACTTAATCACATTTTCTCCACTGGAAGGGCACACTAGAGGGCACCTCATACTATTTTATCTACCATAGGGGCATCCAAGAGGGCACTTTTGCTGCATTTCTTGCAAACATGAGGGCACCAAGGGAGGTGGTCGCCCACCTCACCCCGAGTCCACCAGTGTGCCGATGTGATGTGGACTTGAATCAAATTGCTGATCCCCTGAGATTCATACAAGTGGCTGCAGGGTCAGCCTCAGTGCACCACTTCGGGGTCGACTCGTCGGCCGAGACCCAGCCAGGGCCTTTCAGCACCATGTTTCCATGTGGTACAATAATGGCAAGATGAATCATTGGCAACAGGCACACACACACACACTCACTGAAACCATCGGTAACACCTTTTGGGTCTAGACATGCGTGCAAGGTGCTGAAAAGTGAGAGCGGGCTGCAAGGTGATTGGTCGTACCGACCGCAGAACTGAGGTTTACACAGGGAGAGTAACAAATATCGGTTGCTAAGACACTAAAAAAGGAAACCTGCTGCTGCTTTTCTATTCTTCCACAAGTCTTTTTGTTTTTCCTCCCCTTTTTGGAGCGCGCTGGAATTCCTCGGTCAGTCTTCACTTCCTTTCGACAGTTTCAATGAGGCAACGGTTCACATTTTGACAGGTTTTTATTCCACCTTTTTAGCTTAAAGTATCATTGAAATGATGATTGTGGCCACACGTTTAGTAACAGACAGTGTGTAGATGTAAAACATTAACCGTCCCTTTAAGTGCGGAGCCCTTGACTGTTCGGTTTTGTTGTCATCTATTTATCTAATGACTCCTTCACAGTTTAGACAGTGGGCTAGATTCTGTCCACTCCTGTATGCCTAAAAAAGCACGGTGCTGCCATAACCCTAATCACCTAATTGCCCTGCCCTGCCTCATTAGAAAACAAGCCTAACTGGAAAACCACCTTAAGTGGCCTAAATTAATGAGACCTTCACACTGGATGCTGAGTCATCAGAGGCTTGAGTCAGGGCGACGTCACCACAAGGGAAACGGCTGCTCCATAAACTGTCAATGGGTGTTTGGTAGGCAGTGGAGAGGCTGACGCTGACCCTCTGACCATCATTACGACACATGTCGCACTATTTGGTATCTGTGATTGTTGCGAGTCACCATGTATTGTTACTGTACGAGTTTTGGGCACAATGGTCCCAGAAAGTGGCACACTGTTGGCTTGCTATTGGTCAACGGTGATAATTTGCAGGTCAAAATTGACCAAACTCAACGTCAACTCGGGGTTTCACAGAATAGTCGACACTGAACTAAACTAAATTTTACAAAATTACATTTGAACACATCATTATAATATTTTTAATTTACATTCGCCCAATAATCATTATTACTGAATAGAGCTTGAACACATCATAACGTAACTCAATGTAACCTCTGTACGTTAAGCTGTTAGCTCTGTTATTTAGCCAAGCAGGACTGTGCTGCTTACCGGCTGCTAACAGCTAACGTTACTAGCACTTGTCCTGCCGATTACAACACAGATCCAATAAATGTGACCAATAAATACATAGATATAATTGTTTTTAATTGTTCTTTAATATTTAAATAATAAATTGTACATCAGCAACTTGGTAAAAATTCTTCAAAATTAAAAGGAATGACAATTGAAGTGTAAACCTTTTATAATGAAGCAACAAATTGGTCAAAACTTAAACAGGAATTAAAATTCCAGTATATAATGTATATAAACACAGAACTGAATTGAATAGACCTGCCCCTCTATCTATCTGTATATCTATCTATCTAGAGTCAGTATTGGCACAATATCCGATCCAGTATCGGTGCATCCCTAGTCGACAACTTTTTGGAAGTAGTCAATGACCACTAAAATGCAACAGTCGTGAATGCCCAAATGTTGAAGTGGAAAATTTGCAAGGATTTACTTGGTGCGCACAAGTAAATCCATGAGTCCATTAGAATACATTTATTTTTACGTGTTATTTGGCTGTTCTAAATGCTAGTGTGACAAGGCCTTATTGTATTTGGGTATTTGGAGCAGTAGATATTGGAAGAAGGATTCTCTTTTTTTTATGCAAAGTTCTAATAGTAACAAGCCTGAAACTGATAAGTAACAGATCATCATAGGACGTTATTGAACTTGACAGTGAACGGCATCCAAACAGGCAGGACGACTGCAGTGATGACCCCATTATTTTACAGCCACTGAGCTTCACAGACCTCATAACTCACCAGCTCTGAGGACGTAGTGTGATGACTTCATTATGTTCGCTCCCATGGTGCTGCATTCCTACCTGTTGCCCTCTGACCTCCGACATGCTGCGTGGACGGTAGACATGTGTCTCTAGAGCAGAGGAGACGCACATATTCTGGCTTAAAACAAGCTGTAAAATATCAACACTGTCGAGATCGTTCTGGGATAAACACAGTGAGTGGAGGGTTGGTGTTGGCAAACACTTCCTCGACTCCTTTGCCTTCTTTAATTTTATATTTCCAGTTTCATTGCTCCAGCTGGCGGTCTGCTCCCCTGCTCTTGTCTGTCTTAATTGACTGATTTTATAGGAAAAATATTGAAAGTTGACACAAATGGACATTTCATTTATGCTTCCGCATGCTAGCGACGCATGTTTGCATGCATGCCTGTTGTCATGCAGCCCTGTGTATCCTGGGAGGACGCTGATGCCTGCACAAGAGATATGGGATGACAAGCGCATTTAGATAATGTGACATTTAGTTCTTTCCATTACAGCAAATCTTCTTTGCTGTGTTGGTTGATCATTTAGTACAGCAACAAATAGAAGACCTGTCTTTTAGCCCAGGATTTTTTGGGAAACGCGCTTATTTAATTTCTTGCTGGGAAATAAATGAAGAGATCGATGACACACTCATGTTTGTGCGTTAAGCACATTAGCCTAGCCTAGCATAAAGAATGGAAGCAGGGGGGAATAGCTAGCCTGGCTTTTTCCAAAGTTCAAAAACAAGCATACCAACACCTCATCCTGTTCGTACGAAAAGGCATATGAATGACAAGATAATGCACAAGGCATTTAGCGTGCAATAAGAACGCCAGTCTTGCTTTTGACGTGCCATTTGTATGCCATGTAGTCTCTGCTGACTGCAATGTAAACGCAATCCGTGTAAATATGCTATGCTCAGAGCTGGTGACGCAGAATAAAAAGCGAGAAAGGCCGCCAACGGTCGGTGGGTCCAACAAACACAGGACTTTTAACCATGAGATAAGGAGTGATTTGTTTTGTCAGTTCCGTTAGTGGAATTTATCTTTTGTCATTTGTTTTTAGCGACGTTTGTGACGTGTTTTCCGTAGTTATGTTACGTTGTTTCTCTACGTATTTTATGGACTTATTTTAAGCCCAACCAAGATGTGTTTCCTAAACCTAACTAAGTGGGTTTGCTGCCTAAACCTAACTGCGGACTTTACCGTGTTTTTTGTTAAGTGGCGTACAAATGACACGCGCAAAGTGGCGTACGAATGACACGCAAAAATACTAAAATGCGTCTTCATGACACGCAGAATGTCCATATAATGTTGTGCTATTTAAACGCCTCGAACACCTCGTCTACCACAAGATACAACCTGTTGTACAAAAGAGTGCAAGACTCATTCCACCGAGATGCACTACAGAGCGCCACAGGAAGTCATTCTTGCCAGTGGCCATCAAACTTTACACTTTCTCCCTCTGAGTGTCACACACTTTCAGTCAATAGACTGGACCCAATACTGACTTAACTGTACAATAATTTGTGCAATAATTACCTGTGCAGTACTGTCATTGATACTGCATACATTCCTATTCATTTCTTATTTATACCATTCTGGAAAATGATTTCTGATTCTGAAATAAAAAGCTAAATGCCATAAGTTGTGATTTTACAGGAAGTTACATTATGTATGTATTTGCGAATAGCAGCAAGTAACTTCCTGTAAAACCACAAGTTGTTGCATTTAGATTTCTGTTTGTGTACAGACTGAACTTCCAAAATTCAACATATTAATCACTAAGCTGTAGAGGTGCTGTAAGGTGTATTTTTTAGCTTCATACAGAGCCAGGCTAGTTATAGAGCGGTATATCAATCTTCTCCTCTGACTCTTGGCAAGAAAGCAAACTGCCCAATTTTCCTCACATTTCCCAAAATGTCCAACTTTTAAGAATTTTTAATTTTAACAAACTGCAAAAAATCTTAACTGAGTCCGCTTTACTGTAAGAATGTAGAGTGCAGTTATACTACTACATGCAGAGTAGAAGAGTAAGAGAATCTTCACCTGAAATTATTTAGGAGAAATAGTAATTTTGAACGGTTCCTCAGTGCTTTGGTGAACAGACGACTGTGAGTCTATCAGTCTGTTCTGCCCTACAGCGGTCCAACCATCTGTGTCTCATCTTCTGAAAGTATTTACCATTCACTTCCCTTCTGCCTGCCATCCCTCTGTGGGAGACGGAGGTGTTGATAGTCGAGAAATGATGGTTCTACTGATGCCTTATTTTGGCAAACTCATCACTCTGACCTCAGTGTTCAGCCTCGGGTGATGTACTGCAGCCAGACCGTATGGTGGATTGAGTTATAGGCCTTCACAAGTGTGTGTTCAAGGTAGAGATGCTCTGCAACCATGAATACTCTAGCTGCTTGTGTGAAATCGTAGAGGAAGGAGCTAACAATTTTTTTGCTTTTTACCATGCAATTACAGTAAAACTAGTTGTTGATTTCAATCAGGGGAGTCCATCACACACCCATGGATCGAACAGCGCCACAGGACATACCATTTGTTACAAAGATTTTGTGCTAAATTTAACCATTTTTTAACACTCAAATGATTTAAAATGATCAGTAATCCCTCCAAAGTACCACATTTAGACACCAAGTCCTTGAGGAACACCATAGGAAAAGACGTGCTGTGATTTGTTATCAAAAACTCTTTACATTTGGAGATTTCTGCAAGAATTGCATTTTTCCGCTATAGGATGGCATTTTTTGGCAATAGGATGGCAAACATTTCTGTTCTAGAAACTGCTCAGAAACCCCCTTATTGTCAATCTAGCTAGAAAAGCCATCCATCCTCTGAATGCACTCGGTCTGTAGTTTGTGGCTGTAAAGTTTCATGAGGCTGTGATTATCCTAGAGGTCAAAAAAATGGTCTCACTACAACGAAATGGCTCCTATGGGGGCTAACATCATTACACATGAATATACTTGGGCTCATTGGATCTACAAGAGTCTCAACTTTACAGTGATACCCAATGTATGCAATCCCAAGACTGTTTAGGGACGCCAAAATGCAGAAATATTCAAACACATAATTTTTAGAATAGGCGCAAATAACACGTTTATACTGCATTCAAAAAACGGCATGTGATTATCATAAAGTGGGCATGTCTGTAAAGAGGAGACTCGTGGGTACCCATAGAACCCATTTTCATTCCCATATCTTGAAGTCAGAGGTCAAGGGACCCCTTTTGTAAATCGCCATGCCAGTTTGGAGCAATATTCAACCTCCTTCACGACAAGCTAGTATGACATGGTTGGTACGTTTTCTAGTTTCATATGATACCAGTATCTTCACTCTAGCTTGAAAACTCAGCCCGGAACAACCTCTGAAGACAGAATTGCGCCGGGCTGTCAGAGTTTTAAGGGTATTTTAAACTTCCTTATACTTGACTCAATATCTATGTGTTCATATACACATGTATGTATGCACATTCATACACAATCAAAGGGGTCACAAGTAGATATTGCCTCATTTTAAGGGGTTACAAGCCAGAAAGGTTGAGATTTATTGTCTCATCTGCCTTCGAAGTAGTGTTTGCAGGAGTAAATCTTTAACTGACACTACTGTATATGGTAATTGTGTCAGTAGGTATAGCTACAGTAACAGTATGTGCGCGATGCATATGGATGGTGAAATGTGAACAGCTAGACTTCTTACCCTCCTCTCAGATTGATCAATTGTGACTTCATATGACGCCACTCTCCCAATGTCCTCCCCATATCTATTTCCCTGTCTCCAGCCAGTGTCTCCATCACCGCCTGTCCAGACAGACAAAAGCTATTCAGGTACCCCCTTGTTTGATTTGGGTCAGGGCCTCCCATAACTAATACCTGTAAGCCCTATAATATGGTAATTTGTAGCGGCTGGGGTAAGGTACGCGGATTTATCAATAACCGGCCTAACCGGGCTCATATTGAGCTCAGATTTAGGTTTTTAGGAGGGAGACGAGGGGCTCACCGAGGGGTTGGGTGAAACAGAGGTTATTCAATAAGGGGGTGGTTGTTATTCCAACAGGGAACCAGGGGGACTTATAGGCTGCCAGTGAGCAGGCACTGACAGCCTCGTAGACTGACACCCCGTGTCTCTCCCATGGGGGGAACGGGTAGATGACATGCATGTGCATACATACATGTGTATATGAACACATAGATATTCAGTCAAGCACATGGAGGTTTATGAAAGTCCCCTTACATGAATTGATCCTGTATCATTTCTGCGGGTACTATAGTACAAATGTGTACTTTTTTACAGGCTTTTACTGTAAAAAAAAATTGCGCTTCTTTAAAAGATGCAGATTAATTTCGTCCCTGCTTTAATGTCTCGAAGCC
The DNA here is from genome assembly GCF_015220745.1 of Sebastes umbrosus. Lineage (NCBI taxonomy): Eukaryota > Metazoa > Chordata > Actinopteri > Perciformes > Sebastidae > Sebastes > Sebastes umbrosus. Next base: position 4,978,454 of record NC_051288.1, read on the forward strand.
TCCAATAGTTGAGTTTTCTGCTGCAAGTCGACATGTATTCCACTGTTTATAATGAACAAGCTTCTCTTGGGACAAACACAACCCAGCATATGCTGCTAGTGAAAGAAAAAAGACATTTATAAACCAGAAAACTGGAGAAGAAAAATTGCAAATGAGCTGCTGATTATGCATTTGTGAATATAACCATGTGTTTAAAAATCAGCCAGACTTGGTGGTGTGGTATTATGTGGTATTCTTTCTTTTTCTGTGTTTGTCTATATAAAGCCGCTCAGACGTTCCCAAGTGTTAAGACTTGGTCGCAGCTCCTCAGTAATAAATTATAAGAGATCTCCAGAAGGTTTGACCAGCAGAGGCAGCAGCTACGCACTTTGTGTCTGGAAATATATGATGAGAAGTTTATACAAGATAGGTCCCACTACCTACACTGTCAATTTTTTTAAGGATAATTAATAGTATTGTACAGACACAAAAATTAATTTTCTGTAAATTACTGTAGAAAGACAATTCAAATTTTGCATAAAGTACTATATTATTTTAGAGATTTCTTTCTGTGAAGCAACATTAAAGGGTTCATGACATGGAAATATATAAGTTAATACAAGACAGGTCCCATGCACTCACACTACCTACACTGTAAAACCAAATAAAAAGTATTTTTATAGGGAATATTCTGCATTATTTAACAGATTTCTTTGGATTTACAGAAGTAATTGGCCATAATTTAAGAGTACAATAATAGTATGTTTTAATGGCAATTTATTGTATTTGTATTAAACTTTAAATGTAATTTTACATTAAATGTGAGGTCATATTTTACAGAGGTTTCCTGTTCATGATAATGGAAAGAAATTGATGTAAAAATTGACACAAAAAGTAATTTTCTGTAAATTACTGTAGAATGACAATTAAAAATATTACTTTGCAAAAGTACTCTCCTATTTTACATATTATTATTTTATTATATTATACTATTATTGTACTATATTATTTTTATATTTTTACATTATTTGACACGTCGGTTCCAGTTTGAACACAATCAAATGTTCACACGCTAGCGTTATTCTTCCTAATGTTCACATTAAACACACCTTAGCTGAGCTGCAAACATAGAATGCAATTTTACTGTAAATACTAAATATAAACTTGCGAGTAAACTTTATAAAAACTGTTAATTGTTGTGTTCTCTGGTATGAAAAGAGTTTAGTTTGCTCATATACAAACCTTTCATAGGGCCTCCATACATAAGAATCACTTAAAATGTTCACTATATCGTGATACTTTAACTCATTTAAGATTTTATTATAAATAAAATCCCAAATTGCATATATTATCAACATTACTATATCTCATTTAATCTTCCAATAAACTCCCAGATCTTTCATATATTTAATTAGGAACTGAAAAAACAAGCTGTAGTTATAAACAATGACGACTTTCAACTAATAACCATGTAATATCCTGTTTTTTTCGTTACCCAAAAGAAAGTACAACTTTTCCAAACGGTTCTTCTTCCAGAAGAGGAAAAATTATTCAGTTAACATGAAGTGAAAAGTCGAATTTCTACTATTGCTAACTGCGCGCATGGACATCCGAGAAGCAAATGCATGCGCACACACACTGACGTAAGGTAAACAAAAGGAATTTATTAAGTCTCCTACCCACCGTCTTTGCATCATACCTGGGTCCTGAGCCAAGGAAGTGCTGTATAATGAGCTGTGGAGATGAAAGCAGCTCTGCAGGCAGCAGGAGGCAGACTTCTTTACACTGTGAAGTGTTTTTGGCCCCACATTATCTTCCTTCCAATCTCCACGGACAAAACAGGAGCAGACCTGGCAGATGGTTGTGATAAGATAAAAACCACCTCCACAGAGAATGAATGCAAAAGCACACGCTGCTGGGTCTCTGGGGCTGTTTACCAGGACAAGCTATCCTAGAGTTGGGACTGCAGTTTAAGTTTGATTGTTGAGTGCTGTGAAGTCATTAATTTATTTTTCTTAAAATCAGTCATTTATCACTAGTTATAGAATATATTGACTGAGTTATTTATTAAGTGCTTTTTCTCTTTCCTTTAGTGTGTTATATAGTTTTTTGTGCATGTAAAAGGTCTGCAAAGTTACAAAGCCCAAAGTCCATAGGGAGTTACTCTCCCCCACAGAAACACTGCTCCTGTACTGCCTGAAACGCCTTGCTTGATGTCCCACCTTTTCTTCCGTATCGTGGTGATGTCACCAAGTAACACATTTGCATAATACCTACCTAGCAACTAGTTTGGCACGCCCTCAAACAAAGCTAGGAGCTGGAGCAGAGTCTGAAGAGTTTGGTTCGCTTGACCAATCACAACAGAGTGGGCCAGCTGACCAATCAGAGCAGACTGGGGGCCCCGTCAGTAAGCACAGCCTGCTGACCAATCAAAGCTCTGTGCGTGGATCGTAAAATAATATTACACAAAGATGAAGAAGTTAAAGTCATGATCCAGGCTAAAAGCAACACAGTTTAAACTGACAAATGCAGGAAGGAACAGCTGTCAAAAAAAATCTTTAAATACTTTAATAAATACGTCAGAGTGGTGCGTTTACAGTCCCGCGGACTGTATGCATTGTTTTGCGTTACTTGCTAACGATACTTTCATGTACGTTGTGGGTAATTATAAGACATGAAAGCAAGCCTGCTTACCACTTTGAATAATGTTCTTATATTTATTTTTAATTTGCTCCCAAGTCTGTTTCATACCGCCGGGGTCGGGGACGCAGCTGAAAGAAGGATAAATGTGTCATAGTACACTACACATTATTTCCCTAAGGGGAATAATAAAGTGTCGTGGTCCCAATGTCTCTGATTGGACAGTAGGCGGTGCTTTTATACAAGTTGATCTCTTATCTGGAACATAACCTGCTCTGGAGCAGACAGGAGTTACCATGGCGACCTACCACAGTAAGAAGTGATCCACTGTCGTAGGACTGAAAACCCAGGTTTAACCCTTAAGTTACCTCGCTAACTCCAAATCCTGCTTCGTAGTACAGGCCTCAGGCCTCTGAATAGGCATAATAGGTCCTCTATAAAGGCCTATCATGAAGGTCTAGAACATGTTTGCGTTACCTGAATTATTTGGAAAAAGTTTTGCTCTTTTTTTTTTTAAGTTGTCATGTGTTACAAAGAATGGCCTGGTAGTTGAGAGAAGCCAGAGATGTGTGTTACATCACATTAAGTTCAATGACTTGACTTTTTTTAGTGTCACACAAATCCACGGACTTAAAGGGGACATAATAATAGATCACAAAACATGTGATTCAACAAGCCATTCAGATTTGGCTCACCTTCTTATGTCACATGCAGGCTCATTAGAATATTCTGCCCACGGATTGAGAACCCTGTAAAGGTGCACCATATTTTTTTTGCAAGCAAATCAGAGAAGCCTGGGCTTTTATGGCGCCCTCTTAAAGAGACAGGCGCATAAAACGGAGTGTTTCAGACAAAGAGTGAATACAGGTATATTCAGACAGACTGTAATTGAACATTAAATCATGTAAACATGTTGTAGTAGAAACCCCAAACACAAGTATGAATCTGAAAATGTTAAAAGTAAAAGTTACATCCATGCACTACCAGCTTATTCTACTGTGAGATCACCCCCACAAAACCCCCTCAAAACACTGACATATGCCCACCGAATCTGGTTGTGACTGTGGTTGTGTAGTCAATTAGAGCCAATGTGGCCACACTGTTAATCACCTCCATGCCAGCCCCTCTCACAGTTTGTTAACACTGGATCCCTGAGATTACCTAGACTTAATGGACCCATTAATTACACACATTTACTGTGTTTTTAATTAGTCATCTGTTCATTTAGCAAATCAGTGGTGTTTTTTTTCTTTTTTTTTGTAGCCAGGAGCTCGGTGTTATGTAGCGTTACTCATAACAGCTGCTCAGTGGTCAGCTTGAGAAGAGAGGGAATAAATGATGTGTCGGGGACTGGAGCAATTGGAGCTGTGAGAAAAGAGCTCGCGGGGGTGTGCGTCTGCTTTGTTTCCAGTGTATTTGTTTCTGGTCGGGTTGTCTCAGGACTGGCAGTGTTCATTTTCTGACTGTGGCGCATGACAGTGTTTGTTCGCCGAATGATTGTTTACCTCGATACGAGGGGTTGAGAAATGTGTCTGGAGGTACGTGCGGGCACGTGTGTGATTTTGGAATCTCCAGGCCCGCTCGCAGCCCCTCGAGTGATTTGTGAGGCCGTTCCCATCAGGCGAGCCTTGCCTCGGCACAAGTGGAAATGTTTTTCTAATTTGTATATTTTCTGAGGCAGAAACCAAAGCGCCTGTGTGTGTTAATTAGCGGCTGCAAAGTACTTCATGATGTAGCGCGGCACGTCGGCGTTGCGTTGTAACAAAGCGACGCGGGCCCCCGTGCGACCGCTGTTTCTGCTACTGCTGGTTCCCACTCGGGTCCTTTTGCTTATTTCATTTCTGCTTTGTAATGGGAGTCAGATGGGACGGTGTTTACAACAGGCCCGAATCAGTCACATGCTGTCTAATTAGCTGCAAATGGGCGGATATTTTTACCTCTGAGTAGTCACGAGTGGCGGATCAAACCCCATACTGACTGTGTGAAATCTGTCTGAGCAGGTAGAGGCTGCTTTTGAAGTACTGCAATAAAAGTATGCTTCAATAAAAAAGAGAAAGATGTCAAAAGACTGAGTTCAGGACATTGTATGTGAGGCAGCAATGTATTTCTCCATACAGTAGAAGCATATAATAAAGTTAGAACAGCCAGCCAGGTCTCACCAAATGGCGTATGAATGAAATTTGTAGGTCAATTTTGCGTGCAATAACAGCGCCTTTCTTGCTTTTGGCGTGTCATTTGTACACCATGTAGTCTGTATTGACTGCAATGCAAATGCATCCACGTGAATATGCTACACTCAGAGTGATGTAGAATAAATAGTGATTGTAACGACTGCTTATGGTGGGCTGGATGGAGATGGATGGGTCCAACAAACACAGGACTTTCAACCAGGAGACCGGTGTTTGAGTCCCAAAGTTATTTTGAAGTTGCGTTAGTGACGTTAGCGACGTTTGTGACGTGTTTTTCGTACTTATGTTACGTTGTTTCTGTACTTATTTCACTCAGTTTCCGTAGTTATTTTCAGCCCAACCATGATGTTTTTCCTAAACCTAACATATAGTTTTGTTGCCTAAACCTAACCGTGAATGTTTCACGGTAACAAAGTGGCGTTAGAAGACTCGCAAAAAGCCTGAAATGGATCAGCATGACTCGCAGAAGGTTCCTACAATGTTGCACAGGCATAAAACTGAGACCCAAATCTTTAAGATCCGAGTGAACCGAGTGAAATTTGAGACCCGAAGCAAATTTTTGATCATTTTAAACTGACCATTAGCTCGTCAGACTAATGCAAGACATGGGTTACACACTGTCTCTTTTCTTTCTCCAACTGCACATTGTGCATTTACTTGAAAGACAATACATATGGATTTACACAATTATGAGAGGTGGAGAAAGAGAGAGATTTCCTAATTAATTACATTTGACAATAACCAAAGTCAAGCTTGACCAGACTTTACGAAATGGCCTGAATCCGACCCGAAACCTAAAACTTAATTGGGACCAGTCGGGTCCAAGTTGTGTACTAGAACTGCACTCTTAGAAATTAAAGGTACCCTATTATATGTATATATACAGTATATATGGAGTTTTTGTGTAAACCAACATTATGTTTACATTCAAAGTTTCTCACCAGAGTGCCGTGTGTTTATCCCTGAGGCCTAACAAAACTGTTAAATGTATTTTTCATGGCATATTTTTTTAATCTTTTAAAAGCTGCATTGTTGATATCCATGTTTGCTAGCTAGCAGTCTTCCCCTTCCTTACCTTTGTTGGCTCATTGCTGCATTTCTTGGCCCACTACAGTGCCAACTGTCAAACAGTAGAATAGTGTGAAAGTATTGGCATGAATATGTATCACATTGACAGCAAGAGACGAACAAAACTGGGACCCACTCGTAAAAATATCGCTCCATAGCACTACTAATCTGGTACTCCACAGGGTACCCTTAACACGTACATAAAGATAAACAAACTTTTATTTGCATTGTTGCAAACTTTATAAAAGAGTCAAAATAAATAGAGATGTCATGGAAAGGTAGAAGAACTGTACAAGAAGATAAATAAACACATCAAAACCGAAAGTTTTAGGCTGGTTTGAACATGAATTAAATAAAATTACAACGATCTTTAAAACATAATAACAAGAAAATAAAAAAATAAAAAATGATCTGAAACATACTGGGGAAAAAAATAGTTTAAAAATAATTTTTAAAAAATAGTAAAATAATAATAAAACTATAATAGAAATGATATTATAAATACATACGTACGTACAAAATCTTGATACAGAAAATAAAGTAATGGTACTATGGGCATGAGAAAGACAGAGAGAGAGGTTCCCAGTCTAAATAAGAGAGGCCATGTCCATGTGAATGAATGAATCACACTCCTGACTCCTCCAATCTATTGATTTATGAGAATTGTAATTCCTACCCACAAATGTGCCTCTGCTACTGGCCATACAGCAGCCATTTAACCCAGCGGAGCGACACATCTGAAGGCGACCTGTGACTCTGCTCATGAATGGAGGCAGAGGAAGGGGAGGTCCTGTCCCATTGTCCACTTCAATTAATCTTCACCCAGGACAAGGCTTCTTTCATCCACTTTCCCTGCCACTGTTTTATTGGGCTCTCCCAAAATGGGTGGGCGACGATGGCAATTCAAAATAGAACTCGGAGGGGTCAAATGTCGGATGTGTAGGACGGCGTGAAGAAGTAGAAGAAGGAGAGGAACAGGAAGTGTCGGGGTCAGGAAAACAAAGCAGGAGGGATGGGTGGATGAATTGAGGAGAGAAGAGGGGAAGAAATTCCAGCTTGAACAGTGTGAACTTAAACTCGGCAAATAAAAGTGGGATAATAAGTCAAGCTGCAAACACCAGCACCTTCCTTAATAAATCACAGAGGTGCTACAAGGAGGGAATCGGTATTGACCGAGCATGTATATAAAATTTGGGTATTTTTTTATTTTTTTTATTGGCATTTACTGTATTTGCATTATCTATATATTCTATTCTTATTATTGCCCTTATATTAGTCCGCTTAATCTTTATAAACTTTATCTTTTAATGCTCCGGGTTTCAGTTCATGCTATGACAATAAATTATCAATACCAATAAAGGAAATGGTTACATTAGCCAAGTCACATCAATCAAAATGCATTTCATTAAATTAAGATTAAATACAATAATAAAATACTTTATAAATCTTTAAGTATAAGCTGGACTAAAACTAGAAACATAAATCCATCCTTCCATCTATCTATCCATTTTTTGTGGCTTGTCTGGGTAACAGTGACAGCAGACTAAGGAAGGGTAACCCAGATGGTCCTTTACCTGCCTCTTCCTGGTGCATCCCTGTATGTTCCCAGACTAGATTGTATATATAATCCCTCCATGGTCTTCTGGGCCTACCCCAATGTCTCCTCCCTGTTTGACCAGGGACCACTGGGACCGAAAAGTGAATCCAATGGCGAAGTGCCTTCAACTTGCATTATTTCTAACAGCCAGCAGGGGGCGACTCCTCTGGTTGCAAAACGAAGTCTGATTGTATAGAAGTCTATGAGAAAATGAACCTACTTCTCACTTGATTTATTACCTCAGTAAACATTGTAAACATGAGTTTATGGTCTCAATCTCTAGTTTCAAGTCTTCTTCAATACAGCATGATGTTCATTTAGTAAATTATGGTCCCATTTAGAGACAAATAGGCCATAAAGCAGGGAATGCTTTAGGGCGTGGCTACCTTGTGATTGACAGGTCGCTACCACGGCGCTGTCCATTCTGGGAGTTTTCCATTTTTTTGCATTATAACTTTAACCCTTTCACAGTTTTCTCAGTTCATTAAAATTAATTGTAACATTTTGGTTGCCTAAAAATTTCTTATTCAGCGTTTGGTTGTACTTAGCTCTACCCTCTCCTGTCACTTCTGGTTGCAAAAAACCAAGTTGGCGATGGCGGAAAATTAATATGGTGACAGCCAAAATGCGGAACTCAAGGCTTCAAAACGGCAGTTCACAAACCAATGGGTGACGTCACGGTGACTGCGTCTACTTCTTATATACAGAGTTTGATGTACCCAGAAAGAGTCCAATGGAAGGCCTCCAGGAATCGTTCTACTACGAGCTCCTTCCAGAGGAGGTCCCTCACCCTGCCCCTGTACAATGTTTCGTCCAAATATGTCTGAAGGCACAAGTGTTTGTAGTCATTCTGAACGGCCACATTCGAAAGCGGCGTGAGACACCAGCCGTCAAAGATGGTAAATGGACTTGCATTTTTATAGCGCCTTTCTAGTCTTCCAACCACACAAAGCGCTTTACGCTACATGTCAACATTAACACATTCATACACTGATGGCAGAGGCTGCCAAGCAAGGTGCCAACTTGCCCATCAGGATCTAATCTAATCACACACACACCGATGGCATAGCCTTCGGGAGCAATTTTTTTTAAGTATCTTGCTTAAGGACACTTCGACATGTGAACTGGGGATCAATCCGCCATCCTTCCGATTGGTGGAAGACCTTTTTTTGCCTCTGAGCCACAGACACCCCAAAGGCAACACCTGGCCAATCCCTGGTGAAGTGAGTGTGATCAGTGGATAGTCAGTATCAGAAAATCGTATGCAGACCTCCCAATTCTGACGTCAGAAAGGCGTGGCCGGAGGGGGTTTCAGATGCTGTTTGACCATCTGAAACATTGTGACGACCTAAGGGTGAGCCCAGCTAGTTAGGCCGCTTGTGATCCGTTATTTTATTCTTTCTGTCATTACCCAGTGCCCCAGACTATAGCTGAGGGTTGGAACTTACTGACAATCTAAAAACATCCACTATAAGTGCCTGGTAACAAATTATAGTGCTTATGTTATATACTGGTGGTGCGAGTCTAGAAGATACCTTGTATTGTCTTGACTTGGTTTGGTAAATACTGTTGATCATCATCATCAATATTAAGGTCATTAAGCATTATTGCCAGCAGCTTTGCATTGCCATGAATTATGGAATCATGGTTTCCATTCCAATGCTACATTTCCCACACACTCCCATTTTTCCTTCCAGCTTCAGGAAGCCACTCGCCAAGCCGCTATAGTGGTGGAAAGCCACCGTTTCCCATCACAACCAGATGTATACCCATTTATTTCCATATAGTTCTTGGATGGGGCACACACGCACACGTCTTTACAGTATATGGTATACATCGTATCTCCTATACTAGTCTGCTGGCCTGATTACAACCTCAGTGTTTGCGTTACGCCATGTGTTTTTGCCAGCGGTCACCGGTGGGATGGTAGGGGCGGTCGCACGGCGGCGACAGCTTAAAGAGCAACGCCGCAACACCGGTGACACACACATACACACACACACTCGCATGCATCCAGGCTGGCACCAGGGCTGACTGGCTGGTGGAAGATCACGTCAATTAGACCTGAAGGCAAGAATAACAGGCGATGCAGCCACACGCACTTCTGCACACACATGTAGTAAGAAAGAAAGAGACACACCACGGAAGGTTTGTTATCCTGTGTTTCCTGGCTGTGAGCTTTTCTACAGGCCAGTTTTCTTTTTGGTTTTCCTTCCGCCTGTATCCCCGCAGTCCTGCGCGACCGCTGTGACCACCCCTCCGTACGGGATGTGCCTCGACTCGGCTGCAGAAATTGAAATGGGCGGTTGGAAAAGAATGGCTTGCCGAAGCGAACAAGCTCGGAGAGCATCCATAAATCCACTTCACCGCTGTGCACAGTGAAAGTGCAGTGGGATGGAGCAGGCACGGGTGTGTAAACATGCCTTGTTGAAATAAAGACCATCAGACACACACACACACACCTGCTCTGTCCTGTGACTTGGTGCCGCTGTGTTTCATGTGGCCTGTAGTGGTCCGCTGAGGAATGCTGAACAGAACCACAAATGGACCAGACACACAGCCAGACGACATAAAACTCAATTGGCTGGTTCCTGTTCTCTCTGTCTCTCTCTACTGCTCTTCATCATCCTTAAGTTTTTATTCCTCCTTGTCCCGTTTCCATTCCAGTGTCCGTACCCGCAGAACGATAATCAAAACAGTTATACAAAGTAAGATGTAAGAGGAGCGCATGATGCTTTTCTTGCTCTCTTGCTCCTTGCGTTTTAATGCATCCCGATTTGAACATTCTCTCATTTTTACCGCCTAGCTAGATAAAAACGATAAAAACGAGGCTTCGTACTAAAATATTGTGGTGACGGCCCACGTTTCCCATCATGCTTAGTGCTGGAGTATTTTAAGTTTGCTGTTTTATGTTCAGAAATGCAAACTTTTTGTAAATGTTTGTAATGTGTCTGTTCAGAACACGGTGGTTTGGTAGTTGTCATTTTTGTGCTGGTTTAGTTTTAACCATTAGTGAGGTGGCTGGTACGTTTCTTGATGCCAGGTAGCTCGACACAACTTTCACACTTGTGTTTGCTTTGGTAATGATGCTCATGCGTAGCGTGGCAATTATCAAGCTTATTTCTTCATCTGCACTCGTTCGCAATGCGAGCCCTCCCTCGACCAAGGGCTCGGGACAACTGACCCCGTTGTCGGCTCTGAGTTGGACCATCACTTTTGTCCAAACTGAAATATCTGAACAACCATTGGATGGGTTGCCTTACAGTTTATGCACAGACATTCACGATCGCTCCGACTTTTCCTCTTATTCCAACATTTGCTGTGTTGAGTGAAATGCATCAACAGTTATTGGATGGATTGCCATTAAAAGTTGGTAAAGACGTGTTCCTCTCAGGGTGAACTGTAATAACTTTGCTGATCCCTTATTTATTTTTTTTCATCTAGCACCATGATCAGGTTAAAATTTCAGTTTGTCCAAATCTTTGGTTTATGGCCAAATACCTGTAAAACTAATGACATTCCTATCAGCCTTAGCTCTAGGCTACTTTGTGTTTAGTTCTAATTAGCATGCTAACACACTAAACTGAGGTGGTGAACATGGTAAACATCTGCATGTTAGTGTGCAGACATTAGTTACAGTCTGTCTTTTTGAGCTCCTCTTCATTAAATCCTGTGACATCTAAGTATGTTTTTCTGATTGATGGATGATTTTGATGATTTTCTGCAGTAAAGATGTTGGGAGATGATGATTTTTTTTTTCCTCCGTGGCTGAAAAACATGTTACAGAAACTTCTGCGGGTTGAACGTGGCTAACAAAACCCTGACTAACAGACACAGACACACTATAAACAGACTTTAAGGACATTAAGGCTACAAACAGCCTATAATGAGCACTTTCTGTAGCAGTTGGTGTCTCTTCATTCAAACGAATATCTGATGTTGTGAATACATAAATATCCAGTCTTCGAATATGACATAACTCCAACTTTATCTAACCGAATTTCCAGAAAAAAACGGTGTTATATTCAGGCCAACACGGTACTTTCCTCTGTTTCTCAGTCTCCTCTTCCACCATTTCTTAATACCTTTTCCAGTTCAACATCCCTCCCTTTTTCCTCATCTTCATCTCAGGTGACTGTAACTCTGCAAACTCTCATCAGGAATTCTGCCGTGCCAACCGCTCCCCTATACCGACCTAGCAGCCAGGACAAACCCTGAGTGTGAAAGCTCTCATTTATCACTGGGCACCACAGGGCAACGGGCCCAGCCGAGCTGTAGCCGTAGGCGGGGGTAAGGTAAGGGTTGGGTAGAGTGTAGGAAAGAGGGGAGGAAAAGGGTGGAGGAGACTGAGATACATGGCGAGGAGCCAAATGAGGCGGGGAGGATTTAGCTGGGCGGGGCAGGTGGGGTGAGCTGGTGTGAGTATGGGGCAACGAGTTGAGTAACCATTGGGAAGGAACGAGATAGGAGGAGGGAAAGTGGGCAGGGGGAGGAGGAAACATGGATGTTTGTGGTGTTAGAGGGGAAATCAGGATAGGTCGAATGATTAAATGTATCATGATGATTAATGACCAATCAACTTTAATAACTACTATTGATCAAGCTACAAAAATGCAGGATCTTACAAATCCATATTACAAAATAACCCCGAAAGCTTCTCCATAGCTCCACAAGAAATGATGCAACTGTTTTTACATGCTGACTGATATGATGCATCTCATCACTATTCTATTGAATTTACTTTACAGTAAGATGTCTACCTCGGGTTACGCGTTTGCTTGAGTAGGGTTTTTTCACAAAACTTTTTTCAAAGAGTATTGTAATGAGTGCATAGACTGTATTTAAGAAGTGGACGTAGTCACTGTGACGTCACCCATTGGTTTGTGGACTACCGTTTTGAAGCCTTGAGTTTGGCATGTTGGTTGTTGCCATCTTAGTTTTTTTTTGCAACCAGAAGTTACACCAGAAGTACAACCGAAAACACTGAATAAGACATTTTTTAGGCTGCCAAAATTTCATGAACTGACAACACACTGTGAAAGGGTTAAAGTTGTAAGACGAAAACACGGACAACTCCCACACCGGACAACGCCGTGGTAGCGACCTGTCAATCACAAGGTAGCCAAACCCCTAAAGCATCCCCTGCTTTATGGTCTCTTTGACTCTAAATGGGACCATAATTTACTAAATGAACATCAAGCTGTATTGAAGAAGACCTGGAACTATCAATTAAGACTGTTTACTGAGGTAATAAATCAAGTAAGAAGTAGGCTCACTTCTATACAATCAGACTTCTTTTTGCAACCAGAGGAGTCGCCCCCTGCTGGCTGTTAGAAAGAACGCATGTTTAAGGCATTTTCGCATTGGCTTCACTTCTCAGACCTGGAAGATGCCCACTGTTCATCAAAAACATTACATATACATTTGTTAGTTTTCGAGCACCTTAAGTCCCTCAAAAAGGCAATTCATTTGCCTTAATAATAATAATGTCAAAGTGTTTTTATTTTATATTTTTTATTGACCAATGAATAAATAAATACAAATCAGGAAGAGGCAAAATGAGTTTAAAACATTTGAAATGGTCCAGTTCCTAAATAAAAACCTCTGCAAGTGCTGATTACACATTGACCTCTGCAGTGGATTTTGATGGGGATGTTGCTTGACAGACAGTTGACGCAGATTATAGGATAGGCTGTTACTCCGCAGCACAACCCAGGCCCCATTAAAGAGCATCGTGTTATGCGGTTGGGTTTGTTTGCTCTGCAGTTTACACACTAAACAGAGTTGCCAGGCGGTAAAATGTTTCTAAAATGCAGATCAATACTAAACAGTGGAATAAATGAATTCTCGTGGGAATTATGGTCGGGAGCCGCGCCACTGACGTAGAAACGGGTCGCTGAGGAAATGTAGGCCAGGATGTTTGTTGACTTACACTCTGCCACACAATTGCGGGTCAAAGAAGAAAAAGCAATTTACAATTGAAGACCTCACACTGGACTCGCATGCATTCCTATCAAACGGTTAGCATAATATTTATGTCCTTCTCGCTCTCCATTGACGTTGACACCGCTCGTTTAACATTTCCATCAGCAGACAGTCTACAGACGGGGCTGGGCTGCAGAAACACAACTTGTTTTATGAAATTACCCACCAATTGGCCCGTACAAACCTGGGACTAGTTGTGGTTTTCTCTGCATTCGGTTGGTCACAAACGTCAGTTCCGAGCTTTTTTTTCTTCTACTGAATGTCCATGTGTGATTGAGCAGATTTTTCCAGCTTTCCAGCCCCTGCTGAATAGCCTGCCATAATAAGACTAAAACACATAAATGAAAGCACTTTTGCCATCAATCTCTATGTTTATGTTGCATTCCCAAACTAACTTTGACACCTTTTTCGTGACCGCGGGTCGGAAACTTCAAGGGAAAACTGGCAATCCTGTTGATCACATCTATCGAGGCTTGAATTGGTCAACAAAATCGATACGGGAAAATATGGAGTAACTTCCATACTGTCACATGGCATTTCCTAGCACGCTAATGAGCAGAACAAAGTAAACCTTTAGCTAAACCTTTGCGAGCAGAAAAGGGGTCGGGGGGGTGAAATAGACACTATTATTATAGGAAATTGCAAAGCATGCACAAACTGAAAGAAGGAAAATTTTGGTTGGTGTTTCTCGGTATCTCAATTTAAATCTCGTTTGGGCTGTCAAATCGTTTTAAAATAAAAGTCACACTTTGCTAGTGTTAACCGCCCACGAAAACCCCATTCTGTATCCACACCTTTTTTTAAACTAGATTAATGATGCTACAGATTTTTTTGTCCAAAGTCAGGTTTAAGTATCAACATATTAAATTAGATTGATATACAGTGACCTCCCATCTCTCTGTGCATTGTTTCATACTTTTCTACAATCTATGTTATATTATTATTTATTTATTTATTTATTGCTTGTACTGTTGTCAATGGAAAAATGTAATATTTACTTTACATTTCTGAACCAAAAAAAGGTTTCATATCAGCCCGGTCTCACCAAATGGCGTATGAAAGACACATTATTTTGTATTTTGCATGCAATGACCTCTTTGTTGCTTTTGCCGTGTCACGTGTACACCATGTGGTGGGAGGGTCCAACAAACACAGGACTTTTAACCTGTAGACTGGTGATCGTATCCCAAAGTGTTGTTGAGTTATTTCAAAGGTACGTTAGTGATGTTTTTGACCCGCTTTCTGTACTTATTTTACATTGTTTACATCCTACAAACTTTAACGATTATGTTTTGGGTTGAAATAAGTATGTTACTTTTGGTTTCACACGGGACACCAACACTAGTCTCCTCATGTTTGACCCTTCCATCCATTCCAACCTCCTCCCTACGTACACTTATGCGGACTAAGATTAGAAACATATTTGTGATGCGTCAAAAACAAACACAATCTGGGAGAAAATACGTTCCCTTGAAACATAATTAACAATGCATTTTCATTGTATTGAGCGTACATTTTCGAAGACCCGGATGCACTATTACTTCACTCATTCATTTTGTCCTACAGAGGACAAAGGACAAGGACTTTTTGGGACATACATAGTTGTCTGTAGTCTGTTTTTTTGGCTAATTGCGATGACACACATGAGTAGAATTATGCTCGCTATGCTGAATAGCATAGCAGATAGTTGAAGCTGCTGGAATTAACACAGCTTTTAAAAGGCAACATTATTCATTACTTTCTAATTTAGTAAAAACCTTTTCGTTGTGCTGAAAATGTGTCCAAATCTTAAGGCAAGAAGATGATGCAGGATGTTCCAGGTAACACCAGTTCTGATAAGACACATAATTAACATCTTAGTCATTTTGTTTTCACACCATTATTCTTCACCTAAACGGGAGAACTAGACTTTTTCCGAACAATTTCTGGAAGCCACGGTCAACAAAGGGGCAGCAGACAAACTGAGAATGACATCGTCAGTGTGACAGACTTAATGACACACAATTACTGGGATTCCCCTAAATTACTACTAATGTCTTTTATTTTCCTTCTGCATGTGAACACCGAAGTGTAAAAATGTCAGGAAACGCCATTAAGCCACTGCGGTTCTGTGAAATGTTCCGTAACTGCCTTTAAGAGAAACATACATATATGAAACAGCTCAATTTAGTTTCAGATGAATGGATGTCTTGGCTTAAAGCAAAGGTGAAACTACAGGGCTTTAAAGCGAGTTCACTCTGAGTGAAGAGATTAAGGCTTTAATTATGACTAATTTAAGAGATTTTTAAAAGAAAGAGGATTTGTTTTACGCCACAGAGGTAATACTAATTTCAGAGCATGGCACCAAATCATGGTCAAACCTCTACAGATAAATAAACAAGTGAGTTTTTGTCCGCTCACTCAAGTTGTACACTTCGTAAGATTGTAATTATCATGCTTAATTTGCAGTTGAAAATAAGCAATGGCTTGGGATGATGTGTTTTTCTTTTAAATTTATTTCTTTGCCTCATAAATTCCAGTGGGATGCATAAAACGTCGTCTGAGTGCGAGCTGATGATTGATGCTCCATCCTCACATTTTAATGACTGTCTCGCTAATTTCTGCTTACTTTTAAGAAAAACTTAAATCCAACATTTCTTTATGTCAGCAGTGATGTTGCTGGACGCTGCATCTATTCGTCTGTGTTAACCCTATAAGTGACCCACATCGACCTGTTTTTTGTCTTTTTTAGGGGGGTACAGGGGGTCTTTAGGGGGAGATAGCAGGTCAACAGTAGATGTCACATAGAAGTGGTGTACATCATCTGAAAGCTGGGAACCTGAGGGTTAATTTGAGATGTGGCTCAGCACTGTGTGTCAAGTTGATCTAGTCATATATCAGAAATCAGCATGAATAAACTAATTAATTAATTATTTGTGAGTGTATAAGGGCTTAGAGCATTATGATAGAAGTATATGATGGTCATTCCCATGCTCTAAGCTGCTCATAAGTTGTTGCAGCAATTTTTAGATTGATACCATTTGTTACACAGATTTGGTGCAACATTTTTACCATTTTTTACCACTCCTGAATTGATAAAATGATCAATAATTCCTCCAAAATAACACATTGAGACACCAAGACCTTGAAGAACACCATAGAAAAAGCCATGCTTTTTCATTTCATGTTTTTTTAATAGGGATGAATACAATGTACATAGACAACTTAAAAAACGGCTATCTGATGCAAGTATCATAGTGCTTATAGCGGATGCTAATTTGCAACCCCTGTCCCTAGAAGGGCTTTTTGTGAAAATAAGAGATTAAAACAGGAATGAGTAGAGGAAAAACAAATAAATACAATGAAGCACACATTTAAAAACATTACATTTTAAAAGCTAGACATGAGTACATGTTTGTCGCTGAATTAAACAGGATTTGGTTGTTCTCTTAAAAGTGGTAAAGTTTGCGGCAAATTTCAAGTGATCAGGTAGTGAGCTCCAAGACTTCGCTCCTTTCACAGAAAAGGATGTTTTGCAGAATTTAACTTTACAATTGCCAATTGAAGCTGCTCCGGTGGATCTGCTACAGCTCTGTAGTCTCGTGATGTATTTGCAGAGAGGCAGAGGAGCAAGTCAAGGCTGTGATCTGGTATCAAAAACTTTCGACATTTGGAGATTTCTGCCAGAATTGCATTTTTCAGCGTTTTGATGTCGAGCACTTCTGTTCTGTAAACTCCTCCGAAACCCCCTTATTGTCAATGTACCTGGGAAAGCCATCCATCTTCTGAATGCTCTAGGTCTGTAGTTTGTGGCTGTAAAGTTTCATGAGGCTGTGATTATCCTAGAGGTCACCACAGGTCATTTTATACAGCAAGGTCAAGTTTAAAAAAACTGGTCTCACTACAATGAAATGGCTACTATGGAGACTAACATCATCACACATGAAAACAGTTGGGCTCTTTGGATCCACACGAGCCTCAGCTTTACAGTGATACCCATATTTTGTAATTCCAAGACTGTTTAGGAACCCCAGTATACAGAAATATTCAAATACACCATTTTTAGAAAAAGGCGAAAATAACACATTTGCACTGCATGTAAAAAAACTAAATGGTTTTTCACCAAAACTACATGTGATGATCATAAAGTGGGCATGTCTGTAAAAGCGGAGACTGGTGGGTACCCACAGAATCCATTTTCATTCAGATATCTTTAGGTCAGAAATCAAGGGACCCCTGTGAAAATGGCCATGCTAGGTGTTATTTTATTTAGTATACTCTAACCAATCAGTAGTGATCATCACATTACGTTTTTTTAAAACAATGGAGGAAAAACGCTCATTTAAGAGTTATTATTTCTGTAAGTCAACTTTTAACAATCTGTACACCAACGTCACATCAGAATAACTCAGCATCACTTTGGGACACGAACACCGGTCTCAAACATCCTGGTTGAAAGTCCTGTGATCAGTCGGACATCAATCAATCGATTTGTTTGAACTAAGAGCTGTGACTATCTGAGTGTCAGGGCTTGCTGTAGCCCTTTTGGTGCCCTAGGCAAAATTCAGATTTGGATCCCCCCCCCAAATCGGCACCACTTTAGGGTTAGGGTTCAACCCCCCCAGAACCCTTACCCAAGAGTGGTGCCGATTTGGGGGGGCCCTGTAAACAGCAACACACATCAGACATCACAGTGGTTTTAAGACAAAAATTAAGATTTTTATTTTCATGAATAACTGTATTTATTATAATATAAATAAACAATTGGTCCCTGATATTGTTGGCTTAAAGTGTTTCGTCAGTTTCATTACAATTTACATTTTTATTAACAAATAAGTGCGGCCAGGCAGATGAAAACGTTTGAGAAAGAGAGTTACAGGGGTGAAAAGTGGATTTCTTTCTTTTTTAATTTATTTGTTTATTTGTTACCTCAATGCAGAAAAAGAGGAAAGGCGCCCACCAGCATTTTTTAAAAATATTATTTATTTATTTTTATTAAATATTTTATTTTATTTTATTTATTTTTTTTAGATGCCGACCTCTGCCCCTCAGAAGATGGCCCGTGCCTTAAGCCAGCCCTGCTGAGCATCACTGGATATTAGGACATACCAATAGTTCTCACTAATCCATTGGTTGAATTTTGCTCCAAGCGTTTTTGCTTTCTAATGGCAGCTGCCCAGTTTACCCTTGTTTAGATAATAGCAGAGATCCCAACCACAGTTTGATAAACTTTGAGGGAAATGTGGAGAAACGGTCCATTGCACTTCAATCAGAAAGGGAAATGTGAAACACATGAAGAGCTAAACTCTAGTCATTTCTCAATAATCCGTGCGGCCGGGGCGTCCCTGCATGCGTCCTCACTCGACTGTACACTGACTCACCGCCTCTGCTCACACTTAGAGAGGGGAAAGCCCTGCCACGGTGCAGAATTTAATGTGATGAGTTGTTATTGTTGATTTAATTTCATTCCAAGCCTTATTAATACTCCTCGGACAGGTACAGGCTACTCCTTTGGTAAATCTATTTAATGCAGCTGCATTCTTTGAGGCATGTTCTCGAAAAAATCTCCCGCACATGTTACAAAGACCCGACTGAATCCACGGCTCAGCCCACACACTTTTTCCAGTGGTTTTTGGCCTTGGCAGACCTTTACCCACTCCTGCGACATGCCAGCGTCCAGACTCTGCCTAATATGAGAAGGTGATGTGCATAATTTGTTATATATGTATTGCTTAAAATCTGAAATATAAACACGGCAAAAACGACAAGCCCGCTGCCCTCAAAACCGCTAGGAATAACAGTTCAGTTTAAGCGTTCTGGCTGCTCGCATCTGATTAGGACAAACTTTTTTTTGCTCTTATTTTTTTCACGTCAAAATGGCCGAAGGCTTTCCATAAACACCTCGGAGAAATGCAGGGAAAATGAGGTTGCGGGTATAGAAGACGCAGTTTGTATAATGAGAGCGCGTTGGGGGGAAATCAGAGCTTGTAGGCGATCAGAGTAGTTGAATGGCCCCAAGTTGGCTTTTTTTTAAAACCTCATTATTGGATTTACTTTATGACTTTTTTTCTGTGCTTCATGTTTCCTAATAAATTCTGACTTTTATTTTCATATGACCAAGTAGATGGGTAGAAAGACTGATGTTTCTCCTCCTCTCTCCTGTTAAGTGTGTAAAGTATGACTTTACGGTACATTGACGTTGAGTGGGAAGGGTCATGGACTTCCAGTCTAGACCCCCCTACACACACACACACACACACACACACCTCGGTCTCAATCCGACGCTCGATTAGCGTTCGATTTTTGTGGGATTTTCAGGCGCGCTGCAAATCTAACCCCAAAGAATAACCCAAATACCTCAACGTCTGCTTCTGGTCCCTGTAAAAACATAGTTAGAGCAGGGAGATGTACGGTGCGGTCGCTGCACCGTGCGCAGACACACACTCGTAATTGGAAGGATCAGTGGAAAAGGGGAATTTGAGACAAGCCAGAGCAATTTTGGGGGCATGACAAGACATTGTGAGGAGCTGAGGAGAGGACGGCAGCAGGTGAGAATGATTTGTTGAGAGGTTTTTCTTGCCATGCTGCAGGGCTGCTTCTGCTTTTAACCTGCAGCTGATAAATGTCACTGTCAATACCCTTACACATACAGGCAGCCAGAGATTGTTATTGGGTTTTAATTAGAGATGTACGGTGGGCCTGAGAGCTCAACAAAAACACAAGCAAATAAAGAATAACTTGAGAAAACAAACACAATATTTTTGACAGGAAAACAATAGTAAAAAAAATAAAAATCAAGTTTTAAGTCAGTATGTGCAACGTATCCTCATACAACAGTTCATATGATATCCTAAGAAAAGTTATTCCTCATTTTTAGTGCATTTTCCTTGAATGTCTAGCAACGTGACAATTTCCGCTCATTAAATGTATGCAGTCTTTTCAAAATAAACTTCCGTATTCACAGGAAACTACTTGGTTAGGTTTAGGCAACAATACTACATGGTTAGGTTAGGTTAAAATAACTACAGAAGTGGCATTACTTAACTACAGAAGTTACGTGACAAATAACTACGAAAATGGCGTTCCTTTTGTATGGAAGTTATGTTACAAATAAGTCACAGTTTGAATTAAAATAACTATGGAAGTCGCGTTACTTAAGTACGGAAGTTAGGTGACAAATAACTCAACGTTTGGGTTAAAATAACTACGGAAGTGGCATTACTTAAGTACGAAAGTTACGTGACAAATAACTCAAGTTTTGGGTTAAAATAATAACAAAAGTGGCGTTATTTAAGTACGGAAGTTACGTGACAAATAAGTCAACGATTGGGTTAAGATAACTACGTAGGTGGCGTTACTTAAGTACGGAAGTTACGTGACAAATAAGTCAATGTTTGGGTTAAAATAATTACAGAAGTGGCATTATTTAAGTACGGAAGTTACGTGACAAATAAGTCAACGTTTGGGTTAAAATAACTACGGAAGTGATGTTGCTTAAGTATGGAAGTACAGGACAAATAAATCAATGTTGACTTCTGGTTTCACACAGGATACAAACACGGTCTACTGGGTGAAAGTCTGGTGTTTTTTGACCCATCCATCCACCATAACCTCCTCCCTATGTGGCGTTTGCTGCTCTTTATACTTCCTGATTAATGATTACGTGGATAATTGATTTTTTGGGATATATATGAATAACAGTGCATTACTTTTCGTGTGTATGAGAACAGCCTGGTATATGTTAATACAAAGTATCAACACCATTCAGTTTTAAAATACAAACATCAGTATTGGCTTCAAAGCATACACACACACACAAACACACACACACACACACACACACACACACACACACACACACACACACATGCACACGCACACACACACCAATCCAGAGAGGTGCTTGCCAACGTCTGCTCACAGTAGCTTTCATCCATCACAGCGACATGGGCGGAGGGATATAAAGAGAGACAAGCAGGATCACCTGCTATAGCTCACCTCATTCTGGCTCCTGCCTTCCCCTCCTTCCTGTCTCCTCGTCGCCGTGACAACAGACCAAACAGGGCTACGCCACACTGCCGCCAAACAAGCTCCAGCTCTATGATATCATACCGGATTTCTGATGCTGAAAGATGCAGTTTTACCGAGACATCCGGAGGATTAAGCGTCGTCTCGGTCACATGATGAGGGACTAAAGAATATTTGTTGACCTCCGTGACATTTAAACACTGATGCTATAAGATGTTTTTGTTATATATCTGAATATCTGAGTATATAAGGGAAGTATTGCTTATTTTTTATTAGCATGGCAATTTTGTAGTTTTTCCAGAGAAAACGCATCCCATTCAAATAAACCTAGAACTGATTGTACATGGAACTGCACCGTATCTGTAATTGCGGCAATTACTTTGTTAGAGTAATTATCAATTGTTTCAACTGTCAAATATTTCATTTTGGGGGGGAAAAAATATATTTTCTCCCAGCGATACACACATATTGATGTTAAGCAGTGTGCTAGTGTTTCCCTCCCTGCTCGAGCCCTGCTCGTGAACCCTGAGCCACTGTTCGAGGAGATGTAATGGGGTTGATGTTGGCAGGCCATCACAGGGGAACGCTGAGAGCTCTCTGTCGGCAATCACGGATCCTCCGTCTGCGGTGCACGGCACTGCTGTGGCTAAAGACATCCTTTATCATGTCCTAACTCTGTTCTGGGTTAAACTGACAAGCCTCAGCACATGCAAGCATTAGACATTTAAACAGTGTTAAAGGTAGACCAAACACAGCGATATTATGAAGTTAAAGCCTATTTATACAGCATATATCTTCAAGTGCTTTACGAAATAGACAGGAAGAACACAGTCTTTGTATTTTTATTGCAATTTCATGCAACTAAGAATTAAGTTGTTTTCCTGTCGGTATTACCCACTGTCTCTTAAAGGGGAACTACACCCATTTTCACAAAAAAATATTATAACAGCATCAGAAATAGTGACAGAAAGTGTTGTGATTCTTTACTTAAGTGAAAGTAGCGATAAAACAATATAAAAAATACTCCATTACAAGTAAAAGTCCTGAATTCAAAAACTTAAAGGGGAACTATGGCCATTTTAAAAATTCATACATGTCATTCCTATGGTCTAAGACAGTCCAAAAAATATTAGTTAACATGAACAACTCTCTCCCAAATCCAAAAACTAGAGTGCTAAAGCTCAAATCTGTGATGTCAAATTTGTGAATTGACAATGACAATGAATTGGAAGAGATATTATAGATGACACCCAGGGGAATGTTCTGAGTATGTGAGTCCATTTTCTGCTTCACAACTGAAAACACTACAATAGAATAAACTTTATTTGGGTATAAAAAAAGAAAACAAACATTCTATGGATCCATAAAATCAGTCTCCCTTTCATTGTCTGTGGAATAGCTCCAAACTTTTTACTTCATGACATCAAAAGTTTGAGACTTAAGCATGATTTATGCTTGCTGCAACCAAAGGTCATGAGTGTCCGCACGGCCAAAGTAACATCACACCATCAGACACGCCGCTTGCGGGGGTTCTGTGCGGCAGGTATTTGCCTGTCCATGCACATCCAAATTTTCGGACGTGGATGGGCGGAGAAAATTTTGAACTTTTGAGGAGCTTTGAGAAATTTGGTTTGCCGCAAGGAGAAACCCGCACATAGTATAAAAGATCCAAACGTTTCCTCGATTCCACGTCAGCTCATGTCCGTGCAATCCGTCCTTGTGAAAAGTAAAACCAAAGCTTTATTTCTCCGGTTTCTGGTTTTGAGAGTATAGCTCATGTTCACAAATATTGATTGAACTTTCCTAGGCCATGGAAATAACATATTGGAATTCTTAATTTAGGTGGTGTTTCCCCTTTAACTTTGCTTCAACTTCAGTTTGTCATTTCCTACATTTCCCAGCATGCCCTTCAGTAGATTGCAGAAAATGTGTTAGAGATCTCTCTGCATTCCTGTGGGCCTACTTATATTTATAACGTATGAAGTTATAATTATAATTATGGGTTTAAATTAGAAATAAGCAAGATGGGTACACTTACGTTGTTGCTGGGGCATAAATCATCAGTGACAAGGCTGTGACTGAAATATACAGCATCTCTTTTCATTGCAATTAGAGCATCATAATGGGTAGAAAACCACATGAAAAGTATGTTTTAAGTATACAAACACAAATCACTAAAACACTAAAAGTGGACATCAGGCCACAAGGTGAAACCCACACATAGTAGTACGTTGTCGTATAGACGGCGTGAAACTCCATATGGGGTGGACGTTGGGGGTGATAGATGAAACACAGTACTTACCAGGGTTTGCATCTCGTCTGAAACCAACAACATGTAGTTGTCTTAGTGTTCACAATGTTAAGTTTCCCTTTCACTTTTCAAACGTAGTTATTTTAAAAATGATCATTTCCCCCTAAACTTAACTAAGTGGTTTTGTTGCCTAAACCTAAAGAAGTTGTAGTTTTGTTTCCTAAACCTAAACAAGCTGTTTTGTTTGTGTTCAAAACGTAACGTTTCATTCAGTTTTTCCTTCAGTTAGAACATGTTGCTCTTAAGTTTTACCTTCATGTTTTCAACGTAGTAGGCGCAGTAGGCCCCTACTAACCCACATCTATGAAGCTTATAACGACTGATAATGCACATTAAATAAGCTGTCAAATCAGGTGCGTTGTCTGAGCCATCTTGTGTCCAATAAATGTGCTAAATGTGCAGCTTTTGCAGAGAGCATTAACATTTCCTGCTGTCGTTGCATCACTGGACTTCACATCCACATCTCTTATAAGATACTGAGCCTTATAATGTAGTCTTTCAAGTTGTGTGTTTTGTTAACCTCGTCCACCCCGTCAGTGGGATGAGGAGCACACTGCGGCTCGAAATTATTCATTATCTTAAGACGGAGGAGTTTTGTATTTCAGAGTAAAATCACCTACCTGTTCGGAATATCTGCTGATGTGTGTCAGGTAGCAATACTTGAAACCCCTTAAAGTGCTTAGAGAGAATGAGTGCCAAAGAGCCGCACAGCAACTCCTATTCATAAGTCCGGTCCAGGAGAGCCCATTGATAAAAAGCAGGCGGCATTGAAGTAGGAGCGAGTGGAAGTGGATGAAAGGGAAACCATGAGGTCACTGAAAGTGATCAAAGAACATTTGTGGATTTTACAAAACAATTTATATCCATTTAAAGCGTCATTGCCTAAAAAGGCCATCATCACGCACCCCATAGACAACATACATAAAGTCCAGTTATTCATTCAGTGTAAGTGACTTTAATGTAGCAATGCCTCCTCAAAAAAGAAGAAATTGTGCAGAAGCTGTACACCTATTTAATGTATGTATTATTTTTGTCCAGGATACAGACGCCAAGGGGTCCAGGTAGCCCTGAAACACATCCATTAAAACAGTGTGTGTTATTCCAATCCCTCACCGCCTGGAGTTGGATAGCATCAACATCCACAGAAAAACAATAATACGCCTGGAAATTAAACAAACTAGCAAAACTTTTTATTGCACGCTAACGTTTTGATATTACCTCTCCCGCAGAAAAGCAGCCTATTCAACCCTGGCTCCCGGCTGACTCCCGAGTTACACTCCGTGTGCGTCTGTGTGTGCGTGTGCGTGTGTGTGTGTGTGTGTGTGTGTTGTGCCCTACATGGTGAAAAGCAGGACTGTTGATCTTAGTGTAAGATGCCAAACAGTTCTATAAAGGGACTTTTGAGGGTCTTACTGGGCACTCTGCCCGTCTGTCTGTACCCTTGGGATGCCATATTGTGTGTGTGCCTGGATGTGTATGTGTGTGTGGGGGGGTGTGTGTTTGCGTGCGTATGTGCGTGTGTGTGTGCGTGTCCTTGGGATGGCTTAGCATGAGGGCAACGGGAGAGGTTGAAGACCACTCTAAATTAATGATACACTGATGCTTTTATTTTGTCACATATTTTTTCTCTTGCTTTGCCTGCTGTACTTCTGTCTGTCTGTCTGTCTGTGTCTCACATAGGAGGAGGAGTGTCTATCATCAGCAATAACTGGGAAATTCAAAGAATAACTATTTTTGACAAAGACCTTATGGACATATTTGGGAAAACAAACAAAACAAATTACCATAATTTGCCAAAAGTAATTAGGTTGTTTTCCAAGTATAAACACAATGTATGAACAATAATTTAAGACATAGTTTAAAGCAACGTTAATATATTTTTTGTAATCGATTGAAATATTTAATCGCATGATTGTCCATGATTAATCGCGATTGATCGCGCATTAATCACACTTTTTTATCTGTTCAAAATGCACCTTAAAAGGAGATTTGTCAAGTATTTAATACTCTTATTAACATGGGACTGGGCAAATATGCTTGCTTTATGCAAATGTATGTATATATTTATTATAGGAAATCAATTGACAACACAAAACAATAACAAATATTGTCCAGAAACCCTCACAGGTACTGAATTTAGTATGAAAAAATGTACTCAAATCATAACATGGCAAACTGCAGCCCAACAGGCAATAACAGCTGTCAGTGTGTCAGTGTGCTGACTTGACTATGACTTGCCCCAAACGGCATGTGATTATAATAAAGTGGGTATGTCTGTAAAGGGGAGACTCGTGGGTACCCATAGAACCCATTTTCAGTCTCATATCTTGAGGTCAGAGGTCAAGGGACCCCTTTGAAAATGGTCATGACAGTTTTTTCCTCACCAAAATTTAGTGTAAGTTTGGAGCGTTATTTAGCCTCCTTCGCAACAAGCTAGTATGACATGGTTGGTGATAATTAATCGCAATTAATTGCATGATTGTCCATAGTTGATCGCAAATTAATCGCACATTTTTTATATCTGTTCAAACTGTACCTTAGGGGGATATTTGTCAAGTATTTAATGCTCTTATCAATGTGGGAGTGGGTAATAAACATTTATGAAAGGGTATATATGTATTTATTATTGGAAATCAATTAACAACACAAAAACTACGACTTGTTCAAAACTGTATGGGATTAGCATTAAGTGGGCATGCCACTTAATACCCAAAGAACCCATTTTCATTCACATATCTTGAAGAAAATGGCCATGCCAGTTTTTCTTCGCCAAAATTTAGCATCAGTTTGGAGCATTATTTAGCCTCTTTCCCGACAAATTTGTATGACAGGGTTGGGCCCAATAGATTTCTTAGGTTTTCTAGTTCATATGATTCCAGTATTTTCACTCTAGCTTCAAAACCGAGCTTGTCACAACCAAAAAGTTGCGTTAATTGAATTAGTCGGGTTAAAACGAATTTGCGTTAATGCGTTATTATCGCATTAACTTTGACAGCCCTAATACATATGTAACATAGATCTCAAGAGCTCAAACTCGACACCGCACCTTCTTGGGTCCTCAGCAATACACCCACAAAATGTGAAGTCGACCGGAGGAACGGTTGTCGAGAAAACCGGAAGACAAACAGACAGACAGAGACTCCATTTCTTCCATTTTATGTGATATGTTACCACAAAAACTAAGAAAGCCTCACATTTCCAAACGATAGATCTCTAAAGGAACTGGGATGGAGTTTAAAGCGAAGAATAGCTCGAAATATCTGAAACTGAGTGAACCATATGTAAAAGATGGAAGCAATCCTCTTACGCTCTAAGTCGCCTTGTCATCGCCAACTGCCTTTGTTTTGCGAACATTTGTCACTGCCATTTGTCAGAGCCTACCGCACAGTTTGAGCTTCTTATTTTGGTCTGATAACATTATTATTCTTTATTAAATGAGCTGCAGCGTTGTACCTGCAACCCAACACCACCCTTTCACCCTCAATCGCCCCTCAGTCAGTAACAGTCGGGACGAATGCAGACTTTTCTTCAAGCTTTATATAAAGAGACTAGAACCTAAACAGCCTGCTGACACGAACGAGCGCAGCATGATTTATTCCTGCCATTATAAACCTTTGCTGATCTTCTCCCCACCTCCATGTCTGCGAAGTATGTTATCTTTCCACCATCAATTTATTTTCTTTCATTTTCCCTCCTTCTGCTTTTGTCACGGCGGCCAATTGTTCTTGGATTGAGGGGGTTCAAACTACTCAAAGGGAGAGACGGAAAGGAAGGGAGACTGAAAATATTATTGAACCAAATCCCTTTTTCTGAAAATGCCGTGGATGAAGTGACCTACAGGGTCAGGGAGAGAGGCAGAATTTCAACGGGCTGTAAAGGGTTGGGAGGCTGGGGTAACACCTGAGCTGTGAGAGCTAGAGGAAGGTCACAGACACCAAAAACTCCTGGTTTCACAGATCCTGGAGATCACATGACAAAAGTAACCAACCGAGAGAGATCATTGAGCCGAACACAGAACTTTATGAGACATAGTTGACATGTAATATTCCTCTTTTTGATTACCTAGGGAAAAGCTTTTGGTATAGCTTGAATGTCTAATTCACAAATTAATCAATTAGCGAAGCAATTTTTTTTTTCATGTAAAGTTCATGACTTGAAGTCATTCTTGAAGACTCAATCTGGTTTATTACAACTTAGGTCGTATTTTACTAGTTTTGAAATGGGCTGATTTGCAACAACAAATACATTTTGCAAATTGTTCAATGACAATGTATTTGGTCTGTTTTCCCTCCAGTATCTGCTCATAACAACTTAAACACGGTTTTGTTTAGGCCTCTCACAGGACTTGGTTAAAGTGGCTATAATTTCACCGGAAGATCCGGGTACTTTTCCAGACGGAAGTCAAGCCATTTTGGCGTCCTGCGCCACTGAGCAACTTTCATAGGAATGAATGGGGCCCCGCCTCGAACGCTGTATCCAGTTCTCTTAATGCAACCATGGATGAACCTACCAGTGGCGGTCTCAGGCTGTCTGAGGGGCAGGGGCGAAAAAAAATAAAAAGTTCACCGGCTGCATGTGGTGGGGCACCACTGCGGAGAAAGTATTCTAGCATGTAAGGCAGCCTATATGGCACTGTATCATGTTTTTCTCCATTTTAAGGCAACCACAGAGGGAACTTTATCATGTGTTCTCTACTGGAAGGGCACCCTAGAGGGCGCTTAGTCACGTTTTCCCCACTGGGAGGGCACCCTAGAGGGCACCTCATCTTGTTTTCTCCACTGGAAGGGCACCCTAGAGGGCACTTTATCGCATTTTCTCTACTGGAAGGGCACCCTAAGGGCACTTCATCACGTTGTTTTCTACTGGAAGGCACCCTAGAGGGTACTGTATCATGTTTTATCCACCATAGGGGCATCCAAGAGGACAGTTTTGCTTCGAACATGGGGGCACCAAGAGGGGGCGTATCTCAGCAATCACTTTAGCCACAACAATGTGTTTATAACAGAAAGCAAATGATGGCCGATACTATGTAAAGAAGACCAAAATTGTAATAAATTGTAATTCTCCTTTAAAAGAATAAAACACAAACACTATGGCTTACACAGCGAAGGCTTTCCTCAATGAAAGCATCAGTGTGTGTGTATGAGACAGCTCGTCCTACAGAGCCCATGCATTTAACCCTTGTTATTGAGGGAGACAACTTCCCCAGGACAACAGTCACATGTGATTCTGCTGATCAAACCTGGCCTCGAGTGCTGCTGTCGCCATTAGCCGGACAGCTGTGATTAATGCCTGTGAACCTGCGACCTCAACCCCTGAGGTGTTTGCTTTATGACCCATTCCCAGCCTTTATCATTCACTCTCGTGTTTGAGTCCTACAGTACTCACTGAACTTCTTTCGTACGTTGTTTGTCCGACTGAAGATGCTAAAAAAATAAGAAAAACTTCCTGCGCTAACTATACTGGGGAATTGCCATCAGGGTCTTAGTATACTCCACTTATAGCTAAAGCAGCCATCCTTTACAGAAGTCAGTTTTTACCAAGTGACAAAGTGACGTAAGAATAGAGCAACTAATTTAATGAGACCAAGACTAATCTTAGACCAAATCAGAGGAAAAGTTTGGGAAACATGTTGGGAAATTCACTTTCTTTCCAAGAGTTAGATGAAAGGAATGATACTACGCCTATGTCTCTGCGTTAAACATGAAACTAGAGCCAGAAGGCAGTTAGCCTAGCTTAGCATTAAGAATGAATAACTTTACACCCTGTATCTCCCTCTGAAACTACAAGTGGTTGTTTTTACATTACTTTTTTATATGGATTAAAGAAACAAGTTTTCAAAGGTGGATTTTTGAATTTTGGAGTGAACCAGGCTAACTGTTTCCCCCTGCTTCCAGTCTTTATGCTATGCTAAGCTAATTGCCTCTAGCTCAATACTTAATGCACATGTACAAGTTCAACGTTCTTCATGCTAAGCTAAGCTAACTGGCTTTGGGCAGTGATTTACGGGTCAAAAGGCCTTTTAAACTGGGCTAAACTAAGTAGAAAAGTTTCTTTAGATATAAGTAACAATTGTTGCCTTAAAAACATAACGGAATGGTTAGGAGGGAAAATTCACTTATTTGCTTTCTAATAGATGAGAAGATTGATACCCCTCTCATCAAGTAAATAAGTGAATTGCCCTTCTAATTATTCCTTTGAATAAATTAATGTTAATAGCGTTGCAATTGCATTTGGCTTATTAGCTGTTTTTTTTTGTTTTTTTTAACAGATTTTATATATATTTCCATTGTTACGAATTCATTTTCAATATGTAGTTATGATCAGTTTCACATTAAAGTAAAGTCAATTAAATGTTTCTAACAACAATTATATGTGACATATCTAAAGAAACTTTTCTACTAAATTTAGCCCAGTTTGACCTGTAAATCACTGCTTACTGGGATCTCCAACCGATGCTGGCAAATTCTTGTTGGTATTTACTCTTTAACTTTTGTATCATTTCACATGTTTCTATATGTTATTTTTCTTCCTCTCCTTCTTTACCTCCGTCTCTCATGGTCATTTTCCTTGACTGAGGTGGGATTCTTTCAATGCTACGTGCAACCCCTAAAACCGAGGTGTTTATTTTGCCCCGAGTCAGCCTGCTTGGGAAAATATTTTTCCCCCAATCTCCAAAATGGTATCTGCGTTGCCATGGACGGGAGGCAGGGTCCTGGCAGAGTAAACATCAACAACCAGAGCTGGAGGCCTCAGCTGTTTGGCTTAGCGGACCTTTCTGGGAGTCGAGAGTGAGGGGTGAACCTGCAGGAGCCGTGCGGAGTGACGGGCAAACACCGGTAAACACTGACCCCCTTCCTCAGCGCCGGCCCCTGGGACTCAGTCAAGTGTCCGTTAGGCTAAGTGAAGGTGAAGCGCGTCACCGTCAGTTCCGCTCAATCACCGCCTTGTTTGGGGAGTTGCTGAGCCCCTTGGTTCACAAGTTCATTAGCCTGTTAGCAGCTGAGAGTGGCTGGGTCTGGTCTCAAATACGGGAATCTTGTTATTGACTGGACCTCGTTGTTTTTAAGTTGGACTTATCTTGTCTGGATAGTTTTGGAGATTGACTTCTGCCTCTTTTTGTTCTTTATATCTCATTTGTCAATTCATCCTCATCGTTAAAAAAGCTATTTTAAGAGTTATACATTTTAATACAATGAAAAGGTCCACACACTTTTAGGCATTTACCTTAACTTTTTGCAGCCTTTCTGAAAATATGTCAGTTAATTTTTTTTTCCTTTATTTCATTGGCAACAATTAATTAGTTATCATAGTATGTGTTGGAGCGTTAAGGGATTGGTGATTAATCTATTAATTAACAATTCCGAAATATTGATATATTAACTCACTGTTGATATTAAAGTTGCATTTATCAATATCTTTAAAATAATAATGAATCAAATTATGTGTAATGTAATGAGTCACTCATAGTGATGCAACCAGAGAGAATTATCACCTGACTTACCAGTTCCTCGCCGCTCTGTGTGTTTTAGCGTCTTTCAGCTCATTGTTTTGGTATTACCTGCAACTTTACGGTTTTGGTTCTGGTGAAGAAAGTGATGGATGCAGTAAGCTAAAAACCCAACTATAAGTCTAAGGAGGTGGTGGAGACCAAAATAGAGCTAGAAGACATTCGCCAGGTGGAAAGAAACAACACGTTCTCGCTCCGAACTTGTCAAATATAGCTACATTCCATACGAGACGTAAGTTAAATAAGTTACATAACGTTATGTAACCTACGTAACTTAACTTGAAGCAGCAGTGGGTAGAATTGGAGCAAATATGATTAAAAAAAAATTTGTATAAAACGGTCACTATATCGTGACAGTAGTGCATGAGACAGTTAATCTGAAAAAAATGATGTGCTTTTGTGTCCTCCAGTGTCCTCTGGTGCTCCTAACGGCATCTGCAAGACTTCACAGACCGGAGGAAAACAACCAATCAGAGCCGAGCTGGATCCTGCCGTCTCTGAGCAGCTGTCAATCACTCGCAAACTCCGATTTTGAACGGTCAAACTAGGCAGCGCTGATCAGATATGAATCAATATTCTGTTACTGTAATGCCTATTTCTCGCATAAAATGTTTTCAGAAACATCCTGTAGTGTACTGTTTAGCTGTAAAATGAAAAAGTTTGTGACCCGGCAGCCATGTTGAGATCAATTGAGGAAATACCAAGCATCGCCCACCAGCCGGAGCAAACTTTTTAAATATTACAGGTAAACAGTACACTACAAGATGATTCTGAAAGCATTCAAGGCGAGAAATAGGCATTACAGTAACAGAATATTGATTCATATTTGATCACGATGCCTAGTTTGATCGCGAGTAATTGACAGCTTCCTGTTGAATGAACAGCCAATAGGAACGCTCTCTCTCTGAAATGACCTGTGATTGGTGCAGAAGGGGAGGTGCAGAAGTCTAGTTTTCTCTCAGGACACTTCAATACAATATGCTGAAAGGTTATTATGGAATTTTTGCCCCTACAAGTATGAACCCGAAAATGAGCATGATCTGTCCCCTTTAAGGTCTCATATAAAAAGGTCAGTTCACCCCAATTGCAAAAAAAAACAATGCTTTTAATAGCGTGCACCTTGTATCTAGCTGTGCTGATACTTTCCCCATGTTTCTCTACTATACTACTCTAATACCTCTCGTATTCGTGTACAACAGCTGATTTAGTGATGAATCATTGTCGGGCCACTGGTTGCAACCCACACATACACTGCACACACACTCACAGTGAGTCTGTCTCTGTCCCCTGCTGACGCCACAAACTTTACACTCCTATACCTTATACTGGTATCCCTCCTCTATAGAAATTACCATGAAACGGCAGGTCATTTTTTATTACTCTCTGCTAACAAGCCAAAACCTCCGCAGCCTGCTCAGCCAACCGTTTGGAAGTTAAAAAACAGCCCATGATTAATGATCGCTGTGACATGTCTGAGTGAACCAAATGGAGTGTGCATGTAAACGCTCCCCTGCCAAAGCCTTCACCCTCACACTTATTGTAATCATTACGGGGAGAAAAAAAATTAGAGGGGGGAACTGTAATGGGTTAATTACACCCACAATCGGCGGGTGTAGAAATGCAGGCCTTTTTAATTATCTCCCTCCATCATTCGACACATTTCTATTATTTTCCTTCTCTTTTTCTGCGCTCTGCTTTGACTGAGGTTCAGCGCCGTGAAGGAAAATAGGGGGATAATTGGGTTCATCCATCTCTCTCTCTCTCTCTCTCTCTCTCTCTCTCTCTCTCTCTCTCTCTTTCTCTCTCTCTCACTAAGCCCCCTTCCACCTCTCCCTCCAGCTCCCCCTCATACAACTTGTTTTAACTCCCTCTGTCTGTATCTAAATACCTCCTTAACTCTTGTTCTGTTTCAGATCTCTCCCCCCACCCTCCCACCTCACCCTCTCTACTTACTAGCATTCTTTGACTGCTAATACTGGTTAATTTGATGCCATGTTGGTTGCCTGTGTTTATCAGCAGTGGCGTAAATCACCAGTTTCATCATGACACAATATCATGTTGATTATATTGGACGAAAATAGTGAAACAGATATGCCATGGGAATTTCAGAATAAAGGCGTATCTTAAAGATGATGATATGTATCGATGCTTTCACTTTGCATCGATGATATTGGATCCTATAATCATTCAATCAATATATCGATCCAGATCGATGGATTGTTACACCCCTATTCATCGCATGGAAGTAGCATTGGTTATGACACTCCAAAGGTTTGTGAAGAAACGCTTTAAAACTTAAATTTTACACCTGATTCTGTCAGGTGGAGCTGAGGCGGGACAAGTGTGATGAGAACGATAGGCTGAGCCACCAGTCAAATATCTTATTTAGATTGACAAATCTTTTTCCCAATAGGAATGCTCTTTGCCCTTATTAAAATATTAATATTATGAGGATCATTTTTTAGTTCAAAGGTCAAGGTCACTGTGACCTCACAACCACCCCATTCACGTGACAATATCTCAGGAACAGTAATAATCAGTGCATTCTACAAACAAAAACCTTTACAGCTAGCCGGCATGTTTACTGATATTCACACTGCAAAACAACACAAACATGTTTGCAAGTTATATCACGATTTGAATCATGTTAATACCAATGTCCTAATGAATCCAGACATTTAAAATTACCAGTTTAATGCTGACTTTCAGTAAGTGCTTCAACTTTAAAACAGTGAACATATTAATCCTTAATCAAATCATTGGCACAAAGCTCTGATCAAATCATAACAGAAGTTATCATAACAATGTTGCAAACCACATAATAGTAATTAAACATACTGTATTACTTCAGAAAATTTTGACTGGAATATTTGCATTAGAGAATCATCACAATCATATCAGAGTTATATTGGCCCAAAGTGGGTGGGAGTACTGGACACAATACACTTGTTTTATTGGCGCAAATGGTCCCCACCTGTAGATTGCACTTTTTAATGATACTGCACAATTTTCTAATTTATAGCAAATTATTTCACGGACTTCCTGGCATAGTGCCACAGGCCCCTGGGGGTCCATGGACTCCACTTTGGCCCTGTTCAGACCTGGTATTAGCATGTGTCCTCAGTGATTGAATCACAAGTGGACAGCTTTAAGTGCAGGTGTGAACGTGCTCAAGACGCATTGAGGGCACATTGAGATCTGATCATTCAGACCACATTCAGAGGTGGTCTGGGCCACATATGGCCACATTCTTTTAGCAGTGTTTACGCAAATGTGTCCTGGGCCACATTAAGGACCGCCTACTCAACTGACATCCCGCTGGGATCCACGGGGTATCACTGAGCTCCTCATGTGAATTTATCGGCAGACGCGAGCGCTGGAAACGGCCTCTGTGCTCTACTGTATCCTGTCAGTACAACTGTATTTTATTAAACTATATCTTATCTATAGGCTACATATCTACAGACTATCAGACTAGGCATAGGAAGTGCATTATTACCGTTTCGTCGGAGATGTGTCTGTTTTTGTTCCAGTGCTTTGTACGGAGCGGACACACGCTCGCCTGCTCGCTCTCATCCCCGGCTCTCTGAAGCTCTGTACCTGCTGTTACAGAGCTGCTGTTTCGGCGGTGTCGGCGGTGTCGGCGGTGTCGGCGGTGTCGGCGGTGTCGGCGGTGTCGGCGGTGTCAGCGGCACAGAGGTCCCCGGGCAGCGCCAGTGCAATAACCTTATATTTTGATGTTAATAAAATGTACCCGAATTCAGGAATATGTTGGATATTAATACTGACATTCATGTAATATTACGTCACAACGTCTGCTGTATTAGCTATGTGTTTACTACAAGTTTCTTTGCATATAGAGCGGGGAAATGAGATCGGATCACAAGTGGTCACTCAAGATGCATTCGGAGATGCATTCTAATGCCAGGTGTGAACAGACGTACTTAAAGTTGTCCACTTGTGTTCGGAAAAATCAGGACTCATGTTTGAGAATCCCTGCTCCAGAGGGACTGACTGTTCTGGAAACTCTCAATCCCAAAACAGCCTCTAGCTGTGGTTCTATTCCTTTTGTTTTATCTTTGTTTCCTCGTGAACCATTTTACCTGTTTCTTCCTTTCTTGAGTGCCATCACTCTCTCCACTCACTTCCATCTCTGTTTTCCTGCTCTACATACGCCCCTCCTTCCTTTTCTTTCCTCCGTCCATCCATCCATACACCCCCCTCTTATCCCAGGGACATGGTAGGATCATAAGATCTGTATAATGTGACGTGAGTCGTGTGGCCCCGCGATGCCCCTGGAGATCGCTCACACTCCTCATGATGAAACAAACTCACACACACACACAGAGCACATGTCAAAAGGCTCCCAGAGATGATTTCTGGAGGCTCTGCAATCACACCAGTCCGACGTCCACTGAAGCTTTTAATCTCTGCACATTAATGAAGTGTCCCGTCTAATTTCCCCGTCCCCCCGATGATCAGGAGGTGGAGGAAGGACAGAGAGCGGTCAGAGGGAAAATCACCAGCAGCAGCTCCACGTTAGCGATAGACATTTAGGAAAGTGGACAGGGGCTTCTCATTTACAGTGTGTGTGTGTGCACAGATTAGTATCTGTGTGTGTTGTGTAAAAGAGAGACGTAAGGGAGACGCAGTATGGGGGCGTCTGTCCAGGATTGCCATTAAAACTGGAAGAAGGGCTAAAATATGCAACTTGAGTGCTGAAAGTGGACTCTCCTGGAATTATCAAAATAAAAGCCAGGAAATCTTAGTTGTTTTCTATAGAAGTGGAAATAGGCTAAATAAGTTTGTGTCTGTCTTCTATGATTATCTGGTTCATTTATCAGGCAATTAAATTATTATATTTTCAATTACTACTTAATTTTTAAAGAATGGCAAAATACTGATAGTAGATATCTTAGTTAATAGTGCTGAATAGGGAGCTCCTTTACAGTGTTACCAGATATCGCTAGAGAAACTAGAATGGCACTCAGAGAGCGCAGACCTCCACCAACGCGTGACTTTAAAACAGATCATAGCTCACAGCTGGCGGTACCGTGAGGTGGTCGGCTTATTATTAACACGGTGTGTTTCCGTGTAACGTATCGTTACGGATGCCTCTCTCATTCAGCAGCCTTGTTATGTCTGTAAAACGTTACACTACGTTGTCTCTCATCCCGTCATCTACAGCTTTTTTTCTTTCTCACCGCGGACGGCCAGCAGCTTCTGCACACACATCCACACGCATCATCAGCACTTCATCAGTTACACTGCGCATGTGTTATACCCTGTGGTTTTAATGCTCAGGCTGATCGGAATCCTTAAAAATATTCCTGAATCCGGATCATGATCCGGATCGCCACTAAAATCTAATGGATTGTTCAATGTGCTACACCCCGCCTCTCCATAAAGTGTCATTCAAATCCATTACAGACTTTTGGAGTAATCCTGCTAACGGATAAACAAACAAACAAACCAACAAACCAACGCCGGTGAAAACATAACCTCCTTCCTAGGCCTTCGGCCTTGACGGAGGCAACCAGGTCTACAGTATAGAAACAAACCCAAAAGAAGCAACACTCACCCCCCAAAAAAGCCCAAAACCAGGCGGCCATGTGATCACTTCATATGTGTATGAATGTATTTTGGATTGCATGCATTTCATTTCATTTCATTTTTGCATCCATTTTTAGCTGGTAACTTCACATGTTTCTTGTCAACTGAACTTAAAGAAGTTGAATATTTAATTGGATTTTTGCATTTCCTTTCATTTTTGCAAATCGTCATCAGCATGATGTGCTATATCAGATACACTATTATATACAGTATATTACAGGCGAAAATAACACATTTATACTGTATTCGAAAAAGCATGTTTTTTGCTCCAAACTGCATGTGATGATCATAAAGAAACTAAAAGTAACGCTGACTTATTTTGTCTCGTCAGTCTTTAGTCACGTGACTCGTCGGTATCGTCAGTCCTGTGAGTCACGTGAGTCGCTTTTCAGTGAAGTTAACGTCAACCACGACCGTTTCCTAACCCTAACTAAGTGGTTGTGTTGCCTAAAACCTTCCTGAGAAAACGAAAGTTTATTCTGAAAGGACACTATGCACAAGCTTATATTGACACGCCATCCTCGACCCATCCAAAATTAACGCAAGTTGGGTACCCCATGCGTTGCATCTGATGCCGAGCAGCACTGACCAAGCGGCGGTATTTGATGAGTTGGGAGTGAGAATGTGTTGGACAGGCAGCATCCAGGAACCTAACTGATACAGAGACATTACTTTTCCCCTTTTGAATGGCACGCAGACAGAGTGTGCAGAGACACTGTTTGAGAACAGGTAACAAGGTACTAAGTAAACTACACAGATCATTCAAATAAATATAAAAAAGGTAGTAGCCAGTATGGCAGGTGACCATTATTGACTTATCCACTGAAAACAATTTTTACTGGCATGAAGCACTTGGCAGGTGGGGGTCTGCTTATGTGTATCATCTTTTTATATATCAAGTGTGTGGGTGTGGGGTAGAGAACCAGCCTCTGCCTGCGCTGAGTAGCAGAAACCCACTCCTGTGCCCAGTTCAGCAGAAGAAACACAATGAAAACATTCAGCTGTGCTCCTCAAGATTGTTTTTGGCCACAGAAGCACTGTAGGAGGAAACACAAGCCCACCTCTATACTACTTTGTGTCTTGCTGAAACGTATGGATTCTTTTTTTTCCTGTCTGCGGCCGAAGTCGTGCAGCATGGCCAAATATTATTTAATCAAAACTCCACTTTATAGGACGCAACTATTTTGAGCACCCGCAGATCATGACGAGGAAATGTAACTAATTGCTTAACTTTTATTATTGATACAGTATTTAATGTTTTAAAAGGGTTTTGGCGCAGACGCTGGTGGCGATGGTGACGTCGGTGGAAAATGAACCAGGGCTCTGTGTTTTTCAGTCTGCTAGGCCTTGTCCTGGGCAGCGCTGTGGTCAGACCTCAGTCCATAGAAAGTGATGATTAGTTTGTCTTAGTTGACCGCTGACCAGAGGAATCCGCAGGAGTTCCAGTAAGTGGGGCTTTAGACACTGAGGAGAAGATTAGTGTTTAATTTCATTGTGAACCACCTGTCTGTCTGCCCAAATCTACTCTTTCCTCATCTCTCTCTTTCTCTACCTGTCTCACAGTCGACGATCTCTCAAGCTCCTAAAATCCAACAAGCATCTTATGCACTTTTTTCTTGCATTTCGTTAACTCTCAGACCCTGTTTACACCTGATATTAGCAAGTGATCTGTATCAACTGCAAGGATATCACTGAATTGCCTGTACATTGTCTGATTTATTTGTTAACATCATTACTGTGATTAATCATAGAAAACAAAGGAACATCTCCCACACATACAGTTCAGCTCTGCAATGCCTTTTGATTATTTTATCAAGACATTTCTCATGGCGCACTTACATATACAGTATATATGACAATAAAAGAGGTGAATGAAGAGGAATCTTCGTAGGTGTTTTTTTGTTCAGATCAATATGAGGAGTGCGTGTGGTTTGCATGTTCCATGTTTTATCCTAAGTGTGTCATGCAGTATGAGACTTGGACTGGTCTGGTCTTGGTCTTGACTTGGTCTCAACCCCTCAAAGTCTTGGTCTTGTCTCGGTTTTGATACACTCTTGTCTTGGTCATGACTTGGTCTAAGTTTAGGTGGTCTTGATTACAACATCTGGTCCAAGTGCCAAAAAAGTCCCTCCTTCGGTGGTAGTACCTCCCAATGGTTGCAGAACAAACAAAGCCGGGTTTGAGGACTTAACGATGCTTATAGGTCAAACACAGATGTCTTTACGGCTTCAAATGAGTATGTATTGGGTGCCATGAGTATCAATATGAGGAATAGGGATGAGCTTCCAGACTATTTTAAAAAAACGAGCAAAATAAAGAGAGAGAGTGTGTGTGGACAAGCTGGGACTTGACGAGAGAAATATAACTCAGCAGATCATCTGCTTTGGAGAGAGTTGCTGTGAAATTTTCAGTATTCTTTTCCTCCTCCTTCATGTCTCCGTTTCTTTCATTCACTTGCATTTACTCAGATATCAGAGTCACATAGCAGTAAATACAACAGAACAACATGATTTGTGTGAAATCTGCGCCTAGTCTTTATGGTTCTTCAGATGTAGTGGAAACACAAACCGGAATACGCAAAGGGGGCCTTTAGCTCCCAGTTTAGTCCCTGATTTTAGTTCTTGTGGTTCCCACCTGGAACTATTTGGTCAAAAAAGACTATATGTTATCTGGATGATGAGATCTGATCATGGGCCTTTGAATTTACACCATGTATTAATAAGTATTGTCATTATCTTGATTCTTCCTGCACAGTCAACAAAACATTAGGGGCCCAAATCAAAGGAAGTGATGCTGCTGTGGCTCTACTAAGGTCACAAGAGAGGGTGAACTTTCAACATGTTAGGCATATTTTTCTTGTTAATGATATGGCATATTGCACAAGTTGCATTTATATCCGGCTGTAATCCAATCACAATGTGATCCAGATCACCTCCGGATGTGGATTTGATACCAGTGTGATAGCAATGCCATCTACCTATTTACACCTTGCACAAACTTGCGTTTTTGCACATTAATACCAATTGTAAATGAACTCTCAGTTGTACGATTTCAGTCAAACATTGTGTTGCATTTATGTTGGACTTTTGCTCAGTTCTGAATTTTGTGTAATTAACACTAGTTTGGGTCAACCAGAAATGTTCTAGTGGAGATTTCTTTCCAGTATTAGCCTGTTGTAGAAGTGTCAATGCATAAAGGGTGAATTGTACAACGCTGTACTCTACAGTACTTTTTGGTTTTATGTTTCTTTGGTTAATTATGCTCATTGATTGAGTCCCCTATTGTCATAAATAACCAACTTGGTCTCATGGGAAGGCGTACAAATAGAATGCAAGGACATTG
This sequence comes from Sebastes umbrosus, assembly GCF_015220745.1. Lineage (NCBI taxonomy): Eukaryota > Metazoa > Chordata > Actinopteri > Perciformes > Sebastidae > Sebastes > Sebastes umbrosus. The sequence goes on from NC_051288.1 coordinate 5,018,695, forward strand.
CATATGTCATGATAACACATTTTAGGCTTTTCGTGTGACATTTCACGACACAGGGTTACGGTGAAACGGTCACAGTTATGTTTCAGCAAAAAAACCCACTTAGGTTTAGGAAAGACATCATGGTTGGTTAAAAATAAGGACGTAAACTAAGTAAAATACATACGTAAACAACGTAACATAAGTACAGAAAACACGTCACTAACACAACTTAAAAATAACACAACACCGGTCACAATCACCAGTCTCCTGTGTTTGTTGGACCCGTCCACCGCCGCATCATTCATGCAAATTATTTGTCTGTTGACTGATTTGTTTATTTGCCCCAAACAACCAACTGTGCAGACGTTAGCTGCAGTCATCTAGCAGCATACAACCGACATTGTTAGCTAACGTTGAAGAATGCGATCCTGTCTAGTCATCACCTGTCTGACCCCTGGATGATTAGTCCACCCCCCTCCCCCCACACTGATCCAGCCTGGAGCCTCATTACCTGTACCTGTCTGCCTGCCTGTAGGTACAGTCCATCTGACTGTCTGACAGCGTCTCTCTGCTATTCAGGATTAATGAGAGCCAATGAAAGCAGCCCTCCTCCTCCTACCCCCTCTACCTCCCTCCTCCTCCTCCTCCCCCTGCCCAGCCAAAGCAAAGGCCGGCCGTAGGCCTCATTATTAAAAGCAATGGCCAGGACTCAGGCCCTGTCTGTACAAACACGCAGCGACGGAGCTGGGAGGGAAAGGGAAACCGGCTCGCGGGGGGATGAGGTTTCAATAAACGTCAGCCAGCGTCGGCTCTGTTTGGACTGCAAATTATTGCTGGCTGATGCTCTATTATTTTACAACCAAAGATCGCTGTTGAGAGAAAGGTAGAAGGGGAGGAAAAAGAAAGAGAGAGTTGGGAGGGAGGAGGGAGAAAAAGAAACTCTGGAAGGGCGCCTAAGGGGAAAAAAGGGTTAGTGAATACTATAATAATCTTTAAAAATATTACTGGAGCGGCCGCAGCTTAAGCTAAGAATAGGCTGGAGAGAGCAAAAGTCCTTGGATGATTCCACTGCAGATAGGAGGAGAAGTAGAAGGAGGAAAGGAGAGAACTTGGACAGCCATGTGAGAGAGTTATAAAATCAACACCTTCAGTAAACACAACTGCCTCATTACTGCTGCAGGGAAAAAACATTTTGACATTTTTGACCGTGTTGAAATTCCCTTTAAAATCCAAATGTGTAATGGTCCATCACCCTTATGCTCAAAGAAATGAGGAAATTACAGTGAACGGCATCAACAAAATTCACCATCATCCATCAGTCCTTAGACCTGTACCACGAAGCGATTTCAACATACCTCAGGGTATCGTCTCGTTATCTGGCTTAACCCTCTTAGACCCGCGTTCCCGACCGACTTTACTGTCGTTCAGAGGCTGTAGCAGGTTCAGTTTTAGAGCTAGAGGGAAGCAGATATCAAATGAAACTAGAAAAACCTAAGGAATTCATTGGTACCAACCATGTCATGCTAGCTTGTTGGGAAGAACGCTAAATAACACTCCAAAGTTGGGCTAAATTTTGGCGATGAAAAACCGGTATGGTCATATTCAAAGGGGTCCCTTGACCTCTGACCTGAAGATATGTGAATGGTTTATTTTGGTACCCACAAGTCTCCCCTTTACAGACATTCCCACTTTATGATAATCACATGCAGTTTTGGGCAAAAACCATGCAGTTTTTTGAATACATATTAAATGTGTTATTTTTTGCCTATTCTAAAAATGATGTATTTGAATATTTCTGCATACTGGGGTCCCTAAACAGTCTTGGAATTACATAAATTGGGTATCACTGTAAAGCTGAGACTCTTGTGGACCCATTGAGCCCAACTGTATTCACGTCTGATGATGTAAGTCCCCATAGTAGCCATTTCATTGTAGTGAGACAATTTTTTTTAAACTTGATCTCCCTGTATAAAATGACCTGTGGTGACCTCTATGATAATCACAGTCTCATGAAACTTCACATCCACAAACTAGAGACATAGGGCATTCAGAGGATGCGTGGCTTTCCTAGCTAGATTGACAATACATTTTGTTTTTTAGCAGTTTCCAGAACAGAAGTGCTCACCATCCAACAGAGGCAGCCTCCTTTTATCACTGAGCACTTGTGATTGGTATCGGAGTGAAACCGGGCGCTTACCCTCAATCTCCATTCATCTGTTTTTTTCCACACTAACTGGCAACTTGATCACTGACGACACAGAGATACCACGTGATACGTAGTTACACTATTGGCTCACAAGCATTGCTAGAAGTGAGAAGCAAACAAAAATAACAAAACATTCATTATCGGATATGTCAATATTATTTTTAAAGTATTATTTCAAAATCATAATTCTTTTCAGGAAAAGCGATAATTTTATTGTCAAGAAATTCTGTAGATGTATTATTTAAAAAAAAAAATGTGTCTACATAAAAGTGTTATCAATAAGACCTCATGGTAGGGCAAAAGGAAAAATCAGGGGATCACCAAAAAGATGGTAGGATTCCTCCCCTGGTGACCGTGAATGTCTGTACCAAAGCGGCGGACCGACTCTGCCGTGCCACCGAATGTCTGCACCAAATTTCGTGACACTAAGATAATTTTTTCGTCATTCTCAGGCAGAGTTTTAAAGGTTCTTAGACATTTTTGTCGATTTCAAAAGCTACAAGAAATGGTCTGTGTGCGCTGCGGTACAGTCCAAATGTTATTACAGATAACAGGCAGTAAGAATAGAGACTTCAGTGTGCACCTGCATCTCTGCTCTATCTCACTTAACCTGACTTAAGAAAATATCTGGAGAACTTTAAATTGCATTAGATTGTTAATACTCAGCAATTCAGCAGCATCGCTATAGACTTCTGATTGAGGGCAGAAAAGTTCTTATTCCACAAAACTGAAGATGAGACTGTAGATGTCCTACATAACAGCTTCTGATGAAAATGGCTCAAATTTGCCTATATATATATAGGCTACTTGTGTTTTTACTCCCACTGCATGCACTGTCAGGAGCATTTGGCGTTTGCTAGGTCTCTCCTGGATTAAACATTCTTATGGTGTCTGTGGAGTGATGCCGCTTCTACCTCAAGCAGCAGCAACTGCAGCTTGAGTGGCACCTTAGGGTTACTTTGCTAGTTTGTAAATGTAGCGTAGTATAAATCCGTTGGTACTAACTATGTCATACTACGCTAAATTTTGGTGAGGAAAACTGTCATGGCCATCTTTTCCTCGCCAAACTTCAGCGTACTATGACGTGGTTAGTACCAATTGATTCATTAGGTTTTTTTAAGTTTCATATGATGCCAGCATATAAGCGACATCTTAATTTAACGGAATACACAAAGCGATTATAGTCAGATCTACTCGTGCTTTAGATGGGGCAGTGATGTTATTTACTTACTGTTAATTTACGTGTTCACACATCAGCAATTTTTTTCTTTTGCCAGCTCTTCTTCTTGCATTTGGCAGCTTCAACTGTGTTGCTTTTCGCCTGGATTATATTTTATGATGATTTATTTTATTATATATATATATATTTTTAACATTTTATGTTTTTTTTAATGAAATATCTTCAAAACTATTGGATGTACTGCCATGAAATTTTAGTACAGACATGAGATCCTGACTTTTCCTCCAGTGCCTTTGTCAGGTCAAATTTTAATTTGTCTCTCATGAACCAAATACCTGCAAAACTAATGGCATTCCCATCAGCCTCAGCTTTGCTTTCCATATAGTTCGAATTACCAAATATTAGCATGCTAACACCAGCGGGCTACCTCCAGGTCTGAGAAGTGAAGCCAATGCGGAAGTGCCTTAAACTTGCATTCTTTCTAATAGCCAGCAGGGGGCGACTCCTCTGGTTGCAAAAAGAAGTCTGATTGTATAGAAGTCTATGAGAAAATGAGCCGACTTCTCACTTGATTTATTACCTCAGTAAACATTGTAAACATGAGTTTATGTTCTCAATCACTAGTTTCAAGTCTTCTTCAATACAACATGATGTTCATTTAGTAAATTATGGTCCCATTTAGAGTCAAATAGACCATAAAGCAGGGGATGCTTTAGGGCGTGGCTACCTTGTGATTGACAGGTCGCTACCACGGCATTGTCTGATCTGGGAGTTGTCTGCATTTTGTCGTAGAACTTTAACCCTTTCACAGTGTGTTTTCAGTTCATGAAAGATAATTGTAACTTTTTTCGTTGACTAAAAATGTCTTATTCAGCATTCGGTTGTACTCAGCTCCACCCTCTCGTGTCACTACTGGTTCCAAAGACCAAGATGGCGACAACCTAAGTGCCGAAATCAAGGCTTCAAAACGGCAGCTCACAAACCAATAGGTGACGTCACGGTGACTAGGTTCACTTTTTATAGACAGTCTATATGGTACTGCCATCAAATTTAGTATATACATGAATCAGAATTTCCTCTATCGTCAAATTTTGATTTGTCAAGTACTTTCATGAACCATATACTGTACCTGCAAAACTAATGGCATTGCCATCAGCCTCAGCTGCTCTTTGCATATAGTTCTAATTACCAAATAATAGCATGCGAACATGCTATTATATAACATTTTACTAATCTTTTTTCATTCCTGTGTGAACATTCTCTAAATGATGCAAAGCTACAATAAAACAGGCCAAACAACAGTGTCTATTAACAGATAAGCATAGTTCCTGATTTCCACATAGACCGTGTGAGCTCCGTCATGACTGAGCAGCCATGATAAACTCCTTACATTCCTTTTAGGCACATAGTTGCAACACACTCGTGGCGCTCTTTCAGGCTGCTGTGGTCGATATTATTCAAGAGCTGCTGACATTTAACAGGCATCTCTGCAGGTCTGGATGTTCACAAACTAATTTGATCCTCGCTTTACACAAGGGTGTGTTGAAGACTGGGAGAACTGTCACACTGCATAGTTTAACCGCCGCATTCAAGTCCGAGTTTGTGTGTGTGTGTGTGTTTTTGTGGTTGTAAAGATTTTAATGCATTTGTGCATGTGTGTCTTATGTCCCCACTTTCGCATTACCAGCCTCCCCCACCTAAAATAGGTTTAAAAAGTCATCTGGTTGACAGGGGAAAGCAGTTTTCTTACCTCAATAAAATTATCTTGGATTTTAGTGTTTGCCTAACACTCTTGTACCCGTTTAATATTCGAGCACGCTCCTCCACTCTGGGTTAGAGAAGAGAGAAAAAAAAAAAAAAAGGTGTAACTTATAATGGGCTTGGCCTCGCTGGCAATTCCTACAGCTGAATTAAAATGCAACATTATACGGCTTGGCCAAGGTTAGTCCGTGTTAGCCGGGGCGCTGTTACGGGCACTTTTCGAGCCTCTCAATTGAGGTAATAAATTGAGTCTGATGGCTAATTTTAGGTGAAACCCAATACCTTTGGCTAAACTATGAGCCAGAGGGGACCATTTAATCAAAATATGTCTGGCACCGCCGCCAATATAGAAACAAGCGGAGAGAAAAAACACAAAAAAAAAAGATTTTAGAGTAAATATATATTTTACAGAAATTTGTTTAAAGAGATACTGTACCTTCTGTCAGTCAAGTGAAAAGAGTTAACAAACTGTGGGAGGTAGCAATCTGTGATTTAAAATATCTAAACATCTACTGGGCTGATTAAAATAGTGAAAACAGCAGTTAAAATACCAGTTAAATCCAGCAAATTTGGCTGGTTGGCAACATGTCTGTATGTGTATATATCTAGCTGTTCATCAAGACAGTCGTACTTTGAGTAAATCAATTGTAAAACATACTGATCCTTTGTTAATGCAGTTGCAGCTTACCAGAACGTGAGATATTATTACTAATTTTTTTTCTATTTTGTTTGTTTGGCTGTTTCTCCTTGCTTTTATTTTTATTTTTATTTTATTTTATTTTATTTTATTTTTCCCCCTTCTCTTTTCATATTCTATTTAATTTATTACATTTTTCCTTATACATTAAATATGACTTCTGAATTTACATACGATGATCATGTTACGGCATGCTCTTTGTCTTATTCATTGATATAGTATGATGCGATGATGTTGTATCTTGGAGAAATTACATGGTTTAATTGAATCAACAAATAAAAAATAAATAAATAAATAAAAAGTGACATTTTGAAGCTAATCTTTTGTTAATGCAGTCGCAGCTTACCAGAAAGTGACATATTATTATTAGTATTTTGGCTGTTTTGTTTGTTTGGCTATTTCGCCTTGCTTTTATTTGTATTTTATAATTTTTTTATAATTTTTTATTTATTTATTATTTATTTATTCTTCTCTCTTCTTTTTTTAAATTTTATTTATTCATTTATTTATTTATTTTCCCCCAACACATAAAAATATTACTTTTGGATTTACACATGATGATTATGTTACGGCATGCTCTTTGTCTTATTATTGATATTTTATATATTTTGGAGAACAAAGTACATAGTTTAATTGAGACAATAAATAAAAAGTAAAATAAGAAAATTATTTTTTGAAGCTAATCCTTTGTTAATGCAGTTGCAGCTTACCAGACAGTGACATATTATTGGTAGTATTTTGTCTGTTTTATTTGTTTGGATGTTTCTCCTTGTTTATTTTATTTTATTTTATTTTATTATTTTTATCTTACTTTTTTAAATATATATTTATTTTTATATTCTCCTCTCTTTGATTTTTTTATAATTATTTTTTTTCCCACACACATATAACTATTGCTTTTGGATTGACAGTACATACTTTGAGATGTTTATGTTACAGCATGCTCTTTGTCTTATTCATTGATATTGTATGATTTTATGATTTTATATCAAACAAAGTATATGGTTTAATTGAGTCAATAAGTAAAAGGTTAAAAAAAAAAAAATCAAAAGAAGTGACATTTGATTAATTTAAGTATATCTAAAAAGAAATAAAACTGGCTGATTCTTGCTGAGGAATCAAAAATGTGCTATAACATCCAATACGTTGCCCCACACTCGCTAAATCATTCTGTGAAAGTATCTCTCAATTAGCATGGGAGGGAAAAGATCTCCAAAGAGGCGTCCGGTTCGCAGCCTTAACAGCCTGCCAAGAGCCACATCTCGGGGCTCGCAATCAGTGACACTCACAATAAACGGGCTGATATTTAATCATTAGGCGAGGAATGCACAGCGGACGTCTCTAATCTGCTCCCGTGGCCGCTGAAAAGCTGCACGGCACGCAGAGTGGAAGCAGTGAACTCTCCGTGTCGGCTCCGGCCGTGAGCCTGCCTGCTGGGGTTTCGGTGGGAGACCCCAGAGGGGTAACGTTGCATAGCAGGAGGCCTCGGCATGCCATTGCAATTAATGTATTGTCTTACTTAATAAGATGGAAATGTTGGAATGATTAGTGAAGACTGTGGTGTGCACTCCGGGGTCGGTGGGAGGATTAGTTACCAAAGTGCTGAGGCGCTCACTTACACCTACTGTACTGCTGAGCTGGACTGAAAGAGAAAAGTACTATATTCTACTGTATATACAGTATTATTGTTGGCAGTTTAAATGTCTTTGGTTTAAATGTTAATGCTTACTGGAACTGTGTCATGTTTTTGGCTCAATTACTTTATCTAATTAATCCTGAAAATGTTTGACTCATGAACCATTCGTCAGGTTGACCATTAAAGGATAATTCTGGTGATATTCTATATATTTCTTATTGCCATCAAATCCCATGGAAAGACCAAAAACCAACAATGAATTTATCCATATTCAGCCCGTTGCACGAAAAAGGTATGTAGGCCACATAATGCGCAAGGCATTTAGCGTGCAATACGAATGCCTTTCTTGCTTTTGGCGTTTCATTTGTACGCCATGTAGTCTGTACTGAGTCCAATGTAAACATATAAGTGGAAATACGCTACGCACAGAGCTAGTGACGTAGAATAAAAAGTGAGAAAGACCGCTTATGGCGGATGGTGTATGGGTCCAACAAACACAGGACTTTTAACCAGGAGATTAGTGCTAGAGACTGGAGTTTTGTTTTGTAAGTTACGTAAGTGATGTTTGTCACGTTTTTTTGCGACATTTATGACGTGTTTTCCATACTTATGTTACGTTCTTTCCGTAAATATTTTACTTAGTTTAAGTACTTATTTTAAGCCCAACCATGATGTTTTTCCTAAACATAACTAAGTGGTTTTGTTGCCTAATCCTAACTGCAGACATTACCGTTTTGTTGCACGGTGTAAAAATGACATGCAAAAAATCATTTGATGTACAAATGAGACGCCAAAAGGCTGAAATGCGTTCTCATGACACGCGGAGTGTCTGTGTTATGTCGTACTATTTCTACACCTTCCCGTTACACCAAGTTGCCTTATTCCTCTGTGCCATAGAGCTACAAGTGAAAATGCTATTGTGCCAATTTTCAGGTTCATACTTGTATTTGGGGTTTCTACTAGGACATATTTACATGCTATAATGTTCAACAAATGCTTTACTTTTCTAATACCAACTGTGCTGCAGCACCTCTCTTCCCGAAAAGCCCAGTCTACTGTAATTGGTCAGCTAGCCCACTTTGTTGAGATTGGTCATCCAAACCAAACTCTTCAGACTCTGCTCCAGCTCCGCTCTAGCTTTGTTTGAGGGCGTGACCAAACTAGCCGCTAGGCAGGTATTATGCAATTGTGTTACCTAGTGACATCACAACATTACGGACAAAAAGGCGGGACTTCAAGCAAGGCGTTTCAGACAGTTCAGGAGCAGTGTTTCTGTGGGAAAAAGCACAAAGCATAATAAGTCCTCTTTAAAAAAACACATCAAGGGGTCACACTGTCGCACTGGGTGGCATGTTTAGTTTTTGGTCTTTTATTGGTATTTGTTGACAATAAGTAAAGTATAATATATCACCTTTAAAAATTCATGTTGTGCAGAAAACCATTAGTCAAACCCACATAGTTTTATCATGTTATGTTGAGCTTATGGGAAATGATACACAAATTATTAATATTTGATGCAATGCTGCATATCTTTGATATAAATATTTTCATTATTAATTTATATTTAACTTTATTGTCACTTTGCTGTGCAAGTAGCTGTGCAAGAAAATGCAGTATATACTACACTAACATCCGTAGTTAGGTTTAGGCAGCAAAACCACTCACTTAGGTTTAGGAAAAAATGTCATGGTTGGACTTAACATAAGTACGTCAACTAAGTAAAATACATCACTAAAAAACATGTGACTAACTTACAAAACAAAACACCGGCCTCGAACACTGGTCCCCTGGTTGAAAGTCCTGTGTTTGTTGGACCCATTCTCACTTTTTATTCCACGTCACTAGCTCTGAGCATAGCATATTCACGGGGATGCGTTTAGATTGCAGCCAGTACAGACTACATGACGTACACATGACACACCAAAAGTAAGAACGGCGTTGTTATTGTACACTTTTGCTTTGCGCATTATCATGTCATTCATACGTCTTTTCGTATGACTAGGTTGAATATGAACATGAACCAGTATACGGTTTGTACAGTACAGCACACTGAAACAGGCAGATTTTAGGATATACGATATTGCATGTTGTCAAACATGTTGGTTTATTTTTTTGACAAACTCTGAAACTGGAAGGAAAAACTAATTGGACTACAGGGCTCAAGCAGTTCATTTTAAGCATTTTTTTTTCCATTGACCATATGAGGAATTACAGTCAAACCTGCCCAATTACAGCTTGGTAAGTGGGTAATAAATCATGAGTCTGCAGTGCTGAGGTACAGGGCAGTAAATATTTGACATATCAGCTGGCAAAGCTGTTAAAGTCTCTGACCATAATTACACAAAGCAAGCATAAATTAACATTCAAAGCTTGTTAATAATGTTGTATAGTTCATTTTATTTTTAAATAAGTAACAGAGAAGAGTAATAGAGCATGGATCATGAGTATGGAGGACTGAACCTGCCAAAATAAAAAATAAATCAGTATATAGCATCTATGCACTCTGACCCCATGACACAGATTGAGTGACAGCCCCCTCATTTGCATAGTGACGCAGAAATGTATAAATAAATGTATGAAGAAAAGAATACAGAAATAAATATGTTTGTGGAAATACATAAGGGGTAAAATGCAAAAGGAAACTCGTGCAGAAATGAATAAATATATAAATGCAGAAAATAAATACAAACAATTAAAAATAATAATATAAAATAAATAAAAAAAATAGATAAATGTTAAAGATAATAAATAGATAAAAAATAAATTTAAAAATACATAAATAAAATGGAAAATTGTAGAGAAAGTAAGTAAATAAAAAACGGAATTAATACAAAGATGAATAAATAAAGAAGTAAATTATAACAGAAATATCAATTTATGTCACATTTGATCAATTAATTAATGACATTTATTTTACATATTATTTTGCTACATTTAATGACATATTTATTCATCAAGCCATTTATTTTTCATTTTGGCAGATTCTGTCCTCCATACACGAGGACCGTTTCCATACTACAGAGTGCCCTGCCCCTGCAACTACACTACACAATCAGTGGCTGAACCCACAGCATCTATACCGTTGTGTGTCACCCTACATGGAAATATATTATGACAGTAACTATATTTTTGCGTACCTTCATGGAATAATCAAATTATTACCAAGCTCTTTTGGGTAAATACTACTGCAGCAACCCAAACAAGAAGAGGCCGCGTGATTTGTTTTGAGAAAATATTTCTCCAGTGAAGAAATTAGCCACCTTCGAGTGTTCATAATTTGTTTTTTATTTTCTCCATAAACATTTGTAATTGCATCCAGAGGGGTCTGTGTGTGTTGGAGCAGCTGCCCCTGTGCCACAGCGCTATTGTTGCAAGAGCAGGGTCAAGTTGTCCGTCACACATGCCTACATTAGTTAACAGGACTGCCACACACATTTTCTTTTTTGCCTCTAATATGAAACTGAAAAGGGATTCATTAACGTCCGCTACATGCATTCAACCTGCATGTCGTCTTCTTCTTCTTTACGTTAATATTGTTCCAGTGACTGTATGTATTCTACGATGGCGTATTAGTAGAATGAAATTTACATCATAGATTTTTTGAAGTAATAAATTTACGAGTAAAAAAACTTATGAAAAATTAGTGATTCATTTGCGATTCATCGCGATTAACTACGGACAATCATGCGATCAATCACGATTATATATTTTAATCAATTGACAGTTATGCAACTATTGGCAACATATAGTGAAGCCCTTGGTGCCCAGGTTTTTTGAAAGTGCTATATAATGTAACTTACTTACAGTACTTAACTTGCTTACTTATTTGTGTTTGTTTCAACAACTGGGTTCAGCGATTCTTCTGGATGTAATACAACTGTGGCTGTCAATCGATTCAAATATTTAATCGTGATTAATCGCATGATTGTCCATAGTTAATCGTGATTAATCACAAATTAATTGCGCATTTTTTATCTGTTCAAAATGTACCTTAAAGGGAGATTTGTCAAGTATTTAATACTCTTATCAACATGGGAGTTGGCAAATATGTTTGCTTTATGCAAATGTATATTTTATATTATTGTATTATCAATTAACAACACAAAACAATGATAAAAATTGTCCAGAAACCCTTACAGGTACTGCATTTAGCACAAAAAAATATGCTCAAATCATAACTCAAGCTCAACAGGCGACAACAACTGTCAGTGTGTCACTGTACATGTCATAAAGTGGGCATGTCTGTAAAGGGGAGACTCGTGGGTACCCATAGAACCCATTTTCATTCACATATCTTGAGGTCAGAGGTCAAGGGACCCCTTTGAAAATGACCATGCCAGTTTTTCCTCGCCAAAATTGAACACAAGTTTGGAGCGTTATTTAGCCTCCTTCGCGACAAGCTAGTATAACATTATTGGTACCAATGGATTCTTTAGGTTTTTGCTAGTTTCATATGATGCCAGTATGGTCACTCTAGCTTTAAAACTGAGCCTGCTTCAACCTAAAAATTGCAAGTTGTGTTAATGTGTTTAAGAAATTAGTAAACAAATTGAACACGTTATTAACTTTGACAGATCTAAAAACAACAGATCAAATCTCTAACAACCAACTTTATCACTTGAATATAACTGTGAAACAAAAGCCGATCTTCCAAAGCGAGTCCTTTTGAGCATGAAGCAAAAACATTTGGCTTCCACAATAGCTGCATCTAGAAAAAAAACAAACAAGTGCATCTCTTTTGAAAGCATTTGACAGCGATCCTCCCTCTGTCTTGTATACTTATATGTCAAGTTGATGCGCTGATCTTTGTGGAAAACATGAAGAGATTATTGGAGGGAGGCGAATCAAAGTGACACTAGTGACACACACTCAAGCCAACCAATATACACTACGGCAACCGCAAGCTGGAGTCCTTCAGGCTGTGGTGAGTTTATGGCTTCTCGTGACGTATGAAAGCCAGCGGCTCCTTTAGTGTTTCTCTGCTCCTGATTGACTTTTAATTGATTTTCTCATAGAAGTGCGGTTCATTCTTGTCATTGAGATGGAGTCTTTTGGCTTTTTAATTTGCAGATCTCTTGATTTATCCCCCGAGTCTGTGATTATTACAATTATGTGGCTTCGTGTAATTGGTGGATATCGAGTTGATGTTTTTTTGGGGGAAAACATTACTTTGAAACAGCGAGTGCTGCCAGGGACAATGAGGCCGTCCCGGGTGGGGTTTGATACATGGGCACCCTTGTGGTCGCACCACTTTGTGTGTCTCATGTACAGCATGTTTATTCATATTTCTGCATCCTGTGCGTCCACAGCATGCGTGCCGACCGCAGCGCCGCTGCCTCGCCGTCTGCTTGCCAGTGTAATGCGTGTTTATGTTTACTTTAAGTGTGTGTGTGTGTGTGTGTGTGTGTGTGTTTGAGGAGTGACTGTGATGTGGAGCACCTGCCCTCTCCGCCCAGTCATGCTGCTGTGTGGCAGCTACCGAGCTGGAACCTTCCGGATGACATCATCAAACGGTGACAAGGCAGACAGGTCAGGGCGCCTGTGGTTGTTGCTGGAAAAGGCTACTCCCCAAAGTGTGTGTTTGAGTACACACACGCCAAGTTTCATACAGACTTGATCTCATCAACAGGTAGCGTTCGTATTGTACTCTATGTTGCTCCACACGCTGACTGATCCCACAACTTACCAGAACTCCAGTTCTTTCTGTTATTTTTCTCCATTCTCTCCTTTTCTTCTCGTCTCTGTATCTTGATGAATTGGAGTCATAAAGTTTTAGAATAAGCGATGAAGAAAACATTTATTTTTTTTGCACTCAACATTTCAAGAAGAAAACATTTCTAATGTGAGCAGACGTTATCTTTGCCTCAGTTCCCGCTGTCAAATTCATGTCTTTTCACATCCACTCACCTTTTTGTGTCTAAAATTAATTTTGCATTCAGTATAAACACACATTTATAGTAGTTAGACATGTTAAAGTTTTTTAAAGATTTTTTTAATATATCAGTATTGTCAAATATGTACAAAAAAAATTGATTCCAGTTGTAAAAAATATATTTGCAAAGAATGCAGCATTTTCTTCATCAGTTTTTGTCTTTAAGGATCTAGTTGTCGAGGACAACAATGAGAAAGTTTGCTCCGGCTGGTGGGCGGTGCTTGGTATTTCCTGAACTGTTCTCAACATGGCTGCCGGGTCACAAACTTTCTCATTTTACAGCCAAACAGTACACTACAAGATCTTTGGCGAGAAATAGGCATTACAGTAACAGAATATTGATTCATATTTGATCAGCGCTGCCTAGTTTCACCGTTTGATCGGAGTTCGCAAGTGACTGACAGCTGCTCAGAGACGGCAAGGCTCCAGCTCGGCTCTGATTGGTTGTTTTCCTCCGGTCTGTGAAATCTTGCAGATGCCATTAGGAGCACCGGAGGACACAGAGGCACATGTTTTTTTTCAGATTACCTGTCTCATGCACTACTGTCAGGATATTGTGTTATATAAAAAATAGCTTTTTTTAAATCATAGTTGCTCCAATTCTACCCACTGCTGCTTTAAGGCTCTGACACATCAAGCTGACGTTCGGCCGTCAGACAATTTGGGGCCGTCAGTGAGCGTCCATCGGCCTAGTTTTTGCGATGTGTCCCGCACTGTCAGCTCTAGTTCGCCCCTGTCAGAGTTTTTTCAGCTGATTCAGCATGTTTCATGTGCATATCATAACAACAGCTTGTATATTTGCGGTCTTCCGTCTTCCGGTTTCCCTTTTTGAATGATGAATACAGACTACCACCACCTGCTGGTGTGGAGAGTTATTTCCTCTCACGCAGGCGCAGAACGTACATAGTAGTTGACCGTCGGCTGTTGTTTTTGCGGTGTGTTCGAGTGCAACTTTTTGGCCAAGACAAAGGCGACGTGAGTGGACGAAACTGGTGACCTTCGTCGCTGCTAGTTCTTTGATGTCGTATTGGTGTTTCTGGGCCTTTAATCCAATGTAATAGCTAACAATGTTAAATTGGAGGTATGCATGTAAAGTTTTGATTCGAGCAGAATGTATTCAATTCTTATGTATGAATAACGGTGGCAATAATATATAAATTAAGTTATTTTCTTCAATTCCTGGATTTTCTACATAGTGTTTAAAAATGCATAATGTAAGTTGTTATAATAATGTTTTTATTTAATTTCTTTTCAAAACACAGTGTTTTATACCAGAGTACATTAAGAGACAGAAACAGGATTTCTTGCGCCCACGTATCTTCCTAAAATATTCTACCCACTGCGAAGTTTCCTAAACTTTCCACAAAATGCTTTCTTACACGTTCTCCTCGACTTGCCCTCTTTAGTTTCACCCTGGAGTATGCATGTGTTGGTCTGTCTGGACCACAGAGGACAGGTTAGCGAGGCTATATTCTTTTTTCCATTTGCAGATTTAGAGGATATTATGGCCTATTTGCACCTGCAAACCCAAGTGTTCCTCCGCCTGCCTGCTATTTGTCAGGATCTGCGCAATTACCAGCGTCTCTCCCTTCGCTCCCCATCTCATATCCTGAGCACAACATTTGCCCAGATTTACCTACTGGCTTCGAGATGGTTTCTCGCTCAAAAACAACACTCCGATTTCACTGCGAGGGGCGAAAAGAAGTGGCGGGGAAGATGCCGCGCCAAGGTGCAAAATAGACAAAATACCTCCTGTCCCGTATGCATCCTGCGCGCCGCCACATCATAATCAAATCAAATAATTTTTTTCTAATGAGGAGACGGCGCGTGTGACTGCCCAAACAAAATAACCTAGGATGCACTGCGGGACCAAAAAACGGTATCTGCGTTTCAGCGGGCGCTCCAGTTTTGATTCGGGGAACATTCCTATTTCAGGAACTTTAAATGTTAAGTAAAGAAACATTATGAGAAGAGGGCTGAATGGAAAGCTGTGTGTATGCGTGTGGACGTGCATGCATGTGGATTAGAGGAGTGTGTGTGAGTGTGTGTGTGTGTGTGATTTGGACATACACCTCTAAGCACACCTAAGTGTATCTAGCCAAATGTTTTTATATGGTTCCATGACGGGGGAGAGAGTGTGTCTAACAAAGGAGACTATTTCGATGGGGCCGGTCAGCGAAGGAGTGCTGGACTCATAATGACATAGAAAACAAACAGTGGTGAATGGGCACATGGTCCCTCCGTAACCACAGGGCCCTTAACGGGAAGAGCTTGTCCAGCGGCGCACAGCCCGGCTCCAGCGCTACAGGAAGACCCAGGCGCCAAGGAGTTAAAGTACACCTACTGTGTGTCTGCATGTGTGTGCTCATAGCGTGTGACATTGCAGATCAGCTGCGCAAATACCTGATGATAAGATACGGACACGTAAAAATCAGCGACGCCCATTCGCGCACGCCCGAGAAGGTACATATTAACATACAAATACGCGCATTCATACTCTCACCTCTCTGTCTCGGCCGTACACACAGTCGCTGGGGGAGGCTTCCCAATCAACCACCAGCAACAATATTATTCTGCCGTTCACTGTCGCCGGGGCGTGATTGATGAAGCCGAGGGAAGGCCGGACTCCAGATCCCAACGTGGAGCTCGTGTAGAATAACAACGTGCTGACAATGCTCATATTAGACTCAAATTTGCTGCTATATGTACAATCTAATGGCCAAAAAATACCAAGCCGTGCCCGTGTGGAGCTGGGTTCCAATTGCAGGCTTTGGTGAAATGTCTGGCGATGTAAGAAAGGATGGGATTTTAGTTAAGTTTGAGGTGTGTCTCAATTTATAAACTTCCATACTTGCTATTTTGAGTGCATGCATGAGTGCGCTCACACTGAGAAGTATGGCAAAATGCGATGCACTCTAAGAACTCAAATGTTGTACTCAAAAAAGTCAAAACGTTGAGTGTGGTACGCTGGATACTTCTCACCCTCAACGGTCGCCATCTTTGCTATCTAGCGGGAGGTTAGGGGCACCAAATGTTTTCAAACTTGTGAAAATGGTTGGGTGAGGAAGCTGCAGCGTTTGCGATTGAAACGGCGAACACCGAACCATACAAATTAAAGTTATACATGTTTTTTTTTCACTAAGTATGACCTGATGTTTGTGGCTGACTATCACCAACTTATCTACTAACAGCCGTGTGCAATTCCAGACAACACTACCCTGTTGAAATTCACGCACTACACGCTGTAAGTAAGTAGTGTACAGAGTGTACTCCATTGAAGTGTAATAACAGAAGTATCTGAATTGAGACACAGCATGAGTTTGATATTGAAAATGATGTGAAATGTATTCTGCCCACAAGGAAACTAGGCTGTGGTATCTTACCACTACAGAATGCTACAGGAATGAGTCCTAAAACCCAGAAATGAGTTAGCATTTTAGCACTTCCGGTTCCCTCGTCTGGAAGTCAATGGGTTTTTTAGTTAGATGCCTGATTATAAGGGCTGCTGTTAACACAAGTTTAAGAGAATTTCATGTTTTGTTCCACGACATAAAATACACCAATAAATACCCCACTTGTGAATTTTGAAGCCTTAATGTGTCTTAAAAAAGGTGGTTGCTAACAAGTGGCTAAATGAGACTACTAAACGTCATCACGCTGACTCGTCCGTCTTTACAGCCTCGATGTGTATACCCGGGTGACCATGGTGTAGTTTGTTTATAGGCTAGTGTTAGCTTTTTACTTCTGGTGATTGTATTCATATTTCAAACATCATGAAAGTTTTAATTTGTGAATATTATCTTGCTGAACAAAACGTGTAAGTATCATCAACGTGTGTTTGCCACAGAGCTTATTTTCTGCAATAATCCAGAACCCAATGCAAAAGTCCCATCGGCTTGTTGTCGAGGGAACTAAAGGCAATGCTAACTTTTTGCTTGGCCAACAAAAATATGTCATCCCTGGAGCACGCTATTGATTTTTATTACATTTTTATATATTTTATTGAGATACATTATTGTTTTTATTACCTTTCAGATAGTGATTTCTATTTCTGCAATATTAGTGTTTTAAAGAGTTTTATTCAACCCCCAAGTTGCATATTACAAAGTGTGAAGATTTGTTTCTTCAAAAGATATTTGAGGATATTTTTCCCCATGTGTGGCAGGACAAGACTAGTGAAAACAGTGAGCTGTTTAGCGTGGGCGGTGGCGTCTAAACAACAGATGCACGTGGAAGTGCAGACATGTGTTGGCTTTCCGGTTTGTGTCCCTCTCTGTCGGCCCACGCAGATGTTTTAGAGGCGCTGAATTTAGTTGTATTTATTTGTCTTACTTTGTCTGGCAGAAGACACTGATTTTTTTTTTTCCACCTCGTGAGGTTTAGTAAAGACATTTGCTAGTTGCCAGTTGCTATTTTGAACCCAGCCCTTTCTGTTTCTGGCACAGTAAACAATGTGCAGCAGCTACTGTGGAGCTTATTTATACATTTGTAATGCTTGCATTTTTAGCACATTATTGCTCATGCAAAGGATCATCCGAGGACATATGGATGATTAAGTTATCCACAAAATCACCCGAATATATTGTGAATTTAAATACACAGAAACAAAGGGCCCTTTGAGAGGCAGACAAATGCACAGTCACGATGATCTGCTTGTTTACTTGTTACCATGATAACTGTCAATGGCTCCTCACCGGCAGCTCTCTCAGCCCACACCTCCCCCCATTCACTCCAAGTCAGACGTCCCAGAGGTCCATTTACCGCTTTGAAAACATCATAAAACAGACATGCTAAAAAATTATGCCAGGGCGTCAGCTGATGGTTTATAAGGTCACGCCGGTGACTAAGCATCAGGAAACTATCATAGACGAGCCCTTCATGAGGCGCTTTTTTATTGGGAATACAGTGAAACATTATATCAAGTGACTTGTATTATATAATAGTAAAGGTTCTAGGATTCAGAGCATTAAAGCTAGGGTTGGTAATCTTCTTCAAAAACATTTTTTTGTTATATTTGTCGAAATTATCATTACATCCCAACAAGCAATCAATAAATCAAATGTTCTGACAAAAAAAAAAAAAATCCAGTGTCTATGGCTGTCGCAGGACTGTAATTAGCCCAGTTCAGTCATTTCATTTGGGCCAATAATATGATTGGACGGGCTACCTGGAGTCTTCCACAAGCTGCTAGCTTGACAGCTGTGAGTACTAACAATGGCCATGTTTGTTGTTTCCATTCATTATATGTTTACGTTCATAATGATAATTTTGGGGGAGTGGGTTTGGATGGAGGCCTGAAGGGACGGACTGTCAGAGTTGCCGGCTTGGCGACTTTCTTTCTAGATTTAGCTACTTTTGGTGCTAACGTTAGTAAGCCTTGCTAGTTTCTTAAGATCCAACTGACGCAAAGAGATAAAACTCTTTATTTTTACAATAGCCGCTGAAGCCATTTTGAACCGAAAATGCTTATTATATATTTTTATATTGTATTGTTCAAAACAGGCCATTTTGGTAGAATATGACAGTAAAATAGAAACACTTTTGTTTTACTTTTTGCAGCACTTTTTAGGTGGATGTTTTACTGTCGTCCAGTAGTCGCTTTCAGTCCAAAATGGCGGAAGCTTGGCTCTGCTGCTGGGCGTTGATGTTGCAATGGAACGACCAATTTACTTTCACTTCTTGGCAATATACGTTCTTTGTCCCAACACTAGCATCACATGCATTTTAGTGCATGTTGTTGTGCCCCACTTGCTAGCTAATGGCCGCCACTCTGCACTTGGCTCATACGGTGGTTACCGCTGATGAAGCCGTCCCCACCAACAGCGTTATTGCAGAAGCGTAGCACCAACCCTTCGGTCCCACCTCCCCCTGTTGCTGTTGTTTGCTCTGTTGGCGCTGTTAGCACCATTAGCTGCTTGCTGCCGTCTCAGCCATCTCCATGTTGAGAGCCGCGTGAGGCAATACATATGCTCTTAATTCCGTATTGAGCACCTTTAACAACATTAATTGAAAATTTTGAAAGTGTCAAACTGACACACACATGAGAAAAATGTCATTTCTAGGTGTTGTCAATCACTGGCAAATTTCTGCATTCTCTGCAGAGTTTTAAGCTAACTTGATCCTGATGGGTGAAGTAGAAATGCTGAGAAACATTTTTCACCATAACACCTCTCTGGGGTGTCTGGACGTGCACGTGTGCTGACCGCAGCAGCTCCCCCACTTAGTTTTATTACACGGGGTCGTAATGTTCTTCCTCGCGTTGTTCTACTGGCTTTTTTTTTTTTCTCTATAGTCGCACATAATACTGCCAAGGACTAATTGGCGTAGTTACATATTCTCCAACTGTATCTGGTTCAGTCTGCGTGTGTGTGTGTGTGTGTGTGTGTGTGTGTAAGTAAAAACCAGACACAAGCCAGCCGAGAGAGAGACGGGTTGCTTTGGCAGAATGTCAGGTTCATGCCCCCACTAACCGCAAGTCGCCGAGATATATCGGCAGTTCCTGTGCATTATGGGATACCGTGCTGGCAATAAACAGAAACAGAGGAAATCTGAAATGAGGTGACTGAGACATTGTATGACTTGTCCTCTTCACAATGTCTGCTGCATGAATCGCCGGCCCAAGAATCAAACCTATAACCTGTATCACACATATATCTTACTGTCTGCAGCTGGAAAACAAGAACACACACTGAGGGCTCCTGCATGGGAAAGCCGGACTGTCTTTTGATTGATATTGTCTCCGAGGTTAAACGCACTTTAATGAGAAGTTCTACTCTCTTCTTCTTTTTTTTTATCTCCTTCTTGCCTGCCGTTCTGGCTCATTGGCCCAGGAAACATGGCCTGAATCAAAGATGTAAGTTGATGATGATGAGCTCTATTCATTCTGGAAGCGTTGACATATTTGCTACCATAACCATCAATAACTCGGTCCCGTGTGTCTGTGAGTGTGTGTGTCTGTGCATGCATCGGAGTAAGCGTATGTCACTCCTGTTGATCATCTCTCTACAGCCCCGTCCAAAAGACATGTGAATAAGCATTGTGCTATCCTGGATGTAGGTGTTAGCTTCTTATACAGGAGGTTGCTTACCTTTTTTCCTTAAGTTGCTACTTGAGGGAAAAAGTCAGAAAATTACATGACATGATGTTTTGTATGGAGGACGGAACCTGCCAAAATAAAAAAATAAATGAATAAATAAATAAATTACTCAATAAATACATATAAAATGTAGCAAAAATAATATTACAAATAAATGTAGCCATTAATTATTCGATAAAATGTGACGTAAATAGATAATTCTTTTTTAATTTTCTTTTTTATTTATTTTTGTATTAATTCCCTTATTTAAATACTCTTTGGTTTCATTTTCCCTTTTATTAATTTATGTATTTATTTTTATTACTTTGCATAATGAGGCAGAAATGCATAAAGAAATGTAAAAAGAAATGTGCAAAAAAAAGTATCAAGAAAAGAATACAGAAATAAATAAGTTTGGGGAAATAAATAAAGGCAAATAATTGCAAAATCACACAAATAAATACATGCATTTAAAAAATAAAAAAATAAATGCAAAAATAAATGAATAAATAAAAAATAAATGAAATAAATAAATGAAATAAACAAATAATAAAAATAAATGAATAAATAAAAGGAAAAATTAAACAGAAGAGTAAATAAATAAGGGAATTAATACAAAGATAAATAAATAAAGAAGCAAATTAAAACAGAAATATCAATTTATGTCACATTTTATCAATTAATTAATTAATTAATGGCTACATTTATTTTTAATATTATTTTGCTACATTTAATATCATTTATTTATTTATTGAGTCAGTTTTGCTTTTGGCACATTCTTTTCTCTACAGATATTTTTGTATCCAAGCCATCTTTAAATGCTTTGATTAGCATGGGTGGTCACAGCAGGAGAGGAACTCGTTGCTAAGGTAAGCTGAAGGCAAATAAATTAATAATAAAAAAGAGCCAAAAAAAATAAAACATCATTGTGAGATTGAGCTCTTTTTTATGTCACTGTGTGGTCAGGGTGGACACTGACTGATCAACTGACTTATGGTTTAATAAAAGGCTGATATCATCCTAATATATCAGCTCAACGTTACTGTTGCATTAATATATAACTCTGTCACTTCCCTGGGATCTTGAAAACATCAGGGCTGAATGTACACCCCCGCTGCTCTCATCCCCATGTTCCTCTTTGATTTGGTTCTGGCTCCGATATCAATAAGCTTGATTTGGAAGGGAATAACTGAGGTCATCCTGTGAACTTGAACTGGATCCACTGATACTGTTTGGATAGGTGCACAGTAGGCCTTGAGAGACGCACAATGTAGCGGTAACCATCAACTTTTTTATTGCATGCTTACTGAGCCACCGCTGTACTTTGGCTCAGTCCCCAAGAAGAATTATTTGGGGGAAAGAAATTGCGGACTGAAAGATGAATTTATACAAATATTTCTCAGCGCCAGAAACACTCTGAGGTGAGTAATAAGTTCATTGGGTAAAGCGTTAGGGTCGGAGCCAAATGTTTGGTTCACTTCAGCTAATAAGATAAAACTTAAAAATGAAAAAATATAAATGTAGCACTTGACTTTCATTTATTATAATGGTATTAATGATAAAAACTATACACATAAGGTGCCATGCCATTGTTGGACATCCCCTTAATCTGAAACTGCATGATAATTATCTGCTTCTGTTTGTTACATGGAGAGTTTGTATTTTGTATTTTTCGGAGCAGTGGGCCTTAGGAACTAACTAACTTGTTTTCGGGCTTTCGGTCCACTGGGACATTTTTCAGACTATTGGGAAAAATGGTCAGTCCCCGCACAGTTAGCAAAGCTAACAGGCTAACGTGGCTAACTTCCATGAGTACCCACGAGTCTCCCCTTTACAGACATGCCCACTTTATGATAATCACATGCAGTTTTGGGCAAGTCATAGTCAAGTCAGCACACTGACACACTGACAGCTGTTGATGCCTGTTGGGCTGCAGTTTGCCATGTTATGATTTGTGCTTATTTTCTATGCTAAATGCAGTACCTGTGAGGGTTTGTAGACCCTTTAAGGTACATTTTGAACAGATAAAAAAATGTGTGGTTAATTTGCGATTTACTATGAACAATCATGCAAAATATATATATACTGTATACATTTGAATCAATTGACAGGCCTAATAATAATAATAATAATAATACAATAATACAATACAATACATAATAACATGCAATTTAATGTTTACAATGTCATTCTTTCATTGGGCTTCATTCTGGCATTGCTTAACCAGAAAACAGCAGTTCTCTGCCACCATTCATACAGTATTTCAGCTAAGGATACCGTTCTGTCTTTAGAACTTCTCTACTTAAGATTTTTTTTTAATCTTATATATATCTATATTTCAGCTGTCAGGATTTGTAAGAATTGTTACATATTACAACGTTTGGTACAAAAAACAGGAGAAATTGGTCAAATAACTGTGTCCCTCGTCTGGAGCAGCTCAGCATGAGGACACTGCAATAGTTCCAAGCAATGCCAAAAGTTGTACATCAAACTAGTGCCATTTACTGACTGCACAGCGGACATATTCATGCACATATAAACTAAAGCACATTGTACTTACATGTTTTAATAAGGTCCAGGCAGAGTTTTATTTGTTAGCTTGAGCATTGGCTTGCAATGATGCTGCATTGACCTTGTTTGTTTAAAACCTTAAGGATGTATGAGTTCCTTTGACAGTCATCTCCTTCCTGACAAGAGAAGCTATGAGATCATTTGCATCACTAAGCTGTGAAAACATATTTGACTTGATCCTTACTTCTGTATTTCAGTAGAAAACTGTTTGAAGTGCTAATCGATAACAGATGTTGCTTTGTCCATTTCGTCAACCTTCATCCAGCTTAGAGATGCTCGAGGTCAGAGTCATGTCGCTTTCACTTTAAGACTTTTCCAGCGTGGACTCAAACTAGCAACTCTCCAGCCACAGTCTTGACTCTCTGCCCATTAGGCCACAGCTCATGTTGAACCCCTTTGTTCTCTCCGGGATGTTCCTGCTCCGAGCTGCTCGTTGGACCACTAAGCCAAAACCTTAAGCCACTGTGACAGTTACTGGCAACAGAGAGCAGCAGCCCTGCGTGAGTTATAGAAGATCGCCACATGTGCGATCCCACCGAGCTTGAGTTATGCTCCCGCTGTCTCTTGTTGTCTTTTGATCACAATTTATCACCGTGTGTTTTGTGTTGACCTTGCCTTCTGACACACTGAGCAGAAAAATTAGGATTATGTGAAGATATTATTTTGATGTTGTCTCTTGGATATTGCTGTATAGTGCTCTGCTGATTGGTTGATGTTGGACAGAGTAGAGTTATTTGTAGTTTATCCCATGTACACTTATGGGAGGTGAGTTATTCTGGCGGATACAGATTTGTATGAGGTTGTTAAATTAATTGACCTTTTGCTAAACTTTGTCCCTGAACAGTGTTTGTCCAATCGCAGCTTAGCAACCGTAACTAGACACAGTTGGTCTGACAAGCTTTGGATTTAAATCTCTTTAATCATCGTCAAATACCGCCGCTTGGTCAGTGCCCTTCAGCATCGGAGAGCAACGCACGGGATACCCCTCTTGCATTACTTTTTGACATACCAGGGACAGCGTGTCAATATACGTTTGTTACATGCAGTGTCCTTTCAAAATAAACTTCCGTTTTCACAGGAAGTTAGGTTTAAGCAACACAGCCACTTAGGTAGGGTTAGGAAATGATCATAGTTGACATTAATTTCACTGACTCGTGACTCATGGGAATGACCATACCAACGAGTTACGTGACAAACGGCTGACGTTACTATTAGTTTCACACGGGACACAAACACCGGTCTCCTGGTTGAAAGTCTTGTGTTTGTTTGAATCATCCTCCAGCCCTCCCGCCCGTCCTTAGCGAACTCTCATGCTATTAATACTACATTACTTTCTCTGACCGTCGGACATCGCCGTAGGGGGGTTTACATTGGAGTTAGTTGAAAGCTCTGTTCGCTAAAGGGTGTCTCCGTGTGTCAGTTTTCTGATAGCTTAAAAATGTCTTATTCAGCGTTCGGTTGTACTTAGCTTCACCCATGTGTGCCACTTCTGGTTGCAAAAAAACAAGATGGCGACGGCCGCAGTCCACAAACCAATGGGTGACGTCCAGTGACTACGTTCACTTCTTATATACAGTACAGACTATTAAAATGCCCAACTCGAGGCTTCAGAACGGCGGTCCACAAACCAATGGGTGACGTAACGGTGACATACGTCCACTTCTTATAATACAGTCTATGAGCACCTCACACACTCAATCGGTGGTGCTCTTGTCCTCTTGTCCTTTGGCCACAGGTCCCCCAGATGTTGTAGCTATGAACAGAGGGAAAAACAGTCAGGGTATGGCTCTGATGAGTCACCAGCCTAATGGACCACGGTATGAAACCTGATATGGGCTGCGTCTGCCTTGAGAGGGCAGTTTAGTGAAAACAGTGTCATTACTACAACCTGAGGCCTCCCAGGCCAGGACCTCATGCGGCGAACCGTATGCCAAGACACGAAAGAGAGGAGAGGGAGAGGACAGGCCGAACATGATACAATCGGGGATGGAGGGAGTCCAGTTTCAGACGGCGGGAGCAGGGAGGAAGGCGAGCGAACGGGCCAAAAGGCTTTGTTTTATCTGGAGCGAACGAGATACTTGCATCATAGCAGGACTCCAAGAATAATGTCAGAACCTGATGACTCAAAGAGAAAATAGAGAGTTGATGAAAATAAAGCTTCAGCCTGTCTCGCCTGGTTAGCACTCAAAAGGTGGAGGTGCAAAAGTGGCTTTTGGACGACATGTATGTATGTGTCTCATTATCTTATTTGTAGGTTGTTTTAATTTTGATTGCTGCAAATTCAAGTGTGCTACCAAAATAATGGATGCAGACGGTGTGAAATGTTCTCAGTTACATAATACAGCCAATGGCCCAGTATATCCCAGGTGACTAACTGTCAGCTGTCAGTCAGCAGTTTGCATTTGACCTCAGTTCAGAAACGAACTTAACTGACTGTACAAAACCTGTGTATGCAACTATGTGTGTGTGTGGGTGTATGAGTACGCAAGGATTTCACTTCTCACTGCATATTTGTTGAAATACTGCTAATGTTATTTGAAGTCCCCAAGACAAACTGGGGGGAGAAAAATCAACCATTCCTGCCTATTCAGCCATCAGCACTCACTCTAGTACCTCGTCAGCTGAAAATTTGTTTTTCTATCTCGGCATACATTGGCTCGAGTGTAAAACACATAAAACCTGTCCGCAGGAAATGCGTGCAGGGAAATAACCATGAATATTAAAGAGGATCTATTTTGTTTATTTTTCATTTGCATACTTACATGTTTACATGCTTTAATGTTCAAAAAACACTTACAGACGTAGGCAAAATCGTTGGTACCCTTCCGTTAAAGAAAGAAAAACCAACAATGGTCACTGAAATAACTTGAAACTGACAAAAGTAATAATAAATAAAAATTCACTGAAAATTAACTAATGAAAATCAGATATTGTTTTTGAATTATGGTTCAGCAGAATCATTTAAAAAAACAAACTAATGAAACTGGCCTGGACAAAAATGATGGTACCCTTAACTTAATATTTTGTTGCACAACCTTTTGAGGCAATCACTGCAATCAAGTGATTTCTGTAACTCTCAATGAGACTTCTGCACCTGTCGACAGGTATGTTGGCCCACTCCTCGTGAGCAAACTGCTCCAGCTGTCTCAGGTTTGAAGGGTGCCTTCTCCAGACTGCATGTTTCAGCTCCTTCCACAGATGTTCAATAGGATTTAGATCAGGGCTCATAGAAGGCCACTTCAGAATAGTCCAATGTTTTGTTCTTAGCCATTCTTGGGTGTTTTTAGCTGTGTTTTGGGTCATTATCCTGTTTGAGGACCCATGACCTGCAACTGAGACCAAGCTTTCTGACACTGGGCAGCACATTTCGCTCCAGAATGCCTTGATAGTCTTGAGATTTCATTGCACCCTGCACAGATTCAAGACACCCTGTGCCAGATGCAACAAAGCAGCCCCATAACATAACCGAGCCTCCTCCATGTTTCACATTAGGTACAGTGTTCTTTTCTTTGGATGCTTCATTTTTGCGTCTGTGAACATAGAGCTGATGTGACTTGCCAAAAAGCTCCAGTTTTGTCTCATCTGTCCAAAGGACATTCTCCCAGAAGCTTTGTGGCTTGTCAATATGCATTTTGGAAAATTCCAGTCTCGCTTTTTTATGATTTGGTGTCCTCCTCGGTTGTCTTCCATTAAGTCCACTTTGGCTCAAACAGTGACGGATGGTGCGATCTGACACTGATGTACCTTGACCTTGGAGTTCACCTCTAATCTCTTTGGAAGTTGTTCTGGGCTCTTTGGTTACCATTCGTATTATCCGTCTCTTCAATATGTCATCAATTTTCCTCTTGCGGCCACGTCCAGGGAGGTAGGATACAGTCCCATGGACCTTAGACTTCTGAATAATATGTGCAGCTGTAGTCACAGGAACATCAAGCTGCTTGGAGATGGTCTTATAGCCTTTACCTTTAACATGAAGGTCTATAATGTTCTTTCTCATCTCCTGAGACAACTCTCTCCTTAGCTTTCTGTGGTCCATGTTCAGTGTGGTACACACCATGATACCAAACAGCACAGTGACTACTTTTCACCCTTTAAATAGGCAGACTGACTGATTACAAGTTTGAAGATACCTGTGATGCTAATTACAGGACACACCTTAGTTTAACATGTCCCTATGGTCAAATTATTTTACATCTTTTCTAGGGGTACCATCATTTTTTGTCCTGGCCAGTTTCATTAGTTTGTTTTTTAAAATGATTCTGTTGAACCACAATTCAAAAACAATGTATGATTTTCATTAGTTCATTTTCAGTAAATTTTTATTTATTATTACTTTTGTCAGTTTCAAGTTATTTCAGTGACCATTGTGGGTTTTTCTCTCTTTAACGGAAGGGTACCAACAACTTTGCCTACGTCTGTAACTTTTCTCATACCAGCTGTGCTGCAGCACCTCTTTTCAACCTCTGATTGGTCAGCTGGACCACTCTGTTGTAATTGGTCAACCGAACCAAACTCTAACTAGCTTTGTTTGAAGGCGTGCCAAAATGGCTGCTAGGCAGGTGTTATGCAAATGTGTTACTTGGTGACATCACTACGTTGAGGAAGAAAAGGCGGGACTTCAGGCGAGGTGTTTCAGAGGGTTCAGGAGCAGTGTTTCTGTGGGGGAGAGTAACTCCCTTTGGTGAGGACTTTGGGCTTTGCAGACCTTTTACATGTACAAAAAACGATATAACACACTGAAGCAGAAAAACATAGATCCTCTTTAAATATATTTAAAGATGGCTTGTGATATAATGCTTTGAAAATTAGGGCTTGCCATGAGCTGTGTGTTATGATGACTCCGTCTTTCTGATTGAGAGACACAAGAAGTTGTACAGATTTGTCCAGTGCAAAAGCTTAAACGTGTCTCTGAACAGCTAATGTTCCACGGTTTTATTACAGCTGAGAGGTGCTTGTATGTACAGGCAAACAGAAAACAATAGCAGAATATGAATGAAAATATAAAAGCATCGATTACCTGCTATGACCAGTCAAAATGTGAAAAAGGCAGATGGAATGCAGAGATTAGTTATGTTATTAGTAGGGCTGTCAAAGTTGACACGATAATAACGCGTTAACGCAAATTTGTTTTAAGGCCACTAATTTCTTTGACGCATTAACGCAACTTCTGATTTAGAGTTAAAGCTAGAATAAAGATACTGGCATCACATGGGACAATTAAACATAAGGAATCCATTGGTACTAACCATGTCATAATAGCATGTCAGGAAGGAGGTTAAAAAACGCTCCAAACTTGTGCTAAATTTTGGCAAGGAAAAACTGTCATGGCCATTTTCAAAGGGGTCCCTTGACCTCTGACCTCAAGATATGTGAATGAAAATGGGTTCTATGGGTACCCACGAGTCTCCCCTTTACAGAAATGCCCACTTTATGATAATCACATGCAGTTTGGGGCAAGTCATAGTCAAGTCAGTACACTGACACACTGACAGCTGTTGTTGCCTGTTGGGCTGCAGTTTGCCATGTTCTGATTTGAGTATATTCTTTATGCTAAATGCAGTACCTGTGAGGGTTTCTGGACAATATTTGTCATTGTTTTCATTTGTTAATTATCTTACAATAATAACTATATACATACATTTGCATAAAGCAGCATATTTGCCCACTCCCATGTTGATAAGAGTATTAACTACTTGACAAATCTCCCTTTAAGGTACATTTTGAACAGATAAAAAATGTGTGATTAATTTACGATTCATCACGATTAAATATTTGAATTGGTTGATAGCCCTAATTGAAATTTAAAAAACACTGAATTTAAAGCACTGAAATATTTCCCTTTGAAAAACATCTACCTGAATGTATTTCATGTGGATTCCCCTCTTTTGATTCTTTAATAGTCAATTTCAAAAACTGTATTTCCAGTATATACTGCATATTAGGGTTCACTGTTTTTTTTGTTTTCAAGTTGTTCCAATCTGCTTTGACTTGTCTCTTGAGGAGAGGAACCTTGAGAAGAGATACTGTCCCATTTCATCAGGAGAGTAAGGTAACTCTTCTTCTGCAAATCAAAGGGGTAGAGGTGCAAGGAAATCTCACAGAAAACCAGCAGCCCAGACGGTGAATGGTGATGAGTGAATCAGTTCAGCTGTTATGAGTGCGAACAGTGTTGAGCATCTCTCTCTTGAGAAACGATCGCAATCATGTGAACTGTCAAAGGTTATTACCATCCACATATGCAATATTTCCTGCAAGGTTCTTTCACTTGACTCTGGAAAATTATGCAACAAGAGTATTTAGGGATGGAAGAAAACTGTCAAAATTAAGAAAATAATAAGAAACATGGGACAAAAGAAGGAACTGGAAACTGTTATTTTATTTTTTATTTAACCTTTATTTAACCAGGAGTAAAGACTCAATGAGAATACCCTCTGAGACTCTCAACAAAACAGAATATTGATTCATATTTGATCAGCGCTGCCTAGTTTGACCGTTTGATCAGAGTTTGCGAGTGATTGACAGCTGCCTCCATTGAATGAAAAGCCAATAGGAACACGCTCTCTCTCTCTCTGAAATGACCTGTGATTGGCCAAAATCTCCCATCACATTAGATTTTTTAAAGCCTGAAAACAGAGTCTGAAGTTATCTCAGGAAACTTGAATTACAATATGCTGAAAGGTTATTATGGAATCTTTGCCCAATGATGCCTAAAACATTTCTCATTTTATAAATGTAATAACTTCAGCTACTTTGCAGATTCAGGTTATTAATACAAAATGAATACACTATTAAATGATGATGTATTATTATAGATTAAACTACCAAGCAGTATATAAAGTCATTAAAATACAATACAACAATAAAGTGCTGAACACTTTAATGCATCAATAATTAAAATACAATAATATAATATATATTATTGTGCATAATGAGTACTTTTGGTACTTTCAGTATATGTTGATGCTAATACTTATGTACATTTACTTGAGTAGCCTAATATTTTGAATGCAGGACTTTTACTTGTAGCTAGTATTTTACACTGTAGTAATACTACTTTTACTTAAGTTGAGATCTGCATTTTTCTTCCATCTCTATATGTTAATATTAGTTTATTGAAATATTAAAAGGGTTTCCTTTTCACTCACATGCACATAATTTTCAGATACAGTTAATGCAGTGTAGTGCGTGCACTGTTTACCTCTCCATCATCTAGTGCTGCCGTCTGTCTGTCTGTCTTTCTCTCTCCAAAGTGCGATTGCACACTGAGTTTTCACCTCCAGTAAAATTGTCATTTAACGTTTTAGTTAGTTTTGGAGCAATGCAGTAATGTAATGTTATGCAACTTGAGGTTTGTAAAATAAAATGGAACGGCAGCTACAATCATGAAGAAGACAAAACGCTCTGCCATTTCTCCTCTCCTCTTCCTGCTGTAAGTCACTCAGCGCTGACCATCTCTCCCTCACACACAGTTGGTTTAGAGACCTGCATTTTAGTTGACAGTCGGTTCTGTAACGAACACTATTGCACATTCACAAACAGTAAGTTTTCTGTCTGGGCTACACTCAAAACATTCTGGGCTTTAGCCACGGCAAAATGACCTGGCAACGCCGACTTAGAAGAGCGTATGTGACGGAAATGGATCAGATCAGATTATACTTTTTTTCCCTCCGATATCCGATCCATGATTTTGGCCAGTATCGGACCGATACTGAGTATCAGATTGGCACATCCCTAGTGAAAGCCCTGTGTTTTGTGTCCCAATCGGTAACCCCGACCTCCCATTTGGATATCTACCATTTGAATAGATGATAAAACCTATTAGTAGGTGTAGTAGGCCCCTATTGATGCACATCTATGGTGCTTATAGCGACTGATAATGCCTATTTAATGCCTGTCAACAGTCTAATCGGCTGAATAATCAGCTGTTGTGACCTTGTTCAAGTTTCTCATTATCTTTATTTGGACTACCTGAGTGGCTATTTCCATCAGGACTGCCGATAAATGGCATCACTAGTGCCCCCCCTCCTTACTTACTGTGGATTTATAACTGGTACTAACTTTGGAATAGAGCCCACAGTGGAAACAAATGTTGGGTGTCTGCCTTTTCACCCTAAGGGTCAGGAGAGGTACCATGTCATCGCTACAGTCCCCCCAGTCACTCACACAAAAGGCTCTGCTTCATGTCCCCAGTATGCCACTGCATTGAGAATGAGACACAGTCTGTGAATGTGTGTGTGTGTGTGTGTCACCCCTGGTTTGGGCACACACACACATGTTAGATATTGTGTAATGGAAATGTAGCACCAGCACTTTCTGCTTCTGTAGTCTTGAAGATGGCAGACAAAAGAAAATTTTTTTTTTCAATGTGTATATGTTGGAGACAAAAGGAAGAACGGGCCTGTAAATGCTGCAAACCTTTTAAAATGACAGAACTAATTTCACGAGTATGTGAGGGATGTTTTACATTGAAGGGATGTTTTACATCGGTTCAAGAATGTGTCAGGGAAATTTGCAC
Organism: Sebastes umbrosus; assembly: GCF_015220745.1. Lineage (NCBI taxonomy): Eukaryota > Metazoa > Chordata > Actinopteri > Perciformes > Sebastidae > Sebastes > Sebastes umbrosus. The sequence goes on from NC_051288.1 coordinate 5,050,247, forward strand.
TGTTGAATCCAGAGATATCCAGGCAACTTGCCACGTGGTGTAACTATCAGGCAGAGTTGGACTGGTAGTAGCACGACTTACTGCGGAATACTTCATCCAGGCACAGACGGAGTTGAAAAAATGCGGAAGCGAAGAAAAAATGTTGCCACATGATAGCAGAGAAATGTCCTTGATGTTGGGCAGTGCAGGAGGCCGTGCTCATTCTCTGGAGGCTATGAATTTTGGAGACTTAAAATGTCTGTGCCTGTTTTAAAAAACGTCATATTCATACCAAAAGCAACCCATCAGTGGCATCACACATAGCTAGACCTTTGTCTCACAAAGTTTGTTTGTATACAAACCATAGACTGTATATATATAGATGGACGACGCATCTCCACTTCCTTCCACTGTACAGAAGTGAAGCCAAACTATCCTGGATACGGGAGCTGCCATATTGAGATTTTGATGTCATTTGGAGCCAGAGTCTGCGCAGTAGTGATCAGGCAGTGGAGCCAAGGTTTCAAGGTCCCGCCCACACACCCACCCGAACCAATCGCGAGCTGACCACAGCTGCAGCTTGTTAGTTTCTGACACTAAAACCAGTAGTTCTTTAAAATAATAAAAGGTAATTAAAGACAATAATTTAAAATACTAAGACCAGGTTTTATCATACCAGATAATAAATAATCAATTTACATTGGAAATACAGGTGGGTGTTGCTACCTGCTGGGCATTACTGCCTGCCTCACCTCCAACGGTGCCCTTTGGCCAGCTGCAGGGTCATCAGCCAGGGAACCACCAATCATCGACGTCATGTGCTAATAGATTTAGGGTCAGATATTGCTTTATTTACCTTCATATGTTGGATTCTGTTAGTTAGAAAAGAAAAATACCATTAGGTTATTTATAAGCACTTATCAAAACGAGTGCTCATTACAAAGTGCTTTACACACACACATTCCACATATATTCCGCATATATTTACAAACAAATATAAATAAATCCCAACGTGGTCTGAAAACTACAAGTAGCCTACAGATCGGATCTAACAGGATGTCACTTTTTCTGTGACTTCCTGTAAATTCAGTGAATGCTGCTGGAAACTGTCCGACTTGACCATGGGGACTTGAACGCAGCTTTATGTCATCTCGAGCGCACCTAATTAATGTTGTTTGTGACAGCAGGTGCGCGCACTTAGTAAATTACTGCGTCACTGCTGGAGGAGATGTACAGTGGGAGATGTACAGTAGGCTACAGCTTAAAACGGTGTGTTACTGAACTTTTTTCAAACGTTTAAAAATGAAATATATTCAGTTATAACGTTACACTCTTTATTGCGTTTGAGAAATATAAGCAAAGTATCAGCTAAAAGTTAGCAGCATGACCTCAGTCTGGTTGTTTAGCCTCCGGCTCGCTAGCGGCTCGCTAGCTAGCACACTGTTATTGGTTGCTTGTGATAGCATAGCATCCTAGTTAGCCTACAGGATGCTAGTTTTTTGTTGTTGTTGTTTTTAACACCGCTGTCACAGGTTAGGAAAACACTGAATTCCGTTTAACATCTCCAGGTCAAGATGCAGAGGGTAATCTTGTCATTTTTTCTTTTTTAAAAAGACGACATAAAGCCTCAGCCCTGTCCTCAGTCAGGAGGTTGATAGTACAACAGGTAGGTTATCTGAGTTGAGAGTTATATAATGATAGGACATTTTTTCTGTCATGGAAATGTATGTAGAATTAGTTGAAATATTGTGTGTGATGTAGCTTTATTATCTATATTCTCCTCATTCATTTGCGTTGTGGATACAGTCTTTTTCTGTGAAACTATGCCTCTTAAACTGTTTGGGTGAAGCAGACAAGATTTAGCTCTTTATCAAGAAAAATGGCAGCAAAGTAGAAGCTAGTGTTGAAGTGAGTGGATATTTATATGGTCATTTTCAATAACCATAACAGCACAAGAAATTACATGTGTATGATAATATATATTTTAACATTTATTATATATTAATAATTTAGATGTATGTACAGTATTTACCATAATATAAGTCGGGAGATTACTGTGCTACAAAAGCTGGTTTAGTTAAGTTTTAAAACAACCCCCACAAAGACTTTGAATACATAAGTAAAATTTTAGAAATTTAGAAATATTTTTTATTCGGGAAGGACATCCATGCCCCCCAGAATTTTGGCTTGCATGACTCCCCTCAGCCATGTAGAAATCAGTTTCACTCTAAAATACTGTTAAAGTTTCTACATTTTCCATTGCTCTCACCTAATAAGAAGAACAAGACTTTTTACAACCTGATTTTGTCCAACCATGTAAGATCCAAAAAAGTCTTGTCTCCTGCACTAATGTGCAAGCGACCACAAGGCAAACGGAGTGGAAAACGTACTGTGGCTACAACAAAAGTGTGGTCAGCGGAGGGGTGGGGGAAGTCGGAGAAAATGCACCTGAGGCGATGAGTAAAACCTAATGTTCTCACTTCTGATGTCATCGGCAGGGGCGCACCACCGGCTGCTGAATAGTCAGCCCACCTTTTTCCTGTCCTGGCATCCTGAGGGTCACCCGAGTGAGGAAGACGTCAGCATCGCTGCCGCCGTCACCATCATCGACACTAACATCATCATCATCTATGGAAGGTAAAAGCCATATATCTTTCATCCATCCATTTTTACCCACTTAGGACGAGTGATTTGGTACCTGCCGCTCTTTACCTGTTTTCCTGACCCTTGTTTCCATTATTTTACACTCTCCCATATGCACAAATACACCTCTTAGCAACACCACACGTCATTTAAAGTGTTTCTTTCCCTTGGTTTATTTTTATTCTGCAGAACTGCTGTGTCAAAGGTTGAGTTGGCTGTTGCTTTGTCTCATATTTTATTACTTAAACCTTTTAAAGTTGCAGCAGATGGCATGTCTGCTGTCCAAAATGCAGAGTACAGTGGGTTTGAATCCAACGCTTAGAGATGCTAAACTCATTTTTCAAATCAGAACAGAAACCGCTCCTCGCTTCCAAAACACATCGGGAGCAGCGCAGGCACGTGTTTCTCGCTATTAATATGAAATGGCAACGTACTGTATGCACTTAATTTTCTGTTTTTACTTGATTTTCTTCTTTCCTACGTTGGGATTTCACCTCCCTCTTGTTTTCCTTCTCCCCCCCACCACTTATCCTTCCTGTCTCACCACAGCCATTCTCTATTTGGGTTATACCGCTCGGATTAGACAAGCCAGGATTTACACACACAGGAAAGATAAGGGGACATTTTTACGGCGCAACCACTATTTCGGAGGTGTGCATGAGAGTCGGAGAACCATTTTTAGACTGCAGACACGGCTGGAAAATTGGTGTAAGCTACTAAAAAACTAGGTTGTAACATTTTAAGGCCTCGTGGCTTTTCACGGAAACACCTCCCCATAGAGAAAATATACCATATTAATCATGGAGCTATTAGCATGGGTGTCTGTATCCAGGCAGGGGGGGCTCGTATTAAATATAGTACTCTATTTAGCCACAGATTGTGTATGCCAGACTCAAATCATCACCTAACTGAAGAGTCCAGTTTTGTCTAGAATGATATGTGCATTCAATGAGCAAAATATGTAGTGAAAAGTTCATTATTTTGACAATTTTTTTTAGAAACATCACCAGTGTTATCGCAAAAGATTAGGATTAGGCAACACGGGAAAGACCGTTTCCCATCTTGAGAAGTTTTTACTGAAAGCAATGCTCATTTTTCCAGGAACATCGTGCTCACACACTCACATCTCACACACCTGGAAGCTGCCCAGTACAACCACAGGGCTTATCTGTAGGCCCTTAGGGGTTAAAGCGCCTTGCTCAAGGGAAACTCAGAGGTGGTAATGAAGGCATGGCAAGCGCTGCTCTTTCACTTTGTCCACTTTGTTCCCATTTCTGATGTCAAAGGCCAAAGTCAGCCCACCTTTTTCCTGACCTGGCATCCGAAGGACACCCAAGTGAGTGAGACGTCAGCGTCACCGTTGCTGTCCCCCGCCACCATCATTGACACCAACATCATCATCATCTATGGAAGGTAAAAGCCCTATATCTTTCATCCATCCATTTTTACCTACTTAGGATGAGTGATTTGGTTCCTGCCCCTTGTTTTCATTGTTTGACTCTCTCCCATATTCCATACCTAGCACAAATACACCTCTTAGCGACACATCATGTCATTTTAAGTGTACTTGGTTTATTTTTATTCTGCTGGGTGGGATCGCTGCATTTATATGATGAACTCCAAAAAATGTCTCAAATGTCTCAAATACCTCTTAAAATAAGAGAATGTAATTAATATTTTCCTCATTAATGATGTAGTATTTTACCCACTCGCATACTGTATGTGTGCTCTGCAGTGCAAAGGCGTATATGGGCACAATGAAAGAGGTGAAGTTAAATGTGAAGTGAGTGAAATAAAATGAGCCCAAGTCTGACCCGAGTGCGGGACACAAGGATGAAATGATTAGATTTTGGTGGTCAAAGGTCACTGTAACCTCACATCCGTCCCATTCTCGTGAACATGATATCTCAGGAACGCCCAAAGGGATTTCTTCAAATTTGGTACAAACGCCTACTTTAACTCAAGGATAAACTGATAAGAATTTGATAGTCAGAGGCCAGGGTCACCGTGACCTCACAAAGCATGTTTTTATCCAAACATGAATTAGTAGAATTAGTATGCTATTAGTAGAATTGTATGCTCATTATGACAATTTCACACAAATGTCTAATAGGTTAAAATGATGAAGCGATGACATTCTGCACAGACATGGACGTAAAGTGCAGCTTGACTGGTTGGTGGAGGCATAGAACTGCGAGGTGGTAATTGTAGTATTAGGATATGCAGCAAATGTACAAATAATATTAACTGGGATATTGATGGAAGGTTGGCATTATTTTGCTCCTGCACCTGGCCAAATAATAGTTGCACTGCGCTCACACAGCGTTTACCGCTGATAACGCCATCCCCAAACCCACAGTGGTAAGATTGCGTTGTCGCAGAATCGTAGCAACCACCCTCTGGTTCCCCCCCAGGTTAAAACAATTAGCTTGGTCAGCACTGTGGCCGATGTTAGCCCTGTTCACGTTGTTAGCACCATTAGCTGGCAGATAGCCGCCGGTTCCCGTATTGATGTAAACTGCAACTTGACTGGTTGGTGGAGGCATACAACTGCGAGGCGGTACTTCTAGTTTTAGGTTATGCGGCATGTAAAAATAATATCAACTGGAATATTAATGGAAGGTTGGTATTGGCAATTGAGATTCGATTGTATGGAGAGGTTTTGCTCCTGCACCTGGCCAAATAAGAGTTGCTCCTGATCAACAGTGCTGCAGTATCTACCCAATGCTGCTTTATCAGGGTCATTTTGTGGTAAAAGTGTGACTTGTTGCGCTTTTTACAATGTCTATTACACAATCTGAAGTCTGAAAAACAACCCATTAGATACTGTGTATTGGCAGGGGTTCCCCAGTGGTTCACCGTACTTGTTGGTGACCTGCTGTCCTGTATGGTAATGGTGTCAGTGGGACACAGAGTCCTCTGTGCTGCAGCAGCAGCAGCAGCACACTGGCCTGTTGTGACTGTGGCTAGTTAAACAGAGGCCCCTATATGCCCCTCCATGAGTGGCACGTGTGTCCTCTCCCTCTGCTGCTAAATATAGCAACAACAATGGCAGCGGGGAAATGCCTGTTTAGAAAGAAACCTGACCTCAGATGATATCAGCTTACAGCTTATGAATAAAGCTTAAGAGACATTTAATTTTCCATTGATGGCGGAGAGGCTGAATACTAAGGAGGATTGTTTGCTGGAGCTATTTGGCTGTTTCGTCCCTTCATGTGTAATTTTTTTTTTACCAAGGTAGATGTCTGAGTGTAGGTACAGGAGGACATTTAGAACCGTAACTGGAAAAGCTTTCAAAAAGTAGTGTGGAACTTTGGTGTTTCTATCAGCTGACAACAGCACTAAATTGACACGTTTCCCTGAAAATAGTGTAGATTTTATTTTTTAATTTACTCATAAACTACATAAAGAAATCTGTAATTTTGATTGTCCTATGCCTGACTTCACAAAATTCTTTGTTTAACCCATATTCATGGTCTGCGTAGCGACCTATAAAAGACGTCCTGCTTTATCAGGCTTAGTGCCAAAAGCACCAACTGCGGGTCAGCACAATACATTTCGTTGACCCTACAAATCCTCCCACGCTGGTGAGAACCATTAGAACAATCCCTGATGGAATATATCATAGTTATAGCTCTTAAACCTCGTTGCTGAAATACTCCCTTGCACATTGGTCTGGACGTCTGCTTGCCTCCCCGGTGGTCCGCTCGGCTGAAAGACGGCGATTAAATTATCATCGTCAATCGGAGCGCTCGCTACGGGTCCTGATACAGGGCGGCCGGCGTTAAGAAAATGGCACGTTCCTCGATGAGAGGATCTGTCTGTGGCTGGAAAAGGGTGGAAGGGACTGTACAACCTCAGGCAGTGAACTGCAGCTGCAGAATGACCAGCTTTCTCTCTGGAGGCCATCATTCACTCAGGAGGCTGCAAAATGACTTGTTGAATTAAAGGAAATAGATTTTAATATGTTTTTTTGCCGTGCAGTATGATTAAAGGGGAAATACATATTATCACTTCTTATTAATAATGATTGATGCCTCAATGTGAAATGTATAACATTCCAGCAAAACATACTGTGCTAGTTTAATGTTGTGGAATTATTTACTAATCCTACACATTTGTAATATAAGTGTTGGACACAAACTGACAGGATAGAAGGAGTAGTGAGATCTTTTACATAAGTAAAAGTAATAATACCTCAATGTTTAAATACTCCATTACAAGTAGGGGTGTAAGAAAGAAAGAAAATACAGAAACAATAAGAAACAAATAAAAAGTAATGATAAAATATAGAAAAGAGTATCACGATATTATGTTTTGTTTTCGATTCTCAAAAACACTATTCATTTTTTAATTAATAGTTTACATGAAAAGATTAATAAGCCAATACTTTATTTAATTTGCAACAATAAGCATCCTCTGATTTCCGATGTTACAGGGACTGATGAATGCAAGTACACATCCCACCGTTGTGATTGCTTAAAAACGTAAACTTTATTTCACTCAGATTTTATGCATATGGTGGTGCGTTCTTTATATAATGACAATTTTCCTAAAATTAGATATACAGTATCACAATATATCACAATATATTGAATCATAACCCCTGTATCATAAACATATCGTATCACAAGATTCTTGCCAATACACAGCCCTGTTTACAAGTAAAAGTCCTGCTTTCTTCATTTCAATGAAGTAGAATTACAGAAGTATGGGCAGATTTGTCCCTATCAGAGTGTTACATTGCTAAATACATATTGTATTATTAAAGGGCTGGTTATCGTTTAAAAAAATATGATGCTAGTACTAATACCAGCACCCTTAAAGTGATACGATACCAATAGAGTACGTCATTTGATAACCATCATGTGAATGGAAGCTGTGTGTGTGTACCACTGGCTAGCTAATCGTTGCCGCATTGCACTGCACTCATACAGAGGTTACCGCTGATAACGGCGTCCCCCGGCCCACGGTCGCGGGCTGCGGACTTTTAACCTAAACTATTAACTAGGGCTGTCAATTGATTCAAATATTTAATCACGATTAATCGCAAATAAATCACAAATTTTTTTATCTGTTCATAATTTACCTTAAAGGGAGATTTATCAAGTATTTAATACTGTTATCAACATGGGAGTTGGCAAATATGCTTGGTTTATATGCAAATGTATGTATGTATTTACTTACTTAATCAATTAACAACACAAAACAATGACAAATATTGTCCAGAAACCCTCACAGGTACTGCATGTAGCATAAAAAATATGCTCACATCATAACATGGCAAACTGCAGCCCAACAGGCAACAACAGCCGTCAGTGTGCTGACTTGACTATGACTTGCCCCAAACTGCATGTGATTATCATAAAGTGGGCATGTCTTTAAAGGGGAGACTCGTGGGTACCCATAGAACCCATTATCATTCACATATCTTGAGGTCAGAGGTCAAGGGACTCCTTTGAAAATGGCCATGACAGTTTTTCCTCGCCTAAAATTTAGCGTAAGCGTACCAATGGAATCCTCAGGTTTTCTAGTTGCATATGATATGATGACATCTCCACTCTAGCTTCAAAATTTAGCCCGCTACAACTTCCGAAAGATCGTTAATGCGTTAACACATTAGTATCGCGTTACCTTTGACATCCCTACTAATAACTACAGCTTCCAGGTAAATGTAGTGGAGAAAAAAAAACAATTTTTGTCTTTAAAATGTAGTGAAATACAAGTAGAAAGTGTACACCTCGAAATTGAACAAGAAGAAGCTACATTTTACTGTTAAAATGTTTGTATCATCCTGAATAACTATGAAAGGTAATGAACATACAAGGAAAGATCAATGTACTATAGATCCTTAATACATATATGAAGTACACTGTGACACATCTTAAATACTTTTCCATATAGTTGTAATGTAGAAATGACACCTAATATGACCAAATATGGCTAGCGAATCTCTGCTTGTAGCTGTTTTTATTCAACAACTAGGATTTATTTACATTTCAGCCCCGTGGGTAACTCCCAGCCCTCCCCAGCCTCTTAAGCGTCTTGTTATCTCTGTTAGGTGTGTTTGGCCAAGAGTGTGAGAGCTGGATGCTGTATGGGCGTCTTGTTCTGCGTGTTTGCTTTTCACCGCTGGAGTGGTGAGAAGATGGATGAGTCTTTCAGTGCCGATAACTCTGGCTTTTGCAACCATTAGCTACGGAGCAGGCTAACACCCCCTGTGATCCCTCTTCATCTCAAATAGACTGGAAAATCTAAGATTGTAGAGCTGTCAGGAGTGACCACTTCTATATTCGGTCCAACCATGATGGACAACCTGGGTCCATACCCAGCCGTCTCAGAGACCTCTCAGTCCCTCTCTTTTCTTTTTCTCACACACACACACACACACACACACACACACACACACACACACACACACACACACACACACACTGTCTCTGTTTGGATGCAACACACAGAAACGAAAGGAAGGCAGGGTTCCCTAGATCCGTCAAAGCTAATTTGTCCGAGTGGTTTGCCAACAACACAAGGATTTAGACAACGAGGGAAATTACGTTGAAGTAAACATGCCGGCTTGCATGTAAACTCATCAGCACTCGCGACGCGTTCCAAATAATTCTGTCTCATTTTCAGAGACGAAGTGGAGGAAAATGCTCCGTGATGGTGCAGAGGGTCGTTGGGGTTTTAAGTTTGCGGACTTTGTTAAGTTTGCGTCATGGTTCCCAGACCGCGGCACTGCACGCGTCACCAGCAAGAAGCGCTGGAATATTTCCTTCCAACAGTCATGGGAATCTTAATATTCACAATCCAGCGTTTTGATTGTACCGTCTCTGCTAAGCTTCACAACAGCCAAACATTAAACATTTCAGCCCCCTGATTAGAGCTGAATGCGCCATCTGCATGATGAAGCTTGTCAAACACAAAAGAAACATTGTGGTTATTATTCTTAATTAGGCAGATAACTTTCAGTGAATTTTTTATATTGTGCAAAGGTTCCCCAGTGATCATGAAATGCAAAAATACAGGACAAAAGGTCACAGAATGGGGTCATGACTGGGGTTAAATATGGATGCTTAGTCACGAAACCAACTTGATGTTGATTGTATACTGTATCGAAGATGCTAATATCTGTTTTTGTTTATTCAAATTTTATATTTCTTCTGCCAAAAGTTACAAACACCATTAAGATTAAGTGTTTCTATGTTGGAAAAACCTCTGAAACGGAAAATAAACCATCATGTGGGAATAAAATTATTGGTTAAAACCCCCCAAAACTCTGTATAGGTTAGTAGCTCCTATAGTCAGAGTTGGGCAGTTTTGGGCGTTGTTTTTTGCAGTATTCTCCAAAAAGCCAGAGGGCATAAAAACTACATACAGTATTCTGTAAAGAAGCAAGATGTAAACAAGTGTTACCGGCAAAATGCCACCAACCAAACTCCTCAATGCCGGGGAGGAAACTCACATCTCATATTCATGGACGTATTTTATCGCTTTTATACAATCACTGTTATGAAGGTTGAAAGGTTTAATATCCTGTAAACGATTTGATTCCGCTGGCAAAATATTTTCTTAAATTTAGATTTCTAAGATCTCCTACTTTTAAAGCATTTAAAAGCGAATTGGCCGTCTTTCTAATTCATAATCATACTTCTTGATTTAAGTTATTTGCTTTTATCAGTATGTGATTTGTTCACCTGCGACTAACGAACTTCCCCATGAATGACTCTTTTGTCAGAGAAAAAGTCTCGATTACAAAATCTGTCTGCTACTTCAGCACCACGGACAGCGCCGTGGATTTATCAATACACAGCTTAGTCAGGCTGACATTGCGATGTCGCGAGATCATGCAAGAATTGCGGGATCAAATGTCACATGAGAATCCAATCTTCAAGTAATGCGTTTGTATCTGGCTCGCCAAAACGCGGACCAATCGGCGTCCTGTGAGGAGCTACTGGCAGCTACGGGCGTGGCTTAGGTGTGTGAGACGACACAGGGAGGCGACTGTTCGTTCTAAACAACAATGGCGTCTCCTAAAGAGGTTAGCATAGATGATGCATTAGCATCAGTTCTATCAGAACTGGCGAGTATAGCATATAGTAGAAGAGCGATGTTTTCGCCTTCGGTAGGTTTGTTTTGCTTTTGCTAATTTGATTGATTTTGATGGTTCATCCAATCACTTGCCAAGTATGTTTTTTTAAGTGCCTGCCCTTTTTCCAAACAGTTTCCAATGAAGGTTTCTCAGATGGTTCCGTGAAACAAACCATCTGGCGGGTCAGATTGCAGTTATGCTACTAATATTTCAAAGCCATGGTTAGGGCCATAAATTCCAAAAAGCCCAGCGAGCACAGCGGACGCCTATTTACAGATATTCAGAGGTGCCCAGGCGCTGCGACAACTTGGGAAGCCTTCGCATTTTACGCCCCAACACGTGATGGTGTCATTTTTGACTCGATCACCCCTTGCTTGGGGGACATAACGGCAAGCATAATGGGTCTGGTATGACCTGTAGAATATGGTGCTAATGTTACCTCATGTTAACAAACTTTAGCTGGATATTGCTGTGTAATGGACACAGACTTGATGACTTCTCTGTAGCAGTATCCCATAATTGTTACTTTTGGCAAACAGTGGCTGCTATTCAGCAGAGGTTACATAGTCTTGCATTTACCTTTTGAAAAGAGACAGCTTTGGGTGTTGTTTTTGCTAGAGATGTCTGGTTTTCACTTAATCTCCGCCGGGTATATCCACAGACCTTCCATGCATGGAAACCATCCAAACACCACTTGTACATTTAAACTTAAGAAGTTATTCTTGAGGCATGCTACAACTGTGATGAACTTCTTGACCCCCACATATTTAGAACCAACTGTACCAGATGTTATCCCTGTCTTGTAACCTGATTTATTGTATATAGTCATGATTCAATTTGTACCAAACCTAACAGCTAACAATCATGATTTAATGCACATCTATTTGAGGTTCCTTTACTTACAGTATATATATATAAAAAAAAGGTTAGGACCCCCTGTGCAATAGTATCAATTACTGCATATTTTAAGAGCTTAGTGGTAGGTAAAGCCCAATGAACAAATATTTGGCGTGTCCAAGCAAACATTTTCCCCTGTGTTTAATCGTTAGGCAGAACAGCAGACCTGTGTAGGTGTCCTCCAGTGAATCTCGGTGCTACGTAAACACTTGCGGTGGAAGCTGTTTACTCGAATCTCCAGCAGACGTGTGCTCAGGCGTCCACGGAACAACTTAAATGTGTTGGTTGCATGGCCAATTTGACCTTCTTGAGAAGTCGCGGTGAGCGTGTGTGTTTGCAGAGATATCTATTACAAACAGAGCGAAAAAAGCTGCTGGAAATTAGAGGGGTTTTGGTATGAACGAGGTCCTCCTCCCTCCCATCTGAAAGTGCCTTTTGTTTGTTGCGTGCAAAGGGGAAAGGTCAGTGTGTAACCTACGCATACATCCACAAATCATTTTGTATACAGAGCCAGAATGAATTTACAAAACAGGCTCCCAGTGGAGGGTCACAGTTGTGAACTTTCATCATTCATATTAGAAATCAACAATGTATCTCAATGGATACTGGATGGCTGTCAATTGATTAAAATATTGAATCACGATTAATAGCATGATTGTCCATAGTTAATTGTGGTTAATCTGCAAATTAATCACACATTTTTATCTGTTCAAAATGTACCTTAAAGGGAGATTTGACAAGTATTTAATACTCTTATCAACACGGGAGTGGGAAAAATATGCTGCTTTATGCAAATGTATGTATACATTTATTATTGGATATCAATTAACAACACAAACAATGACACATATTATCCAGAAACCCTCACAGGTACTGCATTTAGTAGGGATGTTCATAATTAACCGTTAACCGACATTAAGCATTTTAAGAGCCCACCTTAAGAGGCGGTGCCGGAGTTGCAGGATACAGGAAGTTGGCTCCGGTCTATGGCTCGCTCGGGGCTCGCTTGAGCGGAGGAGCAGTAGTTTCGTAGCATTTATTCAGCAACAAATAAACTGTACACACACTGCTACACCTACGTTCACAGCTATAATGCCACCAACAACCTCACACTCACCGCCAACACACACACGGACAATTGTTAAAGTTACGTAGTGCTGACAGACTGTATGTGTGTGGCGGCGGCGAGCAAGAAGCCTCTGGCAATGCTAGAGCTGCTAACGTAGCACAAATACACACATTGTTTATCAGGCAATCGCTATCGTTAATCCAGGCAGACAGAGTGTAGTTACGCCGGGCAGACACACATATGCTCAAATCATAACATTACAAACTGCAGCCCAACAGGCAACAACAGCTGTCAGTGTGTCAGTGTGCTGACTTGACTATGACTTGCCCCAAAACTGCATGTGATTATCATAAAGTGGGCATGTCTTTAAAGGGGAGACTCGTGGGTACCCATAGAACCCATTTTCCTTCACATATCTTGAGGTCAGAGGTCAAGGGACCCTTTTGAAAATGGCCATGCCAGTTTTTCCTCGCCTAAAATTTAGTGTAAGTTTGGAGCATTATTTAGCCTCCTTGGAGACAAGCTAGTACGATATGGTTGGATGGATTCATTCGGTTTTCTAGTTTCATGTGATGCCAGTATCTTCACTCTAGCTTTAATTTTGAGTCCGCTACAACCTCCGAAAAATCAATTGCGCTCATGCGTTAAAAATATTAGTGGCATCAAAACTAATTTGCCTTATTATTTGACCTAGTCTAAATACAATTTCAGAGGGTTTAGTTCTCAATGCACATTAGAATCGTTATTCTACAATCTATATATTTCCTTCATTATAAGTCACTCAGAATAAAAAACAACATTAGTTAAATCTAAATGTGAAACCCAAGTACTATCTTTCCTAGCAGGATATCTGCAGCCTCTCATAGGGGAGCTGTGGCAGCCTAATAATGCTACTGTATCTGAAGATGGATATGGACATTAAAATTTAGAGGAACGTTGGTGCCAAGACTCTCTTGAGACTGTCCTCAGTCCTGCTAATGCACATTCATATATGCAGAGAGAGAGACCTATAGAAGAACGCGCCTACAGTCGTACGTATTACATTACATTGTGAGGAATGACGATCATTACTTAGCCCTAACTTTTATCTATCCGTAAACCTTGACCCAAGCCTAACCCCATCCAAGACTGTGTCATCAATTGTGCGGAAGACAGTTCCGGATGCATCCCATCGCAAATGTAATGGAAGCGGCTGTGCGCTGGGTTTTATTGTGAAGTTTGCCAAATCAGTTAGGTCTCATCTTTTAAGCTTTTTCTCTTGTAAAAGCAAAAAAATATCCCTCCAATAAAGTATAAATGTGGCTTCTTGAAGGGTGTTTCCGAGAGCGCTGGATTGGTTTCATTGCTGTCCTTTGTGGCAGATGGAGGAAAACACCAATAACTACGGTTGGCAGCATGAACCAGAGCTAAAGACACACCATTGGCTACATGGGGGAGTGAACATCAAAACTCAGGCGACACTTTTAGCATATATACTGAAAAAACAAAGTTCGGAAACTTGTGTTTGGTGGATTATTTCTCTGTTGTTACGATGCTAATTGTCATTGAATTTTACATCGTTGGAAAGCCTGTTTATTTACCTTCGCAATGATGTCCAACTTGTAAGGATCATGCATTTGTGGGATGAGCAGCACAGCTGTTTATGTGGGTAACGCCCAAGAAAAATTTGCCAAAATGCTCTGCCAGTGGTAAATAGTGTATTCTCATAAGGCTACCAGGAAGCTTGCAATGACTGCCCTTCACCGTCAGGCCCGTTTGCGCTGGTGTCGACAACACAGACAATGGAACCTGAACATGTGGGGAAATGTCATGTTCAGTGATGAGTCCAGGTTCTGTCTGCCAAAGTTGGATGGCAGGGTCAAAGTATAGAGACGACGCGGAGAACGCTATGCTGATTGTTGCACCGATCGAGTAACAGCTTTTGGTGGTCGGCATCTCCCTCACTGGCAAAACAAGGCTTGTCATCATTGAAGGCCATCTCAATGCAGTGAGATATCGGGATGAGATTCTGCAGCCAGTGGTGATCCCATATCTCCACAATCTGGGACCTAACTTCATCCTCCAAGATGACAACGCTCGCCCCCACAGAGCCAGGGTTATCACAGACTACCTCCACAATGTGGGAGTAGAGAGAATGGAACGGCCTGCCAAGAGTCCAGGCCTCAACCCAATTCAACACTTGTGGGATCAGCTTGGGCGTGCTGTACGTGTTAGAGTGACCAACACAACCACGCTGGCTGACCTGCAACGAATCCTGGTTGAGGAATGGAACGCCATCCCACAGCAACGTGTGACCAGGTTGGTGACCAGCGTGAGGAGGAGGTGCCAGGCTGTTGTGGCTGCGTATGGATCTTCCACCACTACTGAGGCTCCTGACATATTGTATTAAATGAATAATGTGTAAAATTGCCAATATGTCTTGTTTGTTCATTGTTATTGATAGAGAGTTCAATCATCTAATCCACCAAACAACTCAAAACAAGAGTCAATACCAAAAGGAGAATACACTGTTTACCATTGATGGACCATTTTGGCAAATCTTTCTTGGGCGCTACCCACATAATCAGCTGTGCTGCTCATCCCACAAATGCATGATCTTTACAAGTGGGACATCATTGCGAAGGTAAATAAACAGGCTTTCCAACGATGTAAAATACAATGCCAATTATCATTGTAACAGAGAAATAATCCACCAAACACAAGTTTACAAACTTTGTTTTTCCAGTTTAGAACAACTTTATTGTAAGATCAACGTGTTTCAGCTTGTGGCCTTCATCAGGGTCGTCATGAAACACATTACAAACATGGGACAGTAGACGGCTTATCCCGGCGTGGTGTGAGAATTAAAATATGAAGCGAGATTTACACTTTATTGGAAGAGTATTCAAACAGTATTGTCAAATGAACAAGTCGTCATTTGATTAGTTGTAAATCGTAGAGAAGGCGGGTGTTCTAATGGACTGTTTTATAGTTTGTAAACAATGACGACCTACGTAATGTGCACACACAGTTTCGCAACAGAAGCGCGGCGGAGATCAATAGCTTGTCAAGCTACGCAAGGGCTTTAACCACCTAAGATCACAATGGCAATCTAAACAAATTGACTCACCAGATCTGTGTGCTATCAGCAAATTGGTAGAGGATATTAGTAAGTGACCCAATATCCAGTGGCCAGATATATATAAATGTATTTGGTGGAGAAACCCAGCGTTTAGCATTACACCAGCAAGAAATTACGAGCATACAAGTCACTAGATGTTTTGAACAACGTTAATCTGTGGTCATGTACAGAACGTCAAATACTATTTTTGAGTTTATTGAGTTTTAAAACGGGCACTACAAACACAAACATCTTTGATCGTGTCCTCAGTCCAGTGGAAGTCGACGCGTTTAATAGTTTGCGGCCATAGACGCCGCCGCCGGTGTTTAACGAGTGACAGTGTTACCTGGTGCCTGTCAAGCTGAATGCGTCACGGTTGCACGTAATGACAGCAACTGTTGATAACACAAACAGAACACGTAGGTGTCCTCGTAAAAACCTTCAATCAATTTGAAATACATACTGTTCTGTTTATTATCTACGCCAACCATTTACTTAAGTTACAGATGTTGCTGCATTCGTTTGACAGCATTGCTGCCGCGTTACCATGGGGACATCGCGGCGGTAACGTGGGGGTGGGTGGAGGTCCCTGGGGTGTACTTGATAACTATAGACGCAAGATGGCAGCAGAGTGCTTGAATCCTGGTTACAGGATTTTATTATATACCCCCTTTGACCACAATGTGGTCAGAAATGGCTGAGTGGCGCTGTCCGTATTTCCGTAACTTTGCTGAAAGCTTAAGCCAAAATATGAGATATTCTAGTCTTGTTAGAGCAACCACGCACACGTTTGGTTGAAAGTCTCCAGTTAACTCTTTCAAACCGAAACACCTGTTGCTCTGAAATGCTGGTGATCCTCTCAGAATTCTGTAGAACTTGAGTCCGATGTTGGAATATTGATCCTGACAACCGACAACCAGACATTTTGATGGTGGTAACCGTATTATTTCAATGTTTAAAGTTTTAAAACTCATCTGGATGGATGGGTGGGGGAAAAGCCACTTCCGTTGCTGTAATGCGCGCTCATATTTTTTATGACTTCGGCTGTAAAAGGTATATAAGCCTATCACAGGATAGACACAAGAGAGTAGAGGAAGAAGAGGAAGGAGTGTGTGTTTTGTTGATGGACAATGAAAATGAAAAACGCCCTCTTATATAGCATGTGAACATGAGAGTAATATCAATCTTCTCATCTAACTCTCGGCAAGTAAGCATTGAACTATTCCTTGAACCACCAAAATGTTTAATAATTGTCAGACTGACTCAGTCTTATCCCTTCAACTGTTGTTCCCAGTAGCTGTGCAGACTTTGATTCAGGCAAGCTGAGTGGAAGTCTACTGGGCCCATTGATTTACATCTGACCCCCCTCAGCTCCCCCTCTCTCTCCCTGGGCCTATAGATTTACATTAGTCTTTCTGTAGAGAGAAGGAGGAAGCAGACTGAAACATGGCACAGGAACAGCTTTATGGGGTCACTATCTATTTACAATGATCTACTTTTAATCCCTATGGAAAGGACAGATATACATTTACTCCCACATTGCTGTTAACACACATCTTTTGGAATTTATTGTCCGAGATGCTTCGGCGTCATAAAGGCAAAGTCACAATTTGGCATGACACAGCTTCCTGTGATCATAGATCAACCTGGAGGCCAATTCAAACAGCCGGCTTCCAGCTAAATTCAACCCCGATTGAAGGGACCGGTGCGTAGTCAGCCGCCGCCGAGCTCGCTGCTGTGTCTCCCATTCAGTTTCACACTCTTTAACACCCATCCCGTTTGACGTACCATGTTTGACAGCGCAAAAGCTGTTTTATTTCAAAATATTTGCTCAATAATTCAGAGACAGATGTGCTCGTATTCCCATAGATTTGATTTCACGCAACTTGAAATAAAAGCTCGCCCCCCTGCTCATAAAACGCACCAGTAAGCTGAGTCTGCTGTGGGTACGTTATTTTGCACATGGAAGGGGTGGTGGGGGGGATACATTTCAGATTGTTATCAAAGATTGTCCAAAGACTACACATGCCTTCACTGCTATACTGGGGTCTTGGCACGTCAGTATATTTGCACAGTTCTTCGTCCACACCGACAGACTTATGGAGTCAGTCGCACTATTGCATTTCGGTGGCTCGTATGCCAATAAAAATGTTGTATCCATGTCTTCTTGCGTATGCTGATTTGGCACTTACAGTTGCAGACTTGTGCGGCTCGGATCGTTTTTTTGGTGCACATGCCCAAGGACTTGTCAAGATGTTATACCAAAACATGCTCGACTAGATGGAAAGAGAGGGATTATTCCCCTGAGCTATTCGGTAAAAGGGTGGTAGACAAGCATGTGATTCAGTAATTGTTGGACGGGCAATCCCCTTCATGTCTCTTTGCTCTTTGTCCAGCATGTCCAACTTAAATTTGGCCATAGTTTGACAAAAAATGTTTTCTTTTTCCCCCTGATGGATCACCATTGAGATAGTGGTGTGATTGTTGATTACGTGAAGGAGAGGCAGGCAGAAGTTTAGAATGGTGTTAGAGGCATTTATAACCGTAAATTAATGTAAATGCTGAGAGGAACAGTGGGTGTTGTGGGTGTTTTTGCTCATCCGTGGGTCAAAAACAGTCTACAGTTGAAATGCCTTTTGAGCTGTGTATGTGTTTCAATGTGAACATGTAGAGTAAAATGTGTGTGTGTATATGTATTTACTCTTTGCGTTTGTGTTCTGACTGTGTTGTGACTTTAGAGGACAGAGAAGCAAACTACTAGGGATGTTAATAATTAACTGTTTAATAGTTAACCGACATTAAGGTTACCTGTTAAAACGGTTAAAGGGAATGTTAATAATTAGGGATGGGTCATGATTTTTCGAATAGTCGTTAATTATAAAACATCTAATAGTTTATGCGACTATTCGTCCCATCTTAAAAAATATATATTTCCCTTGTATTAACCGTCGCAGGCACTGCCTGGTAGTAGCGTTACTACCGGTAAAACGTGTGTGGCATGTTCAGTTAGGCTCTTTTCTGTCAGCGCAGGGGTGTGTGTGTGTGTATGTGTGTGCCGCTTGGACAAACCCCAGTGTTACCTCCGAAGGAGGGAGGAGAGTTGGGTACCCGGAGGCGCACGGCAGGCGACCAGGTTGAGGCCGCTGTGCCGCACTTGGTTTAAGGTTCCGAATGGAGTGCCAGGCCCGTTGGCACCACCCTCACTGGGCAGATCCCCCGCACCGCCGCGAGAGCACCCTGACGTCGTGTCCGTGTGCATGCCGTGCCGCGCTCCTAGTGGTTTCAGCAGGTAGATCAGCTATTCCAGCAGTGAAACATATTGTCATTCAAACCCGACAGAAACAAAATAAAACTCACCAAAAATGTCTTGGTTTGTCTTCCCACCATCCACTTCCACTGTTCCAACAATATGGTTGAAAAAAACTCCTAATCCACAGCGTTAGATGTGGATCAAGAGAGCCAATCAATTACGTGCAAGTGCTAATTCCAAGTAGATGACTTTGTAACATGAGCATCACATTTCTAATATTTACCTCACGATCACTGTGACGAAAGATAACACGATTCTCCCCGTGATAACTTTCCAGTGCAGTCAAATTCATCCACATAATATTATAAACCACTGTGCAGTGTTTTGGTCATCAGTGTACTGTGTGTCCATATCACACTGCTTCCAGACTCCCATCTGACCAAAAAAGCTGATGTCACCCTCTTAAAACCAGACGCGTGGTATACCCGAGGCGGCATGATGGCTTTATATGTCAGCTCTACCTGCCATGACATCTTCATAGGTTCGGCCAAAAGACTTATTGCTTTAACACAGGGTGTACACAGTTAATATCAAATTCCCTTTCCGAGCATTGAGTTAACCTGTCAAAAGAAGCCAAAATAATTCAAAGAAGTCCATAAAAGAAGTTTATTTTGACAAATAGCGCAACACAATATCCTCAGGCCTTCCAGACAATTGCGCAATCTGATCACTTGATATCTGAAATACACAATTCCAGAGAGGCTTTTGGCAAACAGGCAGCATATTATTGGGTGAAGGTAGTGGATAAGAGTTTTTTTTTGGTGGCAACCGACTGGCAGGTTTATTAGGTGCGATGTAATTTGATACCCAAAGTGTCCCAGGGACTGATGTAGCTTTTGTCAGGGCCCTGTTTGATTCATTGAGATTCCGTATAGACCAAGAAAAAAGCAACCGCCTCCTAACCTGATGCCTTCAGCCTCCTGTCACCACAAAGTCTCAGGCCAAAAACGTTATATTATAAGACATTAATTGGACGTACTACAGAATATAATGCAATTGAAGGTGAAATAAGTTTTGAGACCAGTATTCACTTTATGTGTTCATCTAATTGTACCTCCTTGGTAGATAATGCCACTTAGTATGATAGAATCTTTCATTCTTCCTTCCTTCATACCCATCGCAGGTTTTCATTCCACCCAAAAAAAATGAGTTGTTGTCATGAGAGAAGTTGCGACTTTTTGAATGGGATCACAGCCAGCATTTATTGGCCAGTAGAAGAACAGCAACTTACACTTCTTGACGGCATAAACACGTAGTCGTTGTGGTTGCGTCTTGTTTACATCATCTGTCATTTCATGTCAATAGCCGTGTTTCCATTCAATTGTCAAGAGAATTTGAATGGTTCGCAAAAAAAAAAGAAATACGAATTTGGCATGTTTCCATCAACTGGTTTGGAACTTTCGAAATTTGTTTCAATTGGGCAAGTTTTAATTGTTCTTTCATGTCAGCTGGTATTACTCATGGTTCATGTTGTCTGAAGACGAAGACAAGCATTCGCACGTTATGGGAATATCCAAGAAGTTGCTGACAGCAGAAACAGCTGATCAGTCATGTGAGTTAAATGTTAGCTATGTCAGAATTAATTTGGCAAAGGCGTTTCCATATCCCATTGAGCCCATCCACTCTTTTTCGACAAAGGCAAGAACCACCTAAAGCAAGCCTAAACATTTTTTTTTCGCAATTGAGAAAATGTGATTAAATACGTGTATTTAATGTACATATACGTGTAATACAACAGCTACTAACATGTATTAACAGGTTACTGTTTTTTTAGTGATTTGCACAGACTTGCTCACTTAACTACTGTTTAACTTCTGTAAATGTATGTAGTGTTTTTTTCTCAAGAATAGTTGTATTTCAAATTGTTACTAGATCCATCCACATTGGTACATAAAAGCAATCTTATTTTTCCATTTTTCTTCCAATAACATCACAGCGGTATTAAAGAACATACAATTAAAATTATTTGGTGGATATTATGTACATAAATTGTCAAGGTAGTTAAAAAAAGCAAGACTTAGATAACAAAAGAACAAGCCAAGACAGCAAAACATATAAGAAAAACGTGTCTTTGCAAAAGTCCTTGCATAAGTGGTGTGCAAGCACTCTTTATCATGATTGTGAACATGTTACAAAGGGCTTAATGTCATGTAGGGTTTAGAGTATGGCGCCATATTGATGTCACTTCACACAGCTGTACCAGACAGCTTGGAGTAAACAGATCAGCTATTGCGGTTTCCCACTTGGAAAATCAACATATCTGTTCCGGTACTGAAGACAGTCAGTATTTCTGTCTTTCCAAATATCTTTGGAATGTAACATAAAACCAGAAGTGAACTAGTACATATTGCCCAATACGTCTGCAACTACAGGAGCTACTGATTCACAACAACACTAAGCATATAGGCTTCTATTGACCTGCTGCCACTATTTTACATTTATCCCTCCACATAGGCAGAAAGAACTAAATGATTGACAATAAGGAAGAAAATGTTGCTACGGCTATCTAAAGACATCCAGCTGAACAAAGGGAAGGTTTCACAGGAAGAAGCCAATCTGTTTAGGAAATATAAAGGAATTCAAGGTTGTGACATTTATGTGTGTACAGCAGAAATCCTAGGCAAAGAAATAAAAAGCAAGGAGAGGGGTAGTAAAGATCTTCTCGGTCTTTGACCCAAATCTGCCTCGCCGAGGTAAATTTCATCTCCAGGAAAGAGAATCCCACAAATCTTTGCCAACAGACAGACAGACACGGACAGAATGGTCTTATCAATGGGCCGTGACGGCTGGATTTAAAGTATCTCTTTTACAGTGAGGGGGAAAATATAAATATTGTTTTTGAAGAAGCCTGGACACTTGACTATTTCAATCGAAACACATTTTTTAAGCTCTGTGATGTTGAGGAAATGAACTCAGAGGGCCAGGAGTTCCGCAGAACCATCTGTCAGCGTCCCAAGAGAACATTTTTTGTTGTATTTTGCAGCTGAAATGGCTTTCAGTTCTTAACCATCACACAATACACTGTGAATTCACTTGCCATTCCAGTTGGCAAGTATTAGTAACTCTTAACTTTTATAACTTTACAAGGACTTTTGGACAGAAGAGAGTAGTTTGGGCCATAAACTTTAGTTGTTATGTAGGATGTGATCTTTCAGTTTTTATTTAATAGCTAGATAGTTCAGTGTTAGACATAAGAAAGACAGAATCTGTCAGAGGGCTGAAAATTTTGCTTCATGGATGCAAGAAAGTTTTGCTAATTCTGTACTGAATTAAAGGAATAGTTCAACGTTTTGGGAACTGTGCATATTCCCTTTCTTGCTGAGAGTTGAGAAATCAATATCACTTTTATATCTGCCCATTAAATGTGAAGTTGAAGCCAGGAGACAGTTAATATAGCTTAGCATAATGAGTGGAAGCTGAGGGAAACAACTAGCCTTGCTCTTTCCAACAGTAAAATTATCCGTCTAACACCTTCCCAAATCTTGGAACCCATCCACTATTGGTCTGACGATGGATAAACCTCTGGGAGCTAGGGGCTATATTTCTCGGGCTTCCGTGTAGCCAGCGGATATCTAGGCCAAGACCTCTTCTTCCGTGTGCTGCTCATTGTTTACGGTCCGATTTGCAACTTGAGATGTGAGTTGGAGACGTGTATGACCAGATTGTTTCACAAGTAGCCAGTTTACAAGCTAATTTTAAAACATTAAAAAGCTAAATCATCGTCAGATGATAGCTGATGGGTTTTTGAGATTGTATTTTGACCAATGCTTTCCGCCTCTTTTGCTCTCCACACGCACTCTTTACCTGCATTCAACCAAAGCCTGCTTCAACACGATTGGTCAATACTACTCTACTTAGACTACAAACGGAGACCAGAACACTTTTGATTCCAAAATCTTTTTCTGTTGCCTACAGATTCTGCATATAGAGATTACCACCTTCCAGAAAAGTTGTGGTTTAACGGGGTGTTTATGTGCTGGACTATTTGCATGTCTTGAATAATAAATGTCGTAAGTCTCAAGACTCCAGAACCTTTCAAAAGAGCTAGGCTTGCTGTTTTCCCTATGCTTCAATTCTTTATGCTAAGCTAAGCTAACTGGCTGCTGGATGTAGCTTCATATTTAGCTACAGCCATGACAGTGGTATTGATTTTCTTATCTAACTCTTGGCAAGATGGCTAATGAGTGTGTTGAACTATTCCTTTAATTATTGAATTATGTTTTGTTATGTTATTGTAATTGCTAAGTGACTCAAATTAGGTGATTTGCATTGGAGTAGATAGTCTGTACAGAGTAGCGTTCCTATTCGATATGAGTTTATTCAGAAAATATGACTGCAGTATGAATCATGTATGTGTTTTGTAGGGTTTGTATCAGATTCAGGGAAAAACACTTGATAGAAGTAAATATTGGGCAATGAACATGTGGGGATTTGACTGATTTTGGCAATCCAAAATAATAAGTCCAGACTTGGCTTATGAGTTCATGATGAAAATAATTGTAGCTCATTTCAACAAATCATAACAAATGACTTTACAGTCAGCAACATGTCATCCTCTTCTTAGAATCTGACAGTTAAGTCAAATGAAATGATACGTACAGTACAAGATAATAACGGTTTTGTTAATGCACAGTACATCAACATGTTTTTAATAAAACTAAAGTATCTAAAAAGTTGTTAGTCTTTGTAGAAACACTAACGTTAACCGTAGGGCTGTCAAAGTTAACGCAATAAATATGCGTTAATGCAAATTAATTTAAATGCCACTTATTTCTTTAACGCAGTTTTTAGGTTGTAGCGAGCTCAGTTTTAAAGCTGGAGTGAAATTATTGGAATCATATGAAACTAAAAATAATTGGTACCAACCCTATCATACTAGTTTGTCCAGAGACTAAATAACGCTCCAAAGTTACACTACATTTTGGCGAGGAAAAACTGTCATGGGCATTTTCAAAGGGGTCCCTTGACCTCGGACCTCAAGATATGTGAATGAAAATGGGTTCTATGGGTACCCACGAGTCTCCCCTTTACAGACATGCCCACTTTATAATAATCACATGCAGTTTGGGGCAAGTCATAGTCAAGTCAGCACACTGACACACTGACAGCTGTTGTTGCCTGTTGGACTTGAGTTTGCCATGTTATGATTTAAGCGTATTTTTTATGCTAAATGCAGTACCTGTGAGGGTTTCTGGACAATATTTGTCATTGTTTTGTGTTTGTAATTGATTTCCAGTAATAAATATAAACATACATTTGCAAAAGCAAGCATATTTGCCCACTCCCATATTGATAATAGTATTAAATACTTGACAAGTCTCCCTTTAAGGTACACTTTGAACAGATAAAAAATGTGCAATTTATTGTGATTAACTATTGACAATCATGTGATTAATCACGATTAAATATTTTAATTGATTGACAGCTCTAGTTAACGGTTGATTATCACCTGGAGTTCTCCATATCCTCGTCCATCTCTCTCTCACACTTCCCCCGACCCCCGCCTCAGCCCTCTGCATCCCTCTCCGCAGCGTCATTTGTCAGTGTGACAAATACAACTTTTAGCTAAATGTGTCCCGTTGTCCCCAGACTGCCCTAAACACCAGTCATGAAAAAGTCATTGCTAACAGCCAGACATCCTGATCCGACTCCTGTCATGGTAGATGCATTAAGCTTCCCTGGCCGCCTCCTCGGCCCCTGTGGAGCGGGAGTAAGAGAGAGAGAGCGTAAACAGGAGGAGGTATGGTCGAGAGGTGGATGGATGGGAGTAAAAGCTAGAGAGAATGAAGAAGGGCAAAGTTCTCCAAAAAAGGGGGGGGCGTACGCTGGAAGGAGCTGTATGAGAAAATCTGGCAAAATATGAGGAAGACAGATAGTTATTGAGTGAGCTAGAAGGCTGAAAGAGGAGGCGAGTGAAGCAGACATGTTGGATTGGATATAAACTAAAGCGGTGTAGCGCACTGGGGGGTGTATTTGAGGGTACCTGAGGGACGATCTCGCAAAGCAGCCCTACAAGCATCCAACAACCCCTGATGCTTCCAGCAGCTGTTCCAGCGGAGCACTCTGCATGTCTCGCTTCTGGGAAAAACATTTTCCCCTCCAATTGTGGGGTCCCTCCCTCCCATCACGGGTAAAGCATATCAAAGCAGTGTGCCGGGACATCGGGAACACATCGGCCCACTGGGGTCACTTTTCAGAAGTGATTTTTTTTACTCTTTTTTTTTTTTTTCACCCCTATCCTAATTTTCCTACATCTGTCTCAAGCACTCACTTTATCATCCAAAGCCGCTGTTAATGTCGACCGGGGGGGCTTATTAAAAGAAAGTGTTAATGGAGGAGCAGTTGTCACATTACAGGAGCGGAGAGGGATGTTTTCATTGTGTGAGGAATTATCGGTATTCTTCTTTTGTCATTCAGATGGGAGTCGCAGTGTTCTTCTGTCTGGTTTCCCACTGAACACCTGACAGCTGACTCTTTTAAAGCAGGTGCTACTATATGTGTGATACAGCTTGACTGATAATGGTTGTTAAAGGCTAATGCAGACTTTTTTTTAGAATTTAAAAGGTACTTACTGAATATATCTGCATCTAATGCATCATTCGGATCAGTGGTTCTCACACTTTTTAGCTTATGACCTCTTAAAATGAAGCAGTGTGCACTTGAGACCCCTCATCACAGGTTATGGCCTTTCGGCTTTTTTTAGACAGAGCGTTTTTTGCAGGTTGGAAAAGTAAGGTGCACCACACTGCCTTTTTTTGTTGTTGTGGACGCCCGATCAGACAGAGCGTTTTTTTGTAGCTTGCTGCATCTTTTTTTTTATTATTATTATTGTTGCTAGACAATCACCACATGAGTGCCAACGTTAGCTTAACACAAACCATCAACAGTACACTACCTTATAGTTAATAGTACAGTTTAAATTGATGAAAACAACTTACCCGAAATCTCAGGTATCACATTATTTTGCCTCCTACTGTTTTCTGATCAGATCACGGTAACTATGGTTGCCAAAGTCATATAGCTCCGGGTATCCAGCAAAAGTCACCACAATGAGCAAATATGCTAACGACGTCTACAATTTTTCTCTTACTCGAGCCATTCAGGGTGCTCGTGCAAAATCGAGTCATTAAATCAAAGAGTGATTTTTTTTTATCTTAATGGTTTTTGAGACCTTTTCTGTCTTGTCCCTTTAATCATCTGGTGACCCCCACAGCTTTATTAGTTTCTATTTATTTGTTATTTCTATTTATTTATCCCTTGCGGGATATCGTCCTACAGGACGACCTTTTTAAATCTGTGCGGAAATTTGAGCATGAGATATTCAACTTTGTCAATGAAAACTAAAGACTTTGAGAATTTTTAAATAAAATGTATGCAAATTATATCGACGACAGTTACTCAGAGACTGATTTTAAAAAAGAGCTGTTGTTGTGAACAGTTGAGTACAGATTCAAAGCAGAGAATTATTTGTGTGATATACAGTACACAAAGTTCATGTATGTGACACTGAAGTTGCTCATGAACACCCACAGTAAGTAAAAAAAAAAGATAGTTTAAATTTGTTCCTATCCTCCGTTTGTATTTAACCTAAATCATTTCACAAGCTTTGTTTGACCCTTATTTGAGCCCATACTGTTTATATTTGCATAGACAATGTAAATGCTAATATTGTAGCAGCACCCAATGATAAAGACACTAATCTAAAGTTAAATAATAAAAAAAAATGCAAAGATATATTCCCAGAATACAAAAAAGCCAAGCATGTGTGAAGGGTCAGAAGGTCTCGTTTAAAAAGAACAATGAATGTGAAAGCGCCTGGGATAATAAGGGAAACACTAAACTTAACCAAACAAAGCTGCAAAAACATCACTACCAGTAAGTCTTACCTCAGGAGAAAAAGGGAAAAACATAAAAAAGCATTCCTAAAGGCACAATCATCAGTTGGTGTACAGCAGCCTTTTTACCCCAACTGTTCACATTGTCTGCAATAATTCAGCATATTTAATGTAGTGAAGTTCACATGGGGACTCTCTACTACAGTGCACAATTGTAGTACGGCCCATATGGACCACAGTGTGACAGCTGAGGCGACCATGTGTTGTAAACTAGTCAAAGAGGGCCTTTGAGAGAATGCAGTAGATATGAAACTCTTAACGTATAAATAAACCATGTTTAGCCTTCCTGACATCTAGAACCCAGTCGCCAGAATAAAATGTTGGCATTAGGGCTGCCCCCTCTTAGTCGTTTAGTCGACTAATCGGGCGTTTTGGTCTTACTTGACCAAGATTTCTTCAATCACGATCATGAGTTAAAATAAGTATGTTACTTTTGATGATGTGATATGTCAAATACAGATATAATCCAGGACAAAAAAGGTTTCTTACTAAGGGAAGGTAATTTTTAGGAGACCAGGCTGCAACTATAGCTGTCCTCCTCAGAGTGACTTAATGCTGGATAGTAAGCCAAAATTCCTTGAACACTAATATTAAAGGGAACAGTATGAGAGGTTTTAGCCATGGTACCTTGACAACACATGGAAGAACATATTGTGTTTCCGTGACTCAACAAGTCTAGGAAAAGAAATATTGCACAAGCCGACCAGAACACCGCTATCCTAATGAACAGGTCAAACGATAGCCAGCAAAAACTATATAGAAAGTTACAAAACGTGTAAACTTTTAGGTAAGATTAAGCCACATCCTTTTAGTGAAATGCTCTGAGTGAATTTGCCTCTGGTAAACAGTTACGCAGTTTATATGTCGGTATATGTGTAGAGCTTTTATTGTGAAATGTAAAAACGGAAGGGGTCTGAGCTGCCTTTGTCAAGGTTGAAAGGAGTAATAAAGTTTGCTGTCTTAGTTCGGACTACAGAGCTTCCGTGTTGTTGTACACTACAATACGTATTGAATATATCCGTTCTGCATAACGTGTTTGGTTGATGCCTTTATTCGCGGTGCGAAAGCTCCGAAAACTTGACCTCACTCGAAATTTTTGTTTAGTTTTTTTCGCTCCGTAATATTTGCCTTTTGTTTGAAAGTGACAAAAAAAGGACAGAAACAACATTTCGGAAAAATATATTGACATGCGAATACATCGCAAAAAAAAAAACGTCCCCTATTATTCCTCATTTTTCGTGCGTAATCCCTACGACTGTCTAGCTAATTGTGTAAATTTCCACGTTATATGCATGCAGTCTTTTCAAATTATACTTCAGTCTTCACAGGAAGCAACTTGTTTAGGTTTAGTCAACAAAACTACTTGGTTAGGTTTAGAAAAGGATTGTGGTTTGGGTTCAAATAAAATACTTACGGAAGTGGCGTAACTTAAGTACGGAAGACAAATATGTGACAAATAAGTCAACGTTTGGGTTGAAATAACTTTGGACGTGGTGTAACTTAACTTTGACTTCTGGTTTCACACAGGATAGGAACAGCCGTCTCCTGGACAAAAGTCCAGTGTTTTTTTGACCCATCCATCCAACCCAACCCTCCATACACAGCGTTTGTCGCTCTTTATACTTCCTGGTTCATGATTACATGGATTAAATAAGAAATTATATTGTGGGCTATTACAGTGCATTACTTTTTCTAGGTATAACCACGAACGGTGTATGAGAACAACCTGATATTTGATTCAAGAGTACAAAAACAAGCTGACAAGGCAACTTTAGTACAGTATGGGGACGCAATGAAAATACAACATGGATGAGAACAAAGTGACGGTGTTGTAGGACAGGGAAGCAGCGCAGCGCAGAGACTGAATCAAACTGTTGACGTGCCAAACTCAGAACACAATAATTGGGGAGTTAGTAATTGGACACATCCAATTTTCCTTCAAGGGGGAAATGGGTTTTGAAGAGTGGTGAGTAATAGAGGCGCACCACTGTGGGGAAAGTGGATCAGTAGAATATGAGAATCTTTCCTCCAAAGCTTTTGCCATGCACTTCAATTAAGCCACGCTGGCACTGCTAACAACAACATGTCATCAAACTGCTACCTCAGAGATTATTGTTCTTTCCGAGGTCTCCAAATATTACAGCATGAAAAGCTAACGGTAAATGTTAGGCTAAGTAACAAGCATTTTCATAACAAAGCCATGGATACTGTCATACCTTTGGCTAGTTAACAGCAGATGTGACTCATAACTCATCCAGAGGGCTAATAGCTAATGACTTGTCATGGCATAATGCAAAAGATACACTGAATTCATGTTTTCCCAGACTTGCAGTCTCATAGCTGAGCAGTGAGACCAATTTAGAGTTAGGGTTACATGTCAGAAGCCGTGACTTTGCAACCTTCACGGGCAGCGGCACTGCCAGCCAGCCAGCCAACCTGACAACAGCGGGCGGTCAAGCTGCTTCATGATTTTCCCTGTCAGCAAGGTGAGTCAGGCCGTGACTAACCAGCGAGACTAAACCACTATCGAGCGTCTACATCTATGGCACGAGGGCCAGCAGGCATGATGTGTAGCACAGGAGTAATTCTATCTATTCCCCCACTATTCTCCGCTGTCCCAGAAAAATAAGCCACTCTTTTTCTTTCGGAGGGCGGGGTAGATTTGTTCCTTTTGCTGGATCCTTACACGAACCTGGAAGCCTCGGAGCCACGGGGGCCATATGTCTGGGAGCTACCCAGTCCTCAGGGCACCCGGACTGGGGAACGAGCGCCAAGAGGCTGCCTCGTCTGGGCCGGGTGTCTCTCCGGGGCTTGGACTCACAAGTTAAGAGATGAATGGTGAAGGGGCGAAACACGTACATTTAGCAGGAGCCTGCACTGTAATTTCAGGTACATTGTGGCCCAAAAATTGTCCATGTGTAGACAGACAGATTGCTTGTTTGTTACTACCAAAATCATCAAAACATTGCGGATAGTGACCCACTGGCATCAGGTTTGACAAAACCTCATGTAGAAATGTGGAAAAAGCTTCTCGTGGTGTTAACAGCAGCCTGTCGTCAGTCAGGCGGAGAAGTAGGCTATTGACTTTTCATTCTATTTTCATGAGGAGACAACAGCTCCACTTTGACTTCACAATTTGGCCGGGATGAAGAAATATATTTGTAACTTAGAGGATATATAAAAGTAGCTAGATTAAAAAACTTTCGAGCAGACACTTGTTCTCTGTTAGGGTTGACCACAAAACATCAGAGAGAGACTGTTTCATGCCCTCATGAGTCACTCTTATGCAGACCTGCTTGTAGAGGGAGCCTTACAATGTTTTCACACTGGCATTAAAGCTGCAATAATCAGTGTTTTTTAGGGCTGTCAAAGTTAACGTGATAATAAAGCAAATTTGCTTTAACTTTATTAATTTTTTAACGCAACTTGCATCATTTTTTAGGTTGTAAT
The DNA here is from genome assembly GCF_015220745.1 of Sebastes umbrosus. Taxonomy (NCBI): domain Eukaryota; kingdom Metazoa; phylum Chordata; class Actinopteri; order Perciformes; family Sebastidae; genus Sebastes; species Sebastes umbrosus. Next base: position 5,080,682 of record NC_051288.1, read on the forward strand.
GGGTTTAGTTTTAAAGCTAGAGTGATGATACTGGTATCATATGAAACTAGAAAAACCTAAGGAATCCATTGGTACCAACCAACGTTATACTAGCTTGTCGCAAAGGAGGCTAAATAACACTCCAAACTTGCGCTTAATTTTGGCAAGGAAAAACTGGCATGTCCATTTTCAGGTCCCTTGACATTTGACCTCAAGATATGTGAATAAAAATGTGTTCTATGGGTACCCACATGCCCACTTTATGATAATCACATGCAGTTTTCGGAATGTCAAGTCATAGTCAAGTCAGCACACTGACACACTGACAGCTGTTGTTGCCTGTTGGTCTTGGGTTTGCCTTGTTATGATTTGAGCATATTTTTTATGCTAAATGCAGTACCTGTGAGGGTACAAAAACGAAAACAAAACAAGTATATTTGCCCACTTCCATGTTGATAAGAGTATTAAATACTTGACAAATCTTCCTTTAAGGTACATTTTGAACAGATAAAAAATGTGCGATTAATTTTATGGACTATGGACAATCGTGCGTTTAATTGCGATTAAATATTTTAATCGATTGACAGCCCTAATATTTTTATATTGACAATGACTACTGGTAATGTGTGGAAGTTACTTGTGTGACAAAGTCATAGAGAATAATCCCAAACTCTACAGTTCCTCTCGGCTCTACACTGTGATTTAGGTTTTGGTGCTTTTGGTTTTGCGGCCGCAGATAGTTTTCAGTAAAAAAAGCTCAGATAAACCCACTCTATGCTACCTGCTCAGCATCAATCAGCAAACAGGCTCAGTTAGCCCCTGTAGCTGGTGAACATAGTTGAGCATTTAGTGTCATATTTTTCTTAGGAGAAGATGGAGACCAAAACAGCTGCCAGTAGCTCCTCATAGGACACTGATTGGTCCGTGCCCTCTTGCCGGACACAAACCGCATTACTTGATGCCCGACAAGATGGATTCTCGCGTGATATCCAGATGGATCGTGAGAATCCAGCTGCCGTGCAAGGTATCTTCCGCATTGGCTTCACTTTTTAGACCCGGAGGTTGTGCACAGTTTAGGAAAATAGACCAGAATACCATTCAGCATTAAGGCAGGTTGTGCTTTCAATACGAGAATCCACAGCTGAATGCAACACGTTCACACTCGTCTTTTGAGGTTAAACGTAATTCGATATTACAGGTGGGTTATGTATCTAACAGTGTAAAGAGAATTTCCTCTTAAGTATAAACTCAGTTTCTCTACAGGAAATTGGGTACTTTTCATTCAAAGCATAGCAGTTTGTACTTTTCGCCAGTGTTGGTGTGTTTGTTTGTTGTTTCTAATGCCTACACTGCCGACCACATGACAGGGGAGCGGCGAGAGCCAGGCCAAACCAACCGCCCAGACATGATGTGGAATTAAGCAGCTTAACCGCACCAAGCCAGCCAATCAGAAAGAGACTAATGGGCATACACGGACCCAGGCATTTAGCTGTCACAGGGCCGTCAGCGGGAGATGGAGAGGCGACCGCGCTGCGGTGCCACAGTCTGTGATTACGCTGCGCCGCCAGAGGAAAATCAAAGCACTGATTACGCTGTGCAGCTCGCCGTGGGCCCGGCCTCACAGACTCAGTGGTCAGAGTTGACTGACACTCAAATGGCAATGGAGAGAATTTACAGTTTCTGCCTTTTTTCATGTAAAGCAGCCCTCCCAAACTGATAATCAGGGATTCCATTTCACTGTGGGAATCCCATGAAATGTTGATACTCCACTGCGGTGAGCTGCCATTGTGTTGTTTATACGCTTCTTCCAAAGCCACTGTCAACCATGCAAGACTTTAAGAGATACTAAAATCCTCTTCACACTCATCTCTGCCTTTGCATTGATGGAAACACTGATTATAGTGTTGCACAGTGTGGGATTACTGGTGACGACCACATGCTGGTCAGAGGTGGCCGATGTTCAAACAGTAATAGAGAGAGAGAGGGGGAGCCGTTTTCTTTTCCAGTGTTTCCAGCGCAGTTTTGTTGTCACATTTACTTTTAGTTCTTTCAGCTTCGTCCTCTTCAGTTGCTCTTCTGTGCCAAATCTAACCAGCTGAGGCACAAAGTATGGCTGATGTTACTGTTCCTGTCGCTGTTCTGTTTCACTGTAGAAACCGTCTCACCAAGTAAAACTTTAGCAAACATGGCATCTATTCGATTATGAACTCTTTTAAAAAAAAACAACATTTTAAAAGCCGCAATCATCCAAATAATGAAAAAGTTCTTTGTCCAAAATGTTTATATGGTGCAGTTTAGTGTTATAACGGGTCTAAAACCACAGTTTGGAGTTCTTAATGTTTCATAAAACACCAAACTTTCGCCCAGAAGACTGGTGGTCGTGTCCCGTGTGAAACCAGAAGTCACTGTTAATTTATTTGTCACGTAGCTTCCGTACTTAAGTAATGCGACTTCCGTAGTTATTTTAACCGAAACCGCAATTTTTTCCTAAACCTAAACTAAATGGTATTGTTGCCTAAGCCTAACTAAGTTGTTTCCCAAAGTCTGGAAATTGACACGTGTTGCTGGACATGTGTAGGAGAATGCATGAAAAATGAGGAATAACTTTTTGTAAGATACTGTATATATGTATTAGGATCCATTGAATAAAGGCATGGCCTGACCTGCATGGCTCGATTAACCTGCTAGGGATCCCCCCCTGGGCAAAAACGATCTGCTGGGTTCATATTAACCCCGTTCCTTGCCTCTCTTGTATAGTATTCCTATGATGGAATACTCAGTAGCTCCAGGTTTACTGCGTGCTAATTGAATTAAACCACTTAATTTAGAAATGTATACGTGTAAAACTAAAATAAAGAAATCTTAAAACCAGGATTTGACACAGGGACCCTCTTCATGTCAGGGCCTCAAAAGAGCAGGGCCTACTTTTACAGTAAGGCCCCTATCACTCAGGTACTATTGTGCTTTAGTGGTGCATATTCCTAAACACATTTCTGTTTTGGGGTTTCAGGTGCAGCCGAGAGTGGACAAGGAAATGCCATGGGTAAGTTGCCTGTTGTAGTTGTCTATTTTTAATATAATAACTTGAAAAATGTATCTGACTACAGATGTCAGGTTTTGAAAGGAGCAGAAACTGATATATGGTAGTCTACCAGTTTTTGACAACATATAGCCTAAACTTCAACTATTATAGGCCTACATTTTATACCTGGCAAAGCTGCTACGGGAGCCGGGATGTACAAGCAGGGAGCGAGTGGGGGGAAAAAAACTGATTTTTCAGGGGCAGCAAGGCTGGAAATATGACAGTGGTGTGAAGTGAAGTGTGCCTGGCTGCCACATCGGGGCAGCTGTTTTGATGCATGCCATTCGGTGTGTATTGTTCTTTAGGTTACTTGTCTAACTTATCTTGTTGCTTTTCGTATTTTATCAGTTCGACAACACAACGTATTCTCAGTTGTTTTTAAGCTTCTCTCCTTTTAGAATGCTGTTTGCTTCTGACTATTGTAAAACTTCAATCGAAAGACAAGCAGTCCAATCATTTGTTTGACCCAGAAAACTAGGAATAAAGAGAAGTTCTGGTCTGCAAGTCTCGATATCAAACCTCCAAAAGTCAGGACCGGTCTGTCAAAACCATCAAAAACATCAAGACGAACTTTATATCCACCTTCTTAAAAAAAGAAACGAACCCCTGAAAATATTTAACGGTTTGGAAGGATCTTTATTCTGCCTTTCTATCATCTTCCATTGTGTCATTTTATTTCCTGAATAAAAGAAAAAAATCATCCCATACTGGCATATTTGGAGCCAACACATAATGTTAACTAAACCCTTATCATCCCTGTTTCAAACAACTCCCCCTCCAAACTCACATTACTGTTGCTGACCATCCCTCAAACTTAATCCCTCTTGACCCATCCACAGCTGGTTAGCAGCCCGTCGCCGGCGACCTTTCACCCCTCATCCAACAGAGCTGCCATCCCCGACAATTATCAGCAATTGGTCAGTTATTTTCTTAGGCCACCGAAATTACCGTGTCGTCAAAGTAAGCAGGCGATAAAATGTAAACGCTTCCATTTGCAGATCAGAGAGCAGAGAGGTGTGCGCCCTCACACATGTGGGTAAACAGCCTCATGCTTGCACCCACTTTCACATTCTTAGAAACAGTCCTGATTTATATCCACTACATTGTAATCCCAAGTAGAGATGGCTTGATACCACTTTTTAATGTCTGATACTGATACCGCAACCTTGAGCATCTGCCAATACCAATCCGATACAGTCTTTTCCCCTCTCTTAAACAACTAAGTTTAATAAATTCAATAACTTTAGTCACTTTGCAGATTCAGGTTATTAATAAAAAATGAATGAACTAATAAGTGATGATTTATTATTATAGATTAAACTACCCAGCAGTATATAAAGTCATTAAAATGAGCTCCACATTTACCAGCTGCAACAATAAAGCGATGAACACTTTAATGCATCAATAATTATAATACAATAATGTAATATTATATTATATATATTACTCTGCATAACGAGTACTTTTACTTTTGGTACTTCCAGTATATGTTGATGCTAATACTTTTACTTGAGTAGGCTAATATTTGAATGCAGGACTTTTACTTGTAGCTAATATTTTACAGTGTAGTATTACTACTTTTACTTAAGTAGAGATCTGAGTTTTGCTTCCATCTCTGTATGTTAATATTAGTTTATTGAAATATTAAAAGGGTTTCCTTTTCACTCACATGCACACAATTTTCAGATACAGTTAATGCAGTGTAGTGCGTGCACTGTTTACCTCTCCATCATCTACTGCTGCTTTCTGTATGTCTGTCTTTCTCTCTCCAAAGTGCGTTCGTGCACAGTTTTCATCTCTAGAAACATGAGTTGTTTACCGTTTTAGTTCGTTTTGGAGCGATGCAGTAACATGAGGTTTGTAAAATGAAATAAAACGGCAGCTACAATCATGAAGAAGACAGAACGCTCTGCCATTTCTCCTCTCCTCTTCCCGCTGTAAGTCACTCAGCGCTGACCGTCAGCCCCCCGCACACACAGTTGGTTTAGACACCTGCATTTTAGTTGACAGTCGGTTCTGTAACACTATCGCACATTCACACACAGTACGTTTTCTGTCTGGGCTAAACTCAAAACATTCTGGGCTTTAGCCCCGGCAAAATGACCTGGCAACGCCGACTTAGAAGAGCGTATGTGACGGAAATGGATCGTATTGGATTATACTTTTTTTCCCTCCGATATCCGATTCAGTGATTTTGGCCAGTATCGGACCGATTCTGAATATCGTATCGGCGTATCCCTAATCCCAAATTTAGCATCCTATCAAAATAGTTTGGAATTGCTGAAACTGCATTTCAAGATTTCACTTTCCTGGTAAATTCAGTCCAATGAAAGAAGTAGAGGTTTCTTCCCCCGTACTGAAGTGCTGCAGTCTGACTGCAGCCCAATTAAATCCCTATACACACTTTCCATCATCAGTTCCAGATTTATGACCCTTTCCAAACAATACAGATCCCCCAACGCAGGAATGATTTAGTGCTGCTATAAAGCTATGATTCCTTCGAATGAGGGAAAAAGTGAGATGGACAGAATGGAAGAAACTATAATAAAGACGTTAATGGTGGATATTGGGTGACTTGCGTTTGACAGCGGTGATTACTGGAGTGGTGAAACAACAGCGCTTACAGGAAGCTGCTGACTCTCATCCAGGGCTGGATTGCAGGATCAACTGAGATGAATGTCAGGCATCGGCAGTGAGTGAGGGCTCTGCCACGACACCAACGCTGCCAGGGTTAGGAGTTTGAATCTGGGTGAGGCTCAGTAGGTAGAGCAAGGCGCTACAACACTCAAGGTTCCCACTAGGTTTTTATGCCTCCGTGCTGGCGATAGCCGTGGCCGTAGGCTTTATGTTTTTCTCGTGAATGCGATATTTCAGGAATGCCTGGGGGAATTTCTTCTAATTTGGCAACAACGTCCACTTCGACTCAAGTATAAGCTGATTAGATTTTGGTGGTCAAAAGGGCACTGTGAACTCACATCCGTCCCATTCTCGTGATATCTTGGGAACGCCTTGAGCGAATTTCTTCAAATTTGTCTCAAATGTCCACTTAGACTCGAGGATGAACTGATTAGAATTTGTGGTCAAAATTCACCTCAGTTTTAAATTGTGATGATACTGAAGATGCACTTCCTGTGACGAGGAAAGTGGCGAGACCGTCCTGTCGGAGCAGAGGGCTGAATGTTTGGGGTCTGTCTTGATTGTTTTCTTGTGTAAAGTCTGTGTAAATCTGCGTCACCCTCGTGCTGAAACCTGTGAACTTAGCATCTCTGGGAGTCTTTGAACTGGATATCTGCAGCTTCAGGCTAGACAATGTGATGAGTGACAGGTGTTAATGCAGGAAACTGACCAGCTTAGGGGTTGGGAGGGATTTATTAACAATAATTTGATGTATTGTAACTAGGGCTGTCAAAGTTAACACTACTAATTTGTTTAATGCATTAACGCAACTTGCAATTTTATAGTTTTTTGTAGCGGGCTCAGTTTCAAAGATCGAGTGAAGATACTGATATCATATGTAACTAGAAAACTTAAAGAATCCATTGGTACAACCATGTCATACTAGCTTGTCGTAAAGGCCGTTAAATACGCTCCAAACTTGCGCTAAATTTTGGCGTGGAAAAACTGGCTTCGCCATTTTCAAAGGGGTCCCTTGACCTCTGACCTCAAGATATGTGAATGAAAATGGGTTCTATGGGTACCCACTAGTCTCCGCTTTACAGACATGCCCACTTTATGATAATCACATGCAGCTTTTGGGGCAAGTCATAGTCAAGTCAGCACACTGACACCCTGACAGCTGTTGTTGTCTGTTGGGCTGCAGTTTGCCATGTTATGATTTGAGTATATTTTTCATGCTAAATGCAGTACCTGTGAGGGTTTCTGGACAATATTTGTCATTGTTTTGTGTTAATTGATTTCCAATAATATATACATACATTTGCATAAAGCAAGCATATTTTCCCACTTCCATGTAGATAAGAGTATTAAATACTTGACAAATCTCCCTTTAAGGTACATTTTGAACAGATAGAAAATATGATTAATTTGCGATTAATCGTGATTAACTATGGAGATTCATGCGATTAAACACGATTCAATATTTTAATCGATTGACAGCCCTAATTGTAACTTGTCTGACAACAGTTTCTTTCTTAACACTGTTGTCAATTTTGTGACATAATGATTCAGCGGGATTCTGGGAACACAACCTCAGTTGTAGCAATGCCAGTGGCTTATTTACTTATTTGCTTGTGTGTGTGTGCGTTTGAGAGAGTGCCCTATTAGTCTGCGTCTGTGTTTATGTTGGGATGGAACTCCTCGTGGCGCCATTTTTGCTGTTTACGCAACAACCTGCATTCCGTCATGTTTGTGTTTTTGCTGACGGGGCACGGCGACTGACGCACAGGAAAAAACAGGTCTACGTGCCTCTGCTTCACTCATTTTCCTCAGTGTCCTCTTCAGGCACAAAAAACATGTTCGACGGACTCTCGAAAAAGCAAAGCCAAGGGGATCTGAGTCGTTTTTCCACGAAGGGCCAGTGGAGACTAATCCAGTTTGGAGTGATGTCACCATCACAGTTCTTACCTTTTTTTCAGTGTCAGCCTTCGCAAATATAGTCATTTTCTGAGTGATTGACAGATCCATGATGTAAGCAGCACTCCGTACATTTGCTTGGACAGCGTTGAGGATTATCTGCCAAGATGCTGTCATTTGTTTACAAAGCTCATTCCTAATACATACTGTACGCTCTCATACTGCGCTGCTTTATGTTTTCCATCACACTGCTCTCACAGCATAATGTTCAGGTGACATTTTAGAGATCATTTGAGCCACATTAGGGCCAATTTGCCCTGTTTTTCTTCCATCTCATCAGAAAGAGTTTCCCAAACTTTCAACCCCCGATTCGGGCAAGAAATTTGGAATAATGTTCAGGAAACAAAACACATTCATTCAACACCATTCATTTAGCCTCCGTCGCCATGGCAACGTTGCAATCCAGCGGACGCGCATGCATGCATGCACGCTCGAGCCCCGGTGACGCTGACTCACGCCTGGGCCGCGGTCCGTGAGCCAGGCGCCAATCAAATGCAAACTTGTGTGCCACTGAAAACCGCCGAGTCTGTGCCACCCTGGCCTTTCTCTGCAGCTGTCACCGCTTGGCAGGGAAAAAACGAAAGGAATAAATAAAGAAAAGAAAGAAATCGCTCGCCCTCTCAGGGAAGTGACAGGTCTCAGACGTTTGGCAAAGAAACCAGAGAGGGCAAAAAAAATGAATACCCGAAAAAAAAACAAAAAACACGAAAGGACAGATTTTTCATTGCTGTTCTCGTCAATAAATCAGATCTCTGACAAGAGGTTTAGAGGAGTTTTTCTTTTTTTGTTCTGTCCCGCCCTCTCCTGCATGAGAACAAATGAGAGGCAATGAAAGGAAACAAAGTGGTTCTAAATAAAGTCTGAAGGCAGAGGAAATCAGAATGGAGGAATAACACGGGGCAGTCGGCTTTCTGCGGCCCTCACAAATCAAACCACATAAAATTGTCCCAGAGCTTACAGTAGGAGATGTTTGACATGAGTGCTCTCCAACCAAACACACACCAACAGATACGTGCGCACACACTCATGCACGCACAGATGCAAAGATTGCGAGCATGTCTCGCCTCAATAGCAGTAGAGTCAAACAAATTGCTAAGGTCTGTGCAAACAAGAACAATGTGTGGTTGGATTTGTTCAACCTCTCTCACATAGTCCCTCCCTCTTCTTCAGTTTATTTATTCCAAAAAAAGTAAATCAGCCAACATCATATACAAGGTTTGTATTAACGCTAAACATGGAATATAATTTTTTCTTTTTTTTTTTCTCTTTACATTTCCCAATCATGTATAAATCTTGTGACCAGTCACGGAGCAAAGTGCTTCATCAAGCTTTATTTAGATGTGTCACATTCAAACCTGCAGAGAAGTGCCGGTCTACCCTGATTACCAAAAATAAACAGTGGGGAAGCAAAAGGGTCTGACTCATTCATCATTGCATCATATTGACTGGCATTTGATGTTTTGAGGTTTGTGGATGTAAGCGAGAATGTCGAGGATTTTCCTCTGCATTATTCAGCATTTGCGCTGTAGATCCATGCGTGTGGTGTCTGTTTGAGTGGTATCAAACCTTCTTATAATGCAGTGGTCAACCTCCGGGTGTGAGAAGTGAAGCCAATGCTGAAGTGCCTTAAACTTGCATTCTTTCTAATAGCCAGCAGGGGGCACCTCTTCTTATTGCAAAAAGAAGTCTTATTGTATAGAAGTCTATGAGATAATAAGCCTACTTCTCCCTTGATTTATTACTTCAGTAAACATTGTAAACATGAGTTTATGGTCTCAATCGCTAGTTTCAAGTCTTCTTCAATACAGCATGATGTTCATTTAGTAAATTATAGTCCCGTTCAGAGTCAAATAGACCATAAAGCAGGGGAGGCTTTAGGGCGTGGCTACCTTGTGATTGACAGGTCGCTACCACGGCGTTGTCCGGTCTGGGAGTTGTCCGTGCTTTCGTCAGCGTTCAGTTGTACTTAGCTCCACCTTCTCTTATCACTTCTCGTTGCAAAAAAACAACATGGCGACGGCCAAAATCAAGATGGCGATGGCCAAAATGCCGAACTTGAGGCTTCAAAATGGCAGTCCACAAACCAACGGGGGATGTCATGGTGACTTCGTCCACCTCTTATACACAGTCTATGGTATACTGCAGTTGAAAAATGCATGACTTATGGGTTATTGATTACCAGGTAAGCCTGTAAAAGATATATATCTTAAGAGAGAATCTGCTTACGACAAATTACAGTTATAGCAAGCTCAAAGTACTATAACTTCCTCCATCTGTTCTCTGCATAAAATCCTTCAGTGATGCCACCCGTGAGAAAGCATAAAAAACGTTGTTCTTCTTTCATCTCATTAGATAAGTAACAAAAGTAAGGTAAAATAAGTAAATGGGGACTTGATTTCATGAGGGGACATGAACAGCGGTCTCCTGGATGAAAATCCGTGTTTGTTTGACCCAACCATTCACCCGGACTTCCTCCCTAAGCAGACTTTCTCGCTCTTGATACTACGTCAGTTGCTCCGACCGTCTAATACTGATGCAGATGGGTTCACATTTTACATTGAAGTTAGTTTTAAGCCCGTACAGACACTAAAGCGTCCCATACAAATGCTAAAGGGTGCCTTGGTTGGTCTGTTTTAGACGCTGAGGGCCGGCGACCAAGCGTCGGTATTTGATGAGTTGGGAGTGAGAACGGGTTGTTGAATAGTTGCAATACATCAATCATAGATTGGGACTTAAATGCACAATATTAGAAAAACAAATAGCTTTTGACTCCCATTACTTTGGCTTGTCTTGATCCTTGAAATTGCTTTGCTCTAGGGATGCTAATTTTGACAAATTTTCTTAACCGACCCTCGTTAACTGATTATTAACTGTTAACCGACAAGATTTTTGCCTCGCATGCAGCGGTGCGCCAGCTGCAGTGTATTAGCACAACAGACAACTGAGTCCCCAGTTCACCCGTCCGGGAGCGTTAACTTAGCAGCCACAGTGCTTCGTGTCGTGTCGCGGACATGCAGTCACTTTCCCAGTAAAAGTCTCCAACGCACATTTAGTTTAGTTTAGCAGGTTGTCAGCTGTGTGTCTGCCCGGCGTAACGATAGCCCGACAGACAGTGTGTGTGTGTTTGTGCTACGTTAGCATCTGTAGCTCTGTTGGTACCTTCGTGCTCACCATTGTCACACACACACGGTCTGTCAGGAAGCGTAACTTCAGCAAGTTTCCGACAGACCGCGCGTGGGTGTTGTCAGTGGCGTTATAGCTGTGAACGTAGCTGTAGCAGTGTGTGTACATTTTATTTGTCGGTGAATAAATGCTACGAGGCTACAACTCCTCCGCTCAAGCGAGCTATAGACGAGAGCCGACTTCCTGTCTCTGTAACGGCGGCTCAGACTCTCTTAAGGTGGACCAGCTTTTCTCCTTTAAGTGACGAGTTTCTCTCAGCTTTTTAATTAATTATTCACACTTCTCTTAACCGTTTTAACCGTTAATCGGTTAAAATGCTTAATATCGGTTAACGGTTAAACATTATTAACATCCCTACTTTGCTTCTTTTGTAAGTAGGGAAGTCTATTGTAATACATATATATTTAAATTCTGCCAATTCTTTGTGGCTTGATCTAAGGAAGTCTGAATTATGCGGAAAGTTTTTAAATAAATATATATACAGCATATACGTATTTTCCACATTGTTTTACCTATAACTAATATGCTAACACATTCACCCACCGACCTCGAGCTATTCTATGATTTTACTCAAGATGTGCGCATAATGTACCGTTGACCGTCGGGTTAACCTCAGGCCCTACAAACATTTGTTTAAGTTTCCTCTACAGTTAAACTCCCTGTAAGTAGCTCCGAATCAAAGCTAGATCCAGTGAAAAGCTGTAATGTAAATGTACAACACAAAGCACTGCAGCCGCGTGCAAAATAAAGACTGAAAGTATATAAAAACAACTCCTTTTAAACAATATCATTTATTTTCTCAACCATAACACATACTGTATATATTATCTTTAAGGCAGGATCTGGTTGACAGACTTTTCTTTAACACGGGTGGGCGGATTAATTAATTAGCATCATTAGACTCCTGACAGTGAAATGAGCCTCATTACAGAGAATTAGATGAAACACACACCAGCCAGTGTAGGCGAGGAGAGGGGGGTGTAGCGTGTAGTGTGTGTGTGGGGGATAAAAGGGCAGAAAGAGAAATAAAGAGATTGAATGATGAAAAAGCTTCAAAACACAATAGCATCATTGGCGTGTGATGCTGCTGAACTGGATCACTGTTGTGATTCAAACAATAGGAGCAACTGGACTGATTTAATAAGCCTGTGTCATTATAGCTGCTGGCCCAGTAATAACACTCCCCATGGGGGTTTTGCCCCCTCTTGTGGAGCTTAGTTAAACTGTTTCATTCTGCAAGTTGGAGTTTGTCCAAGAGTGCTTCCAACTGTAAAAATCCAGTCTAGTCTGAAAAGTTTGAATTCCATGTTATAATGTACATTCACAAGAGTAATAGATTCAGTTTTTTTTTCTCATAAGTGGAATCACAATTTCAATACATTACATCAGTTTTTCTGAACTGTGCTCCAGTGAAAGTTCCTCCTTAGCGAGTGAGTAATTCAGAGTGATTGCTGCACATCAGTACTTACTCACCAAAGGTCACCACTCCTGTATTTGTCTTTCCATCCTCTGCAAGGAGTGTGCGAAAATAAACATCTTTAATCGGAGTTCAAACCGAGAGAGCGTGACGCATCTGTTTGCTTCATCTCCGTATTTACCTGCGGTCCTTATTTAAACTGGGCTTCCAATGCCAGCAGAGCGCCAGACACCGTCAATCCCTCTACCAAAGCCACACCTGACTAGAGAGTAAAGGCTTAGTAATCGGGCACAGAAGCAGACTTTCTCGCTCTTGATACTACGTCAGTTGCTCCGACTGTCTAATACTGATGCAGATGGGTTCACATTTTGCATTGGAGTTAGTTTTAAGCCTGTACAGACACTAAAGCGTCCCATACAGATGCTAAATGGTGCCTTGGTGCGTCTGTTTTAGACGCTGAGGGCCAGCGACCAAGCGTCGGTATTTGACGAGTTGGGAGTGAGAACGGGTTGTTGAACAGTTGCAATACATCAATCATAGATTGGGACTTAAAAGCACAATATTAGAAAAACAACTAGCTTTTGACTCCGATTACTTTGGCTTGTCTTGATCCTTGAAATTGCTTTGCCCTAGGGATGCTAATTTTGCCAAATTTTCTTAACTGACCCTCGTTAACCGATTATTAACTGTTTAACCGACAAGATTTTTGCCTCGCATGCAGCGGTGCGCCAGCTGCAGTGTATTAGCACAACAGACAACTGAGTCCCCAGTTCACCCGTCCGGGAGCGTTAACTTAACAGCCACGGTGCTTCGTGTCGTGTCGCGGACATTCAGTCACTGTCCCAGTAAAAGTTTTCTTTTACTACATGTCCGTATTTTTTGTCCGACATTGTCTGACGTTTAAAAATAAGTAAGACCTCCTGTTGTATCATTCATGTTTATACACCGACTCCGAAACGTCCGTCATTAAAGTTTTCGGAACAGGTTTGATTTTCTGTGGGTTTTTTTTTTTTGCATTAGTCAAAAGGCAAAAGAGGGTTGTTTGACCACACAGGGCCACTGTCCGTGCAAACATCGTCATCCAAATTGGCATGATAAACATTCACTCCGTCTCCCAGCCCAAAGCACTTTAAAGATAGATTGTGGCAGGTGATTGCAGAACAGCTTGGAATCGGGATGGTTGCAAAACAAAGGACGTAGGAAAGATTACACAGTAGTGATTGTGCTCGAGGCAGCCCAACGATAGCTTTTTGCTAATGTCATTCATTCATTAGCCCCGTTTGGGACTAGCGCTATCCATGGTACCCATGTAATTAATTCAGTTTTGTCTTGTGATGTGAATTTTTGAAACAAATGGAATAAAATGCGTGTGACTCTGTGTGCAAGGTTTATGTGGCTAACGTTTTTTTTATCGGATGAGTGATTAAAAAAAGTATACGGAAATTACAGACTTAGTGTGCAAAGACCTTAACGCTTATCCCCTGTTCACATCAGTCACTGACTTTAAAGGTATAATGTGGTACATCTGTTGGTTGCAAACATGCAGCATTTAAAGTTGGCCCCTCATCCACGGCTCAAAGAGCGAGCTATAGAGCAAATGAAGAGAAGGAGCGCACAGCGGAGGAGAGAGAGAGGAGCAGGGCAAAAACTGAAACACAGCGATGTAACAACCCGTTCTCATCTGTCAATATACAGCAGCTTTGTATCTAACAGAGCTAAACGGGGACTTATGCCTCGGTATCAGACGTCGAGGTGCGTGACAAAGCGGCGGTATTTGACGAACTGAACGGGCTGCACACCCTGCACACTGTTATTGGCAAAAGAGAAAATACAGACGGAGGGCAGGGTCTCTGTAGAGACAGATACCTGGCACACACTTAGTGGGTCATAAGTGATGTTTATAAAGCCGATGATGGGCCCAAGCCCATCAAGCTTGTTCGCCATAGAAACTTTGAAATCCATAGAAATCCTTGTCATCCATACAGACTCTTTTTCTACTAATTATGTGATTTACTTCCATGAACAGCAGTTCTGCCTGTTGAGTACAAAACAAATGAGCATTTGATGCCAACCGTCCACAGTTTTTTTTTACTTTTTGTAATGTGAAAGACTACAGAAACCATATTACTTCATGGATCAGTGTAAAGTACTCAAATGTTTTTTTTCTTTTATAGGTATTATTATGGCTATGAAGCATTGATTTTGTTCGACAGTTGGTAAATGTCAGCAATGCATGGTTTAACATCAAAATATTCATAAATTCGGCTTTGTAAATGTTTTATGCGGAAGAAAATGCACATTTGTTAGACCTTAAGGATACACATAATGCATATGGTCAGAAAAAACTGAATATAAAACTAGCTTTTGTTTGTTCACAAGCACCTTTTAATTTAAGTTAATGCAGCCTAAAAAGTACTATGTAAACCCATTAAAATACTTTATGTGACAGAAAAAACACGGCAGCAGACATTCTTAATTTGGTCAAAATTAAAGCAGCCATCCGCTACACAGATGAATGGTGGTATGCTAAATTTGCTAAGAACAGAGCACAGCATCACCCTTGCATACTAAATGTAAGGTGAGCAATTTAACATCTGTTTTTTTTTTGGGGGGGGGGGTTGCATGGATCCTTATTACAGCCAAAAAACACAGCTTTTTGTATTTCATATTGAGCTCAAAGTTACTGAACTGTTTCAACCCTTAATCCTGAATTACCCTACCTTACTTCATTATGAATATAGTCAACATCAGGGCTCACAATCATCCTTCATCATCACCCAATTCTACAAGTCATCTGGCTGGAGGGGGAACACACTCCGTCACACATACACACTCGGAGGGGCGTTGTAATTGTGCAGAGGGCCTTAATTGCATCTGATAATTGGTGGCTGTTTTAAGAAAATCTGCCCGGCTATCAGTCACTTAAATGGGGCGACGGAGGGGCCTGGTCTCACGCTCTCAGAGGTAGAGTTAAAGGAGAACAGGGCCGTGTGTTTTTAAGGTTCACAGGAGTGCTGTTAGGGTCTCGCAGCTTTAAACCCAGCCGGCTTCCTTGGTGGTCGGCCAAGAGCAATGGCACGGCCTCTCGGGGAAGCAGATGACTCAGTACGCGAGCCTGTTTCTGTGCTCTGACTACATTCATTTCGCTCTAAACACACTTGAACCTCAATTCAGTTCGAGCTGCACTCGAGTAGGCACTTAATTTCTGAGTGCTTTTGTGGAAGTGGAAAGTAATGACCGCCACTACTGCTGCTACTCCCAACAGGGACTGACTGATAGTAGTTTTTAAAGGCTGACACCGATATAATGGTACATGTCCACAGGGGCGTTTTTTTAATCGCGAGGGATCGCCTCGCTTCCCAGCATTGGACGCTTGATGGGCTGCCAGTAGACACAAGGTACTAGGCACCTGATTGGACGAACGCTTTCCCTCGTGAGCTGCTGCTCCCAGATTACAAAGCAGAACCAACATGGTGGCTCGTTTGGAAACTTTCTTCTCTTATATCACAAAAATAGTTCACCGAAATGTGTTTCTAAATACATTTTATGCGAGAAATAAGCCATGCAGTTGCTGAATCTCTTGCATGGCTGCTTACATAGACAATGACTGGGAAGTGTGGAAAGGACGGAGGCTGTGGACACGTGCCATGAGTATTCAATTGATAATAAACATGAGCAAAATGTGACTTCACCATCAGACCAGACATATGACATATTGTAATTGTAAAGCCACAACAAATATGTTGGACAAACTCCTATTCCAATTTCTTGCTTGAAATACAAACAACTCTTCTTCACATAGGAACATTATTTTCTAGTTTTGCTGCCTAGATATTAAAAGTTTCTTTCATATGCCCAAAAATATGATTGTGTGCGAAGATGAGTATATTGAGGATAGCTTTCAGTGTCCTGCCACCTCACCCAATCCAGTCAGGAGAATAAAATGTTGGAATTGTACATTTTATGCACACCACGAGATACGTTGAATCTCGACGTTTTTGAACCAAAAATGTTTATATCAACATTGCTACCTACGTGTATATCAACGTTATAGTGTTTTAACCACCTGTGGCGCTTTTCTTAATTATGTTAGGTCTTGGTTGGGCTTAGTAAAATGTCAGGTTTATGTTACTTTTGGTTTCACATGGGACACGAACACCGGTCTCCTGGGCGAAAGTTATACCCATCCATCCACTCCGACCTCTTCCCTTTGCAGACTTTGATTAAATGTATTTATGATACGTCAAAAAAATTTAATGCTGGAGAAATAAAGACGTTCTCTCGAAACGTAATTGACAATGCGGTTTCGTTGTATGGGAACATGTTTTTTAGGAGACCAGGCTGCCCTACCAGCAGAAAGACAGTTATGCAACAGTGTTGCATCACCTTCTCTAAGGACAAACTCCCGTTGAGCAGGGCATCGTAGTCAACGACATGAAAGCACTTGGAAATACTGACTCTAACCTTATTCCTAAACACTAACCCCTGCCAATAAAATTGCGATCTCACCTCACAATAGTAAAGCCCAAATGGAAACTATCATTTTGGTTGTCAGCGCCTTCACGGTTGCTTCTCTTGGCTGTGACTGCGTCCCTGTATGTCTACCTCGTAAGTGTGGCCGACAGTGGCAGTGGCGGCTGGTAGACAAGGTCTGCCGCCACATGTGGAACATCACAGTCACCGTACGGTAGTCAGCCGTGGAGCCGGAGAGTCGCTGTCTTCTGCTCCCACAGGAATCAAACCTGGAGCGGAGAACTGGGATCTCACTGTGAGGGCCATGACTTCATGTTTTGCTCACCTCCTCCTCCTCCTCCTCCTCCTCACTCTGGTTCTCATTGACTCCATGTTCTATGACAGCATCGCTCTTTCTCTCTCTAACTTACGTGCGTGGAGAAGGCCAGCTTTTGGCCACACTCCAGTTAAGGTCTTATTCGGATTAAGTTATTTACATGCACTGCTGATACCCTGGGGATTGAATCTAACCCTGTTGCCGTAAATAAATAGATCACAGATAGAACAGCCCGCCAGCAGAAAAATTTGAAAAAGCAGGCAGCTGTCACGTCCCATCTTTAACTGAGCAGGAGGTTACCACAGGGGAAGGGTACAATTATCCGCCATGTTGTTTGCTAACAGAAAACTGATGCTCTTAGTTGGACTATTCTTATTTTACTCTTGCAATGAAACTATTTTGATGCCAGGGTAACACAGTTGAAAGTGTGATATAGTTTAAAGCTTTGCAATAGTAATCCAGGTTTAAAGCTGCAGTCGGCAACTTTTATAAAAAATACTTTTTGTCATATTTGCTCAAACTGTCACTATATCCTTACAGTAGTGCATGAGACAGATAATATGTGAAAAAATCATGTTCCTCTGCCTCCTTTTAGTGCTCCTAATGTCATCTGCAAGATTCCACCATGCCCGAAAGAAAACAACCAATCAGAGCCAAGCAGCTGTAAAATGAGAAAGTTTATGACCCGGCCAGTGGGCGTTGCTTGGTTTTGGCTCGACTGTTTACAGCTAAACAGTACACTAAAATATGTTTCTGAAAACATTTGAGGCAAGAAATAGGCATTACAGTATCAGAATACTGATTCATATTTGATCAGCGCTGCCTAGTTTGACCGTTTGATCGGAGTTCATGAGCTTCACGAGCATTGATTGGCAGCTGTGTTGTAGATCCCTCTGCTCTGATTGCTTGTTTTTCTTTGGGCGCGGTGGAATCTTGCAAATGCCATAGAGCGCTGTACGAATGACGTGTTTTTGTAGGCCAACCTGGAAGTTAGAATCGCACGGGTTCCCTCGACAAAAAGCCAACGGGATTTTTCCATTGGTTTTTAGATTATTGCAGAAAAAATCAAAAAGCTGTGTGGCAAACAAAAACATTCTTGATACTGACACGTTTTCTTCCGCAAGATAATTTTCACGAATGAACACCACTTTTATGATTTTTGAAGTGCGAATGCAATCACAAGAAGTAAAAAGCTAACGTTAGGTAATAAACAAACTCCACGGTCAAACTTACGCTAAATTTTGGCGAGGAAAAACTGGCAAGGACATTTTTAAAGGGGTCCCTTGACCTTTGACCTCAAGATATGTGAATGAAAATGGGTTCAATGGGTACCCACGTCTCCTCTTTACAGACATGCCCACTTTATGATAATCACAAGCAGTTTGGGGCAAGTCATAGTCAAGTCAGCACACTGACACACTGACAGCTGTTGTTGCCTGTTGGGCTGCAGTTTGCCATGTTATGATATGAGCATATTTTTTATGCTAAATGCAGTACCTGTGAGGGTTTCTGGACAATATCTGTCATTGTTTTGTGTTAATTGATTTCCAATAGTAAATATATACATACATTTGCATAAAGCAAGCATATTTTCCCACTTTCATGTTGAGAGGAGTCTTAAATACTTGACAAATCTCCCTTTAAGGTACATTTTGAACAGATAAAAATTGTGCAATTAATTTGCGATTAATCACAATTAACTATGGACAACAAATATAAAAAAAGTTTGGAAGATATTATTTTCTATCTTCTTCTTTTTCAGTCCCTTTTATTCCTCCTTTCACATTGTCCATTTTACTCTTCCTCTCCCTCTCTGACCCTGTCATCCCCCCCTTTCGCCTCCCTCTTTCTCTGCATGTCTCACTTTCCCCCATCTTCCCCCTTTCTCCCTCTGTGGAGCAGGTGACACAGTGTTAGGCAGGTTATCCAAGGAGCTAGGGTCACAACATGACGGCATTAGTCACCCGAAAGCAAACAAACTGCAACTAATCCGGGGACTGTTTACCAGTAAATGTCACTGCAGCGGAAACGTAAATGTGTGTGTGTCATATCCACGGTGAGGACACCTCTCCCAACTCCCTCCCTCAGGTCCACTTGCTTGGCGAAGTTAGAAAATTAATCACAGCACCTCGGGAGTTATTAATGACCTAAACAAATAATCGACTTGCCGACTGAGATGGCGTCTCATTTTCTCGCCAACACCCCCGCCCAAACTCCACCCCTATAGACCCCATCTGGAAACTCTAGCCATGAATATGTAAATGGCAATTAATTGGAGAGTCCCGTTTCTGCTTTTTTTTTAATATATATTTTGAGTGAAAACACAGGCTCTGTCGTGAGTGCGAGGCTAGCAAAGGTTGAGCGTCTCCCAGGCTTGGAGCCAGATCCCAACGCTGACTGACTAAATGATGCCGTCGTCAGTCAGGTCAGAGAATAATTTCACCTCATTACACCGCAGGCGCGGCAGGTAGACACGGGAATTCTTTCCAGTGAGCAACTTAGGAAAATAAAACATTAAAAAAAAAACCATAACAACGTGTACCAGTCGCTGGAATTCCTAGTCTGATGTCTGCTTTGGTCAGGTACCAGCAAAAACCGCTCCGCCTGAAAACCTTCCACCTGCTTGTTGCAGGATAATTCAAGAATATGATACACCTCTGCACCAAACCAATGCAACACATAATAACGCACGTACACCCCTCGCTCCATCTCCAGTCCGCCATATTTTACCTTTCTTGTTTACCTTCTCTGCCTCTCTCCCCAAAGATTTATAACGTGGCAGGTACAGTTTAGTATGTGAGCAGTGAGCTGTGCAAACCACGTCATGACAACTCCCGCACCGCCACACGCTAAAGCAGCATTCTGTCACACGCACACAACACACACATGTTGCTGACCAATCAGAGTTCAGAGGGGGTGGCGAGGTGGCTCCCCAAGCAATGTAGAGAGGCCCTCAGTGCCACACAGGGCTGGGGGAAGTGTGTGTGTGTGCTGTTGTATAGTATCTCATGTGTGCCATGTGGGTTTCAGTGTGTGTATGTGTGTGTGTGTGTGTGTGTGTCATTTGCATAAGGTAGTGTTGGTTAGTAAAGTGGAGGTGACATTGGCATCTTCTTCTTCTCCTCTCCTTTTCAAATTCTCCTCTGTTCAATTTCACACCCTGAAATAAAATAATATAATCATTTCAGTAGAGGCCGATTGTATTTCCGTCACTTGTATTTCAAACAGTAAAACAAAACCACCCCTGAAAAAACATTTTTACAGAATTACAAAATCCAAATCACAAAAATCACAAAACATTTTCTGGTTTCAACTTCTAGATTGTATTGATTTACTGTTATTCTATGACTTGTGATAGTAAACTTTATATCAGACAAATCAAGCACTTTAAAGACACCACCTTGGGCTTTCACTAAATGATTGATCAAGACAATATTCAACAAATGAATCGATGATGATAATTGCAGCCTTAACATGAATGTCACAAGGCTATACGTAGGGCAAGTGTATTTGTAAATTATTAACCTTCATGGAAACTACACATTGTGCACGTATCTTACAAAAACAACATGCAAACAAAAAAAAAAAAAATTTTCAATATCTTTAGGCCTATAAAACATCCCAACAAACACAAAAAAACATCTGCCTGCATTAATAATTCAACACAGACGCAGGGTAAACACATGAAGCAAGGTGTATACTTAACTAATCCATGACATCACTGGACGACCTGCTGGTATCATGATGTCATAGCCTAAACTGACACGCATGACATAAATACACGTGTGTGGTCTCAACTAGTTGTGGGTAAATATATGACTGAGTTCATCATCACCCGTTGCGATACATCTCTGCCCTGTCGATTTCCTGAAACACACACCTTGTTATCCGACATCGTGGAAGAGCTGCAGAAAAAAAAAGGTGTGTTTTGATGATGGGATATGATATGAATTTTCAATATCCTCTGGCATGATCTCAGAAAAACTAAGATGTTCTGATATGATAAAAAGTTGACGCTGCCTGAATCTGACACTAAAGCGTATCTTTCTCTCCCATCGCACCCGTACAACAAAACTACTGTAACATCCATATGGAAGCACTATACTGCAGCAAAAACACCCCATAAACTCTCATATTTTTCCATCATCTCACACCCGCACACATAACCCACACCGCATCCCAGAGTATCCCCTCTGAGATGAAATCAATAGCTGTCTGGATTGATAAAAGACACCTAATTCAATTTATAAATTTGATCAGGCAATGTAATAAAATAGTAGCTTTCGCTCGTAGCACGATGAAATCTAATCGCGTTTCATGCCTTTCGACCTCCGAGCGCTCCGCTGAACTCTAGAAAAAAATGGAGAGCGGGTTCTTGCTTGGAGAAACTCGACCCGGCCCGCTAGTGGTCTCCAGTAAGCGGGGCTGCTCTTATAGCTTTGACAGGGCTTTTAATAGCCTGATTAAAGGGCGATTAATCACTAATTTCTGGACCAAATATATACAGTCGAAATGAATCACCCATGGGGTTGACATGTTTGGTGCAACAGCCACGGTCACACCGGGGTAAGCGATAAATATGTGGCTTAGTCAGTCAAGCAGGCAGAGGCGGGATCAAGCTGTGCCCCAGTGGACTTGTGTTCTGCAGGGTGTGCGTTACATAGACCCCTCGGTGTCTGTATAGGCTACTGACCCGTTACTGGACCCCTCCTCTTGCCGCCTGCTAGCATATAGCACCCTCCAGCTCACTAACACACACACGTATGTGTGGCCCCCTCGCTCACACAGAACATCTTGTTAAAGTTTATGGTCAATTTTAGATGGAAAGAGATATCAGCGTGGATTTTATTTGGTCTGATTGGGACCCAATTGCTTCCACCAACGCTGCATATTACAGTATCATCCAGTGGCACTGTAGAATATTATGCAGCTTAAAGAAACAGTTAGTCACGAGAAAGCCAATAAGATTGATACACCCTGTTGTCTGTAATCTAAGCTACAGCCAGGAGCCGCTTAGCTTAGTTTAGCAAAAATTTACAAATCACAAAAAATGTCTTTAAAAATGGATGTAGTGGGAAACAAACTAACTCTCTCTAGTCTGACTCACTGAATGTAGACTGTGGAGCGTGTTCGCACTAGTATGATCATATGCATCAAAGTGTTAAATCAGTTGTTATTTTAGAGAAAATATGAAAGTATCGAGAAATATATTGTGAATTGTGGTGTAGCCTAAAAATAGAAATTTTATTTATAAGCCCAGCCTCAGTGTGAATGACCTAATGTTATGGTGTGTTCACACACTTTTTTGTTTTACATTAAACCCTATGGGATATGTCATGCAAAAAGTATTACAACAATCAGCCCAAGCTGTCTCTATTTTTTTTTTTTTCAACAAAAAGGTTGATAACACAACAACAATGATGATATTTGTTAGGGCGTTTAAGAACTAAGAATAACTACTTTATTATAGACATGTTCATATGTTCATATATACAGTTAAATAATGACCATTATTAAATAATAGTTTAAAGCAGAAACAATTAAAAACCTAGTGTACTTTTTATATTTAAATTAATTAAATCATGTTGCTTGTAAATGTCTCCTAGTATCCCTTTATTAAGGAAAAACACATTTTAATTGCACCCCTAAAGTTCTGTATGTGCACCTAATTTTTTTAATTTGGGAGCACATGTGCTCCTTGGGAAAAAAGTAAGCTTGAGCCTTGACATATTACCAAACAAATTCATGTTCTGTTCATACAGCATGTGCCATCTCAAGAATCCATTTCATCAAAAACTAGAATGGCACTTTTGGAGTAATCCTACTAACAGACAGACAGACAAACAAACAAACAAACCAACGCCGGTGAAAACATAACCTCCTTCAAGACCTTTAGCCTTGGCGGAGTATAAATGATGCTGAATTTAAGGATGTTTTCACTCTTGGCTGTTTTCAACTTTGTAAGTGAACTCAGGGTGATTAATCAGCATCATTTAGGCTATGATGTTTGTAGGTTTGCAAGTATGCTGATCAACCATACATATTCATCATCGACCATGGATATTGCCTTGACATTAAATCTATAAATGCTTGAAAATTGTGAATTTTGCAGCTGAACTTTTTTTTTTTTTTTTAAGTTATTTTTTGGGGGCATTTTTTAAGCATTTTATTGACAGGACAGTGGATAGAGTCTTGGAAAGGGGGGAGAGAGAGAGAGAGAGAGTGGATGCGGAAAGGGCCACAAGCCGGATTCGAACCCGGGCCACCGCGGTCAGGACTGAAGCCTGTTACATGGGCGCCCGCTCTACCAACTGAGCTAACCAGGCGCCTGCGGCTGAACTTTTTAAACAAAATTCCTCGGGTATAAGGACTGATCACCCCGACACCAATATCACAGAAGGCCTACTCATAAACGATAACGAATCTCACTCCAAACCAAATTGAAAAGTCGGCCCTGATTAAGGGTGGATAACATATTCTACCACAAGATATTCAATTCTATTGTGTGATATTAATATACTGTATATTTTGATACATTACATTTTCTTTGAAAGAACGAAAATTTGGAGACAAAATAGACAAACGAGAAAAGGTGCTTATTGGCTAATCCAGTTTATTAAATACCTAAAAAAATCAAAGTGCTTTATTACATTGGTTAAAGAAAAAAAATTATAATGTAAATCCAATATTGCCATAAAGCATTATGGGGTTGCAACATTGCCTACGACGGCAACCACAAGGGATATTTATGGATTAGCTACCTTGGTACAACCAGTATGGTGAAATCTCTGCTCTTTGTCAAATCTCTATATTGTCTCGCGGTTTCCTGTATGTATATCTTCAAATTGCCCAATGTTAGTAACAGTGTACGTTATAGCGATGATTGATGGCCGATGTATTGTGACAATATGACTGATAGTGTTCGGAGTCTTGGGTTCTGGTTTGGGAAGAAACTCATTCATCAGCGCAACCAGCGCTGGTTCTGGGGGGCATGCACCTCAGCAAATCGAAAATACACCCAATCTGGTGATTGTTTTTGGAGCAATTGTCCTAGTCTAAATCTAAGTTAGATGATTCCATATCTAACTGCACACACGTGACCCATATCAAGGCACCGGAAAACAAGTGTGTATAATTTGAGGCAAGGCTTTTTGGCTTAAATTACCTGAGAGACGTCTAACCGTGAATCCACATTTCTGTGTCATCATACAGTACATAAGGGCACAGTGCCGTGATGTTGGAGGAGATGTGACAGAGAGAGGGGAGGGGGAAAATAACAGAGTGGCAGAAAAAACGAGAGACGGGTGGCGTCGGAAAGAAGCGAGGCCTCAACAGCCCAGTGGAAGATTTCAATTAGTCATGGAAACGGGAGTGGCCCACCCTGCTGCAGTAGTGACAGACCTCACTTGTCCTTCTGACATACATTTGCAATCCTCCATCTCGTCTGCACCACAGCTACAACCTTACTCCCTCCTTCCTCTCCTCCTTTCCATCTATCTGAATCTCCATTCCTTTATCTCTTCCAGTTTTTATGTCCTCATTCTTCTTCCCTTCCTTCTACTTCAATCCCCTTTTCTGCCTTTCCCTCCTGCACTCTGTCTCCATAGGCTCTTACCCTCTTTCCTTTCTCTCCCCTACCATTTTCACTCAGTGACAGCTTGAGCTTTGACAGCTTTTTACATTTCATTTTTCTCCGCCACGCCGAGAGAACAGCCGGGCATCGGGGGCCTTGTTCAAACAAACAGGAGGCCGTGCGGTTCGCCGAGGGTGGCGACACGCCATAACAAACCGCCGGCTCCTGGCCGTCGCAGGCGCATGGTTCACAGGGCCCCGCTACGGCGAGCGGGGGGACCTGCCGTCCTGGTTGCCACGACAACCAGACAGCAACATTAGCCGCGGCGAGGTGCGGAGTGACGGCAGATGGGAGCTGATGTATTGAACCACCTGGTCGGACCGCTTGACGTGTACAAGATGGAATCACAAGAGCAAAAAACGGGAAGGGGGAACGTCTATTTTGGTCCGAAAAATAACACGGGAGGCGAATATTAACCGAACGAGGAACGAAATAAGAAAAAGAGACAAAAGATGAAGAAACAGTGTTATGATAGGCTGCAGGGAGAGGTGTGTGCGGTCTTGTAATGTAAACAGCCTCTTGTGATGGTATGAGTCAGGATGTGTCAAGGCTGAGTCAAGTTAAAAAACATCAGCTGTGTGAACATACAGGATTGTTACAAAGTACTTCATCGGAAACACAGATTCAGGGCCCGCTGATGTGTGATTCAGAGGAATTATTCAGGGAGAAGGGCCCTTGAACATGCCATGGAATATTGTGTCACAGCTGAGCGTTTTTTTATAGTGACCAAATCTCATGGGAAGGCATGTAAATAGCAGGACATTTCATCATTTTTGTCATATGTCATGATAACTATTTTAGGCTTTTCGCGTGTCATTTATATGGCACAGGCTTAACGTTGTGAAACAGCTTTTTGTGTGTCATTTAACGCTGCGTCGTTTACCGTGAAACGGTCGCGGTGTTTAGGCATCAAAACTACGGTAACGGCCGCAGGTAGGCTTAGGCAACAAAAACCAGTTGGATTCAGGAAAAACATCACGGTTGGGCTTAAAATAACTATGTGAACTGAGTAAAATACGTACGTAAACAATGTACATATGGAAAACATGTCGCAAATGTCACTAATATAACTTCGGAACACAAACACCGGTCTTGTAGTTGAAAGTCCTGTGTTTGTTGGACCATCCACCATAAGCAGTTTCTCTCACTTTTAATTCGACATCACTAGCTTTGAGTGTAGCATATTCACGTAAATGTGTTTGCATTGCAGTCAGCACAGACTACATGGCGTACACATGACACACCAAAAGCAACAAAGGCATTGTTATTGTACGCAATATGACTTACACATTAGTGTGTCATTCATACGCCATTTAGTGCTACCAGGCTGGTTATTGAAAAAAATATTCTAAGAGTTGGATTCCAGAAAGGGAAATATGAAATTTGATAAACTTTTTTACAAATAGCAACTTCATGAATTTATCTGAAATATATTACATAGTTTGCGTTGCATAAGAAGGTTGTTTTTTAGCACTGCAGTAAAAAATAAATAGTTAAAGAAACTTAATAATATGGAAGTGTCTAAAAGCTAAACAAATATGGATGCCTCACATCAGCCAGAATCTGTATTTCAAGGTAAGCAAACCTAAACTAAATATATATTGTTCTATATTGTCCACTCATAGTATTTTAACCCTCACACGACCCATTATGCCAATTATACAACCAACTTCGGTTGTCCGAGTACTTTTACGTCACAGGACTAGACGGGGCTAAAAACAGAAGTAAGAAATGCTGGAAATGGAAACATAGAAAACACATTTATGGTGGAAAAGTCTATATGAAGGCTACAAGAACCATGACAGAGAGACAGAGAGGGAAGGACTTTTGACTGCAGGCAGAGGGTGAAATGTAGCGAGGGTTTTCTAAACAGTCCAAACAGTTTATGCCACGCATCTTGATAAGATCTCCTGCTACAAATAAAAAACACATTAGCAGTTTGTTTCCACAAACCTCCCTCAAAACTGCTACTCCCCAGCTCGCACTTAGTGTAGACTTTTCAAAGTAAGTGGGCAGATCTGCACAAAGATTACCTAAATGACCGAAGCCTTTCCCTCCGTCTCCTCGACCACCTTTGCCCCATTCAGCGTTAATCCACCGCCGGACTCAGAGCGCTTACTGAACAGCATCTAATGACCTCCCAAGTGATGTTTTTCCTCTTTCTTTCATTCTTCTCTAATCCATCCAAACTGTAATTGTCTGACTGCTTGTCAGCTACAGATGTTCTTTCGTTTTTTTTTCATCAATCCCTTTCTCTACCTTTCGTCTTCTTCAGAATTACTGGAATTTAGTCTAAAATGTACACGAGTAGATGCGATATGTGCATGCATACTGTACATATTTGAGAACATTTTTGCTCACTTTTTTTCATCCTTTACCTGTCAATAGTTTTCGCTGTCTATCTTTATTTGCTCTTCACTTTTTCCTCACAGGCTCTTTGTATTTTGTCGGCATTTGGCCTCAGTCACGATTGCAAACGCTACCTTTAAAAGTCACCACAACTCTCAAACTTTTAAGCTGCAGTCACTCTATCTCATAACCAATAGCCTTAGTTTAAGCAGTGAACCGTGGGACAGGCATCCATAGTGAATTGGGCCAGTCAGAGATGGAGAAGTTAAATTGCGCACATTTCTAAACTGATTACTCAAAAATCAAATTAAATGGTCACTGGAGACCACAAAACCTCAGGCCTGAATCCGCTCCTGAAAAATGGAACGGGCTGTACGTTCTTTGTCGATGAGGAATTGCACATATTTACCTTGGACGAAAGCTTTTGGAGATTCCTGCGTGCTTCTAATTAAATATCTCTTAAGCATCCAATTCTGGGGTAAATATTCTCACAGGTAAACACAATTTTTTCCACGGAAGCCGACCAGTGTGACCTCAATGCTCGACTGCAGCTTCACATTGACAATTGACCATTCACTAACACCCTCCCCTGAACAGCATTCGCATCATAGCTTAGCAACTGTAACTAGCAATGGCAAGTCT
The DNA here is from genome assembly GCF_015220745.1 of Sebastes umbrosus. Taxonomy (NCBI): domain Eukaryota; kingdom Metazoa; phylum Chordata; class Actinopteri; order Perciformes; family Sebastidae; genus Sebastes; species Sebastes umbrosus. The sequence goes on from NC_051288.1 coordinate 5,108,349, forward strand.
TTCAAGCTTTGGATTTCTTAACATGTTCTCTTCTTTTAGCCTTCCCAAAACCAAAAACACAATAACTGTTGTCATGTCCTGAAAAAGATTAGCTGGGCTCCCTCTTGGGGGAGAGATGCTTTCACACTGAGATCTGAGGCACATGTATCGTATGTGCCTCTGATCTCAGTGTGAATATTCACTGTCAGTGTGGTAAATCGCTAAATGATGCTGTTGACGGTGACTAGCATGGCTAGCTAACGTTAGCTTGAGAGGGAGGCCGCTGCAGTAATACAGTAATACATTAACGTTATAGCACCATCAGACTGTGATCTCCAACTATATATCAGCCTATAGATCAAACAGTTAGCTATTAACACGCTGGTTATTTACAGACAACACTTAGCCTAACATGTTTCAATCAAAAACTTATAGATGTCAGGAAAAGCAATATCTGGCCGCTGTGTTGGAAGGGGGAACACTGAAGGGACATGGCGGCGATCAACCTTAATTTATTAAGGTATCGTGAACGCTCAGGCTCAGGCAAGATCGCAAAGTTTGTGTAACAAGAGATGAATGCATACAAACTTCTCAAAATTACAATCCAAACACAATTACAGTGGCATATACAGTATAGGATCTTTGGTTTTTCTATCTCCCAAAAAGGGGACGCGGCCTTGACTTTTTGCGAAGTACCCGTATGTGCCGGTCTGATGTATATCAGCCGCCATTATTATTGTAAACTGCATGATATGTGTAGCAAGGCAGCCCAGGTTCAGAGCAAAGCGTGTAATAGACCCGCCTGTCAACCGGAAGAAAGCGTGACAGTGTCGTGTTTTTGTGTCACAGTGAATATTACATACCTGCATGAAGGTGCAGTGTTTGGTAGTCACAGTTGTCACGGACGTTTTGCCACGTGTTTTGTAGTGACGGAAGTCTAACTTCAGAGCTAGTTGAGTAATATATAAAGTGAGAAATACCACTTATGGTGGGCGATGGGAGGTGGATGGGTTCAATAACAGGACTTTCAACCTAGAGGCCGTGGATTTGTTTTGCAAGTTAGGTTAGTGACATTAAGTCACGTGTTTTCTGTGCTGGCGTTACTTTGTGTCCAACGTTTTACTTAGTTTACGTGCTTCTTTTAAGCCAACCATGACGATTGTCCTTAACCTCACTAAGTGGTTTTGTTGCCGCCTGCAGTCACTGCAACGTTAATACAGGCATGTAATATTCACAGCCTCTGCGAGGCAAAACATGACACTGACACACTGTCCCTCATGGCCTATTACACGCTTTGGTGTGATATCAGAGTTCAGCAAGGTGTGTGTGTGTGTGTGTAACTAAGGGGGACTGGGCTTAGCAAACATCATAGAGAGTGAGGTGTCTTACTCGAAAGACAACTTGACAGCAGTTGTTTAAGGACAACAAAGTCTTCTTGCTATCACAACAACTGCCCCCTATAAGCTTTTAAGCTTTTTAGACTTCACTTTTCTCAGCCGGTCCATCACAGGTCAACCTCTAACCTCCCACCCCCTCGAGAATTGTCCTCCTCCTCCTCTTCCTCTCTTTCCTCTCATCCTTACCCTCCTCTCCTCCTCCTCCTCCTCCTCCTCCTCCTCCTCCTCCGACTTATCATCCTTCTCTGAGCACACTGACCCAACTTCTGCGGCAGCTTTGGTGTTTTGAGTCGCCTTGTTTGGCTGAAAAAAATCAGCAAAAGATCGTGCAGTGTGTGTATGTTTTTTTTTTTTATTCCCACCCTTACAGTGAGCACTGCTTGGTTCGACACCGCTGATTGCACCCCAAGGCCCTGGGAACAATTGGCGGCGTTGTATGGCGAGGGAGACTCCAAGTCTGATAGATTAACATTAATATGGACTGGGGCGAGAAGGCCGGGCATATTAAAGGTCATTTCTCTCCTTCACAGCTATCGGGGGAAAATGCAACGGGCCATTGCTGCGGGGCCACACACGCATGAACGAATGCACCCACTCAAGAAAAAGAAAAAAGACACAAACAGAGATATAAAGGCGGCGCAGATGCATAAAAAAAAGAGATATCCAGACAAAAGACATAAAGACAAACCCCCTCACTTTCATACACAAAATATGGCCTCCACATGAGATGGCATATACACGCACTGCACTGGTAAACTGCGTGTTCGACAGACCTATTAAAAACCCAGTGAATTTATAACTCCCAATTTGGTGATAAGGATTGTGAATTTGCTTGCTCTTATAGCTTCAGGTTCTTGTCACACAGGGCCTGTTTTTCTGTCTATAAATCTAACGGCCAAGAGTTTTCTTCTCTCTCCCCCTCATCCCCCTCACCTTTTTATGGAGGTGATTGCTCCAGCCAATATAGGATTAAGACCGTTTCATGTACATTTTTCACTACCTCTGGCTAAATATGTGAAAGCTGTGTCTCCCAGGTACCAACAGTCCATTTCCATTTGTCTTTGGTTCACTTAGAAACATCCATCAGATTTTCTTTTTTTTTTTTTTTAAGTAAATGGCAATAGAATTAGCCAAAATCTATTTTCCCCCTGAAGACATAGCCAGTGGTAGTATCAACACTTTGGGACTGCAAGAGCAGTAAAATAGTGAAAGATGCTTTATCTTCTGCACCACCTTTATTTACACTTAAACATAACTGATGTCTCTCACAGTGTCTGTTTGGTTTCTTAAAGCCCTGTGGCCCCCCTTCTGTAGCGAGGGCCCTGAAACCGGGGCCTGGACGATACATCTATCTCCCAATTCGATACTATCACGATACTTGGTGCCGATTTGATATGTATTCTACAAGTATTGCGATTCAATATTCCGATGTATTTTACGGACATTTTTACACTAGACCATGGGAAAAAAGTTTAATCATACACTTCTAGGGACTTTTACTTTGGACAATATCTAAATTGATACGGTAAAAAGTGTTTAATTCATGTATGTAGTCAGAGATGTCCCTAAGTCAAATATATCAATCATTGTCAGGCATTATTTATTAAATTAAAATATCAAAGCATAAAGACATTTCCGTCACAAACTTAGTGGTATTTTCTTTTTTTATAAGTATGTAATGTTCTATATTTCTGGTGAATATGATCCATTAATCTTATTTCCATATATGTATTTTATAAATACAGTTCCCTTTGTTAACACCTTATTTTGAACACCGGATGTACTCACACGTGTATACTTCCACTAAATTTTGCCAAGTCCATCGCTAGCTTTCCCCGTCAGCTCCGTTCTCTTTATACATCCATGGTCAGCTCCTTTGGGGCCGCTTGAATGCATTTAAACATAAATGTCAGTATATGGGTGCTCTACAATTGTAGCGTCAACCGATTCTGACACGGAGCGGCGGGGCGACGTCTCATTTGACCCGCGCGTTTAACCGCTACACGATAACATTTCCTGTCCATGACAGAGTTAGCATGCAGCTTTAGCCGTGATGTCTAGCTCTGCTTTTCCTGGCAATGTGTGAGACCCAAAGTGTTTCCAATACTTTACTGGATGTTTAGCGTTTACCACGCTTGGATTGAAATGTGAAGGGTGCAGGCGTATCCACGCGGACTCACCGCCGTTTTTGTACTTTCTCTATTTGGCTGACTGCAACCGGCTGCGGTTGTTTTGGTTGAAGAATACCGGAACAGATTAGTGACTCAGACTACAACATTAAAAGCTGTAACTTCCTTTACAGTACCTTCGCATAGACGTAAATGAAGAAAATATATTGATTCTGGCATTAAAAATAGCAATTTCAAAACCGTAAATTGCGATACAAAAGATGAACTTAGGTCAATTTCTTTCCCCCACCGCTACCTACCAATGTTATCTATCGAACAGTATTAAATTTGAACAGCCGGGCTGAGATTACTTGGTATTATTTTGTATTATATATTTTTGTTGTGTTTTAAGACGGATTGGATTTTGATGCATAGATTGTATGGCTGACTGAATGTTAGCTTATTGGACAGAGCAGAGGTCTGGTAGAGTTTCAATGTCATTCAGGCTTGATTACTTATGGCAGCCTTGATGTTCAAGCTTCATTTTTTTCATCTTTAGTTTTGGCGTCTGAATTTTGCCAATCCAATTGAGAAAACCAGATTTTTTTTGACTTATTGAATTTGAGCCACATCCTTTATATAGTCTTCATTTGAATATTGAAAAAATCAATTTCTAACAAATGATGGAAAGTAAATTTACTCCAATTATTCTACTGTATACAATTTTGAAGTCCCTGTACTTTGTTGTTTTTCCATTTTTCCTTTCACTCTATTTTTCTACATTTCATTGGGGAAATAGTTTAACGGTTTTACTTCACTCCAATTATCCAACAGCCATAGTTGCTAGTTTACTTTGTAGATTAAGGGCCCTATTCATTGGCACCCCGGCATAAAGCGGCGCACAGTGCAGCGCTAATAGTTGCGGTGTTGGTCTTAAAAACAAGGTTATGTGTTAGGCGCATTGCTTTCTTGAGGCAGCAGAAAGCGATTGAAGTTTGACTCTCAGGCATGATGCACAAATTTGCTCCACCTCCACCAGCATACTAAAACGCTGATTACAAATGAATGCATTAAAGGGATTACGTAGAGGTGGTGGTGCAGATTGCAAACAACTGAGTACCCCTCCACTCACTCCTCCTTTCCAATACTGCGGTAAGGTGAGACGCCGAGTGCAAAACTGTGGTAAACGTTGTTTTGCTTACACTCAGAAGCCTTTCAGGTGATTATACACTGATGAAAATTATGAATATCATATTCCATTTCTGCTAATAGATCCCCAAAAATGCTACACACACTGGCCCTTTAAGTAAAGGCTCTGAATACTTCCTCGGCCCCTGTGTCAACACTGCATTACTTTAAGCATACTCTAAAAATATTTGTCTTCTATTTTTTACATCTCCCAGTAAACACATAAAGACAACCGCATAGAAAGTGGTTTAAACACATATTGAATATTGTATTTGCTCTTACAACGCTACGCATCATATTTACACAACTGTTGTGTGGAGAACAACATTTGTAGCTGATGAAACATTTAGCCAGAGAGCCGACATGACAGTCAAAAATAAAAACGGTCAAGAATCCTCGCATGTCAAAATACACAAGTTGTTCTCTTTCGCACTATTTCCCTTCCTTCCTTTTCTCCTCCACCTTCTGTTGTAGTCCTGTTGAACTTGTTTTTTTTGTGAACTGGGACGCTGGCACCAAGTGAGGTTCCCCATTTCCACAGAGACTGCTTACTTCTTATCTGTCTCTCAAACTCACCCTGGAAAGTAAACCAGCAGCTCATTTACCTCTGTTTAGCTTTCCACTCGCCCCATCACTTCAAGAGCAGAAGCAAATAAATACACAGACGTATAAAATTTGGAACTTTAGAATAATGTAAATACATACAGCGACTGTAAATGCTGCATTACGTACACACGCCGCTCCCAGCGTGTGTTTACTTGGACTTTTGCTTTCCTGTGTGGTTTTTGTCATGTGATGTTTTGGTGGCCAAAACATGTCACATAAAGCACAGATGGATTGAGAAATCATGCAAGCCTCAGAGGTAGTGGTGGGTAACGCGTAAAATTTAGGTTTATGCGTCTTTTTATTAGCAGAAATAGTGTGCCCACATTTTCAGCATACACAAATATTTTTGTATCATGATAAACAGTATTAAACCAATGGAAATTGTATGTTAAGAATAACTGGTGCAGAAAACATTGCCCAGTCAAAGCAGAGGTCAAAGCACATTTCAATCATTTAAAAACCAATTTAATCAGGAGAGGTTGGGTTTTAAATACAAAGCATTGACAAAAAACAACTAATGAAGACGGTTTGAAGGGTTTTATAAGGAGGTGAAGCTTCTTTGAGGCAATTCGTGTATGGGAGTGGTGAATAGCAAATTTTTTTTAGGGCTTTCAAAGTTACCGCGATTATAACGCATTAATGCAAATTTGTTTCGGAAAAAAAATATTGGCATTGTATGTTTCTGCAAACAACGGATACGTGAATGTGGACATTTTTTGCATTCGGGACGGAGCAAATGACGTTGTCCAACAAGCGATGCACAGAGCAAGTGATGTAGTATAAAGAGCGACCGTTGCTGTGATATTATAACGAGTATAACAAACAAGAAAGCCCACTAAGGGCGGGTGGGAGGGATGGTGGTGGATGAGTAAAACAAACACAGACTTTTAGCCAGGAGGCCACTGTTCGTGTCCCGTGTGAAATGTGTGTGTCATGTTACGTTGTTAGGTTGCGTCTTTAGGTTGCGTTTTTAGGTTGTGTTGTTACATTACGTTGTTACGTTATTATTTTAACACAAACCATGATTTTTTTCTAACCTTAACAAAGGAGTCTTGTTGCCTAAACCTAACCAATTGTTTCACAACGTTAACCATGTGGCATTGTATTTAGAAAATGTGTTATTTTTAAATGGAGTACCTGCATGCAGCTATTCTTTACAGACAGCATTGTAATTTACTGCTGGAAAGAAAAGCATTTCTTTCACAATAAAGGCTGGCCTACTAATTCAAAAAATACATTCAATGCAACAAATTACATTTTTTCATTCATAATGAGAAATGAAAAAGTGGTGATCATTTGATCAAACTGTAGATGTAGCTGGCTGCTCATCCATCTCAGTAGAAGCAGAAGAAGTCGCAGGCGTCTTTAATTGCTCTGAAGAAGCACCTTAATCAGCCGTTGTTCTCAGGATGGACGTCCAACCTCTTCGGTGTTCTCCTCTGCTTCTACAGCCAGGGAGACTGTTGTACTCTCGACACTGCACTGGATGATCTCAGGTCCTGTTATCAGACAACAGGGAGGCTGCTGACGGACTTCAGGTGTCACCCTCTTCAGTGTCCATCATCTCTATGCAGATGTCGGCAGGGGAGCTCTGAGGGAGACTGGGAGCAGAGAACGGATGCTGCAGAACCTCCAGGGGGATTGATGCGCTGGTCAGCGTCCAGCTGCAGCATCCTTTTGATCAGGTCCACCAACAGACGCTGATCGCTCTGCTGTCCTCCGCTAATCAGCTGCTCGAGGTCATCAAGACACGTGAGCTTGGTGGTATCTTGTGTCCTCAGCGTAGAGCCCCGTGTCGTACTCAAAACTCCTCTGGCGTCTTGAATCTCCAGTGCTGCCTCGCTGTTGCTTTCGTACTGGAAATAGTACCTCGCCACGGTCCAGCACATAGTCACCTGGCTGGCCCTGAAGTCTCTATGATGAAGCTCAGCACATCATAGTCCATCTCCCCCAGGGTAGAGGGGTTACCCTGTAGCCAGCTCTGCAGCTACAGGGCCCAGAGACCACATATCAATGGCCCTCATTAAAAGGAATGTGTAGCGTGACCTCTCGCGCTCTGTACCAGGTGGTCTACAGACAGAGGCCAAGCAGCAAATGCAGGACACGCCAGGTTAAATCAATCAGTTTGACTTCCGGTGGCTGCTGCGGCGGTTCACAACCTTTTTCTGGTTTGAGGTCAGCACGCACAATTCCAGTGGAGCTCAGGGGGTCAGTGGCTGTAGCCAGCTTGTGCACAATGGGTCGCAGCTCTGTCGTGGGAAGACTCCGATTGCGTCATTCCTCCATGTAATCCAACAGGCTTTGATCCAGGAGCTCAAAGATAAGACAGGTGAAGATCCTTGTCAAAGAAAAAGCCATTCCAATTTACGATGATGCAAGTATCTGGATACAGACACCGCAGCTGCTTCCAGGATGCCAATTTCCATCCTTGCCTGTTGACCGACATGACTGAGAAACATTTTGTTTGTGACTGGCATAAGAGGAAGTACCCAGGTAAAAAACATATTATGACACAACACACACACACACTGAGTTTTAAAGTTTGCAAGTGATCCCATTAAGCCAGCTTTCATTGCAGAAATTAGAAGCGCCAGTAGGTCGCAGGTTCAGGTTCCATGCCTCTGTGTGTGCTGTGGCCTGTTTGTGTTCTTTGGATAAGCCTTGCACTCCCTCCAGAGAGAGGAAATCAACAAAAACAAATGAGGAAAGGCTTAAGAGTTCTTATTGATTGGAATTAATAGCTAATGACGTCACGGGCAGAAATAACAAACAAAGACTTTATAATATGATTCAGCTGGTTTTAAACTAATCAGCAGAGTAGGAGTTTTAATTATTAGTCATAATGTATGTTTATGAGTTATGGTGTGTGTAGTATATGTACCTTATGGATGTGTATTTTTCTAAAGAAAGAATGGAAACTTAATGAATTGTAAAAATTGTGCGTTATGTGTTGGTTATTTGCAAATTCTTGTCTTGCCTAAGGTCCTTGGAAGTCTTACTGTCCCAATCTCTCTTTTGTCAGTGATCTACAAATTAATTACCCCGTATGCAGTCCCATTCTCTCTTTCTCCACCACCCACATTAACGAATTTTATAGCCGTGGCTTTTAGATATATAGTGCTTTCTTTGGTTCCGTTCCCATCTAAGTCTTGCTTATTTAAAAGCCGTACAAGCCTCATACATTACCTGCGGAGTCCTAACATTATGTCACCATGGGATCGGGGTTCTGCTCCTGCACTTAAAAGCCCCCTGATGACTGACAAAGACATAATCAAACTAACTCTGAGGAAAAACACGGCCCGCCCTCGCTCTGCGCATGTACTGCACAGTGCAAACACACACTGTAGATGTGTGTGTTTAAGATAAAAGCTATATTTTGAGCATTTTTGCACTTTGGCAGCCCCGAGTGGTGGTAAGGAGAACTGTTGGAAGGCTTCATAACACTTTGAAAACTACAAATTAAGCGATGGGAGTGTACAATTGCGTACAATGGTCCCAACTTTTTGGCTTTTATCCATTTTAAAGTAAGACGCTGTCTACCTCCAGTCCCTTTTCACTGGTTCTTGAGTCTGTGTGTTCTTTGAGGTAAATCAACTTCCCAGTACGAAACACTTGAATCGCCCTTCTTAAAATCATTAGGTCCTAAAAGTTGTAAAATGCACTAATATCCGAATCCAGAATTATTAACCTTCCTCCGTTCATGTGAATGGGGCCGAGACCGGGGCTGGAGCGAGGCTTGGAGGTTGGGGTTAAAGGAACGCTAGTGTTCTTGCACCATGGGCCCAATGGATGCGGAAGATCGCCGGAAGATCCGTGTAATGTTATACTCGTAAGTCAAACTTTTTTTTGCTTCATGGGCCACTGAGCAAATCATAGGAATAAACGCGGCCCCGCTTCTGATGCTGTATTCAGTTTTTTTTAACATCCATGGTCCAGCCTAAAACGCATTCCCAGAGTTTTCAAACTAAAAATGGGGTGTTTAGTGGTGGGTGTAGACTTAGTGGTTTTGAATGAGCTGGTGAAAAGGCAGTTGAAAACAATCCCAGATGACTATTGTTTCTTCATTAAACATGCTGAAATGGGACAACTGTTACATACTACTAAACCTCATCAATAAGTCACTGTTAATAGACAATGCCCTCTAAGTATCACCAATCCATTGTCCCATTGACTTTCTTCCTTGCAACATCGAATATTGTTGGAGCACTAACCCTGTTGTATATAATACGGGCAAAGAGGCAATCCATTAAAGGGAAGACGCTCCTGAGCATATGTTAGAGGTCCCATCAGTTTTTCAGCAAAATCATACTGCACAAAATGCTGACTGACCAAGGAATGTGGTAGAAAGAATATGCCAGAGGCTGAATCAGCCACCATGTCCAGGCCAACTGTCTGACCAGAGGCAGTTTGTCTCATGAGTTGTTCTGCGTTTATTTCTACATGCCAATTAAATACAGTATAGTTAGCTCAGCAATAACAAACCTCACTCGTTTCTTTTTGCACTGGTTTTATAGACCATGACAAAATTTGTTTTTTTTATATCACAAGTACACACTGTAACCACTGGACACAGAAATGCATTGGCTTGGCGGTTTGTAGCTCCTCAAGGAGAGCAGTGAAGCTGTTTGCCCAGCGCTAAAGCCGTCCGGGTGGTCCTGTGTGAGGTTTTCTGGGAAAACTTGTTGTCCCCTCTGTCACTGGTGCATGGCTTAGGCTAAGTTGAAAGACTTGCAGCAAGAGTAGTATGAGATAATATTGCTCAAAGTCACACTCATTACATTGTGGCTTTGTGTTACAGATGGCACAGAATTAAAAGTTATATCACTTTTGTGAAGCTGGTTAAAAAAGTCCATTTGATGCTACAGTCCCAGTTTATATCTTCAAATCAGTCAGTGGAATTTTAATACATTTGTGTAGTGATACCTACTGTATTGGTTGAACTAATTGCTCTGGTCCTTACATATATAACGCTAATTATATAAAGCTAAACCTTTAGCATATCCTTATCTCAAGAAAGTTTGAGACAAGATCAGTATTTCATCAAATGTGTACAAAAATATGTTCTAACAGGAACGATAATGTGGCAGAACAGAATATGATTTTAGGTGGAGTTCTTATAACTAAAACGATAAATCTTGCTATCACCTTTAGGTTTTGATAAATCAATGTCAAGATACTTTTGCAAAGTTCACAAATTTATAAAGTTGTAAAGTCCAAGTCAGTATTTTTTAAACGTCATTAAAACTTAACTACATAAAAGACTGATTCAGTCAAGCTCATAGACTGTATATAAGAAGTGTAGTCACTGTGACGTCACCCATTGGTTTGTGGACTGTCGTTTTGAAGCCTCGAGTTTGGCATTCTGACCGTCGCCATATTGTTTTTTATGCAACCAGAAGTGCCACGAGAGGATGGTGCTAACTACAACCGAATACTGAAAAAGTTTGTATGCAATGAAAATGTTACAATTAGCTTTTATGAACTGAAAACACACTGTAAAAGGTTTAAAGTTCTCAGACGAAAACATGGACAACTCCCAGACCTGACAACGCCGTGGTAGCGACCTGTTAATCACAAAGTAGTAGCCCTCAAGCATCCCCTGCTTTATGGTCTATTTGACTCTAAATGGGACCATAATTTACTAAATGAACATCATGCTGTATTAAAAAAGACTTGAAACTAGCGATTGAGACCATAAACTCATGTTTACAATGTTTACTGAGGTAATAAATCAAGTGAGAAGTAGGCTCATTTTCTCATAGACTTCTATACAATCAGCCTTCTTTTTGCAACCAGAGGAGTCGCCCCCTGCTGGCTGTTAGAAAGAATGCAAGTTTAAGGCACTTCCGCATTGGCTTCACTTCTCAGAACTGAAGGTTGCCCCAGTGTGTCAAACTTGACTTCAAGTCATGTGAGTTCTCATCCATGATGCAAGAAATTCCTGAAGAAGTAAATATTTGTTTGTGCTCCAACTGTTAATCCTAATGCAAACCATCCAATATCCATGCCAACTTGAAGGCAGGGAGACGGTGAGACCAACTCAGCTTTTTCCTCTGTCAACACACACACACACACACATATATGTGCACACTACGTGCACATGCATGTACACACCGTCTCCTTGAGCCCCTGTGCTGAAACAAGAACCTCTGGCTGTCATCACAGCACTGTGAAACAAATTAGTCCAATGATTAATGGAAGGGAATTAGAGCCAGCAGATCATCCTGCGTGAAGATGGGACACCCAGTGTAGAACAGCATGTGGTTTACACACACACATTTTCATCACTAAACTTGTGAGGACCTATGTTTTGGCAGTATTCATTTCTTCAACCCCGAACCATGGTGTTAACCTTCACCACTGCACATCAACGCTAAATGTTAATTACCTCATTTTATGAGACAAACATAAGAGAGAAAGAAAACCCTTTCTTTACATATACAGAGGTATTTCTATTACAAATTGATCATAATGTGACAGAGGAAACCTCCTGCTTCAATACTAAGGAGTCACACATGTATACACAAGAATGTGTCCTTATAGACCATAAATATATATATTAACAACACTTACAACAAATGTTGCGTCTAACAGTAGCACAAGTAGAGAAGTGTCAGAAAGTTAGCAAAACTGACTGTGATGTCCGTTACACAGAAATATCGACCTAAGTTGCTAACATGAGCTAACATAGCCACTGTAAGCTATTGTCATACTAGACCAAGTAAGGCTGTAGCAGTGATTGTATTACATTGAGCAATGTGCGTTTTATTGCTTATAAACGATTAACCTTTGTAAGGTAATATGTAATTTACACTAATAATTTGCAAGATAAGAGAATGTGTTTCATCTTTACAAAGATACATCAGTCATGTTTCCATTCAGTTAACAAGCAAATTTAAAAGATAGGTGTCGGTGACGTTGAAAGCTAGCAATAATTTGAAAGTAGCATTGCTTCAGGAGCTCAGTCTAATACTTTTTAGTCTAATGTGTTACTTGCAAAATTGTGCAAAAAATATATGTAACAACGGATAATGTTCCACTTTAAACCCCTGTGGTGTAATGTCCAAAATGTCAAATAGTCCTAATAGCAACTGCATAGGACCACACTCTAGATTGAGGAATTAGATTCATCTAAGAACTGCTAAAACAAATGTGAAAATGATATGTTACTTTTCATACTGAGGAGTTTTTAGCTGTAAGGATAGTAGCCTTCTGATAGCCTTTGGTGGCTCTCTGCCAAGGGTAGTGGAGTTTTTAGAGGAGTGCATAAGTCAAATTGTGAAAACAACCCTGATTAGATTTTACAGCACAGTACATAGCAAAAAACACATCAATCCTACAGTGCTGAAGCAGCTGACAATCAGTCCCACGCTGAGTTTTCAGTGTGGCTAACACCCACACACTTGTATGTTTCCTTTGTGCCTATGGCAACACATAACTTCTTTGATAAAGACTAGCTTTGGATGGTGACCAATGAGGCTTGAGTACTGATCAATGCAACCGTTGGATTTATACTGAAATCATCAAATGGAGCAAAAGAAAACCTTGATTAGCATATTTGTCTTCACTCAGCCAACACAATGAAAAAAGGCATTCATTACGCAGAGTAGGGATGTCACCAATACCAGAAATTTAGTGGCCGATACCAATAGCAGTGAATTCCACGATTCTCGATACCAATTGGATACATAGGTAAAAAACAAAAGTAAAATAATAAATCCCATGTACTTCAATATACAGTACATTCCTTTATTACCGTTGCATACTGGTTTTGTTATGAACTTAACAGGTCATAATTCCCTCTCTATTATCTATTTTATATGCTGTGAAAAACAGTCGCCTTCCAAACAAATATATTTATTCAAGTTTCTCACCAAAAAACTACATTTTTACAAGATTACATTTGAAACACATCATGATAATGTTAAATTTACCTTCACCCAATACTCATTTTCGCATCATAATGTAAAACGGCACCTCCCGTGTTGAAATTGGGCTGAACGAGAGCTAGTTACGTTAGCTATTAGCTCCTTGCAGGACTGTGCTGCTTACCGACTGCTAACAGCTAATGTAAATAGCTCTCATCCTGACGATTTCAACACAGATTTGTTGTTTGCAATGCAGCATTATCAATAAAAAAATAGGGTGCATCCCTGGACGTGTTGATAGTGAGTTTAAGGCATCCCAAACACATTTTCTATTGTTTCCCGGGACGCCGGGGCAACCGGTAATCTCGGCCCTGACGGTACCTGCGGTACTGTAGAGAAACTAGTTCCGTCACATTCTCCGACTTTTTGGCATCGACTTGGTACCGGAAGTAACGGTTCTCGTGACATCCCTAAAGCAGAGAATACTGAGGTATAAGAGTCAGGAATGAAGATATTGGGGTGATGACCGTAGTATAGATAAATTACATTAGAGCAAAGGCAGGTTTGGGCCGATGAATAAAGCTAAATGACACGCTGGGCCTCGTGCAGGAAGTGATATATGATCAAATTTCCTGTTTTTTTTTGTTTGGATCCCACGATTTGTTCTTAATTTACCCATTGATTTCCGGGATCCACCAATGTTTTCTATTCCAACTTGCGTAAGAGAATTGTCAGGTGTGGCCAAGAGCACTCTTATTTGACAGAACTGTAGTTCTCAGATCTCAGGATCTCAGATAATTATCCAGGCAGTAAACACGGTTACTGACTAAATATGAGGTCAAATGTGGCCTTTCATCAACTGAATAAAACTCATATCAGCCACTTACGTCATCCTCTGTAAATTTGTTCTTCATTAGAAAGGGCGGTAACTGTATACCCAGAGTTTTTCAAGCATTAAATAGTGTGGTTTGGTTAAGGCTGCCTTACAGAAATACAATAAAGTTTATTACATTGACGAGTAGGACATTCTGGGATAACATGAAGTACTTTTCACTGACTTTAGAATGTCAGTGGGAAATTACGTCTGTCAGCGTTAACTCAAATTTGTTTTAACGCCTGTAATTTCTTTACACATTAACGCAATCGATCTTTCGAAGATTGTAGTGGGCTCTTTTTTAAAGCTAGAGTGAAGATACTGGTATCATAAACTAGAAAATGTAATGAATCCATTGGTACCAACCATGTCATACTAGCTTTTCTCAAAGGAGGTTAAATAACGCTCTGAACTTGCACTACATTTGGGCGAGTAAAAACTGTCATGGCCTTTTTCAAAGGGATGAAAATGGGTTCTATGGGTACCCAGGAGTCTACCCTTTACAGACCACTTTATGATAATCATGTCAAGTCATAGTCAAGTCAGCACACTGACACACTGACAGCTGTTGTTGCCTGTTTGGCTGCAGTTTGCCATGTTATGATTTGAGCATATGAGCATTTATCATTTATGCTAAATGCAGTACCTGTGAGGGTTTCTAGACAATATTTGTCATTGTTTTATGTTGTTAATTGATTTCCAATAAATATATGCATACATTTGCATAAAGCAAGCCTATTTTTCCACTCCCATGTTGATAAGAGTTTTAAATACTTGACGAATCTCCCTTTAAGGTACAATTTAACAGATAAAAAATGTGCGATTAATTTGCGATTAATAGCACATTAAATATTTTAATCGATTAACAGCCCTATGGGAAATACAATCATAAATCCAACAATTTCTGCTGTCTGTTTTCAGACTCACCCTGACAATGCTCCTGCAAAATGGGCAGCAATGTTGTTGGAGAGAGTCAAATACCTCTTTGCCAATACCACAGATTAGTCAAACCTAAAAGGGAAATGAGACTGATTGGAGAGAAGAGCTAATTAGATTAGAATTATTTTTCATTAACGTCATTAGTGCGGCGGATTAAGAGTGGAAACTATACAGTGGCGAGAATAATGCTTTCAACGTGCTCTCTGCTATGAGCTGGCAGCATTCGACACCAAAGTAAAGAGATATCCTTTTCAGAAAATTAGCCACTGGAAGCGATAGTCACCAGAACAAATATTGACCAGCAAGTTGGATAAGTGATAGGGGGGGAAAGAAAAAAAATACATTGTGAACTTTTACACCACATGCCGATACTCTCCATCCTCTTTGTGTGTTGAACCAAGCAGGAATGACCAGCGCGGTTTCCCCCTCAACATTTACTCTGGAGCGAGTATACCAATTATTTTTAATGGAGCTGAAAAAGAATGGCGCAAGGAGCTAGTCAGCAGCGGAAGGCATAAATTGCCTGCAGTGCAGGATGACCTCATACAGGAAGCTGCGGCCCTCTTCTTCCCCTTCAGTGGTCTGAAAGTGATGGGTGATGGGATATGAGGCGGGCCGACGGGAGGTTTGGATCTGCACGCGGTGGGGCTGCAACGAGCACTTGGACTGACCCGTGTGCCGCAGATTGACAGGCGAGGGGAGCTGCAGATGTCTCACCTGTCATGAGGCAGATCGCTAACACGGTGGACGGTGACGGATGGAAGAAGGGATGCATGGGTGGAAGGGAGAAAGAAAGGAACTGTGAAAGAGAAAAGGTTGAAAAAGGGGATTTGAAGAGGAGCAGAGGAGGAGAAGAGTTAGAAATGTGAGGAGATTCTTGGTAGAAAAGGAAATAAAGGCAGGAGGGCAGAGAGTGGAGGGATGTAGGGTGAGAGGCCTCAGTCCCTCTGTAGCTAGAGTGGATGTAACCTAACCAGCAAGAGCAGTTAATGACATTTTATATAACTATTAAGCAATTATTGAATACACAAAGCCTTTTTATAGCATCCGAGAACCGCGCACGTTGGGGACTCAAACAGCGGAGGGATTAAAAAAAAATAGTAATAATAAAATCATTCTAACGTCCGGGCCAAAACCTACATTTTCATTTGGCAAAGCAGTCACGCTTGGGCATAATCCCGAGCGCACCTCAGGTTTCATATGTGACTGGGGTTCGTCCGCAGTGGCCTCGGCTAACTCTCTTTAACAGGTACTGAGCTCTCCGCGGGCTCACTCAATGAGGCCATATAGCAGACCCCACTCTGGCTGCTGCTTTCCTCCCCTCCAGGCTCCCAGTAGAGCTCACACAGTGGAGAGAGAGACACTCGTGTGTACAGGAGATGGAGTCAAGCTGCCGACGAGCTCGCAAGTCTGAGGCAGGATGTTGAAGAGTCCGTGTGGCGAGGGAGTATGCAAGCTGGGCAGAAGAGACCAGTCTTTGGGGGATGAATCTTAGGGGTGGGAAAAAAAGGATTCAACCATGTACCTCGCGATTTCTTTTTTTTGTGATTTTGAAATTTGTAAGTACTAGAATTGATATATTTGCATCATTTGCGTCTCTGCGAAGGTAGAAGGACGTTAACTCTGCTTTTATTGTTTTAGTCAGAATAACGTGACGTCCTATCCGTTTCCGTATCCGTCACCCAAAAAAAAAAACGCAGCAAGCCGAAATAACAAAGCAGAAAACGGCGGAAGTCCGCATGGATACGATCTGCAACCCTCACATTTTACGTTCAAAGTGTAAACAACACATATACGGTAAAGTAATGGAAACACTTCGGTTTCACACATTGCCAGGAAAAGCAGAGCTAGACATCACGGCTAAGAGCTGCATACTAACTTTGTCATGGGCAGGAAACGTGGTTCAATCGGGCCAACACTAGAACTGTAAAAGCACCAATATACTGACATTTGTGTTAAATGCATTGAACGGCCCCGATGGAGCTGACCATGGATGTATAAAGACAACGGAGCTGACGGGAAGAGGTAGCGATGAACTTGGAGAAGTTAGAGGAAGTATACACGTGTGACTACTTCAGGTTTTCGAAATAAGGTGTTGACAAAGGGAAGCTGTGTATACAAAATACTATATGGAAATAAGATTAACCAGAAGTATAAAACATTACATGTCCTTATAAAAATCCCACTAATTTGTAAGGGAAATTGTCTTTATTCTTGATTTTTGGTTGCTGGAAAAATAAATATATGATGCCTGACAATGACTGATATATTTGATCTTCGATATGAGCTATGGGGTATGACACACGTGCAGTGTAACTGGAGCTGCAGTCGTGGCGTTGCTATGGGCTTCATTTTGCCGTGTGCAGATGGGATTTACCGTGCATGTGTTGTACCCCAAAGATATGAAGCGTTGATGACGCGTGACATCTCCTCTTTCCATCCTCCTTTGGTCTGCAGAGCCCTGAAGCCCCAACTTGCTGCTGCAGTGAGCGCTGTTCGCTTGTTTATTCAAAGTTTATTAATACTGAAAGTGTTGCATGTCCAAATTGCACCATCTTTGACACTGCACGTCCTTGGATCCCAAACAATATACCCGCAAAATGTGAAGTACACACATACACAGACACACACACATACATACAAACAGACCGACACAGTCCTTGCTTTATAGTTAGATGAGATGATCTCTTCTGATTAGCACTTCAAGTTTTGGTCAATAAAATTGCAGAAATTGACAGTTTGTGCTACATGTACACAAGCATATATTGAAACTCTGAGTCTCAGGATTATTATTGGAGGTCTTCGTTTTCTTTTGGAGGAATAAATGGTGAAGGGTACGATAAGGTTTAAGTTGAGATATTAGGACAAGAATCATAAGTAAGTAACTTGAGTCAAAAAGCTCTTTCTCAGCTTGGCAGTGTATATGCATAACCATTTCATAATGCCATAATGGCCTTGTGGGCATTCTTTACTATCATTATGGTTACTTCAGCGCTGTCAGTGTTTCTTGACACGACCACATCAGAGCCGCTCACATGATCACATGTATTATCGGCACGTTAAACAACACCTCCAGAACTCTGTGTCTAATTCTAGCTCGAAACCGTAACTGGCAAACTGTAAATCATTTATTTAGGTAAATACCGACTATTTGCTCTTGGACCGTTTCCGAATGTTTATATGCTCCTGAATTAGCAAGTGAGTGTCGCAATGGTATTAATCACCAGGCTTTTTTTTCTTGCCAGCGGAACGAAGTTGTCAGTTAAAATGTGGGAGCCGAGCCGGGACTGCCGCAGATCTCAGTTATATTTACTCTCTCTACAGTAGCGCCATGGGACCTGCTGTGAAAGCAACCTCTGTCTAATCAGGAGAGAATATTCTGGATCACTTAGCGTTAATATTTCATCTGCCTGCCACCAGTGCGCAGGATGTTATGGTCAAAGGGATCCCCTCATGACTCATGATGCTCCTTCATCTACACTGATTAATGAGGAAATTTAAATGTCAATAATTGCTGCCAGTTGCTTATTAGTAAAGCATATAAAAGTTCAGATTCAAGTTCATGTCAATGTTCTTTTAATGATAATCATAATATACTGGGCACAATAGTTAAGTCTGTTAATAACCATATGAAACACAGTGGGATGTAAGTGGGGTGTAAAAACACCAGAGGATCATCATTCCTCTCTAG
This sequence comes from Sebastes umbrosus, assembly GCF_015220745.1. Lineage (NCBI taxonomy): Eukaryota > Metazoa > Chordata > Actinopteri > Perciformes > Sebastidae > Sebastes > Sebastes umbrosus. The sequence goes on from NC_051288.1 coordinate 5,126,999, forward strand.
GCTAAACTTTATATAGTGTCGGCCTTGTATATTGTTTCTAAATGACTGCATATTTCATGCTTTTCTGAGCAGGTTTTACAGCTTAATACTGATTGTGGCTTTTTAAATGCTCCCCCAAAATATGAGTGTGTGCTTTTCAGGTCATGTATATTATGCTGAATGCCTCGCGTGTTCCATTAAAAAAAAAAAAAAAATGAGAAAAAAGAGCCACATTCATCAGAAGAAAATAACATATAATTCAAGTCACATTTTCATTATTTACAGAAAAGAAATCAGAGTTATTCTGCGGAACAAGGTGCACCTATACATGTCAAAGAAATACAGGAAAAAGGCAACTAAAAATAACTGCAAAACCAAATCATAATATTTTTCTCAGGGCACTGTACATGCACGTACGCGTGACTGGCTGACACAAGGAAAATAGACAAGGATGATTTTTAGAAGTATTTTCTTAAGACCTCACTCCATTTCCCGTGAAAATATTGTATCGAGTACACGGAGGTAAGTACATGAAGTAGGAGTGAGGAGCAGAGAGGTCAGAATGGGTGGGGGGGGGAGTGTAAGATACCTTGGGGAAGTAGAGAATGCTGTTCAAGAAGTTGGAGACAATATCTGTTTATCTGCTCATTAACAGCAGGGATAAGAGATACAGCTGATTTAGCATTTATATTATAGGCACTATATAAACAATTCAAATGGTTTATAAAACGCTGTAATAGTTTAGTGTTACAGTGGTCAGCAGATATAAGGACATACATGTACAACTCCTGCATCGTATCTGTTTGTAAAAGCAGGTAATAAATGACTAACAATGTAACTTATAACTTATAACAAAGTTGTAACTGTATAAAATATCTTCATATTTTATATGAATATGAAGTATGACGTGCATTTGTTGTAAAATTACTACTAATACTAAGGTCAAGAATGAACCTTTGAGCTCAACATGATGAGTTTTGACCCCATTTATTAACAGTTTACAATAGGGATGCACCAATACCGTATCGGATATCAGGCCGATACTGACTCAGATAGCTGGATCGGGTATCGTGTCAATGGGGCCGATCTATTCAATTCAATTCTGTTTATATACTGGAATTTGACTTCCTGTTTGAGTTTAAGTTAAAAGGGTTGACACTTGAATTGTAATTTCTGTTCATTTTGAAGATTTTTTTCAAAGCTGCTAGTGTACGATTTATTATTTTAATAATAAATAACAATTCAGTTAATTTATATTGAATTGTTTTTTTTATACATTATGTTTTACAAGTTCGTAAAGCACTTGGTTGGCAACCTCCGGGTCTGAAAAGTGAAGCCAATGCAGAAGTACATTAAACTTGCATTCTCTCTAACAGCCAGCAGGGGGGCGACTCCTCTGGTTGCAAAAAAGAAGTCTGATTGTATAGTATTGTTATTGTATAAGTCTATGAGAAAATGAGCCTACTTCTCACTTGATTAATTACCTCAGTAAACATTGTAAAACATGAGTTTATGGTCTCAATCCCTAGTTTCAAGTCTTCTTCAATACAACATGACGTTGATTTAGTAAATTATGGTTCCATTTAGAGTCAAATCGACGATAAAGCAGGTTATGTTTCAGGGCCTGGCTACCTCTTGATGACAGGTCGATACCATGGTGTGTCCCCAGACTGGGAGTTGTCCGCGTTTTTATCTTTCAGCTATTATCTTTTCACAGTGTGTTTTCAGTTCATAAAATTAATTGTAACATTTGGTCCCCAAAAAAATTTCTTATTCAGCGTGCGGTTGTACTTTGCTCCACCCTCTCGTATCACTTCTGGTTGCAAAAACCCAACATGGTGACGGCCAAAATGCCAAACTCGAGGCTTCAAAACAGCAGTCCACAAACCAATGGGTGACATCACGGTGACTACGTCCTCTTCTTATATACAGTCTATGACAGCATGCAAGCAATGTTTAAGTCAGGCCTGATGTTGCCTTACACATAATCAGTCGTTCATTCATTTCTTATACACCAGTTTCAGATGCTTCAGAGTGGAAGTTATAACTGTTGACAAATTAAACACTTCAATTAGTTTAACACAATGTAATAGAGTTGTAAACAGATGTAAGGACATTTAAGTCTCTATATTCTGTTATATTCAGAATGGAGATCCAAATTACATCAAATGAAGATGTATCGTGAGGACAATATTGATTTTTTATGTACTGTATCATGCAAAGCTGGCATTTGCACATTGTAGCTGTCCACCATCATTTAGGAGCAAATAGCCCCTGATCTGATTATGGTTGAGTCAGTGGTGTCGACTCCCCACAGCTATATTACAGTAATTTTGTGCTGTGGGGTATTAGAAACTGTCTTTTCCTACATATTTTAACCGTTGCAAAAGGCCACAAAGCAAGAGCCAAGCTATCAGCCGTGTTTATAAAACAGCACGTACCTGGCGGGCAGCGCTGCCATTCATTCTGACAACTCAGCCGGGACAAGACTGATGGAGTGCTGACAGTGTGGATGGATGGGCGCGGAGGGAGAGGAAGGAAAAGAGAGACGGAAGGCGCGGAGGCTGGCACTGCCAGATGGGTGGAGAAGAGGAGAGGGATGAAGGTGTGTAAACTGGCAGCGACGGACAGATGGAAAGTGCGATGTGGGGTTTGCGCAAGGTGGGTCAGTAAAGGAGAGTATAATGGGGGTGTAGGTTGATGGCGATGGTCGTCCCGCGTGCCACGGGCCTCCCCTGCTCCAATGATAACTTGCGGTTTTCGAAGTGTTCCTCGGAGCCACAAAGAGGCCTAAGAAATGCCCGGCACTTGGCAAGCGGCGGACTGCTCCATCACAAACAGGGACCTGGGACCCTCACTCTCGAAGAAGGAAATGTCTCTAAACCATATACCACCCAGTTTACTCTGGCACCGCTCTGGAAACCAAGACTTTTATATGCATAGCTTTAACATCGGCTTTTGGAAACGGAGCAGATGATGGACGAGGGCGGAAAGCTACCTGCTGGTAAAAGGAACACCGGGCTTGTAAAAGGGCACGCATTACCCTTCGTTTGTGACTTGTAATACCAATTAAAGGATTTGGGAATCAAACATGGCGAGTTTAGTCGGTGCGTTTGTTCTCGTTCGGCCACTCTTTCGTTCCGTTTTGATCCCGGCGAGGCCATAACTTGCATCTCTGGTTTGTGCTTAAAACGGTCCAGAACACGACATTAATACCACAGATCACTAATACCACTGTAAGGAGACAAAATGGGCCCTGTTGGGGTCCGGTATAAGCCCCTCACGACTGAGGAGGAAAGTAATATAGCCTACCTAGAGTTGATGTGTATGTTCTTCTGGGATCTGCTTATCGAGTCATGTAGTTGCCAGTTTTTGGAATCTAGAATAAATGTATGGGACTGTGCTGCCACATCCATAATGTTTTTCTTGACATAAGTCTAGAACACAGATTTAAAGGGTTAAGGTTATAAGTCTGGACCAAGGTTTCTTGTTATTCTTTGACCCTTTCAATTTTTGCTCAAAAAAGACTTTGAGAGCATCCTTTCACTTCTCCTTTTCTTGCACATTTCATTTATTTGTGACCATTTGCAAACATTGGGATGTTTGGAAATGATGCAAGCTGTTCCTTTGATTATTTTATTGATCTACTTTCATGAAATTGTGATTCTAGTTCTTCTTCCTGACTCAACGCTGTGCTCCCAACTTCACAAAGTCCATTAAAAAAGTCTTGGAGAGGTCAAGATCAGGTCCTCCCATTGTCAAAGTCAATCTGTAACAACGATCCTCGTCTAACACCTTCAACTTCCTGTCGCAACTATCATTTTCCTTAACCCCACCACCATCTCCTCCTCCTTCTCCACCGTCCCTCCCCCGCTTTCACCTCCTGCATTCCCTGACCTAATCCATCCTAAGTGTTTACAGATTTTTTCAAAAGGGGGTCAGCTGGTCTTTCTCAAACAAGCCCATCTAAACAGATTAGTGGCAGTGGTAGCACCAGAGTTTAGAGAAGCATGTTAAGTGTAGGGTTTGTTAGATTGAAACCTGTGCTGGTAAAATTAGAGTTAGGAAAATGAGCAGTAAATACTTTTACATTCTTTGACAGATAGCAAATATTGCATTGCTCCATCCTAAAATCAGCATGCTGACATGTCCACAGTGGCAATATCCTGACGTTCACCATGCAAGTTTAGTATGTTAGCATGCTAAAATTTGCTAATTAGCACTAAACACAAAGAACAGTTGTGGCTGATGAAAGGAAATGTCATTACTTTGTGCAGGTATTTGGTTATAAACCAAAGTATTGGACAAATTCAAATTTTTACCCAATCATGTTACTTGGTCAGGAGGTAAAACTAACAAACTGTCAAGAACCTGAATGTTCAAATTTCATGACTTTGATCAAACCTCATGGTGGGGACAAAGTAAAACTCAGCGGATCACTGAAGTCACTGAGGTTCATCCTCATCCATAAAAATCTGAACAAAATTAACCTCCAATCCATCTAGCAGATGTTGCAGTATTTCACTGGATAAATCTGCATTCACATGGAATCAGGCAGATGGTAGACAGCAGACAGACAACACCTTCTGGATGGCACGGGAAAAACAAACAGTTCGACAGAATGGCAGGACGGCAAAACAAAACATGCATGACTGAATAAAATATATGAAATAAAATTGTTTAATCTCTAAACTTTTATGTCATTATTCTAGTAATGCATGTAGCTATAAAATGCAGCATTCTATTGCAAACTTAAACAACTTCCTCCTTGTTTGAGGGAGCTATGTAACATGACATTCTACCGTCCTGCTCTCGTCCACTAAAACGACATTCGGTTTGCCTGATTCCATGTGAATGCAGAATTAGTCAAAAATGTTACCTGTTGGTAGCACTAGATCCTCTGAGAACCGTGAATGTCTGTAGAAAAGTTCATGTTAATCCATCCCATTTTAAATGTGATATTTAAGTCTGGACCAAAGTGATGGACAGACTGACCACGAATTCCATCCCCCGCCATGCAGCTAGCATGGCTAAGAAAGGCATTATAGTGTTCAGCCAGCATTTAACAGTGAAATACAAATGATTGGTAAAGAAAGAAGGGGAACGGTGCACAACCATAACTCCAGAACTCAATGCAATCTTTTCATCTTCAATTCTAGAAATTATGAAATTTTGCACATCTTGCGATAAAGCATTGAAGAAAGGAGGGCAACGGTGCACAACCACAACTATACAGTATTGTATGTATAGTGTCTAAGACAGGTGTTTTCATACAGCAAGCAATGTGAAAATGAGTGTAGATTCTGCACTCATGAGTGGAAGAAGGTACGATGTGCCAAGGTGTCGAGCCCTAGAATTTGAAAAATAGAGATTGCATCAGAGTTATTGAGTAATGCAGCTTCAATCTTGATGTCTACCTACGAGCCGGCGCCTTACCAGAATAGATGTGCGTTTTTCTTAAGATATTCAAACAACACGCGGTGTCATAGGTCAAACACCAGGTTGAGGAATGGGATAAAAGCCGGGAGGGGTGAGGTATCGGTGGATCACACAAGCAAACAAGGAATAAAAGGTGAGAAAAGGTTGCATGAGGGAGAGAGTGAGAAAGAGAAAAAGGGGCTCCAAAGAAAGGAGTAGACTCGGTAGGAAAGTGTGTGTGTGTGCGTGTGTTCAGCTTGTGGAAGCATTGTATGTTTGTCTGTCTGATCTGCGTATAAACGCCGGGACGGGGAGAAGGGAGGAAACGGGGTTGTCGGTGGGATGGGACGGGATTAAACGGACAAGTGTGGAATCTGAGAGGTCAGAGCTAAGATTTAGATCTTTACCCTTGAACGTAGATCATAGGAACTGCTTTCGGCCTGCGGGGGTTTTATCTCTATGTTTGTGCACGCTCGACGGAGAGAAAGGGAGACGCACATATTGAAGTATTGTGGGAAGCAGAGTCGAGTCTTACCCCGGAGTTTTCATGCCTTGCCTAGGTACACAAACTTTGCTTGATTGCCTCTCATTTGAACCGAAACCTCCGACACACACATGCACAAACAGACATGCGGAGATACATATGAACTCATGTGAAACACACACACACATTTTCTCTTCAACCGGCCAAAGGCTCCCACACAGTCAAATTCTTTTGCATAAAGACAAAGCTGACATACGTAAACATATAAAACAAAACCCAGAGCTCCATCTCTATCAGTGTTTATTTATAGAATTACTCAGCCGTACATTCAATCATCCCGCCATCTGAAGCCAACTCCCCCTCTGCTGCATCTGTCCTTATCTACAACATCTCTCTTTTACCAATATGTCCCATAAGACTACCACAGCTGTCTCTCAGTCTTTCTCTTCACCTCTCCATCCTTTCATCTCGATGTTGAGGTCATTAAACTCTACTTAACTGGCATTAATCAGGTGGCGTCCTCCTAGACATTGTGCACACATATCCCATGTACTACAGACCCCCTGAAACTCTCTATCCAGGTTAACTCTTGCCCGCCAGGCACGGCAGTGTAATTTATGAGCTGTAATTATGAAGGTGTCAAAGAAACAGAAACAGTCCTGCTGCATAAATGAGTGACGTGCTGCGTCGGGTGACTTCCTGTTTTTTGCCCCCTTGACCTTGTTGGTTGACCTATTTCTCTTAATTAAAGGGTAAAATGTGACAGCACACCAAGTCATTTGGACCTTCCAAAGCGCTTTAAAGAGGACATATTACTTTATCATTTTCATGCTTGTATTTTTGGTTTCTACTAGAACATGTTTACATGCTTTAATGTAAAAAAAAAAAAAAAAACATTATTTCTCTCATACCGGCTGTGCTGCAGCACCTTTTTTCACCCTCTGTCTGAAACGCTCTGTTTGAGCTCCTGCCCCAGTATTCTACAAATCATATTTCTGGAACTAGAGTCATATCTTAACGGTAGAGCTGCCAGACTTGGAGATGTTCAATTTCCACTCGGACCACGAATGCCAAAAATGCACACTTGTGTTATTGAGAGGATCTTTGGATAAGAGTATACGATATATGTACTGAATACATATCTCATAGCAAATTTGATGTTTGAATGTGTCCATTCCGATTTTGAAAATGGAGGTTGATAATGCAAACCTGACAAAACCTTTTCTCTTTCTTATATTCTCTTTGAACGCAGCCCAATGAGCCAGAATGCAGGGGTCGCTGTCGTCATAGAGACTGGCCACTGATACAGCCAATTACAAACCAGGTCTTGCAGAAGGATGGCACTGGGCAGGAACGTCAAACAGCGGTGGACAAGTCAGGTTGGTCAATAAGAGAGACATCGTTTGAATCTACTTGCTGCTGTTTAGATCCTAAGGGTCCGATAGTGGTCTGTACAACTAGCACTTGAGCTCAAATTTACTTCATGCATTCGTGTAGCCACATGGGCAAGTGTGACGCAAATTTTGTCATCTTCTTGCGGAACATATCTGCGTACACAGACACCCAATGTGGTATGCAGAGAAATGTGCCCGCTGTCCTTTTTTGAGTACTTGTCAGCGCCTTTTACAATGTAATCAGCGAGTAACAAGTTGGTTGGAGGCAGGGGTTTGCTCTAGACCTGCGCAACTCGTCTCACAATATGTTTTTACCTTACAAAATATTCTGCATCAGTCCATATCTGTTGCCGTATAGCCTTTCAAATACAATATTTTCACTACGGTCAAAAAACATCATAAAATAATAAATTCGAAGCACATTTGAAAACCTCAATAGAGGCTTCAATTGTAAAAGACATTTGGTACCTAGTGGCTTGGTCCGAGCCACTTTGTTTGTTTCCCATTTACAGAGTGGACCGTGAGGAGATATTCGATGAATTTGTTAAAATGTGTATTGGATTAGAAACGCAGTGGAGGCATGTAAACTTTTGTATAGACTAATCCACACAAGTTTATATTTAAGTTGTCTTGGCAGCATATCTTATAGGTCATACAATATTAGGCTATTTAATATGCTATTAATTCATTAATTTATTATTTATTTGGCATATTTCTGAACAGACATTTTGGCCGTTTATAATGTCATCTCCCGGACAACTACTGTTAAAAAAGCCGGCATTTTTAACGTAAAACCCGGTTGGAGGTTCCTTGCTGCAGAATCTGGTCAGGGCGATTGAACATCTCATTTACAGGAGGATGGAGCAAGAAGAAGAAAGGTATGCCTAAAGGTAAGGTCTTTTTAATAATTTTGCTTGTGAATGGGACTGGCCATCTTGAAAAAAGGTCCATCCTAAGGAGTACTGATAGAAAACTCTCCTAGGTCTTTAAAACACACTGGAATACATCATTATGATTTTTGACAAAGGCATCCACTAGTGTATTTAGACATCTATTCCCATTATATTTCCTTAATGACTCATTTACTTTAGATGCATTTGGTCTCTATTAACACAATTAATAGTGGACTTTGAGCTCCAAAGGAAACACACAGTACCATTGCGTTGTGCGTTGGAATATAAGGCTGGGTATTTTTTTAAAATGTTTCACACTATTACAGATACAAGTTTCTGTTTGCAAAAATATGTCTTTTCTGATATCTTGCTTTGAGAATATAAACCTGTTTTCTACAAAACCCAATATTGGGGCCCGCTGGTCACCTTGTGTTTAGAGCGCCGACCATGAACGGTTTCAAGTCCAGCTGGGGACCTTTTTTGTATGTTGTTCCCCTCATTTCCTGCCGTCGCTCTATTGCCGACTGTCCATAGAAAGGCATTAAATACACAAAAAACTTAATTTTTGTAATTTAACAAAAGAAGCAAAACTCCTCAATTGTTCAATGCTGACTAAGAACATGCAGCTGTACAAGATCTGCTTTGAGAAACAGTCTCTTTTAGCCAGTGCCAATAGTATTGAGATTCAATGCTAGTCTATTAGAAGTTGCACAATCTCAAAAAGTACTGGTTGTGAGAGAAATCGCATGATGTTCTTGAGACAAGAACAGATGCTTAATAAATAGGGACTTGTACGACTTATTATACTGGCTACCTGTCTTGACCTACAACAACAGTTGTCTGGTCCAAACCTTCCCATGGATCATCACTTGGCTTTCATTGTTTGTCTTTCTGTCTGTGGTGAGACGACACGCTGCGTGGGGGAGGCGAGAGCTTCATCACTGTTTACCTTCTCCATGCTTGGACTATACTAAAGCCGTGTGTGGGCCAGACCCCCGCTGAGACCGACCGTGGAACTACTGTCAGCAGTGTGAACAACACCAATATCAGCCCCCTCCTCCCCCCCGCACGGACAGGTTCCGCACCATTATCTGGGTGACTTGCTAACCAGAATTCCTCATGAATGAGCCGTAAAAAGCCTGTGACGCTCGCTCGATAGGTGGATGCTTTTATCCTCGGCGCCGTGAGTGTATACAGATGTAACTGATGCAGTTGTCACACAGCTTGTGTAGATCTCTGTTGGGAGGCATTCTTTCATTTTTTGCTCTGCATTGCACAGCTGTCTGTTGTTGCAAACTATTTTTAATCCACTGATTGTTTTTACGTCTCAGCTGAAGTGAAGTTAACATTTTTCCTGTTCAAACACGGTGTGTCATTTAACAAGAGTCAAGAGGTTTTCCAGACTAGGCAACTACCCTGATCACTCACAATGAACACAAACACTGACCAGCCATTATGAGGAGGCTTTGGGTTTGTCAAATTCTGTTGACAGTGTGAATATAACAGAAAAGTGTTGGCTACGACCCATTTCAAGCAACTGAGATAACAAGAGGATGCCTTAAAGTTCATTGTTTGTTACTTTCATCTTTAGTGGTGACGCCTTACAGTAGCCAGCTTGCACAGCTTGGTTAATTGAGGAAACATTCTAAGGCCTTTTGTTTGCACTATCACACTGAGTTTGAAGTAAAAATGAAGCCAGCAGTTGCTGTGAAGTAGAGCTTTGATTCTTTGCCCTAACCCGATCAGGCCCAACCCACCTGTTCGGGCCGAGTCGGGCTGTAATTTCTCAAAACTACCTTGCGCTTGAATCGGGTTGGTTGTTGTTTTTTGTTTTTTTTAAATGCAGACCTTATAGTCTGTGATATGACTGAAAAGACTTTAATTGACTAATAATTATCTCGGATCTTTTGATCACAACTCGTTCTTATATTTACAAAGTTTATTTCTGTAAGACTTTATTGTTAAAATACTTCATAATAAGACATAGTTCGGACAACATACAATTGGTTTACAGATTCTGAAAGCTTAACAGCTCATGTTTTCAAAACAGTATAACTTTCATATCTTCGATAAATAGACGATTATGAAATAGCGATATTTCGTAACTACGTCATGGGTTGCCCCCAGTACCAGGGGGCGCTCTGGTTCTAGAGGTCGGACTCAGGCCCAAAACTGTTGCTGTGGTTTGGGCTTGGGTCGGTCTAGAACAGAAACTACGCGGGTACATGTAGGGTCAGCCCTGATTTTTTTGGGCCTGATTGTAGCTCTAGTGTGGAGTGGGCATCTCCCTGTCAAAGTTGTAAGGATTAATTAATTTATCAGAGAAAAATTCTAGAACAAAATCAAAAGAAACTATCTTTACTCTAACTCAACACTAATTTATATCCTCATACTTGCTGACCGGAGTAGACTTTCACAATCTTGATGATTACCGATTATTTTTTTCATGTTTCAACATCCCGTTTCGAAGACAAGTCCTCGCTCTGACCTTCTGACACGGAACATGTTCAGGATACCAAGAACAGCTCATTACAAGTTCCTTGAGTAAACCATCCTCGTTACAATAAAGTTAACACGGACAACAGAACCTCCAGACACTGTAAACCGGGGCCAGTTTCAGTGCCTCAGATGGTGGTCTCCCTCTTTGACTCGGTGTTCGCTAATGACCCTGGATCTGGATTGCCATTATAAAACACAGATAAATGTTTACCGTCAAGAGATGACATCACAAGACTTAAGGTCTGTACAAATATACAGGTGCTCCACCACCACCCTCCGCTCTCTCCACTTCCTCAAGTCCACATTGCTTCGATAAAAACAACTCTAAACGCCAGCGTCCCGTGTTCACATTCGCTCTGTTTCATTTATTTTGTCGGCCGCTGAAAACATAAACTTTTACTTAGCTGTGTGTTATTAGAATGTAAGCTTTTTTCCATAGAGGAGGTTGGGGATGGAGGCGGTGTGTGTGTGTGTGTGTGTGTGTGTGGGCATGTCTGCATTTCTTGACCTGAGTTTTCCTTCTCTGTTCTGTCCCTGATTAAGACAATGTATCCAGACACTTGTTTTAAAAAGCATTACATAAAGCATTCAAACATCAATAAATCATTAGCATGTTAATCTGGATACATAATGTATCATGACTAGCAAATAAACAAAAACGTTGCTGAGAGGATTGGCAACCTCTAACTCTGTTCCATTTCCCCAATCAGTCAGAAGGTCATATGTAACTGGAAATAAGAGGGTTTACGGGAGATGCTGTCTTAATCTGAAGAAGCATTAATTCAATTCGATATGCTTTATTGGTATGAATTTAACAAGAATAATATTGCCAGTAGTAATGAGATGATAAAGAAAAAAAACAAGGTCAAATTCATAAAATCAAGAAAATAGCAGAAAACAATTAACCCTTGCTCTGTGTACGTGAGAGACTGTGGAAATGTGTGTTGATGTTTGTGTGCAGAACATGCTACTCCTTTGTAAAGAGGCTACATTTGTTTACAGGAATTATACATGGCATCACTGTAGTGGTATCATAAGAAGAGATTGATCTTTAAAAAGTCTTGGGTAGCCTAAATTAATTTGGAAATCGCCTTTTTGCTAGCTTGAAAAATGTTTGAAGTTCAGTGTTATGCCCTCTGGATAAGCTACAAAGCTATGACTGCTGTCCACTAGCGTTGCCAACTGTCCCGTATTAGCAGGGATTAGGGAAGTCCCCTATATTGGGCTAAATTGGTTTGTCTCATACAGGACCTCCTTTGTAACCTGACCCGCCAGATGGTTTGTTACACAGAACCATCTGAGAAGCCGTCGTTGGAAACTGTTTGTAAAGGGGCCTGCACTTATATTGAAGAACCATCTGTCAATCAAACTCTTACCGAAACCAGTCGGGAGAAGAGCGACAAAATCGCTTCCCTCGAGAAAAGTCTTCAGTGCCATTCTTTGCTCTTCTTTCAATGAAGAAATACTCTTCAGTTGTGATAGAACTGATGCTATTGCAGCATCTACACTATAACCTCTTTAATAGCCGCCATTGTTGTTTAGAACGATCTGTCGCCTCTGACCGTGATCCGGCTTGCTGAACAAAAACGCATTACTTGAAGCCTGCCAAGATGGATTTTCATGTGCTATGTGATCCCGCGATTCTCGCGCGATCTCATAACATTACGAGAATCCAGCTGGATTCTCCCTTATCTCCATATTGACTGCTACTCTACTCTGATCAGCAGACTGCACTCCTACAGATCCTAGATCTGATATAAGAGCAGTAGCTGGTCATGTGCTGATCATGTCACGGGTGAGATCACCTGTCATCCAATCACAGGCCCCCTTATGTGCATCAGTTGTGTATAGTGTAAATGTGCCAATTCCTGCCACAAAAAAAAGTGCCGGTAATGTCTGGTGTTGTTCAATCGGTTTGGCATGTGCATATATGGGTGGTAGAGTTGTGAAAGGAGGACATTCCAGTCATTTCTAAAAGCTATGTCATTTGTTTTCTTTAAGTTTTCTGATAAAAAGCAACTTGCAACCTTCAGTGTTAACTGTTAGATTTGTCCTCATTCTAGTCAAATCAAGTCAATTTTATTCATATATCATAATATCACAAATTTGCCTCAAGTGGCTTTACAATCTGCACAGTACACGGCGCCCTCTATTCTAAGACCCCATCATACTATCAGCTTATATTTTTCCACCTTCTCTTACTTTTACTTAACTTTTGCAAAAAAATCTAACTTTGAGTTCTGCCTGGTTTCTGAGCCAGTGATGCGGTTGTACTTCATTCCCAATCTACCGCATGTTTTATGGAACAAGCTTTCCCCTCCATCCACATTAATATTTCAAGGAATGGCCAGGTAAATACGTTAGCACTGATTACCTAATGTAGCCTGTAGCATTAATAATATACCTTGCAGCAGTGACCCCGTGGGCTAAGAGCAGGACAAACTCACAGCTTCTAAAATGGCTACTACTGTGTACATAATCTTTTTCGCTGAGGTTTCATTTTCCTCTGAATCTCATTGCTGTCACACCCGCTTCTCAAACAAGACTGACATCCTCCCTCGTTAGACATTCAGCAGCCACGCAGTAACCTGAGACCAGTGCACACACACACGCTTATGTTCACTCAGGGTGACCCATTGCCACCACACTCCAATCACAGCCCGTCTACATCTTGTACCATATTTTGTGTCTACGCCTATAGTGTGTCTATGTGCACACAAAGCCCCCGTGCACACATGCACTTCAGCTGTAGCCGACACTCAGTACCAGCCCGGAATCTAATATCCCCCCCATTGGAAACACATGTGGAAGTCTGACAAAAGCCGGCATGTTCCCTGTGCCATGTATGTCAGCAGTCAGTCAGTCTCCATGCTGTCTGTTCTGTAGGCCGAGCAGTCCTCTGCAGGGCGGCGGCGATGCAGCAGCAGGCTTTACAATGTGTGCAAGAGGAGCGTGGCCTGTCTGCTGCTGTGGTTCCACTAGAAGGAGCCTTGTGCTTTTTTTCAATGACATTTAACGTTGCTAAATTACTGTGTTATTTGTATGTGTTTGATTGAATTAATGGATGATTATTGTTTTTTATGGTTCAATGTGAGCCATAATAACAGTCACTTTTGACCGCGTCAATATTCTTTCTAAATTGCTATGCTAATTCATCCTTTAAGGCCTGGTCACACAAAAAAGTGACACAACGAAAAAATTGTATTTGTCTTTAGAAGCTTGGTGACGTAGTGATTACTCACAGAGCTCGCTGGTAGGGATTCCAACCGTCCCGCAAAATGAGGAACCATCCCATAATTGGAAACTAGAAAAATGCGTTCCATATTGAACTGATAAGGGACGCACTTCCATATTTTTGACTATCAATTCAACAGTCCGCCAGATTCCGACATCAGAACTGCGCCCATAGCAACGGTCTGTTATACATAGCAAGGACCTGCTATACATAGCAACGGTCAGCTATACATAGCAACGGTCTGCTATACATAGCAACGGTCTGCTATGCATAGCAACGGTCTGCTAAACATGGCAACGGTCTGCTAAACATGGCAACGGTCTGCTATACATGGCAACGGTCAGCTATACATAGCAACGGTCAGCTATGCATAGCAACAGTCTGCTGTACCTAGCAACGGTCTGCTATACATAGGTATAGCAACGGTCTGCTATACATGGCAACGGTCATCTATACATGGCAACGGTCTGCTATACATGGCAACAGTCTGCTTTACATGGCAACGGTCTGCTATACATAACAATGGTCTGCTATACATAGCAACGGTCTGCTATACATAGCAAAGGTCAGCTATACAAAGCCACGGTCTGCTAGCAACGGTCTGCTTTACATAGCAACGGTCAGCTATACATAGCAACAGTCTGCTGTACCTAGCAACGGTCTGCTATACATAGCAACGGTCTGCTATACATAGGTATAGCAACGGTCTGCTATACATGGCAACGGTCATCTATACATGGCAACGGTCATCTATACATGGCAACGGTCTGCTATATATGGCAACAGTCTGCTTTACATGGCAACGGTCTGCTAGCTATACATAGCAACGGTCAGCTATACAAAGCCACGGTCTGCTAGTAACGGTCTGCTTTACATAGCAACGGTCAACTATACATAGCAACGGTCCACTATGCATAGCAATGGTCTGCTATGCATAGCAACGGTCATCTATGCATAGCAACGGTCTGCTATGCATAGCAACGGTCTGCTATACATAGCAACGGTCTGTTATAAGAAATAACAGGCCGTAGAACGCCGTGATTAAACCAATCAGAGTCGAGTATTCAACAAAGCTGTGTAATAATATATGTTAAACTGTTGGTTTGCTCTTGAATGATAATCTGTTACACACGTATACCTATCGCTCAAAAATACAAAACTGATCAAATTCAGGTCTGTGTGTTTGCTTGTCTTAATACATATGTATGGTATGGGTAGTACTTTCCACAATCAAGTAGCCTATGTGGGAATTTTTATGTTATATCATAAGTCTACTACTGAAGGGTAATGCAGGTGCTTTGGACAAAATGAGAATTATTCAATAATCAAATATTTGTTACAGGTCCACAGTAGTCGGACCTCCTCAGTCTAAGGTCATTAATAGATCAGTGTAGTATGAATATAATAAATCCTAACTGTACCATAGATTATGTTACATGATACTTTGTGCGGTGGGGTTTCAAGTAACTATAGGCCTATAGCTACATGTTGTGAACATTCATTACTCTACCACAAAAGATTCATCACTTGACATGACTGTCTGTCTGAGTCTCACTCCACTAAACCATAAATTATGCAGGTTGTGCAACAAACTGGCAACCACTTATTGTGAAGTGAATGCAATGGAATTAGGGGATGGAGAAGCTGATATCTACCGGCTGAATGTTATCAATGTTATCAATAGCACCTTTCAGTACACTAGTACTTTTACTTGAGTCAAATTTATAGTACTCTTTCGACCTCTGCAAACTTGCTCGCTCGTAGTTGCTAATGGGACAATGAGCTCACACATTTTCTTCAAAAGAGGCATGTGTACATAACTGTCTGCAAACCATTTCTCTTTTAAAGCACTCTATACCCTTACATTAAGGGAGGATGTTTGAATAAGAGTGGATGAAGCAAAACAGTTAATAAGCTATAATCGCTTCCTTCATTTTTTTATCTTTGGTGCAGCAGAAGCAACCCAATGTATCTTCTAATCGCCATGCAGACATTGTGTTATTTTAATGACAGCTGCTGTCTACACAAGATCTGTAAAAATGAAATAACTGTTCTGTTAGTTCCACTTTTTTAGATTTTAAGCAGCTATAACAACATAAATGTGTATTTATTCAGACAATAATTGCTATTCGTGCAGAATATTGCTGGGAAATAAAATGTTTTCTGTAACTGAAGTGTGACCCATTTAAAACGTTGGCCCCGAGTATGCCGGTTATAAGTACCAGGCAGGTTGTAATATTTGAATAAAATTGACATAATTTGTTAGTTTTAGACCCAAGTTATCCAAAATCATTTTGCTGAGTGTACAGTGATGACAAAGTTCCTGCAGGGAAAGCAGAGGTAAGCGGCTGTTCATTTCTACCTCGAAACCTTGTACCCTCCCAAAGTGCCAAATTTCCGCCCTGGTTGGAGCAGGCTGGCACTCCCGATGTTGGCCTTTTGAAAGATTGTGGTTGAGCTTTACTCAGCTGCACGGACGGCTTGTCTTTTAGCCACAGAGGCTCAAACACACCTTAACCTAAGCCGTCTCCTTTTCTCTGTTACCAACTGTCTACTGATTTGAATGACTAAATCATTCGCAAACCATTCTTGACATTCAGTTTTCTCAAGCGGCTACTAATCAGCAGTCCTTCAGTCGGAGGAAATAATCGGGTAGCGCGAGGAGTTTTTTGAAACCCAGCGCGTTGTGACAATCTGTTTTGGCGCTTTGTCAAAACCCTTCTTTTGTCACCAGCACAAGTTTGAGAGCTAATAGGTGGTGAAAAGCCTGGTTGGAGGCCCAGATGAAGCAGATTATTTTATGAGGACTGAAGGAGAGGCAGGACAGGCATCCAAGCATTAGCATGTGTGCTAGCCAGAGTCGGTCCCAGGGGGGAAACCCAAGTCTGGCCACGGCGTCCCGACGGACATCCTCTGCCGAGGTTAGCATATCCCTGTTTCGGCTGAGTTGCTGAAAGTTGCGTGTGCGTATTTGTGTGTTAAGGGTAACATGGTCTGTGTGAGTGTGTGCACGTGTGTGTGTGTGCGGCTGCTGAAAGATTTGTTATTTGGAGCAGTGAATTTTAATGACGTTTGTCAACTCTAATACTCGGAGCTGTCCAGCTGCGGACGAGACTGAAGTTTTCTCAGCTTGCTTTGAGTTCATTTAAAGGAAGTGCTGGTTTTCAAGAAGTCTACCGCAACTTTTTTCCTGGGATAAATACGTTGTTATTTATAGATAGTTACAGAGATAGAAACATACAGAGACACATTTACATCCTCATAGTCAGATTTAAGGATTATGCGTTTTCCAGGCGTTGCAGGAGAAGACCGGTGAGCTGTCATCACTTGTCATCAGATGAACTCAGGTGGCAAACTGCTTTCATCATTACTTGTTGTTGGTCTAATCTGACTACAGGGACATTTATCATATCTTTTTTTTTTTTTTTCATATGGGCCTCATAAGATCCTGTTTTAAAATAAAAAAGTAACAAACTAATCAGACTGTTATTAACATTGCAAATACTATGCTGTCACCTAAAAAAAATGTTCAAGAGTAAATTGGGGCATTACAGCTGTTCTTGTATGAACATAAAGAAATGTATGAAAATAGAAATAAATTCTGTACAT
Source organism: Sebastes umbrosus (assembly GCF_015220745.1). Lineage (NCBI taxonomy): Eukaryota > Metazoa > Chordata > Actinopteri > Perciformes > Sebastidae > Sebastes > Sebastes umbrosus. The sequence goes on from NC_051288.1 coordinate 5,144,510, forward strand.
AATTCTACTATGTGTACATAACGCTACAATATAAACACAATCTATGTAAAAAAAATTAAAAATGACAAAATGAGAATATAAGAAATATGAAATATGTACAAATATATGCGTTAAGACATGCAATATAATAACAGCGCAAATAAGTAAATACAAAAACTCGAGAAGTTAGAACATACAATTACTTCCTGTAGTGGACAAATTTTTATCAATAAAGAAATATGTATGGCCTTAAAAGCATATTAATTTGTATACAATATTGCCGCAGCCACTTCATTAAAGGACCAATCCTTAATTTTGTTGACTATCATCATTGGCGCTAAATTCCTATACTGTAAATAATCAACAGTGTTGGGTAGCAATGAATTACATGTAATCAGGATTACGTAATCCCAGTACAAATATAAATAACTGTAATCAGCCTGTCAGATTACATTTGAAAAAATGCGGGAATCGGAATATGGTTACATTGTCAAGGATTACTTGATTACATTTTTGATTACGTCTTCAAAATGTACAATCATGCCAGCTTGTTTTTGTACGGGTATTTTGATTTGACCAAATTTTAGATGCAGAATATGTTCTACTATATAAAGGTCCTCTCAGATTGCCAGTTTTGTTAAGTGCAGGCCGGTTGCTGCCAGAGGCCTCGCTGGAGTCCTGAGCTGAAGGAGTTTCTCGTGAATCTGCATGATTTCATCTGATTTCGTTCCTTCGTTTATATTATCTCTGCTACGTACTGCCCCGAAGTAACCTTTGGTGTTATTTATTTTGATATACGCAACGTCTAGCATCCCAACGAGAAAAGTTACCTGAGTAAAGTTCATCATCATAAATATATCCTTCCATCACATAATGTAGTCGTGTAGAAGCTATATTGCCTGGCGCCCAGAATAACTAACAAATGCTACTAATAAATCGAAAACACACTGCGGCAACCGGCTGAACAGAACCAGCATCTCCATGTTTCTTTGTGTCAAGCTTGTCCGACCTAGCAACAGTAACTAAGAGGGGTGGGACTCAGGATCGGTCAATTCTGCCTTCAACCTGATCTAAGGTATAATCAGATTAATGAAAACACCAGTGTGAGTGTGCAGGGCATTTAGGTGACCATATTATTAAAGTATAGTATGTTTAATGTAGTATATTTAATTAAATTACATTAGATTATATTAATTAGATGATATTAGTCATGATGAAATTGGGACAAAATATGGTACAGTCAACTGGTTTAATCTACATAGATAGAATTAACCAAATATTACATTTTGTCCAGAGATTAATAAAGCTTTTTAAAAGGTGCAAAGTGCTTCTTTAAACATGATTTGTACTGTCAAAATAGTTAATGAATCAGGACTTTTTTACCATGCTAAAAAAAACCTGCAGTTGCTGCATATGAACCTGCAACCTCCCGTTCCATACCCAATGGGAACCTGGAGGCACATGTGCCACAGATTACCCTCTGCTGCATAAAGCTGCATGCCTCTGAAACCCAACAGGCTGTGAAACGTTGCCCCGTCAAACTCCGAATCCCATAATTCAGCAGGACTAGCTGACAGCACCACCTTCTTCTCTTCCTTCTCACCGTCCAGACTCGTCAGCTGCCTCCATCCATCCTCAGCTGAGACGGACGCAGTGTGTTCACAGCTCATCATCATCATGGAGAAACTACACGGTCAAGTGGCGTCTTTACTGTCTGTATGTACGCTTGGCTGTTTGTGTATGTGTGTGTGTGTGTGTGTGTGTGTGTGTGTGTGTGTGTGTGTGTGTGTGTGTGTGCGCACTATATTTTGTTCTCCGTGATCAGATATAATGTGTTTATAAAGCGCTCCAGTGTGCCAGCTCTGAGCAGCCAGTGTTTCTCTGTGCCAGCGAGGCCTGTCGGCTGGTTAACACACATAATTGCTCCCTAATTCTCCCGTCAGTGGCTGGGTAGTATCTGATTAACAGGTAATGAGCCACATCCCATTCACTAAAGCCCCGCCTACAGTATAACTCTGTCTCACCGTAGTGTTCCCTATCTTTTCTTTATTACTTTATGTTTAAAACTTAAATAAACCCGTCTATCTTTCCAGCACAGAGAAACGCTATGAGAAACGTTGCTCCACATTTTATACCGAGGGAATTTCTTCAAAATTGGCACAAACGTCTACTTGGACTCAAGAATGAATTGATTAGATTTGGGTGGTCAAAGGTCAAAGACCACTGTGACCTCACAAAACCGTTTTTGTCCATAACTCAAGAAGTCATACGCTAATTATGAAAATTTCACAGAAATGTCTAACAGTATAAAATGATGAAGTGATGACATTTTGGACAGACATGGATGTAAACTTCAACTGGATTAGTTGGCGGACACATACAGCCGCGAGGTGGTAATTCTAGCTTGTTTTTAATGTACGTACTGTATGAAGCAGTAGCGTTGGGGACACAAAAAGCGGTCAAGTCCTGTGTTTGTTTGACCCAACCTCCTCCTTTCGTGAACTTTCTCACTCTTTATACTACGTCACCTGACTTCCTTATTTGCTCCCGTCATAATTACCACGGCCACTAGAAGTCTGTGTCACCTTCTTGTAATCGTATCAGGGATCAACCATTTGAATAGATAACGGCCTTCTGAACGTACTAGTAGGTTCAGCAGGCCCCTTCTAACCCACATCTATGAGGCTGGTAACCACTGATAATGTCCATTCAGTCGGCTGAAAACGTTTGAAGCGGGTGCTACAAAACATGTTTTTAAGATTCATACTGTAGGAGACCTACTTAAAGGACCTTCTTGTTTCAATTTAAGTTTAAATTTTGTCATGCACATTCACAAACAAATTTGCAATTAATCAAATTACCACAACGCATACACACAGTGAACCTGGGGCTTTTTGGGGGCCTTGAGGGTACGGGGCAGTTACCCACTGTGTCCGGTTGGTAATCCAGCCTTGACATTTCTCAGTCTCTTAAGGAGGAATTTCTTTTTCGTCTTTTCATTAGGTATTGCAGTAACATATCAGCATCACTGTAATTGAATATCCGCTTTTGACAACAATTATGCAACCTTTATACTGACGTCTTTACCGTAGATGTAAATGCAGATGTCACACTAGCCAGCTGAGCAGTCTTTATGACTAACTCTCGCCATTTGAGCCTCAATAATACACCGTCTTTCAAAGTCTCTTCTTTTTCATATCCTGCAATCTTGATTTTTATACATCACAGTCAGAGCACGATCGAGAAGGAATGGAAATTGTATCGTGTAGTACAGTTCATTTTGTTTGTACAAGCACTGCATTTGTGTCGGTTGGAGCTCTGTTCTATTGCTTTTGTGAAAATTGTACAGGCACAGACATTAAAATGCCGTCAATGGGGAAAATAGGTCAGGAACTGTTCTACTCCTACAACTCTCTTAGAAAAACCGATGGTGGCCACAGATTACATAATGACCTTTTAACACTGTCTGGCACTGACAGCATTACAAGTCAGATGTGATAACTCTCCTCTTGGCTACTTCCAACACTTTCAAAGAAATATATACATTTTTGTTGGAAGCGTAACTTCAGCAAGCACACAGAAATACGTGTGACATTTGCAACAGTTTCATCTGAGCTCTCACACAGTAAATGTCGGGGAAAATGAGAAGCAAAGAGGGCATAACACAGTGACTCTCAGATTATTTAATACCCCATCTGATAGGTTTACAAGCTTCAGCGGCAGACCAAAACAGCAATTCTTGACGCCATAATTGCTCAATTTATGAGCCAGTGCTTAGATATGAGAAGTATTGTGCTGGATATTTATGCCAAAACAAGTAAACTAATCAGATTTAGGGGGCAGTACAATTGCAAATGCAATAGATTTCATTTCAAATGATTTATTTAAAAAGAGATCGAGTGATATTTTGTGATGGTTGAAAAAGTCTGTTGAGGCTCTTGCATTAAATCCCCTTCCAAAGAAAAGAACACAGTTTACTAACGTCTTTATTTTTGGTGTAGACGTACTCAGTATTTATACATCTTTATGTGCAGTGTGCATGGATTAGTGTATGTTTGCATGCACATACTGTAGCTACGCCTGAATGCACGCTTGCACTTCCATATACTGTATATTATGCATTTAAAAATGCACAGCTGGATCTGAACTCCGCTCTAGTGCCGGGGTTAACAGTGCCTCCCCTTGTGCCGCACTGAGGCCATCAGACAATAGTATCATGGAAGAAGCTTGGGGTTCGGAACCTCTCCGATTACTCTTGGAAGAGTCCTCCGAACTTATTAAAATCCCTGGCACAATAAAACAGGGCACTGGCATGGCTGTAACTGAGTTGATCTTGGCTGTTTTCTGCTGTTGTGGGCAAACAGGGAGGATGTATAATGAGGAGGAGATGCACAGAGGTCACGCAAATAAGCGATGCTCTCAAGACCGTACAGAGAAAGCCTGTGTGAAGGGATTCGACTTGCTTTTACATGTATCTGAAAGCAGCCAGTCATGGGATGTTTCAGTGAGGTCACCATATAGAAGGGCTGGTTAATTATAACAGTGCATTAAAAGATTAAAGATTACATTATGCTTTTTCTAATGTAATTTGCAGCAAGGAGGCCAACATTGAATATTCTGTATTTTGTCTTAATTCCGTTACATTGTGGCAGTTCGACTACACTCGTCAGTTTTTTCTTTCTATTTCTCTCTCTCATTTTAGTTATGTTGTTTTATACACCAAAATGATACAATCCAACAGTTGCCATAAGTCACATGTAAATAATATATACATAACAAAAGCACAATTCAATAAAGGAAGTGTACCCCATTGCAGGGTCAGATTAACCTTTAAGGAGGCCACATATGAAAACACTGGGCCCTGTGTTACCCAACTTTGTTTGGTAATAATTTAAGTTAATTAAATGCATTTTTTTTAAAGGATAGGTTAACATTTTTTTAAAGTCTGTCTTAAAACAATAATAAGGTGCCCAAATGAACATTGAAACAGTTTTTGCTTGCTTCAGTCATTCCTCCAGTTCCTACTGGCCATTAAAATATCCCCTCTGAATGTCACCCGTGTAAGTGATGATTGACAAAATCCAGTCACTGTTTTTTGCAAAAACATATTTTAAAGTTTATCTGAAGTTAATAATAATGCTTCAGCAGTCTTTAGATAAATCAATATCAGTATCAGTATTTACATTTTTGTGAAACCAATGCAGATGTGCCTTAAACATTCTTTCTAATAGCCAGCAGGGGGCAAATCCTCTGGTTGCAAAAAGAAGTCTGATTGTATAGAAGTCCATGAGAAAATGAGCCTACTTCTCTCTTGATTTATTACCTCAGTAAACATTGTAAACATGAGTTTATGGTCTCAGTCGCTAGTTTCAAGTCTTCTTCAATACAGCATTATGTTCATTTAGTATATTATGGTCCCATTAAGAGTCAAATAGACCATAAAGCAGGGGATGCTTTAGGGCGTGGCTACCTTGTGATTGACAGGTTGCTACCACGCCAGCGTGTTTTCGTCTTACAGCTTTAACCCTTTCACAGTGTGTTTTCAGTTCATGGAAGTTAATTGTAACATTTTGGTCGCCTAAAAATGAGCGGTTGTACTTTGCTTAACCCTTTCGTGTCACTTGTGGTTGCAATAAAACAAGATGGCACAGCCAAAACTCGAGGCTTCAAAACCGTAGATGACAAACCAATTGTTGATGTCACGGTGACTATGTCCACTTCTTATATACAGTCTATGACTTTAACACATTTCAGGGTGCAGATAAACAAGTCCTCGTTTGACTCAAATGCCCCTTCCAAACTAAAATGTGTTTTTTCTGGAGAAAAGTTTGACTCAAACATTGCTAGCATGATTGGAGTGTAAGACCAAACAGTGTGAGCAGCTATACTGAAATATCACCTGACATCCCCCCCAGCCCTCTTCCAAATTCTTCATCATCTTACTGTCTTGGGTTACCCATGGTTACAAGATTTTTTTATTCTTTTAGTATTTGCTTCTTGATGCCATTTAAAAACGATTCAAACAAAATTACAAGGAATGGCTTTAACCTTCTACAGGAATGTGAGAGCCCTTTAAAACGCAGCATCTATAGAGCAACCACTATACCTGCAAGCATCCTATTTCACCTTAAAACCTCATCCATCAAGACATTAAAAAAAGTTTATCTTTTGTCTGAGCCAGGCTTCCAGAATGCTGCAAAGCGTGACAGGATGTCTGGCTCTTGTCACGTGTGTGGCGACGGAGCTATTTCAGAGGCCTTTTTGAAAACCCACCAACCTGCTGCAGCCGGCTCAAACGCTGCAGAAAGTGAGCAGCCCTTCTGACAGGAAGAGCGAAAGATAATATATTTTATTTTATGAGTTTTGGGAGGAGAGAATGTTAGTGTGATTCTGTATATTAAACATAAACCCATTTAAAGCTAATTGAATACAAATATAGGGTCAGGGTATAAAATAAGAAAAGTGGGCAAAGGGACATATCAGGTATTAATGTTAGCTGTTATATTTTTCCTACTAGTAGGTGAGATATTCTATGTCCAGACTATTATAAGAAGTGAGGCCCCCTAACATATTTTTCTTGGATAGGGCCCACATACTACATACACACCGCATACGCACACGGACAGACATCCTCGGTGGAAGCTCAGCGTGCTTGGAGAGGAAAGGCGGACATTTCGGGGCACGGGGCTACATTATACTATAGTAGCGGCTTTTATGAGACAGACAACACGCCTGGCTCCAGCGGGAAAACCTCATGATGGACAGGCACTTTACCTGAGCCAAGAGCAGGCGGGCCGGGAGGAGGGAAAATGAAATAAAATCAATACTCGAACATAACTTTTTAAATAAACATTTGCACTCCACGGACATTGTTGGCAGTGGGAGCCGGTAACCTGTCCCTATTGGTGGAACTCAACACCAGACCGTTCGCGGAGCACTGGCTCCCATCGAGGTGATGGCTACTGGCAAGATGTGACGTGAATAGCAGGCTATGTTCTGTTTATCCAAGGTAAAAGAAGAGAGAGAAGAGGGTGTGCGGTGGGGGGTTAGGGTTGGGGGGGGGGGGGACTAGGGACTAGGGAGTGAGGCTGCTCTTTCCTCGAGCAAGGGTTTTCACGGCTTGTTGATCATGCTAAAAGCTACCTTAACCTCTGCAGAAGCGATGCCTGGTCACTTTAAGCAACAATTCTCCACCTCCCCTGAACCAAGGTGGGATTCAAGTGCAGCTTTTGGTTTGGTCGCGAGGATAGGGATGCATTTACCGGCAGAGACACCAGTGGAATTTGGGTGTCAGGCCAGCATGTCATCAACTGAAAGGGTAAACAGAATTAAATCTGCTACTTCCCGGCATGCTTTTCAAACTTCAAGTCACACGGCCAGTTTGCCAGGGATAGTGATTTTAAGGAAAGGTTCAAATTGCTATGTTTTTAAATAAATTCTACCAAAGCTCATCATTATTCATCCCCTAGTTAGGATACAAAACAGCTGCCAGTCTGCACAAACCTAAAGAGAAATCCATCACAGATTCAAATTTTTCTACGGCGGAGAAAGTAAACCAGAATGCAAGTCAGCCTTAAGACATGTAGGACTTGCCAATATAATACCCAAGTTTCTTTTAGGCTAGGCACAATTATGATTTAAAGGATCATAACCACCAAGACTTGTAGTATCAAGAAAAACTTTTTTTTCTGTAGGACATTTGGATTTGCAATAAAGCTGTTATCAATACTGCAGGTGTTGCTGGAGTTCTGATCCTTTAAGATAATTTCCAGGGCCCTTCCATGTCTTTGCTGACCGTGAACCGCAGCGTCCTCTAATAAAGGCAGGAACTAAAAATTATTTCAAAATAGATTGTTCCCTTTTCCATGCACCTTGCATGTAGGTCAGCTTATTCCAGAACACACACTCTACCTTTAAAAGTATGATTTAAAGGATAAGTCTGGTGATATTCTGTATTTTTCTTACAGACAAGTCTAATAAAAAAAGACCAAAACCAACAATAAGCTAAGATATAATAAGATAATCCATTATTAGTTCCACAGCTAGGGAAATTTGTAGTGTTACAGCTGCAAAGGGGACAGTGCAAACAACAAAGAATAAACAAAAATAAAGTAATCGTAAAAAGCAAAATATATACAAATATAGTGGTGAAAATTTGAATAATAAACAAATCAAAAGTCTTTGTATCCAAAGCCTGATGTATCGTATTCCTCTGTGCCATAGCGCTCCATTATTGTCCAAAAACCATTGCATTGGGTGACATCAATGGCGTCAATATCAACTGTGCAACCGGTGCAGCTGCACAGTAGCCTAGAAGCTGTCAGGGGCCCATGAAGGAAGGGGATTTTTTGCCGCTTTACTATTGAAGGTGGTCCACCCTCGCGAATTGCCCGTTTCTAGCAGTCTTCTTGAGCAGTGTTGTTAATGACTTTGCTGAGCACAAGGCCCGTCGGATGAACTTCTAATGGATGAGTACAGGTTTCTTTCTGTTATTTAGTGGGATCATGGATTCAATTCCATGGCAATGTAATCACCTCTCGTTGGAAAATATGCACCTATTGTGTCTGTGATAACATTTGTCCACTGAGTCTGGGGCAGGCCGTTGATAAATTTGGCGCTTCGGCTGCTGTCCGTGGTGCTGATTAAAGGCTGGTTTGCAGGATGGGAGTTGCATTGGGAGCCTCTCCAAGGTGGCATAGCGATTGTCTGCTTTGCAATTGTCTGAAGTGGTTGAGTGTGTCCGTGCGTATATGTGCACATGAGTATGCAATTGTGTTTGGAGCGAGGGCCAGAGAAAAAAGATTTGCACTGGGACCAGTCACATTTATGTTATGCTGCTGGGTTATATGTTCCTTCATTACCAGGAAGTGTTACAAGTGTTATGCACCAAATGCGTTAATGCATTCAATTTCTATCACCAGCCATTCTTCACGTTTTGAACAGCATTCTGGGAAATGTAGGATATCAGAAGAGTAGGTTGAGGGAAGCTGGGTACCCCTTCATGTCAAATTAACTCATGGAATGCAGGGAACATTGCAGTCTGATGAGCAGTGTAAGAGGATCCGAGGGATTTTTCCTTAAAACAACAATAGACAGTCTGGGACTAATAGGCCGCAGGATAAGCTGGGTGGCCTGGCCTGGCTGCTGATGCTGCCCTGAGCTGGCCCAGGTGCTGCTGACTACAGTGGAAAAGACCTCTCACTCTCCTCACAGCTGGCTGGACGGATACACACGCGCGCACACACACACACGCACACACACACGCACACGCACACGCACACGCACACACACACACACACACACACACACACACAGCTGGTTCCTGCAGTGGTCCAGCTGCAGCAGCTGCCAGACTGAGCATTGGATGGACCGGGTCACAGTGGAACACCTGGAGGCAGAAGCAGTCAGGTTGTAGTGAGGATCAGACTGACCTTGTGGAATAAAGAAATGGATCTGGATCAGATTTCACATGTTTGAGCTGTTAAATGTGCACTTTGATTGTATTTGTCATTCTGAAAAGAAACATTGCTCCTGAGATAAGAAAGAAAAGCATTTAATTTAAATTCTGTACTTTTTTGCATTAGGGTTCACAAATGATCACATTTTTTAATTACATTAAAACATTAAACTCCTGCTACATCTCGATGCTAATATACTCTCCTTATTACTACTAAGTTTCCCTTTGACAGCATCCAGCATATCCGGATAATTAATCACCATGTAAACTCTTACAGTACATGTTGATGATCATAGCATGGGCTTGGTGCAATATAACAAAAACATCTATACAATCATGGGCAGATTATGAGACAATGGGCCCCTGGGCACAGATATGTAAAAGGCCACACCACCTCTCCTACATATGAGCAACACTCTCAGATATTATAGTTGTTTAGCCTCTTTTTCTTGTTGTTTTGTGTCTGTTTTTGGTCATTACACATTTCTCTGTGGTTTTGTCTCTCTTTGGGGCCATTTTGGGTCTCTTTGTAATTTTTTTGTGTCACTTTGTAATTGTTTTGGTCTTTTTATAGTTATTTTTGTCTATGGTTGTTTTGCAGCTGTTTGTAGTGGTTTTGTTTCTCTTTGTAGTAATTTTGATTCTCTTTGTAGTTGCTTTGTGTCTCTTTCAAGTCATTTTGAGTCTCTTTGCAGTTGACCTGTGTCTCTTTGTAGTTGTTTTGATTCTCTTTGTAGTCATTTTGAGTCTATTTGTAGGTGCCCTGTGTCTCTTTGTAGTTGTTTTGATTCTCTTTGTAGTTATTTTGAGTCTCCTTGTAGGTGCCCTGTGTCTCTTTGTAGTCATTTTGTGTCTCTTTGTAGTTGCTTTGTGTCTCTTTGTGGTTGTTTTGATTCTCTTTGTAGGCATTTTGAGTCTCTTTGTAGTTGCCCTGTCTCCTTGTAGTCATTTTGTGTCTCTTTGCGGTGATTTTGTGTCTCTTTGTGGTTGTTTTGCCCCTTTTCAGTCATTGTGAGTGTCTTTAACGTCTCTTTGCACCTGTTTTGTATCTTATTTTGGTTTGTTTGTGGTCTTTTTTTGTCTCTTTGTAGTTGTTTTATGTTTCTTTGTGGTCATTTTGAGTCTCGTCCTGGCTGGTACGTGTCTCTTTGAGTGACATTGTGTAGGTAAAGGCCCCTGTCACTGTGGGCCCCTGGCCATATGAACTACACACTGTCGCGTTGACGTGTATCTGTGTGCAACCAATGGAGTGTGGCAACCGACAAAGATCATGCCTTCAGGTTAAAAGCAGGCGGGGGGGCTGATGGTCTAGAGTTCTGAGTGACTGTATAGCTGCCCTGTGTTGTTCTCTCTTTGATTTTGCCCATTTAATTTAGCATTTCCAACACTGGCCTGACACTCAGGGCCAATCAGCTGGCCTAAAATTGATCCAAGTGTTAGAAACTAGCTATCTTGAGAGTGGTGTTTTAATCCCAGTGAGTTATATAGTAATTGTTTGAGTGAAACACATTCGTGCCTGTAGCAATTAGACCGACGATGTGCCAGATGACGGATTGAGCAAAAAGCAGCGTATTTGTTTTCTCAATTCTACCCTCTCCCCCTTTTGCTTCTGTTACTGGAAGTGATGGGCAGGGTGTGTGTTTTAACGGACGTGAGGCCAGACACCGCTGTGAATCAGACACAGTGTTGTGGAGATAGATGACACTACCATGGACATGCTCCACCTGTGGTCGGCTATACACACTCGAGAAGACACCAAATAAACAGTGAACACTGGCAAATTCACACCAGGGACATCTCTTTGGATTTACTCCACACCGTCTTCCTTTCTTTATGGATTTCTGACAGCTCTCTCTTTCCTCCGCACACAAACATCCACCTGCTCTCCTCAGACGGCACTGACTCCATGAACACCACTCTGTGTGTGTCACATTAGAGGGAAAATATCCATAAATCTCTCAAAACGTCATGTTCCATTGAGTCTTTTCTCATTAGCTGCCTCAGAGCCTACGTGTAAACACATCTGTCACTCGGGATGATCACTACGGAGAGCATGACAGTGGATATACAACTCTTCCTGGAAAAGTAGAGCGAGCAGAAAAAAAGGGGATTTAACTGGGATGTGAATGTGATTAATAGAAATGCCAGACTTGAATTGCCGAGGCTGAGATTGCCAAGAACAGCTGCGAAAACCAGGCTGTTGGAGTGTGTGTGTGGGTGTTTAGAGGAAGTGTGTTGCCCTTAAGCAAGGCACTCAACCTGCTATTACCGCTCAGCGTCCGACAGCAGAGGACTGTGGTTACTGGGCAGCTCCCAGGTGTGAATGTGCGGAACTGTGTGAGTGTGAAGCAAAGTGAAATGAAGCATATTGTTTTTGAAGGGAGAACGGGAAGTCCACTTGTCCTGGCGACAGACGCTAAGAGCAACACAGTCGCAGAGACACAGGCCTCAATATGTCGCTTTTATTTCATTTTTATTTATTTGCACTTATTTCACACTTTTGACAAAATTGTGAAGAGTGTGAAAGCTCACCACAGAACTTAATTTTGTTCAGAAATGCTACATTTCTACCACAGATTACTTAGCGTAAGTGTCATTGCCTGTGCACGGCCCAACAGGCAAGGCAAGACAATTTTAAAATATACATATGCATAACATGGTGCCCCCATGTTTGAACAAACCGCAGCAGAAGTGCCCTCTTGGATGCCCCTATAGTAGGTAAAACATGATAAAGTGCCCTTCCAGTAGAGACATGATGAAGTGCCCTCTGGGGTGCCCTTCCAATAGAAAAAATGTGATGAAGTGCCTTCTAGGGTGCCCTTCTAGTAGAGAAAACACAATGAAATGCCCTCTATGGTGCCCTTCCAGTAGATAAAAACATGATGACTTGCCCTCTAGGGTGCCCTTCCAGTAGAGAAAACCTGATGAAGTGCCCTCTAGGGTGCCCTTTCAGTAGAGAAAACATGATGAAGTGCCCTCTAGGGTGTCCTTCCAGTAGAGAAAATGTGATAAAGTGCCCTCTAGGGTGCCCTTTCAGTGGAGAAAACATGATGAAGTGCCCTCTAGGGTGCCCTTCCAGTACAGAAAATGTGATAAAGTGCCCTCTAGGGTGCCCTTTCAGTGGAGAAAACATGATGACTTGCCCTCTAGGGTGCCCTTCCAGTGGAGAGAATACGATAAATTGCCCTCTAGGGTGCCTTTCCTTGTCATTAGTCTATAGCCATTACATTGTGCAACCAACATTTACTTCATAATAGGTTAAAGCAAAAAACTTGTACTGCCACTTTAATCCTGCACCCAGGCACATTGAGATCATGTCACATATTCTGGTAGTTTTACAACCATTAAACCTCCGTGTGTTTTTTTTTTATTATTATGTTTTTTGCAGTACTGCAGTTGGCAGGACAAATTGTTGAGAAAAATAGCGAGCCGGGGCTGACTCACCGTGTCATACCTGGCTGGCTCTATTAATGCATCAGTGGTCGAGCCCTGTGAATCACAGCAAAGTGGACATGGTTGCATTTCAACATAGTGACTGGATTTAAGTAAGATTTGGTTGGATCCAGCCACTATGTTGAAATGCAGTGTTTTGAAGTGGGGTTGTATGAGGTACTTATCCATTGTCGGTGTGTTATCTACAGTAGACGGTGGTCAGCACGCCCCCAGTTTGGAGAAGCAGACAGGAGTTACCGGACAGAACCAAAGCACCAAAGCCAAGCATGTACTGCTGTGGACAGGGCCGGCAGCCAAATGTATTGTAGTCACCTAAAAGAAAGTTCCACCTAAAAAAAATCTGTATCAGTTTAAGTATACGCTATCTTTACAATCTTTTCACGCTTTTACCTTGCCGTGAGACAGTCTATGATTCTGATGGGGAACTGAAACCAGTATCTTTGCTCTCGCCAAAGCATCCAGACTCCACTGAAAAAAACAACAGCAATTTTCCTGGCTGAGCACAGGAGTTGGTCTACCGCTGCCTCAATCGGTTAGTTAGCTTGTGTTATTGAGTGATTTTGGTCAGTTCGGATTCACAAAATTTTTCAATGGATTCTGGTGGCTTTGGTGACAGCGTAGATGGATACAACTGCTTCAGTTCGCCTTCGGAAGGGGCTGTCTGACGGCAAGGTAGAATGGCGAAAATATTCTAAATATAGCGTACACTTATACAGATTTTTTTAGGTGGCTACATAAGTTTTACTGTCGGCCCCGTCCACAGCAGTACATTGCTTAACTCCTGTCTGCTTCTCCAAACTGGGGGTGTGCCGACCGTCATCTACTGTAGGTAATACACTGACTGTGGATAAGTACCTCATACAACCCCACTTCAAAACACCCAGAACTATCCCTTTATTGTTGGCCAACTGAAACACCTCGGTTAATGTTAGAGTTAAACATAACCAAGGTGTTGAATAAAGGTTTAGTAAAACTTTGAATCTTGCTAGAACTTGCTACACCTGAAATTAATGCAAATGTTTCCTTCACACTGCACAAGTCCAGTTTCTATTTGCATAAATCATGCATGTCCATTTTAAGGCATCAAACTTTTATTTCATAAAATGTAATTATTATACCATGTGGATTATTTCATGTAACTTAAAGCAGCGGAGAAAAAAAACTGTTATTCAAGTAACTCGTTCCAATGTTTTATTCGTTTTACCCACACAGTAATAGTTGGTAAACCAGTTGTTTACAGTCAATTGAATGAAGTCATTCTGCAGTCATCGGCAGCTCGAGACGCGCTGAAGCCAAGGCCGCGAAGAGTCCTACCTCCAGAGGGGCCAAATCAGCATTAGAGTTGTGGGAGAGGACGCGTGGCTGGCAGCGTGGCGGGCGGCGACCACAGCCACCTCGCAGCTCATGAAGGCCCCCATTCACCTCCATTCACACAATATTCATGCAAAGAGGGAGACTTCCCCAGCGAAAACAAGCCCGGTTTAAAGAGAAAACAATCGGCCCTCCCTAACAAATTCCTGCTAATTTGCCAGGACCTGGGGAGGCAGGAGAGGAGCGTCGCGAGTGATGGACGCCTGCCCGTCTAGCTGCTGAAACGTGTGTTTCTGTGTGTATTTGTATACGCGTGTGTGTCTCTGTGCTATACGACATGCCTACGGGGTGCCAGCTATTCCATCAGGCTCGGCTTTGACACATCCCTGATGCATCCTGTTCTGGTGTTTCACTCGTCAAACTTCCAACATCCCCTTCCTCCAAACACACAGCTCTCTCATCTGCCTCCACATACCTCCTAGTCAAAAAATAAATATTTTTCGTTACTGCTTTTAATTTTGTTTTATTGTGTGTCAGTTTGAAAGCCGATCCGATAGCCTAAATTGAATATTTTCATCCCGTTTCGTCAAGCATAGCCGTCAGTATCTCATGTGGATAACAATTTAACACGCGATGCAATATGACTCAAGAGTATAATTTGACTTTCCCATATTTCCACATTTATTTTTCTGGCTTATTAGAAATAGTGCTGCCTGTTCAGCAAAGGACTGTGAGGGTGCACTGTGCTGCAGGAACATGTTCCAGCAGCATGGAGGGAAGGAAACGTTGGGGAAACCTCGCCTCACTTTTCATGTGAAAGGCCCTCGTGGCAAGTGTGTGCACCGTTAATATGCACGTTCATTAATTACGTGTGTGTTATGCATGTGTACGTGCCACTTACAGTAGCCAGACTGTCTGAGCGATTAGCAGGTGGGTCTCGTCTTTGACACTTTGGACGTGTGTGTTTGTTTGTGTGTGAGGTTCAGGTGTTATGTGATGTGAGACAGGGAAATGGAGGATTGGCGCAGTGTGTGTGTGTGTGTTATACTGAGGTCTGAGGCTGAAGCTGGTAGTAGAAGTATTTCATTGCAGCATCTTTAGGTGTGCTTTTACTCAGAATCTGCAGTGGACCAAATATTTGGCTTAACAATATTAGATGGGAAATGTCAGAGGCCTACATTTTTGGTATTTTGAGGAAAATGATTGTACATATTTAAACCTTTTTTTTTTTTTTTGACAAGTATACAAACCTATCCATATTATTTTTTGTGGTTGTTGTTTCAAAGCAAGCTGACTGATGTGTGGAAGGGGGCATGTTCATCAGTCTGACAGTTTTTGTAATAGCCTACTATTAGAAAATGACATTATAGGACAGCACCACTGGAAACCTGCTCATACTCGGCATGAAAATAGTTAATGCCATAAGCTAAGATAATTAAATAAATAACTGGGCTTACTGGTGCATTCAAACCCATCTCTCGTGCAAATTCTCTTCAAATGAACGTTGAGCGGCGGGATAAAGAATCATAGCCGTGCTCGCAAGTCACGTTCATCTAGAGTGACCAGATGAGAATGGGTGAAATTCTGGACGGGGGAGTTGGGGGTGGCCGTGGCCTTCAGTGCATTACATTCAGTGTATACGAACAGTAGTAATAATTACGGCTGCAACTATTGATTATTTTAGTCATCGAGTATTCTACCGATTATTCCATCGAGTAATAATAATATTATGGATAATAAATACTTTTGCTTTATTATTAAAGAGCGATAGTAATTATACGAAGAAGAAAATAAGACAGTTCCCTTAAAATCAACAACTAATTGGTTTTCTTCGAATATTTTTATTTTCGGGACAAACCAACTTGTATTTCGGGACTGTCCCAAATTTTTTGTGACGTCTGGTCACCCTACGTTCATCAACATCATAGCCTATGCCAAGCATGGCTTGAAAGAGGTCATGTGAGAAGAGATGCACTAAACAAAGACGTATGATTCATTCAGAAATTAATTAAAATGAGACAGCACAGACTAAATCCAACTACTAATTTTAAGATTCACAAAACAGTCAAATTACAGTACATTATGGCACTTTTGCGCATTAATGATCAGACATTGCACAAAGGGCAAAATCGTACAAATTCGATAATTGTCTGGTAACGCTGAGCCCCAAGCTTCGGAATCTACTTGGTTACGGTTGCTACGCTATGACGGGACAATCTGATAACAGTTCAGAGGGGGTTAGCGAAAGGTCAATTAGAGAATGCACAACACAGCTGGTGAGATCTGAGGCTAGATGCTTAAACTCAATGTTTGTAACCACCCCACTATCACTCCCCCTCATCCACCTTTAAACTACTCTGCCCCCCCTCTCTTCAACCCACCCAGCCCTCTGCACTCCCCAGGCCACTCTCCTCTCCCCTGCTCTCCTCTCTTTCCTCCTGCAGTCAGCTGGCAGGGAGAAGAAGGGCTCTTTGACTCATGTGGAGGGGGGAAATGATGAGGGGTTGGGGGGTCCCGGTGCTCTTGGAGTCTGATAGTCTGGCTGGTCCGTACAGGCTTTTCCTCCAGGGTTTTAGGCAGGCAGAGAGGCGAGGAGAGAGAGAGAGAGAGAGAGAGAGAGAGAGAGGAGATTTCTGACGGCACATCTCCACCATGTGGACTGCTGACGGGGCCGCTCACTGAAACTGGCCAGAGAATCACTGCTGATAGACAGTAAAGTGTGTGTGTTTAAGAATAAGTTGTCTTTCCAGGAAGATGCACGTCTCCAGCATCACCCAACACTAACATTCTTCTACTGCTACTGTCAGTCTGTCAATCTGTAGGTAGACTGTCCAAGAAGTAGAAATACAAGAAACTGAGTCATATCATTTGCCAAATACAATAAATGTTTTTTGTTATAAAGAGACAAATTTAATGAAAAGACGTCACCTTGCAGCATTTTACCATTTGCCTATGGGGAGATCATGTGTTTGGTCTTGTGTGTGTATCCGTCTTTCTGTCCGCGACCAATCTCCCATACTACTGGACCCATCAGCCTTGTACTTTTTGTGCTCATTTATGTCTGTATGCTAAAGGACCTTTCGTGGTTGCTGTGATTCACAATCTCTTAAAAATCCTATATTATTGACTCCTTACTCCTCTTAACAAAAAACTGACATCCATAGAAAAGTTTGGTCTCATTATGAACCGGAGCATCTGCAGATTAATTCCATACCTGATATGTTATGATCCACCAAAGTTAGGCACGATACAAGATTAATAAATCCCTGTCCCTCCCTGGCGGAGATCTTCACTCTACTGAGTGAACTTTTCTGGTTACATAATTTTTCATTTTAAATTAGATGGTCATTATCACGTAATGCTCTCAAATCAACGGAAGTCTCACTCCCAACTCGTCAAATACCACAGATTGGGTTGCGCGCCTCGACATCGGAAACCGATGAACCGCACGGAGGCACCCTTTAGTGACATTATGTGACGAACTGGGCTTTCAGCTAACTCCAATGTAAACCCACTCGCGGTGTTATTCGACGGTCGGTGTGTGAGCAAGTGATGTAGTAATAATAGCGTGAGTGCACTCAGGGCGGGGCAGGAGGGGTGGTGGATGGGTAAAACAATCACAAGACTTTGAACCAGGAGACGTGTCTTGTGTGAAACTATAAGTAACATTGGCTTATTTTGTCACGTCAGTTAGTCAAGTGACTCATCGGTATTGTCCGTCACGTGACTCGTTAGAGACGTGAGTCTTTAGTATTGTGAGTCACATGAGTCGTTAGTATTGCCAGCGCTGTAAATCACGTGAGTCACTAGTCAGTGAAGTTAACATCAACCACGACCCTAACCCTAACTAAGCGGTTGTGTTGCCTAAACCTAAAATCCTGTGCAAACGGAAGTTTATTTTGAAAGTACGCTATGCATGTAATGAGCATATATTGACACGCTGTCCCCGGTCCATCAAAAGTAACGCAAGAGTGGCACCCCGTGCATTAGTCTACGATACCAAGGGGCACTGACCAAGGGGTGGTATTTGACAAGTTGGGAATGAGAATGTGTCGGTCAAATAGGAACAAATTCTCATCAAACTGAGTATGCGTAAAAGCAATGAGCAAACTGTGCAATTTATGCAGATGTCAGTATTTGAAATTTGTAAGATAGATATTTAATTTATTCTGCTGTATTCTTGTAAAGATAATCTGTGGATTTATACTACCACTTTGTTTTTCATTCAAGACACCAAACCTCAGCTATTTCAATCACTTCTAAATGAATGTAATCATCTAAAATGCAGTACATTGCTATAATATATATAACATAACAGTAAATGCAAACAGCCAGTGTGGGATATATGATAGACAAGTGGACATCACTCCAACACACTCACTCACAATCCATTCAGTCCATTCATCAGCAGCGCTCGGCACCCCCCCTGCCCTCCAGTAGCCGTAGACCCCCCCACGCTGACACCTAATCCAGAGCCTCGCTACCATAACATTTTCACAGGGGTCGCGAGCCTCGCAATAACAGCTCCACATGAATTGGTGAACTGCTTCTTTATAAGAGGTACGACACACACAATTAGTGTTCATTGGTGGTAGCCTGCCGCCACTTTTTTTTTCTGTGTATTTTTACAAGAGAGTTGAATATAATCTTTAGATAGTGTGTATCTTGAAGACAGACTGCATGTGTGTGTTTGATTATGTTCTCCTGTCTTGAGGGATGTGTGTGTGTGTGTGTTACCTTTTTTGTTATGTATTTAAGAGGAACCAAATATTAAAGGTAGGGCTGTCAAAGTTAACGCGATAATAACGCAATAATTAATTTTAACGCCACAAATTTCTTTAACGCATTAACGTAATTGATATTTGGAGGTTGCAGCGGGCTCAGTTTTGAAGCTAGAGTGAAGATGCTGGTGTCATATTAATCTAGAAAACCTAAGGGATCCATTGGTACCAACCATGTCATACTAGCTTGTCACAAAGAAGGCTAAACAACACTCCAAAGTTATGCTACATTTTGGCGGGAAAAAAATTGCATGGCCATTTTCAAAGGGGTCCCTTGACCCCCGACCTCGAGTCTCCCCTTTACACACATACCCACTTTAATCGCAGTTAAATATTTGAATCGGTTGACAGCCCTAATTTAAGGATAACAAGATGGACATTTTGCTTTTAGCAATATAGAATAATGAGATATCCATTATCAACATCTAAACCATAGTTGGGAAATGAAACTAAGAACTTGAGGTAAAAAAAAAATAAGGCTTTATAGCTTTATGGAATGGAACCTTTCAAACAAATATTTCTGACAAGCCAACTCAGACGTCCTCTCTCTGGCAAGCAATAAAACTAATGACAAAATTGGAACAATCTGCTTTTTGAATGGCCACTTTTATTCCTCCAGTGTAGCGATCTGTGGCCTAATTTGTCCTGTGGGACGCCACACGCTCCCCATAAAGCCACATTAGGGCTGCAGTAGCCGGGATAATGAATATGATTCAGACAAGGTGCCCGGCAGCAGCAGCTCCGCCTCCTCAGGACACAAGGCTGCAGCAGCTCACCGAGGAACGCACGTACACACACACACATATTTAACTACTTTTAACATCAAGGTCACTGTAATTAATCACCCCGAAATAATCATTTTCATCTTGTTTTATTGCGCTTGAATGTAAATTCTGATTGACGTTACTTTAATTGATTATGACATCATTTATGGCTTTTCTGTCCATTTAAATAGAATTGATTTCAATAATGTTAGAAGCTTTAATGAATAATGGAATTGGAGAGAAAGTTTAAAGCTGCGCAATTTGGGGTTTTATGTAAAAATGCATCTATTTCATCAGCCTCAATCAAAAGTTAAAGGTACCCTCTGGAGTTTTCCTCCGAACAACCGCACTTATGTTTACATTCAGGGCTCTATTTTTGTGGCAGTGCAACGATAATTTTTTTATATTTTGACTTTTTTACACCCATGTTTACGTCAGCTAGCAGTTCTCTTCTTCCCTGCCTTTTACTGCTGTATTGCTATGCTTATTGCATGTAACTGCCACCAACTGTCAATCAGTGAAATTAATGGAAACCATCAACAGGAATGTGCATTGCGTCGACTGCTTGCTTGTGTGCATTCCAGTACACCATGAAATACAAACAAAACAGGGCCTGTTCACCAAAACATTGCTAGATGGCACCACTGGTGGTCAGAATCTCAACAGGGCACCTTTAAAGTGTCACATCGCCATTTACTGACAGGTGCTCTATATGATATCCAGAGCATTAACATACAGTAACGGCAAACAACGAATAAATGCTGTTGTTTGCACTGTTGGCACCGTTAGCTGCTAGCCGCCAGCTCAGCCGTCTCCATCTTGAGAGCCGTGTGGAGGCAATAGACATGCTCTGAATTAGGGCTGTCCTTGACCAAAGAAGTTCTAAGTCGACTAACACTCCAGTTTCTCCACAAAGAATCACACAAAAGCACCACAACTTCTGTGTAAATCTTTTGTTTACCCAGAGATGTGCTCACCAGTTTCTTGGATCATTCAGCATGACAAAAGTAAAGAACTTTTAGTCGACTTAAGACCAAAACAGCGGATAAGTCTACTCTAAATTACTACTACTGGATTACTCTGAATATCGAATTTAGAACCTTTAATCAAATTTATGATTTGGATATGGACTATTTCACAAATTTCAAAACTTTATTTTCGTTGCAGTGTGGTGGATTATAAGAGATGAACGGGTCAGTCATCACAGGTGAGAAGAAGTTCATATAATGCCCAATATTGGCACTGGTATAGACTTTAGACAACAACAGATCGTGTTGATAGGCTACCGCTACATGAGAGCAACAAGGACCTTTCACTTCAGCGTACCCCTCATCCCTCAGCACCTCTGGCCTGTACATCACTCAGCAAACCCAGCTATGCTGAACAGCTCAATAACACTGTCAGTGTGTACACACACACACACACACACACACACACACACACACACACACACACACACATAACCAATTACATGTTCTTGACAGACACAGGTTTATATGGTCTCGATTATGAACCTCTATTTTTTTTTTTTGCATGTACACACTCACACACACAGACCATCTGTGCACACAGCGAAGGAACATCCTTCCACACCTCTGCGTGTGCCAGGGAGTTATGTTGTAAAGATTTATATGACAAGGTGGCAGACAGACAGTGGCAGGGCTGCGATCTTGCCCGTCTCACTTTGCTGATTTTGACAGTGTTATTGCTCTGGCTGTGCATGCGTGTGTATGCAAAGTTTTGTCCACATTCAAGCAAATCCAAGTGGATTACGGAAAAATGTCCATAACTTGTGTGAGGTTGTTTTTTTGCTCAAACACACACATTTTGCACCACTCCGTCTGTTACCTTATCTGACTCTTAGTTACAGAAGTGCTCGCCCCACTCCCTCTGATGCCGTCACCGTTTGTCCAGCTCTGCCCACACACACGAAGACAGAAAGGACTCAGTAGTTAGTGAGCAGGAGCTCTGATTATCTCTCCTGCAGCCAGTGCAGGCTTGGCTGCAAGCTTCTCTCCATCCATCTTCCATTCAATCCCTCTGTACTTTCAACTGGGGTGGCCCGCCGCCCAGGAATGGCTTGCTTCATGTACAGTATAGTGGTAGAATGGATACACGCTGTTCATTTCTGTCTCTGAGTTCACATTCAACTGCATGCACACTCCAAATACAACCTAGTAACACCCTAGCGTCCACGAGGAAATACATACAGTAGTCATGGTAATTATTTTTTTGCCCCCTTTGTAGTTGTTTTGTCTCTTTGTGGTCATTTTGTATCTTTTTGTGGTCATCTTGTATCTTTTTGTAGTAATTTTGAGTCTCTTTGTGGTGGGTCTGTGTTTCTTTGTAATTCTTTTTTGTCTCTTTGTAGTCATTATTAGTCTCTTTGTAGTAATTTTGAGTCTCTTTGTAGTTGCTTTGTGTCCCTTTGTAGTCATTTTGAGTCTCTTTGTAGTAGCTTTGTGTCCCTTTGTAGTTATTTTGAGTCTCTTTGTAGTTGCTTTGTGTCCCTTTGTCGTAATTTTGAGTCTCTTTGTAGTTGCTTTGTGTCTATATGTGGTCGATTTGTGTCTCTTTGTAGTCATTTTGAGTCTCTTAGTTGCTTTGTGTCTCTTTATGGTCATTTTGTATTTCTTTGTAGTCATTTTGAGTTGTTTTGTTGTTGCTTTGTGTCTCTTTGTTGTAATTTTGAGTGTCTTTGTAGTTGCTTTGAGTCTCTTTGTCGTTGTTTTGCTTTTCTTTTTATTGTTTTGTGTCTTTGTGATCGTTTTGTGTCTCTTTATGGTCATTTTGATTCTCTTTGTAGTCATTTTGAGTTGTTTTGTTGTTGCTTTGTGTCTCTTTGTTGTAATTTTGAGTGTCTTTGTAGTTGCTTTGTGTCTCTTTGTAGTCATTTTGAGTTGTTTTGTTGTTGCTTTGTGTCTCTTTGTTGTAATTTTGAGTGTCTTTGTAGTTGCTTTGTATCTCTGTGTAGTCATTTTGTGTTTCTTTGTATTCATTTTGAGTCTCTTTGTCATTGTTTTGCTTTTCTTTTTATTGTTGTGTGTTGTTTGTGATCGTTTTGTGTCTCTTTATGGTCATTTTGATTCTCTTTGTAGTCGTTCTGCCCATTTTCATAGTCATTGTGAGTCTCTTTGTAGTCTCTTTGCAGCTATTTTGCATCCCTTAGTTGTTGTTTTTGTCTCTTTGTAGTGTTTTTCTGTCTCTTTGTAGTTGTTTTAAGTTTGTTTGTGGTCATTTTGAGTCTCCTCCTGGTTGATACGAGTCTAAATAAATGATGAAAGATAAACGGTCACTGCCACTCAAATGAACACATTTGGATCATGACGAATGGTCTCGGTAAAGTTAATTCAAAAAACAAAAATGGTTGGCAACTACTGTACTGATATACCATGTCCCAAGTTCAAATTATCATTAGAGAAAAAATATTTCAGAATAGTTTCCCTGAGCAGGCGTCTTTACAAAATACTAACAACGCAACACAGAAGTACTCATATCAGTGTTGACCTTCAAATTCCCATATTGGCTGAACTTCAGTAATATTCAGGCCTGCTGGGTTCTTGCGCATTTGTATGTTTACAGCGTGTCAACGCCTGGCGCATTTGAATTGGCAAAGAGCTCGCTCATAATGGAAATCTCACCATGTGACAAACCTTTCAGCTGCTCGCAAAGTGACATGAGATGAACTGATCATAAACTGCCCAAACACACGCACACACAGACATCACTTCATAACAGGTTCTGGTGCACCCCGTAATGACTGCTAATGTCTCTCTGTCAAGTAGGAGCTAAGCCTGTGAAAGCAACATAAAAGGCGACTGCTCCGGGTCCCTCTACAGTCCTGCTGCTGGCTCATGCCAGGATTGAGCCACAGGCCGAGTCTGGCTGGCAGAGTAACGCTACTCTGTGGTGGCGCTATGCACAGGTCTGCAGACTGTCTATCTGACTTCACCTCTGTTCTGCACCTAACCACAATTTGAAAAGCAACAACCCTCCTGCTTCTCACAGACCTCTTCTAACATGATTTTACATGTGTACATGTTTTTATATTTTCAGTGTATACAAGCGGTTATAATGAGATATTCACCATGTGGAAGAAGGAACACATACGCTGACAACATGATTGATGGTATAAAAATAGAATAAATTATATTCTTTAGAAGAGATACAAAGTTGCAATTTCTTAGTGGGCACAGTCATAACACTTTACGGAGTGGAACCTCTATATTTAGGACAAATTGAATGATAAATATAATGATTTTATTATTTTTTCCCCATTATGGTCAAGTAGGTTTAAAATATAGAAACTACATTGTACATTTTAATTTTCTGAAGAGAAAATGGACATGTGCTCATGGCTGAAATGTTGCAATTCAAACATTTGAACTTCTGAAACAGTTGAAGTTGTAGTTGAAGTGGCAGTCAAAATACAAATACTGAAAAAGGTGGACACCACATTATTGAAAAGAGTGTGAGTATGGGTGCTGAGTGAAGTTAAAATAGTAATTGAAGTGAAAAGGGCTGAAAGGAGTTGAAATGTCAGCCGAATTGTGTAGGTGATACATTGAAGTGTAGGTTGAAGTGGAAGTCCTCAAAGAAAGTAGTGCTAGTTCAGATGTGAAAGCTGAAAGAGGATGTCAGCCGAATAGTGTAGATGATACATTGAAGTGTAGGTTGAAGTGGAAGTCCTAAAAGCAAGTAGTGCTAGTTCAGATGTGAAAGCTGAAAGAGGATGTCAGCCGAAGTGTGTAGATGATACATTGAAGTGGAAGTCCTTAAAGAAAGTAGTGCTGGTTCAGATGTGAAAGCTGAAAGAGGATGTCAGTCAGTCAGTGTAAGTGTAAGAACTGGAAGCAGCTGTTGCAAACGGTGTATGAATAATCAACAGTTTGAACAGACCTGAAAGGGTTTAAAGTGTAAACATTGAAAGGAGAAGTGTCACATGTTGGAAAACACAAGCCGTGCCACTTCAATTCTTTTTTCCAAGGTGCTTGGGAGGTTGCGCTCCTGTCGCGCCTCACATTACTAAGCAACCAAAACCTGCGCGCTGCGATGACGATGATGATGACGTTGTGGTAATTTAGCAGTAAAGGCCTTTACACACTGGGGGGCGTTTTTTAATGCGATTAATTTGCATGTCAATATATTTTTTCAAACTGTTGTTTTTGTCATGAATACTTTCACACATTCCGCGAATATTACGCGACAAAATAACAATTTTTTTCTTCAACCATGTAGATTTTTACCAATCACGCTGTACGGAACGGCTTGAGATTGCCATGTCAGTTTTTCCTCGCCAAAATTTAGCGTAAGTGTGGAGCGTTATTTAGCCTCCTTTGCGACAAGCTAGTATGACATGGTTGGTACGATGCTAGTTCTTATCTAGCTTTAAAACTGAGCCTACTACAACATAAAAATCGCAAGTTGCGTTAACGCGTTAATTTCTGTAACGCGTTAACGCAACTTGCGTTTTTTATTTTATTATTATTATTCTATCTATTATTAAGATTACACTTGAACATATCATAATGACATATCAAGTTTATAATTTACCTAAGTTTGGAGCATTATTTAGCCTCCTTAGCAACAAGCTAGTATGAAGTGTTTTTTTCTAGTTTCATATGATGCCAGTATCTTCACTCTAGCTTTAAAACTGAGCCCACTACAACCTAAAAATCGCAAGATGCGTTAAAGAAATTAGTGGCGTTAATACGAATTTGAGTTAACGCGTTATCTTGTTAACTTTGACTGCCCTAATTTGAAGTGTAATTCAATGGGCCAGTTGAATGGCTCAACTAGGTATGAAAAAGCTGAACTAATATGATAAAGTATGCATATGTGTATATATATATGTATATATACATATATATATATATACATATATATATATATGTATATATATATATATACTGGAAAAACAAAGTTCGGAAACTTGTGTTTGGTCGATTATTTCTCTGTTGTTACAATGCTAATTGGCATTGTATTTTACATCGTTGGAAAGCCTGTTTATTTACCTTCGCAATGATGTCCTACTTGTAAGGATCATGCATTTGTGGGATGAGCAGCACAGCTGATTATGTGGGTAGCGCCTAAGAAAAATTTGCCAAAATACTCCATCAATGGTAAACAGTGTATTCTCCTGTTGGTACTGACTCTTGTTTTGAGTTGTTTGGTGGATTGGATGATTGAACTCTCTATCAGTAACAAGGAACAAACAAGACATATTGGCAATTTTACACTTTATTCATTTAATCCACCGTCAGGAGCCTCAGTAGCGGTGAAAGATCCATACGCAGCCTCAACAGCCTGGCACCTCCGCCTCATGCTGGTCACCAACCTGGTCACACGTTGCTGTGGGATGGCGTTCCATTCCTCAACCAGGATTCGTGGTAGGTCAGCCAACGAGGTTGTGTTGGTCACTCTAACACGTACAGCATGCCCAAGCTGATCCCACAAGTGTTGAATTGGGTTGAGATCTGGACTCTTGGCAGGCCGTTCCATTCTCTCTACTCCCACATTGTGGAGGTAGTCTGTGATAACCCTGGCTCTGTGGGGGTGAGCGTTGTTTCTTGGAGGATGAAGTTAGGTGCCAGATTGTGGAGATATGGGATCGCCACTGGCTGCAGAAACTCATCCCGATATCTCCCTGCATTGAGATGGCCTTCAATGATGACAAGCCTTGTTTTGCCAGTGAGGGAGATGCCGCCCCACACCATGACACTGCCCCCACCAAAGCTGTTACTCGATCGGTTCAACAATCAGCATAGCGTTCTCCGCGTCGTCTCCATACTTTGACCCTGCCATCCAACTTCCGCAGACAGAACCTGTACTCATCACTGAACATGACATTCCCCCTCATGTTCAGGTTCCATTGTCTGTGTTGTCGACACCAGCGCAAACGGGCCTGACGGTGAAGGGCAGTCATTGCAGGCTTCCTGGTAGCCTTATGAGAATACCCTGTTTAGAGCATTTTGGCAAATTTTTCTTGGGTGCTACCCACATAATCAGCTGTGCTGCTCATCCCACAAATGCATGATCCTTACAAGTTGGACATCATTGCAAAGGTAAATAAACAGGCTTTCCAACGATGTAAAATACAATGCCAATTATCATTGTAACAACAGAGAAATAATCGACCAAACACAAGTTTCCGAACTTTGTTTTTCCAGTATATATATATATACCAGTCCTCAGGTTATGAGTTAATGGAATATTTTTTTTAACAATTATTTCTATTAATAATTCCAGTTATTATTCACATAAGCAAGTCTGTTACCTGTTTGAGCTTACCTCAAACCATCACAAACAAGCATAGAGTGTCAGCTTTTTTTTAACTAGCCGTTGCTGTTTTCCTGCTGTGCTCAACGTCATTTGAAAATAACTAATATATCCTATAAAAGCCAGCAGCAGTAGCCTGCTCAGGTTTACACAAATAATTAGCTGCAGGCAGACACAATTATACGCCGAGAGAAATATGACCTGCCAGAGTGCATGATTGAAACCTAAGATAATGACCTCATATCTATGGTTAAACAACTAACAAGACCTTTTTTTTTGTTTTGGAAAAACAAAATAATTGATGATCTATGGCTTTTAAAAGGGGATTAGCAACATTATATGCAACATATCTTTCGCTAAATCCTCTTCCTCCACCCTCTCCTTTAAGACCCCTTCTTTTAGCCCAACCACATGCCCCTAAAACATGTAATCACTGTGTTTTTCAGAAGCAAAACCAGCCGGGTGATCTGTGGATTTTTAACAGGGCTCAGTGCTGTGTACCTCCAGGGCCTGCGGTCCCTACTGACAGCTTTACAGGCCGGCTGATTGGAGGTGCCATGCCAGCAGACCAAGGGAGGCCTGCGCCCAAAGTGGCTGCTCATGAATAACGCGCATTAGCATCATAATACAATTTTTCCTGGGACACAGCTGGAGCAAGTGATCTTAAAGCTGTGATATGATGTGCAAATTTGATCACGTTAAAACACTCACTCATACAGAATTTCTCGTTTTATTAGTTTGTGGAATTTCGCAGAAGTGTGTATGCAAGCACGAATGTTCTTGGCTTGCCTGAAATTGGCTATTGAATGGTGTTGGGGAGACTTTACAGCATACACAAACATCAGTCAACATGAGGGTTTCTAGGGCTAAGGACTCTCAAAAACAATATGGAAAGAAAAATATCTACAGACCACATAACCAATATCTGGGTTTCGTACTTTTTTTTTATGTGATGTGCATTGGTTTCTTGAGAAGATTTTGTTTACTCAATTTATTTATTGTTGTAACACAATGTTGTTGTTGGACTTGCAGGAAGATAGAATTCAAAACTATCACCAAATGGAGAGCCAAAGTGAAACCATAATTTCTGCGTTGTGTTCCAGTAGTCAGACAATTTGATTTAAAATCACAGTGACATATTGTAATAACAATAATAGCAAATTACTAAAAAAAAATCCAACCTTGTAACATAACCACTCAACAGTATGTTGTTTGGCCGCTTCGTATGTCTAGACCAGAGGTCAGCAACCTCTGGAGCCACATGTGGCTCTCCAGCCCTTCTCCAGTGGCTCCCAGTGGCTTTGGCAAAACAGTATATGGAAATGAATAATGGTTATTTTTTTATCATTTTAATATTCATTTATCATTGTCGAAGGCCTAAAGTGATTCTTACATTCTCCAGTTGTAAAAATATGTAGCCTATACACTAAATAAAAAAAATGTTTTATCATTTCAGTCAACTCAAATCATGATCAGTCATAGCCCACATACGTCTACGGCCCGGCGCCTTATCCTCCAATTTTGCCGAACCTCAATAGCTCAATAGGCTAGCTATCGATTCCAAATCCCCAAAAAGTCTCAAAAGAAAATAGAGGATTTAAGTAGGCCTACATGGACAGATTCGACGACACAAAAAATTAACTGAAAGACATTTTCAGAACAAGCACACTGTATTTGGTGAAAATCCAGCAAGAGCTTCCAGCCAATGCCTGCCTCTCATTTGCACTTCCGTCCTCACTGCATTATACTTGATCGGCTGTGTTACCTTCATTATAAGGCTCAAATATGTTTTGTTGCTCTTGACAGATTTATTTTTTCGGGGGCCAAAATTTGTCTCTGTTGATATTAAAGGTTGCTGGCTCCTGTTCTAGACAAAGATGGAATATTAAAGGAGGAATGAGTACTGGAAGGGAAACCTCTTTCAAAGTTATTTATATATGGGTACCTGACAGACTTGAAGAATTGTGAACCTATCCTTTAAACCAACACTTTTTCCAATGAGCCATAGCGTGTTAAAAGTCACCAGATCGTCAGAATGAGGTGAGTCCATGGACAAATCAAGTGCCCATGGCCACTCCAGACATGTCTGTGATAACAGGATAGTGAAGGGCAAATGGTGAAAATATTTAGAGCTGAAAAGTTTGAAAAATGTCATGAGAAGAGTCAAAAGTGTTAGTGGATATCAATATCATGGATAGGGAATAAACCAAGTTACGTTGGCATATCAGTACATGTATTGCTGCATTGATTAATTGTCATTTTATTGCATTTCTTCAAATATGCCAAAAATGTCCACTTGGACACATCAATATATATTTTTAGCACTGTTGTTTTTGTCTTGAATACTTTCACACAGAATGCAAACATTACGCAGCGGAAAAGCAGCATAATTTTTTTCCGAAACAAGGTCAATTTTCCGGAGTTTCAACACCGCGAATGAAAGCATCAACCAATCACGTTGTGCAGAACAGGTTGAGTTGCGCCTATATTTATATCAACTAGGAGGCTCCGTAGTCCGAACCAAGATGGCAAACTTTATCACTCCTTTCAAACTTGACAAAGGCAGCGCATACTAGATCCACTCATTCCACTTACCTTTCACAATAAAAGCCCTAGACATAATATTCTCAGGCGTGTATTTTGCATTTTGGTGTCGTTTTTTCATCTCGCCCCTAGTGTGTAAACGCATTAAGCCTGCCATTGACCGCGTATTTCAAGCGGCATTCTCCTCCCCTTCCACTATCTCCGCTATCTATTTTGCAAGGTCACCATCACTGCATCTTGCGCTTTGCGCCGCCCGAGATGATTGTGATTGGGCTAAAGAAATATAAACAAGCCAGGGCGTTTTTTTTTCCCCCTATACCAGAATGAGAACTGTGGAGAATGGTCGAGCTATGCGAGAATAGGTTGGGTTTGTCCAGCCTCATACACAAACAGGGGAAAACAAGAGTGTTAAAGTGACGCTGCAAATCCATACAGGGCACACACACACACACACACACACAAATACCCACACAGACAAACATAGAAGCACATATTGGAAAAAATACCCATGACATCAGCGTCACTTTACCTACCATTTACATGCTCCTATTTATGCACAGACGGCTGCTGCGTGCCACCAGGACATAAACACACACTTTGACGTGCCACACCCGTACACACGCCCTCATACACCCTCACACACAGTCACTCCACCCCACACACACCCATGCCACCACCTATATACCCACCCAACGCCACAAACATAGTCACCATGTCTTTTCTAGAAGTCTGCCCCTCCTTTCACACAACACAACACACCTCTCAACCTGCCCGACAAACACAACCCAAACACTAGTGTGTGTGTGTGTGTGTGTGTATATATTGTATGTGTGTGTGTGTGTGTGTGTCTGTGTAGTGGAAACTTTCGTTGGTCCAGAGGTGTCACCTTCCAGACTTACGTCTCACGTTTGCTCTCCTGACATTTACCGGAGGTTTCCTACTTGTTTCTGGTCTTTCCCCTCCTCTCTTTTTTTTTTAAACACTTTCTCTTTCACTCTCTCTTTCATTCTTTCCTCCTGTTATTCTTTCTGCTCACACCATTTTCTCATTTTTTTATTTAGTTTCTTTGGATATTGATGGTCAGAAGAAACCTACCAAATGTCATCAACATTTCTCCAAGTTCTTGGTTTGTTGAAATACGTGAGAATACAGACAGTCAGTATTGTCCCTGGTAAATAGTTTTGCTGTGGTGCTCCATGTTAACACTTGAGCTTGTACCTTTCAGTGATTCACGTGCTCTCACAAGTCAGACATTTAGATTTTTTTAAACTTTATAATTAATATGTGACATATTTCTGATGGCTTAGGCCACTTGTAAACTCACATGAAATATCATAAAACAACATTTCCCTATACATTCTCTGTTTGCAACCAAAACTGTCATGACGGGCGTGGTTAAAAATCATCCTGCTGCTCATGCTGTAAATACATTATTGCTCACCTAACATACCTTTTAAAATAAACCTGAATGGATGCCATATTAGATGATAATCCTAACACATTTGTTTGATTTATATGTAAGCACTCGTCTTTTATGATATTCTTTATATGGTTCAATACAAAATACATGTATTGTTTCTGGACAAGTGTGAAGATTTTTATCAGTCTTGTATCAGTGCGTTAAATAGCTGGAGCCAGGACATGGTTAGCATAGCTTAGCATAACTTAGCATAGTGTCTTCCACAAGCAGCTAGCTTGACCCCTGATGGGTCGGACTGTAAGTATTGACGACTTGACAACTTTTTAGCCAGATTTAGCGACTTTTGGAGCTAGTGCTGCTGGCTACTTTCATTGGAAAAGAGTTGGCAACACTGGGCTGGGTTTTTGAGTTAGATCATTTTTTTAAAATCTAGCCTACTTTTGCTTGTTTCTCAAGATTACCAACCTTAGCTTTAAGTAAGAGTTTTCATATAGGACTTTTACTTGTTACAGAGTATTTCTACATTGTAGTATTGCTACAGATCTAAATACTTCTTCCATCACTGTTTCTGGGAAATTAAGTGCTGTATCACCATAACAACAAGCTCTTCTTTTAGCATTAAACACTAAATTGCCCAATGATAGACCTACATTAGCCTGGGTGTTGTAGGAATCAAACTTATGACCTTACACACTACAGATGAACAGCTACACATAAACCCTGCTCTCTCTCTCTCTCTACCTGGACCAGTTTTATTGGCGTCCTGGTTTTGGCCCAACTGCTGTGCCTTTTTTTTTTTTTTTTTTAAGTGCGGTCAATAGAGTTCACAATAAAGTAGGAACATGTGTACAGACAAACACTCCCCGCGCTTGCTGCTACCGTTGCTACAAACTCACGCCGTCTAATTAAATTCAAAACGTCAAGTTTGATTATTGTCCAAAAAAGTTTACTGCGCAGTAAATGTTTTTGACGCTTTCGAAAAATATCACAGAGAAATGTGTTTTTGGTTTAACTGGTTTTCACTGACAACAAAATGACGTGTTGAAGGAAATCCCTTCGTGTCTTTTATTACCTCAACATTCCCCTTTTTTTGCTATGTAACAGATCTCTACCTGATTGTTGTCCTCTCACCCACCTCTTCTCCTTACCTCTGTCCCATCCTTCTTTAAATCGCTGCTGCTTCGTCTCTGCTCCTTCCACTTCCTTCATTCCTCTTGTCCATGTCCTCTTCCTTTCCTCCCCTCCTTCCCCCCCTCTTTCAGTCATTTTCCTCATGCCTCCCCAATCAGCTCAGGTCTGGTTTAGTGCTGAAATCAAGCCTGTGATTTAGAGTGACACTGGTAATCAGGGTTCAGCTAAACTCGGACATGACGAATGTGGCGCGTGTTTCTGTGTGCATTTGACAAGGAAAATAACTTTTTTGTCCACTGGCTAACATGGCTGGTGCCATTGTCACTCTTTTATCAGCCAACTAGATACTTTGTTTGAAATACATTCAATGACGGTTGGTTTACCCCCCAAAGAAACCATTGTTGTGGAACATGTATGTAGTCAGAGATGTCCTGAAGTCAAATATATCAGTATATGTCAGGTTTTATTTATTTATTTATTTTCCAGCAACCCAAAAATCAAAGAATTAAGACTTTTCCCTCACAAATTAGTGGTATATAATTTTTAATTTATAAGGGACATGTAATGTTTTATACTTCTGGTGAATACAATCCAATCAATCTTATTTCCATATATGTATTTTGTATATACAGTTCCCTTTGTTAACACCTTATTTTGAAAACCAGACATAGTCACACGTGTATACTTACACTAACTTTGCCAAGTCCGTCGCTAGCTCACCCATCAGCTCTGTTCTCTTTATACATCCATGGTCAGCTCCGTTTGACTGTATTTAACATAAATGTCAGTATACGGGTGCGCTACAGTTGTAGTGATGGCTGGCTTGACAGGAAGTTACCGCAATACGATAATGTACCTGTTCATGGCAGAGTTAGCATGCAGCTTTAGCCGTGATGTCTAGCTCTGCTTTTCCTGGCAATGTGTGAAACACAAAGTGTTTCCATACTTTACTGTATGTGTAGTG
Organism: Sebastes umbrosus; assembly: GCF_015220745.1. Classification (NCBI taxonomy): domain Eukaryota; kingdom Metazoa; phylum Chordata; class Actinopteri; order Perciformes; family Sebastidae; genus Sebastes; species Sebastes umbrosus. The sequence continues at coordinate 5,177,592 of NC_051288.1, forward strand.
TTTACCACTTTGGATTTAACATGTGAGGGTTTAAGTCATATCCAGGTGGACCCTCCGCTGTTTTGTACTTCCTTGTTGCGGCCGGCTGCTGTTTGTTTTGGTTGAAGGATACGGAACAGATAAGACGTCACATTACTCAGACTGCAACAATAAAAATGGTAACTTCCTTCTACCTGCAAATAAACCCAAATTAAGCAAATGTATCGATTTTGGCATTAAAAAATCTATTTCGAAATCGTAAAAAAAAAAAAAAATTATACATAGGTGAATCGATTTTTTTCCCCAACCACTAATGATTCTATTGAATAAATAAACAAAACAATTAACATGCAATGTAAATTAAACAATGTAAATGAAACAATGAAACTGACGCTGCCACTTATTTAATCATTTATTATTTAATCGGCAAACTGACAATAAGCATCCACCATCTCTTCTCGCTCTGGTTCAGCAGTGGGGTAAAGGTAAGCTTTATTACAACTTTCCACCACAAGCCAGACAGAAGCCTTAACTCCCCCAGCCTTAAAAATAATCAGCCGAGGACCGAGCACTGTCTTACAAAAATAAAAATACAAAAAAAAGGAGCGGTTTGGCTTTTACCCAGCTGGACCCCGGGGCTGAGCTGTTAGACACAAGCGCTGTTAAATGTTCAGCACCTGATCATTTGTGTGTTTTGGACTTCCACATCCCTCCCCATTGTTATGGCAGGAGGACGGAGGGAGGGATGGGGAGACGGAGAGAGAGGGGAAAAAAGCCCACCAGAGTCGTCGCTCGTAACCCCGGGGCAGGCGGATGCGTGACGTGATTGACAAGGCTGATTCTCCCTCAGTATATTGCTGCGGGTTTTTTAAAACCCTGGTCGCAAGTTGACATTTATTTAGACAAGGTTCCTCCTGGGCTGCCGAGAAACCACAGAAACCAGAAGATGTCTGACAGAGACAAGTATTAAATGTTGTGTGTGTGTTTGGTCTGACAGGTCAGTTGTTCTAAACTAACCTACATACCTGTCTCGCTACGTAGCACCTTCTCGAGGTTGTTTAAAGGACGGTATGAGAATTATAGATGTAGGGGAAGGGGGTCAGAAAAAGGGGAGGGCAGTTATTTCCTTTGGCTGACGGGAGGGTACTCAACATTTTTTGCGAAAGCAGGTGCAGCCGGTTAGACTGTTATCAGGTCATTAAATGTGTGTTATCATGGGTTATAAGCCTCATAGATGTGGGTCAGTAGGGGCCTGCTAACCTACTAGTAGATTTTATCATTGACTTACAGGGGCAAAGAAGGGATAAAAGAAGACAACAGCGACATCTAGTGACCATACAAAGTATGACAGGGGCAAAAGCTGAAGTCATGTGCTGGCGGTCTTGGACGATGGATGGGACACAAAATATAATATTGTCACCCAGGAGACCGGGGTTCGCATCCCATGTGAAACCAACATGTAGTTGAATTAAGTTTCACTTCCACTTTTCAAACGTATTTATTTTAAACCAAAACACAGTTTTTCCCTAAATTTAACCAAGTGGTTTTGTTGCCTAAACATAAAGAAGTTGTAGGTTTTTTGCCTGAACCTAGGGAAGCTGTTTTGTTAGTGTTCAAATGTAACATTTCATTCAGTTTTACAACATGTTAGAACATGTTGATTTTAAGTTTCGCTTTCACTTTTACAAAGTAGTAGGTGTTGTAGGCCCCTACTGATTCACATCTATGAGGCTTATAACGACTGATAACACACTTTCAATGAGCTGATAACAGTCTATTTGGGTGGCAGGCGAGGGCCCTTTAACTTTTTCATTAATTTTTCCATCTGCCCGGCCGCACTTATTTGTGAATAAAAATGTAAACTGTAGTGACACTGACTAAACACAATATCAGGGACTAATTGTTCATTTATATTATTATAAATGCAATTATTTATGAAAATAAAAAATCTTAATTTTTGTTTTAAAACCATTGTGATGTCTGATGTGTGTTGCGGTTTACAGGGCTACGGTTAGGGTTCTGGGGGGTTGAAACCTAACCTGAGAGTGGCTGCTTTAGGGTGAGGGGCTCCAAATCCAAATTTCGCCTAGGGCACCAAAAGGGCTAGAACCGGCCCTGAAAGACAGGTTAACCTCCACTTGAGCCACGTGTGCACAGTTTGATTGACATGGAGCACAGCCTCGTGATGACAGCCTTCCCTGATTTCTTTACAGTCATTGGATAAAAGCCAGATTTTCGAAAAGTGTCCGTTCTACAGTAGTGGTAAATTATTAATCATGCTGGTTCAAAAAATGTGACCGTTATGTTCATCCCGCCCCAGTCATTTTCATACAGTCCCTAAGAAGAGCGAAGCACCCCCAAGAGATGGCCAGGGGAGATTAGGAAGCAGCGAAATATCAACTTATGCTTCTGGTTTTGGTCTGGGTGTGATGATGTGTGTGTGTGTTTGTGTGTGCCTTGGACACAGATGAAAAGTAAACTAAGATGTAATAAGCCTGCTGCAAGAGAGTCTTAAAGTCGTTGGTAGAAAGCCGGGGTCTTGTTTCAAAGTGCAAAATCTGCTGTAAGCCCCCGCAGACGCAGACTAAACACAGCGTTCAGCCCTATTGTTGTTCTGCACTGTTACAGCCCTCCCTGGAGATTTAGCAGGAGCCATAGCCCTCCAATGCTGCGACAGGGCAGCCAATAGCCACGCTGCTTAATAATGACCCGGCCACCGAGGTCACACCACAGTCTGATCATGAGCATTTATACAGCGCTGGATTGAAAAATTATGGGATTTGGGGGTTGTTTTTTTGACAGTTTTCAGGTATGTCGGTGAGACAAATCCTGACTAGTTTCAATTGCTTTCCCAGCATAAATACAAAGTAGAGGCAGAGGCAGGAATATGGCACAGTTTCCTTTTATGGCTGAACTACAGTTGGTGATAATCGATTCAGCATGTTCATCATTTCTAACCATTGTATTTTAAGACCTGGACAAAATGTTTCACATGTCAACTTTTTTTCCAGCTAATACATGACTAGTCACTCCGTCTTCAAAAAAAAAAAAAAATGGTTCACATCAGTTTCCGTCACGTGCCGTTCTTGTGGTTTGAAGACCATGTATACACAAAGTTACGGGAAGGAAAAAGGAGAGAGTTTACTGGAAGAGGAGGCCCGTTACTGAAAGCACGGAGTTAGATCAGTGGATAGGTTGAAGGTCAAACAAACCCTACGCATTTGTTCCGTCCATTACGGGTGGACGTATAGGATGGTTGCACATGCATTTAGGCTTGTATGTGCTCTGGGTTTCATCGCCATCTTCCACTGGCGTCTCTGAATCATGTAATATGCCATGTTAACGCAGTGATTACCCATCATTACGCAGAGGTCCGGTTTCAGTGACACCATTCAATCCAACATCCAATCTGGGTGTTTACTACGTGTCAGCAGCGCTGACTTCTCTTTTCCGTGTGCCAAGTCTGGGATGAAAATAAACATCTTCTTTTTTTACTCAGAGCACAAAGTAAGATTTACTTGTACTAGCAGATGCAGATAGTGAACATGATATGGCTATAATTTTAGAGTGACTGGTAGGAAATGGGGAGGTTTGAGTTAAAGGGCTACTGTGTCAACCAACCACATAGAGGGGGAGTCATTAGTGTACTGCTAAATGTGTGTGTGCACATGCTCGTACTATATGTCCTTGTGTGACAAATCAGTCCATAAAAGCTCTTTATATTTATAGTGAACTTGAGTTGACATGGAGGTAATAACCAGGTTAATTTGCCTTCTTTTGCCCCCAATCAACATCCATAGAAGCCAAGAGGCTACATTTACATTACAGGCCTTAAAGCTGCACCAATCAATCAATCAGTCCATACTAACAATGGGTCAAATGACTGTGTAATGTGAAACGGATAACTCGTAGTAGCAAACCACTGAGAATGATCCCTCACCTCTACAGTTCCCGTCAGGTCTACAGCACATTTTAGCATCTTTTAGCTCATTGTTTTGGTTTTACGGCCCACAACTTTACTGTTTTGGTTCACTCTCACCGCTCTCATGAACCCTGTTGCCACCCACTGTAAACTACCTGCCTAGCACCAAACCACAGACGAAGTTAGCGACTAGCTGCATAGCGGAGCACTTAGCAGCGAAAGAGACAGATTTTTGTTGGTGAAGACCAAAACAGAGCTAAAAGGACAGAGTATATTGTACTTGCTTTCATTATGTGGACACGAGTACGACAAGAAATGAATGCTAATGTTGCTCTACGTCTGCTTGGTGTATACATAGACAATTGTTTGCTAACACGTTCACCAAAGTATCAATTAATGCTGCTTTAAAGCTAGCATAAGTAGCTTTTGCTACTGTGGCCATTAACAAGGGATTATGGTAAATGTTATGACTCAGTAACTTATAGAAGACCAAGTATTGAATTGAGCAAGGGTGCTTTTTTATCATTTATATATTACATAATTTTTACATAGTGAGCCGAAGATTGTTTTCTTCTTTCAAAAGTTACGATTTATTGCTGTTTACTTGGAAGTAATAAAAGCAGTTTAACCAGAAACCCTAACAGACTATATGTCCATGTTTGTAGCCATGCTAGCATGCAGCTAACTACCTGCTACTTTGGTCCAGACTGAAATATCTTGAAAAGGCTTGGCCCCCAGAAGATCAAGTTTCCCAAATGTGTTCTTTTTTCTCTTTTGCTTTGGTTCTGGTCAAATTTAGCTACATGTTGTTGATTGAATTGAAGTATTTTCACAAATACCAGTCACACTGACAGTTTGTCTGTCCCCTTTGTATGTTCGCCTAAATGAATTACAACTTCGAAGAACAGGTAAAGCTTAACTTGTCCCATCAATGTTGAATTACATTTTAAAGAAATTATTGTTGAATATCTCGGGTTACAGTCCATCAAAGGATTCTCATTCATTTTCTGCAAGTCGGAAATTAAATAATTTGAATTTTGCTGTTCAAAAATAATTCAACGATGTGTGTTGGAAAATAAACAAATCAGAATTAAGACATTTTCAGCTGCAGTGTGAACACAGCCATTAGTAGATTTCACCGTAGATCTTATATGACCTGCTCAGGTTTCTACCTACACAGCGGGTGGTCGTTTCTCTGGATCCTCTTTAATACAGTGTGTTATCCTGCCAGATTATGTTCCATATGTGCGTGCACACTCCCAACGAATAAACGTGAGTATAAAATACACATGCGCACTTAATCCCCCGGCTTTAGTCACCTTGTGAGTCAGTTATCACAGAAAAAAATCAATGGGGAAATCTTGACGTCTGCCACAAAATGAACACCAGCCCCCAGCGGCATGAAACACAACTCCCAGCATGCTGTAGGGATAAGAGGGAAAGGAAGCCCGGGATTATAATGAGAGAAGGAGGGCAGACATGATGACGGTGTCATGTGGACGCCACGCTTTTATGCTTAACAGGCATCGTTTGACCCCTGCGTTTAAGAGAACACATTTTAATGCATAATGCAAAAAATGAATTTGAATTACCAGCATTTGGGAAGACATTGAAATGCCCAGAGGAAATAGAACAATACAGAAGATTGCTTCTACAATTACTCAGTTTTTTTCTTTTTCAAGATTATGCATGGAAAAAAGTCAAAAAAATTTACGCACATTATTCTACAATATAACTCCTATTACACATTTGCCCTCATATATATGGATGTGCATGCGTATGCCCTCTATTCCACTTCCATTTCACTCTAAAGCCCTCAAGACCTGGATTTCCACCTCATATAACGTCCTTCACTAACAGGAAGTTTTAGCCTCATTCTCCACTGGCCACTTCTTTCTTTTGGCTTACAAGAAGCAAGTTTAAAGCACTGGCGGTGCCTGTCGCTGCCGCTGTTGCCAAGCAACTGTTGAAAATGTACTTAAAGTGTGGTTCTTTCTTTCTTTCTTTCTTTTTTTGGTAAACATTAAAGTGTTTTTAACTTCTTGCACTTGGCAGGAAACAGATGTAACGGAACACTATTGCCATTGAAAATAATGAGGCAAAATGAGGCCAGGGCTGCAAAGACGAGGACAGGAATCACTGTAAGAGGTTCAATATATTTCAGAATTAGTAGTGACTTCCCAGGTACAACAAATAGGCCTACAGCAGAAGTTAAAGGATCAACTAGAGTGGGAGATTGGTTAGTATGTGAGTTGAAGATAAAAATTAATCCATGTCTGGTGACTTTGTACCTGGCCATTTCTAACTTTCATCATACAGTACTTAAGGTGGAACTATACCCAGTATTAGGACAGTAGTGACATTAGCTTTTTGCTAATTTAGCATTATATTTTAGCACCCTTGTCGGTCTTATCTGTGGCGGATTCAGACTGTCTGAGGGGCAGGGGCGAAAAAAAATAAAATGGGGACCAGCTGCATGCGGTGGGGCATAAGCATGCAGAAAGTTTTCATATGTACATGTACATAGGTTTACTTAATTTTTACTTACGCAACAAAACCACTCGGTTAGGCTTAGGAAAAGATCATGTTTGTTATGTAAAATAACTATGTTTATTACCTAACTGGCATTAGCAAAAACCGGAAGTTAAAATAATTATACTTGTTACGTAATTGCCGTTGGCAGAATCCAGAAGTTAGGTAACAAGACTAAAATAAAATAAGTCAACGTGTACTTGGTTTCACACAGGACACGAACAGCGGCCTCCTGGATGTTGTTTCATCCGTCCATCCCCCCCTTCCATGCGCCCAACGCAGACTTTCTCGCTCTTTGTACGACGTCAGTTGCTCTGATCGTCTAATAATGACGCAGGTTTACATAGGAGTTAGTTGAAAGCCCGGTGTGTCCCATACGGACGCAAAAGGATGGCTTGGTCCGGTATTGGACGCCGAGGTGCGGTACTTGACGCGTTGGGACTGGAGTGACATCGGGTTGCCTTTGTTCAACTTTTGCCACAACGTAACATCTGGCATGACGCTCTACGCTCTACACTTCTACTGTTAACCTCGCAACTGCCTTCATGAAACATAAAACAGTTGTCGCCTTGATAGCTTCCCTGAGTTGTAAAATCCTGTGTCAGCGTGTTATACAGTATACTGTACAGTATGTGTTGTTTTAATGCAGGGCTGTTTTTCGGTCTGAATACCCACTTGCAATTCAACTGACACTTCAAACACTTTCAGTGCTTCAATGAAAACTTCAACAGCTTTAAGGGCTTCAACATAAACTGTACACAACCTCCTTGGCAGGGGTCACTGGGCTTTTGTACCATTTTTGTGATTGAGATTAATGAAATTAAGTGAACTTCATCACCTCCTTGGATTCCATTTATTAACTTACTCTTGAAACGTAAGCTACCGTGTTTGAGAGCAAGAGATTAACAGAATAAATCAGGAGTTTTGCTGTATAATGGTAAGAGGGTATTCTCCTGAAATTCTATTCATAAAACAAGGAGGATGGAGTAAAAGAAGGAGGAAACGAGAGAAAAGTTGATAGAGGATATGTAACGGACTGAGGGGAGAAGAAAGGAAAGTTCTCCTCTGTTTGGTTGTCTGACTGAAGTTTTAGCTTATTAAGTTTTGCTATTTCTGGCTGCGGTGTGACCTTATCCCAGCAGTACCTCCGGCTTGGTCGTCTGTTCCAGCGGACGCAATTGGCGGTCATTCTCAACACTTAGACTCCACACAGGAAAGCCAGTAGATTGGAACCAAGAACTTTTTTGCCGTGAGGTGACAGTGCTGACCACCATTACTTGCAGCCCGGGCTGCTGCAAGTCATTTACAGACTAAGAAGCCTTGCTCTCAGGACAGAAAAGAAACCTAAAGCAGTAACTCTAACAGTATGGTTTCCGATGGCATGCACTCTTGTTTAGTAATGATATACGCAGAGGAATCTTTGAAATCGTATTTTCATTGTCATCATATGAACATGCGCGATGAACACATCGCAATGATGCAATGGTGAATGAGAAAAAGCATTATATTTAGGGATGGTTAACGAAACTCAGTATTAAACCGGCCGCGGGGCTAAAGCTGCAGCCTCTTCCTGCTGCTCTGTCGGAGCTCTCCATTCACATCAACACACAGCGCAGTCAGCCAGTGAAGAGCTGAGAAGAGAGGCGGCGGTGGAGACAGCTACAACTACTCGTTAGTGTAAGTTCAATAAAACTTTGCAAGTGTAAAGCCAAGATAGGTTATCATTACACCTGTTCAACAAGCATAAACACGATGAAACGGTTAAACATGTAGGAAAGCGACGATTCAATTTGCTCTGTCTGCAGTCTCTCATCCACCGCCGCTTTAGACAGGCACAGCGTGTTAGCTCGGCGGCTAACAGCGAACTGTAAACACATGTAAGTTATTTAGTTGAGTTGTGAATGACTTTAGTTCCCTAGTAAGCAGTGATCCAGTGTTTGTGTCCGGGGAGTTTATTGTGAAGGAACGGAAGGCGTGAAGCGGTGATGCGCTGCAGACTACAGAGCCGCCGTGTTATTAATGTATTATGTTCATAAAGTATAGGAGCATAGTAACCCTCGGCTACACACGCTAAAACTAAAGATGGCAGTAGGCTGTGTAACAAACAAAACAGCTGAAACAAAACAGCCCCTCTTCCCTCTATCAGCCCTAATGTTACCTGCAGCAGAGGGAGGAGGACAGAGAACAGGAGGAATGACTGATACTGGCTGCTGGAGTCCTTCTATCGCTCGGCGATCGAAAGCGTACTCACGTACTGCATCACGGCGTGGTACACTGGGAGCTCGGCTGCAGACAGGAGGGCTCTGCAGAGGGTCATAGACACGGCCCACAGGATTATTGGCTGCCCTCTGCCCTCCCTGGAAAGAGATCTCCATTCCCGCTGCCTCAGTAGGTCCACAACTATTCTCAGGGACTCCTCCCACCCAGCGCATCACCTGTTTGACCTGCTGCCGTCTGGCAGGCACTTACAGGTCAATGAAAGCCTGCACCTCCAGACTCGCGAACAGTTTTCCTTCCCTGGGCCATACGGACACTGAACAAAAAATAAATCTGTGCAATATTAATACACTGAATGTGAAATACATTTATCTGTGCAATATATCCTTGATGCAATATATACCTCAAGTGCAACTTTGTTTACATTTTATTTATTACATCTACCCTACCTATTTTACAAGTGCAATTACCTCTGTTTACATTACATCTATTTTTATATTTTATACTTCTAGTGTAACACTTCTGTTTATATTTATTTATTGCATCTACTTTACCTGTTTTATTTGCTTTATAACTGTGTGTGTGTTTTACCTGTTATATGTTTTATCTGCCTCGTTTAGTCTTGTCAAGTATTTGTTTTAAAGCACTGACCAGAAGTGGCAACTGTGAATCTCATTGTATTTAATACAATGACAATAAAGCTTTCTATTCTATTCTATGTCTGTGTTCTTCAGTCTTTATAAACTTCACTCAGTATTTTCATGTCAGGAATGTGATTTATTTTATGAACATTTTAGATATGTTTCCAGTGAGATATTAAGGAGTTTATATGGTGACTTGCTGTTGTAAATATTACTGTTGCTACTCTAAAAACAACATTTAGCCTAGTTATATATAAAATACAGTATATGTATATGTATATGTATAGCTAATATGCAAACTTCAATATTTCTCTATTTATCCCAAGTCATATCGTCATCGCGATATCAGATGTTCCTCATATGGTGCAGGCCTAGTGTAAGAGGCTGCCCCTTGCGTAGTATGAGAGTTGTGTGGAAGACTTTAAGTACCAGTTCTAGTGCTCCCCCTTTGACAAAAGTCAACAATAAGTAATATTCTTATTAGGAATAAATTTGCCTCCTGCGTGAACTGTGCATTGCTGAATGGGGTAGGCCTACGCTACTGTATTTTAACATCGGTCATAATGGTGGTACTTGGAGAGACAAATATTTTCTGAGGTGGTACTACTGGAACAACTGACATATATCATCAAAAATGCCCATTTCATTTTTGACATTTTTAAAATTATTGATTTATAACAAGAATTGGCCGGAAAACGGTGGATTGCGCCCTCCGGGTTGGAAGTGAGTCTTTAGTGAGGGTAAAATGGATCAGGAGACGGAAAGGCGGTTCAGTGCAGCATCTACAGTTATGCGAAACAGTTCTTGAGATATGTGAAGGACACACAGACAGACAGAGATTCCTTGCTTTATAGCTACATAACTACAGTGCTCTGGGAGGACATCCTATTTATTCATTCAGTTTCTTACCTTTTACTAACAGCTCTTATTTGTGTGTTCTCTCTACATGTGCTATTTGCAGGAACATATATTTACGCAGTTTTCCACGATCGCGCTATATTATTGTTATTATTGCAATCCGAACGTCCATCACCATCTCCTACTTGACTTTAACCAGAGCTCACAGCAAAACCTCGCCAGCGTGTTGCTAATGTGTGTGATTTATTTACATGAGAGTGCAATTAAGAATCAAAGAGGCGCTAAGTTGTGTCCTGGCTCAGATCTTTCAATGCTGGACTACCACTTTGTTATATTTAGTGCGTGGAGATGGCTGCAGGCCAGTCATACTTACACCGCAATGTTTGGCTACAGAAGCTACTGTTTATGTGTGTGTGTGTGTGTGTGTGTGTGTGTGTTTGTGTGCCCCCTTGATATTCACACATTACATATGTGCCAAGCAATAAGTTTTATAACATTTCCACTGTGCGGAGACGACAAATGTGTCTCATGATGTCCTTCAGCATTTTATCTGTATTGCATTGTTTTTATGTTAGTCATTCAGTAGCTGTACATACACATCAACTGTGGTTTGCATGCATGCCTAATGTCGTACGTGTGTGGTGTGTGTTTTACTGTTTATGTGGAGTGGATCTGTTACAGCTGGATTTGCTATTAGACAGCATATAAAAATCTGACCCCACTGTCTCCAACCTGTTTTCACATCTTAAGAGCCTCAGAGCTCCACTTCCATCTGTTAGAGTAGGAGTCTGTTAGTGCTGGATGTGTGCGGGAGCGACTGCTCGGTATGAAAAAGAAAGAGGGATGACGTGTTTATTTGAAATTTAGAGGGCGACACAGGCCGTACATCTTTGCAGACAACGACCACATCTCAATTCGATGAGGATAACAAAGCCAGTTGTTGACATAACCAAAATTTTACCCGACACACGAGTTTCTAGAAGAACTACTTTGTAATATTGAGTTGGCTACCGTTGACTGCTCTGTAAGCTAGTGCTGGAATGTAAGTACCATTAGAAATAGAGTAGGAGTAGATCGGACATTGAGCTGTTTTCCGCGGTCATTTGACTAGTACAAAAGAAAATGGTGATTGTTGTTAGTTGCTATGGTGACAAAACATATCAGTGGGGCAGTAAAGTGTGGTCCGTTGAGAGCGTACGCTGCTCTGGAGATGGATGGCCTATCTGCAACTCGCTGTTAGTCGGTGTAGTTTTTACGGAAGTTAGCCCGTTACAACGGTCGCAATGGCAACGGTACACATACAAATGGCCATCCCGCTACGTTGATTTGAATAGGAATGTCTGTTCTACTCCTATTCTATTTCTATGATAAATACATTTACTCAAGTACTGTACTCAAGTAAAAGTATGACCACTTGTAGTTTACTTGAGTACATCTTTCTCTGCTGCTTTATACTTCTACTGCGCTACATTTCAGAGGGAAATATATGTTTCTTATTATATACTTCTTATTATTTACTTTTAACTCAACTACATTTATTTGACAGGTACATTTTACATAAAAATACACATGGTATGTTTATATAATATGATGCAGTACTACTGATCTAACCTGTAGTATACAAAGTACCTAAAAGTGGCTCCACATTGATGAACTGCAAAGTTAAAATAGTCTTACATGTATTCATTAGTGGTAAAAACTGAATAATATAATATCCAATAATAATATGTGACAGTGAAAGGAGCCATTCTGTATAATGAGTACTTTTACTTTTGATAATTTAAGTATATTTTGCTGACAACACTTGTGCACTCTTACTTGTAATAGAGTATTTTTTAGACTATTGTATTTATTTTTTTAGAATCTGAGTACTTCTTCCTCCACTGCTGCTCAGATAGGCTGAATTGAGTACAATCAGAGCAGTTGCACACGCAGCATCATCTAGTCATGATTTATAGCTGTGGCTTAACCAGGACCAATCAGGCAGGATCCCAGAGTTTTGAAACAATACAAATATCAAAATCTGTTATCGGAGGGCGGCTAACCTCGGCACATACCTGGCTTCGATCCCAACTGGCGGAGGAGACGCAGAGGTTTAGCAATAGGATCCGACTGCATAAATCATCAGTTATTTACTACCTTATCAGAGCCTTCCTGGACATAAAGCACAGAGCGAAAAGTTGTTAAAGTCATCAAATGAGTTTATTTTTGGAGGAATCCAAGAATGAGAACTACTCTGTTTATTGTTCCAGTTTGTCTCCCCAGACGGCAAATTATTTTTTAAGGATTCATGACCTGTCTTGTGCTATTAAAGCTCTGACATTCATGGCAACTTCTGCCCCGCTACTTTTTTCCTTGTTTTGGGTCTGACTTTTATTAAGTCAAACTGACATCAAAATTCATTTTCCCACTCATCAAATACCGCAGCTTGGTCAGTGGCCCCTCTTGCTTCAAACTATGGTACTCCTCTTGTATCAGTTTTGGACTCAGGGACGCCGTGTCAAGTTCTCGTTCATTACATGCGTAGTATCTTTTCAAAATAAACATCCGTGTTCACTCGTTTCTTGCATAGTGTCTTTTCAAAATAAACATCCATGTTCACATGACACATACAGTTTCCGCTTGTTACATGCATAGTGTCTTTTCAAAATAAACATATGTGCTCACAGGAAACGTACAGTTTCTGCTCGTTACATGCATCGTGTCTTTTCAAAATAAACTTCCAGTGTAGGTTTACTTAGTTTTTAGGTTCACTTTCGCAACAAAACTACGTAGTAGTAGTTGGTTAGGTTTAGGCAACAAAAGTACTTGGTTAGGTTCAGGAAAAGTTTGTGGTTTGGGTTCAAATAAGTATGTTTGTTATGTAAAACAACTACACTTGTTACGCAAGTGGTGTTAGTAAAGTCCGGAAGTTACTTAACAAAAATATGGTACAATGACTCTCAACGTTGACTTGGGTTTCACACGGGACACCAACAGCGGTCTCCTGGGTGAAAGTCCTGTGTTTGTTTGACCCGTCCAACCACCCATTCCACCCGCCCTACTTGGACTTTATCACTCTTTATACTAGGTCAGTTGCTCTATCCATCTAATAATAACGTGGATGGGTTTATATAAGAGTTAATTGAAAGCCCGGTGCGTCCAATGCAGACGCCATAGGATGCCTCAGCGCGTCAGTATCAGACACCATGGGCCACTGACCAAGCTGCAGTACTTAACGCATTGGGAGTGAGAACAGGTTGGTTGTGTGCACAACTGTTGTCATGAGAGATGCCAACTCAGAGGCCGGAAACTTTGACATTGAATGTGTTCAAAAACTGTTTTTTAACTCTTTTGAAGCTGATAATAGCTGCAGTATCATTATATAATTCCTTACACAAGGACAAAGATGAGAAATGAAACTTCAGTTTGAATTTAATTGTCCTCAATTCTTTATCTTTATCTATCAAATAAAGGGGAAAATACTAGCAATGTGGGATCTTTGTCCCATTCATTCTCTGCAGCTTTCCAGGTAAAATAATTTCAAAAAGACGTCAAACTGTAATAATTAACTTTTTTGAACACTGTGACAAGCAGAATTCCCTCATTTACCTGTCACACACACACTCTGACACACACACTTGAAGAAATCCAGGGGGGAGATTTGAGCCCGACCGCAGAAAAAACACGAGCAACGTTGACGTGACATATCGAAGCTAACTGATGTTGTCACTGGCCTCTACCGCCCTGGACAAAGTGGTGTGTGTGTGTGACTGTGATTGTGTTCGTGTGTGTGTGTGCGAGCAGTAAGGCCCATTAGTGTGCAGTAATGGGAGGGGATATTGGTGGTGTATAGGTGTAATTACGTCGAGCTAACATGGAGCTCAGGCCGCGTGGCGCCTCCAACACAAATATGAACTGCAGAACATAGATACCACTTTGTCCTCCCTCACCGCTTGACCTGGGGGAGAAAGTTCAACAGGGCCTGTAATTCTGCGAGTGATTGTGTGCGTGTGTGTGGGTCGGAGAGGAAAGCCCTGGGAAATAAAAATCCCAAAGAAAAAGCATGAGAAGGGCAGAGAAAAAAAAAGAAAAGAAATAAAGTGTAGGTGTATTAGACTATGTCTGCGTTGACTGTTATCTGCCGGCTCTGTTGTTCTCCTCCTCCGTGATAATCCGCAGAGCTTTTTCAAAACCCCTCCGTTCCCATCATCTATCTGTCCATCGATCCACTTCTCTGGCACTCCGCGTATACGCCCCCTTCCTTCCCCTTCTACAATCCATCAATCTATCCCCACCTCCTCCCTGACAGAGGTTGGACATCTCACCATCATATTTGCTTTATGAGAACATCTGTTTAGCTTGCTGGCTCAACCCCTTGGCCTCAAAAAGCCTCCAATAAAGCCTTAACTTGGCCTCAGCGGGGAGCACCACCACTCTGTTGACTGGGGGACAGTGCAGGCGGTAAATGGCCACAGCTTGGTGACTGTTAAACTCGGCAGTCTGAAGTAACTGATGTAACTGAGACGACTAATAAGGCCTTTGGAGTGATGTAACATAGCCTGTAGAGGAACAGTGGAGGTCCCTGGCAACAGAGTGTACCACTTGTTTTGGTTACACAGTCGTCTGCCGCACGCTTGTCTTGACGAAGCAGATCCCCTTAAATTTTAATCAACACAGCAGCTGTCTGCACCAGCCACGTAACCGCTAACGTTTCACCCCAAAATGTCATTTTACACTTGAAGCCTACTTTCTTTCAACTTCTGCTCTCAACTAGATTTTGTATCGTGTTGTGAGCAGCAATGTGAAATGCTTCAGGGTGCACAGCAGCACTGGGACTGAACGGATCCAGACACTGACGGAGGAGCTGCTGCTGTTGCGCTGCCGAAGTGTTTCATATCTTTGCCAACAAGGTGCTACTCTATTTAAAGGGGAACTGCACTGATTTTACACATCAAGTCTGTTTGCAGATTTTGGGGAGTGCTATAGTGCATATATGGGGGAAAAAAAGTTGCATTAAGCTTTTGTGGCTCCGGAGGGAGCGGTGTGAAGTCTGATAAATGACCTCAAGTGATGTCATTTGAGTTAGCGTCGGTTGTAAGTTTGCAAATGAAAAAACTCTGGGGATGCGGAATTGGAAAGAAGTGAGTTTACCAGACCTCTTTAGCCCGCTCCTCATCTCTGCTTGAGTCTAGTGCCTTGAGGCTACATTAGCTGCTACTAGCATAACACCGAATCTCCGACAGAACTGTTACTGGTCAAGTTGCATTGTGGGTAATGTAGGCTACAAGTTTTGACAAAGAAGAAGAATGCGTAGAATAATAAAGATGAGAGGTCTCCGGTCTGTGGGATGATATTCTGAGAAAAAAATTAATTAAAGTCATAAATTTACAAGAAATAAAACTCAAATATTTTCTTAGATTAAAGTGTCAAATTTACGACCCATCTCACAAATTTGCAAGATGATAAATTAAAAAATTTACAAGAAAAAAAAAAACTTGGATATTCTCTTTAGTTGCAAATTTATGAAAAAAAAAAAAAAAAAAAAAAAGTTTTTTGCAGTTGCTGTATATTAAACCATTATTTATGCACACTCCATCTTCCAGTGGATGTTAATATTGGCATCAGGGGCCGTATTAAGAAACATTGTGAGAACACTCTCACAGAGCTCCTAACTTTGCCTAAAAAATTCTAGCAAGGAGTCCTAGGTTAGGAGTGATTTAGGGAACTTCTCAGAGCAACTCTGAGCAAAGAAGGGACAGAAACTTTTGCCTTTTGTGAGGAGGTTTGGTTGACCCCGTTGCTAGGTGTGACGCATACTTTTAAAAAGGTGTGAATACATGAATACGGCCCCAGGTATGCTTGCAAGAGAAATGATGCAAGTAATGATGAAGGACCTCATTGAATGACACGCTAGAAGTTACTTATGTTTGGCCCCGAGATAGTGTTAGATTGTAACAAAGCCAACTTGTTATCAAAGCCAAATTGTTACCGTAAGGTTTCTGGTCTCTGGTTCCTGGAACAGCCGACAACAAGGAGAGTTGATGAGCAATGCTCGTTCCTCAATCAACTGGAGGTAATTCTGTGTCTGTGTGCAAGAGAGACATTTGTTCTGCATTGACACATGCAGTTGTGCTGGTCTTGGTACCAGGTGTGAAATTATGTAACTGTAAAGCATGCTGGGAGCGAACATGTGTGCGTAGGAAAGTTGAGGTTAAGAAAAAACAACAACAGCGTGGGGATGGAAGAAGAAGAAGAGGAGGAAGACGGGGTGGGGGTTATACAGAGATTTGTAGAGCGTGGTGATGTCATGTTGGTGGTTTGGGACATTTTAATCACACATGGTTTCTATATCAGTGGGCCGCTGCTTGGCCTGATGCATCAGAGTGGACTGGACAGACCTCTGCAAGGAACACAGATACTGATCGCAGATACATGTTGACCAAAAAAGCAAAACGGGAGATTTGGCCTCATGCTGTGTATTTTTGTGGCATTCTTTGTGGCACCAATGAATAACTATATAGAAATAGCCAATATTCTCGCTGATTTTCTTATTTATGTAGGTCATATAGAGGCATTGAATTGAGACTGTTTCATAACCAGTTAAAAACTCCTCACATTAACTTTATCTAGCCATTGTTTTTTTTGTTTTTTTTTACTACTTTTCGGCCATATAAACTGCCCTACATTACTTTTAGTCAACATCTTTATTTGTGTCTACGCTTTGTTATTTTTACTTTGTTCTAGGGATGTCACGAGAACCGATACTTCAGTTACCAAGTCGATGCCAAAATTCTGAAAACGTGATGGTGCTTTGGTGTTTTTCTACAGTACAGGGCTCGAGACTAACGCCGTCCCATCGTCACAGGGATGAGAGAAAATGTGTTTGGGCGGCAGTAAACTCACTATCGACACGTCTATGGGACGCACCCTATTTTTTTTACCTGATAATGCTGCATTGCGAACAACAAATCCATGTTGAAATGGGCAGGAGAGCTAGATAACATTAGCTGTTAGAAGCCGATAGGGAGCACAGTCCTGCAAGGAGCTACATTCACGGAAGGTGCCATTGATTTACATTATGATGCTCTATTCAGTAAACAGAGTATTGGGCGAAGGTAAATTATAACCTTGATATGATGTGTTCAAACATCATCTTGTAAAATGTAGTTTTTGGTGAGAAACTTGAATGAACTAGGGCTAACAAAGTTAAGGTAATACTAACAAAGTTAATGCAATACTAGCACGTTAATGCAAATTCATCACTATGCAAAAACGCCACTAATTTCAACGCATTAACGCAACTTGCGATTTTTATGTTATAGTAGGCTCTGCTTTAAAGAAGACGATACTGGCTTCATATAGAAGGAAAAACTAAGAAATCCATCGACACCAACAATGTCATACTAGCTTGTCACAAAGGAGGCTAAATAACGCTCCAAACTTGCACTAAATTTTGGCGAGGAAAAACTGGCATGGCTATTTTCAAAGGGATCCCTTGACCTCTGACCTCAAGTTATGTGAATGTCAATGGGTTCTATGGGAACCTACGAGTCTCCCCTTACAGACATGCACACCAAATTTCTGGTATCGTGACAGCCCTAGTTTCTTCCTCACAATTTTTTTCTGATATACTGTATTACTGACCAAGTCACTTTGGAGAAATTGGACTCATGCAAGTGAGTTTTGAGTTCCAATTGCCAGTCCCAATGATGAGGTGAACACATCTATAGTAGGTTAATGTTGGTATTGATGTCTGTTGTTGTTGTTGTTGTTGTTGTTGTTGTTGTTGTTGTTGGTGGTGGTGGTGGTATTATCTATTAATCTGACGTTTCCTGTATGGCACATGATGAATTTCCGAAAGGACTAATAAATATCTATCTGAGAGGGGCCAAACAGGGTGGAGATAAGACAGAAACCAGAGAGACGGAGGCATGGTCAAGGCTGTTTTCAATCACTCCCTCATGCGATCTCTATTACTCCTCTGCCTGTTTTTGTCATCACATCACGCCATTGCTCAGTTTCAACGTGCTGTTGACTATATGCACATAAATGTGCGCCTGTAACTCATATTCATAAAGACGGGGCTCCAAGAGACGAGGTTATGTCATGAGATGTCTGAGTTTCTGAAAATGATTGGTGATGCTGACGGTATGACCTCAAAAAACAGTAAGTGAGCGGTGCAGACGGAGATATATGAGGAGAGTCAGACGGATGGAATGACTACAGGAGCTTGTGCTACTGATGGAGAGGAAGAAGAAAATGAAGGAGGGGAAAGATTGTAAAACTTTAGTTCGATATGGATACATGTGGTGAATATATGGAATTTAATTTCATGTGCAAACTGAGCAATGGACTCTTACTATTTCCCTCTAAAATTGCCACTCAGCCATACACAGGTCACATAAGGACAGAGGTTGTTTTGGGTGAGTCGTTCCGACAACTGGTGAATTTCAGGGCCACATCCCCGACTTTGCAAAAACATGGGTGTGCATATGAATAGCCTATTCACTTATTCTCGCATCAAAAACAAGGGTTGGGCATTTTCTAGCCAGCAGAGGGAAAGGTTAGCAAAACCAGCTGACCCTCCGTTTCCCCGGCTACCATGTTTACATAACCAACATACTCATATGTTCATGTATGTGCAATCACGGGGACCGCAAACCGCCCCGGCAGGCTTTATCTGCCGTACAACAAATCAATCATGTGTATATGTATTTGTGTGGGTGTTTGAATATGCAACTGTAGCGGTCATTTCCCTCCAGCTTTTGAATTATGGATTATTGTGTTAGTAGACTGAACTATCATGAAGTCAGGCGGAGCACGCTATTGGGAATAAATTGGCTTGATCCCAAGAAAGCAGCTCTGCTTTACAGTGTTGAAGTTGCAGTCACCTCTGGGGATGTCATGGTACCAGAAATGAAGTAGTCGATACCAATACCAATGAAATTCCACGATTCTCGATACCAAAAAACAAAAGCAAAACAATAAATCCAATGTGCTTCAACATACAACTTTATAACGTTTGCATGCTGCTTTTTGTCGAAGTTAAACAGGTCATAATTCCCTTTTTTATCTATTCTATATTGCTGTGAAAACATCTCCTTCAAACAACTGTAATTATTCAAGTTTCTCCCAAAAACTACATTTTACAAGATAACTTTGACAACCGTAGTTCAAATGTAAACACGATAATAAGGCGTTAACGCAAATTCGTTTAAACGCCACTAATTTCTTTAACGCGTTAACACAAGCGTCGAGAAGGAGGCTAAATAACGCTCCAAACTTACACAACATTTTGGTGAGGAAAAACTGGCATGTCCATTTTTAAAGGGGTCCCTTGACCTCTGACCTCAAGATATGTGAATGTAAATGGGTTCTATGGGTACCCACGAGTCTCCCCTTTACAGACATGCACACTTTATGATAATCACATGCAGTTTTGGGCAAGTCATAGTCAAGTCAGCACACTGACACACTGACAGCTGTTGTTGCCTGTTGAGCTGCAGTTTGCCATGTTATGATTCAAGCACTCCCATGTTGATAAGAGTATTAAATACTTGATAAGTCTCCCTGTAAGGTACATTTTGAACAGATAAAAATGTGCAATTATTTTGCGATTAATCGTGATTAACTATGGACCATCATGTTATTAATCACGATTAAATATTTTAATCAATTGACAGCCCTAATTTGAACACATCATAATGATTTTTTACTGAATAGATCTTGAACACATCATAATGTAATGACATCTCCCGTGTTGAAATGGGCAGGACGTGAGCTAGCTAACGTTAGCTGTTAGCAGCCAGTGAGCAGCACAATCCTGCATGGAGCTAACAGCTAACGTTAACTAGCTCTTCTCTAGCTAGCTCTAGCTCGTCTTGCCCATTTCAACACGGATTTGTTGTTCGCAACGTATAGCATTATCAGGAAAAAACGTTGATAGTGAGTTTACCGCGTCCCTAACACACTTTCTAACGTCCCCAGTCGATGGAACACCATTAGTCTTGAGCCCCGACGGTACCGTAGAAAAACGAGTACCGTCGCATTTTCAGAATTGGTATTGGTTCTCGCGACATCCCTACTCACCTCTACTTGGAGTATCCACATTTTTATGAAAGTGTTTCATCAGTCCGTGATTGCAGAATTATCTTAAAAATCACAAAAACTGGAGTTACAATGTCATCGATACCTCCAAGCTAACATTTGTAGCAGAAAGCTGCCGAATTCAGCTGTGTTGCTGTCTGACAGACTAATAGTGACTGAAATAGTGACTTTGTAGCGCTGGACTTTCATTACTCTTCTTATCCGTATTGCACCTGGTCCATTACAACCACGAGTCGCTTGCTAATCACGGTCGGGTTCAGTGGCATGTTTTCTTCTTCCAAATGTTGCTGTGTTCCTCTCTGTTGTCATAGAGAGAGAGCGGGAGGTGGGTGGAGAAATGGTTCCCACATGTTTGAATATTACTCTGTTCATTACCTCGGTGTGTGTGTGTGTGTGTGTGTGTGTGTGTGTGTGTGTGTGTGTCAGAGAGAGCTCTGATTAATTGGTCCTATCCACTATAAGCTCTGGAAACACCAGGGTTTGGACCAGGCCACTAATTGTCATAATCCACCTTTGTTTGTTTCTACTGCTCGACCAGACCTCACCAGCTGAGTTTGTGTGTGCGCACGTGTGTGTGTCACCTACACTCTCGACAGCACATGACTTGGCATCAGCGTCTCTTCCTCCTCTGTTCCTTTCTGTGTCTAGACTGCAGCGAAGAGAGCGAGAGGTAAACCGAGATGCAGACTGAAAGACGGAGGGAGAAAATGTGCTTTCTGCTCGGCCTCGCTGTGGCCAGAAATATTGCCAAATGGATCCCAGTGGATGCTCCGTTCTCATATATAGATGGTTTAAACTGGTGTGCTGCTCGCTGAGGCTCTTTAAAGCCCTTCAGCATATTACGTTTTGCTGATTTTGCACGGCGCGGTGCCTCTCATGACGGCTTCCACCCCCACTATAAAGTGTCCTGCTTGTATCCACCGACAGCTTTAAAGCCTGCTGGAGTGTCTTTGAGCAAGACACCAAACATCCAGCTGCTTCTGTCTGTAAATAGTCTGCCAGTTTGAATGTGTGTCTACCTAAACTGTCAAGTTTTGGATTTATCCACATGCCACAGAGTTTGACAGCTAGCAACATTAGGCTACGTTCAAGGCCATGAGTTAGCATATCATTAACTAGCTACAGAATAACCCCCTTTCAGGACTGCAAATCCATTGCGTAGAAGATGGTGTTACACAGGCCTTAGATGTTATATGTCACAGTTTTGGGTAAAAACACATAAAACATCCCCTTTATCTGGCTTGTCCAAGTACAGTATGTTTCTATAGTAAATGTCTGTATGGGGAAATAGCTGTCTGATCCAAATTTTTTCTAATAATACCAGCATGCAACCAGGGCTAACTGACTTTATACTGCAATACATTCACAATACTGCTTTTTTATTTTCACGTCTTCTACATGGATCATCAACTGGTGATGTTCCTTCTCGAATGCATATCTGGGAACGCAGTTTATTTATTTACTTTTACTTTTATTAAAAAGCACTTTTATTGCGCTTTTTACAGTTATGATGTATGTGTATGTAGCCATCAAATGCATAATTAAAGGGCCAGTGTGTAGCATTTCGGGGGAGCTATTAGCAGAAATAAAATATAATATTCATAATAGAGGTAGACACATTTTAATCTGCGCCCATAGGACATTTTATAAACTATCGTTATTGGCGGAACTGGGCTCTTAATAGTGGCCAATGGCTGCGCAGCCTCCCCCAGTCAAGCGGGGACGTATATCGCCGTTTTGCATGGAGGCTCCCTACACAAAGTCAAGGTAGAGGGGGGAGAAAAAAAAGTTATCTCTCGAATATATAACGCAACACTATCAGCTCTTTGTCCACGATACAAGAAAGGCAGACAGGGAGGAAAAGAAATCATTCACTGTTACTTTAATTTACCAATTTGGCGTTCTTTCTTGCAAATAATCCAGCCATGTAACTATCCATTCACGAAATGACATCACACACTTTAGGATCCTCCTTACCCTAGGAATATGAAAGAACATTAATGGTTTGTAAGAGTGGCATTTAACAGTGTAAGAGATGTATCGTTACTGTTATCATTATATCGGCCTTTAAAAATCGGTCGACCTTTAATTCATAACAATTTTTTCATTAATGTTGAAGCTAAGAATCGTGTTTTTGTTAGCTTACAATGAGCCCTTCATATCTACATATGGGAGCGGGTCCTCTTCACTGAGTCCCCCATGTTCCTCCGCCATGTTTCTAATGTACAGTAGCGCAGAATGGACAAACCAAACAGTGGCTCTCGCGAGAGCCTTTCGCATTTTTACGTGACCTAAAGGCCACCGTAGTTCTCCACCGTAGGCTTGTGAAGCTGTGGGAACATGAGCCGCAGAGTGCAAAACCTTCCGTTGCTCCTAAAGTAGTGTTATTATGGTACGGATGGCCTCTGAGCGAGGTAAATGGCGAAGGGAAAGGGAGGAGTGAGTGGAAGGGTACTTAGTTGGTTGCAATCTGCAACCACACCACTAGATGCTGCCAAGTCCTACACACTGTACCTTTAAGACCCTTCTGCAGGTTTCTAATTTCCATACAAGTCAGTTGGAAAGTAAAAAGTCCACAACACACAGACAGACTGGATATTCTCAGAGAAAAGAGTTTAATTCTGAATGCAAAAACTATTTCATTGGATGAGTGAGATCTCGGTGGGTGAGAGCCAATGGAGATTATCCCTCCCTACGATGCAATTTTGTCTCCAAGAAATGGTTCTGTAGCTAAGACTTCAAACTGCAAACAAATACACAATGATTAATACTGATGCAAAAGGGTGGTGACTTATTATCCATCTGTGTATTCTTTATTAGTCACGGGATCTCCCTTTTTCATCTGCTGACTGGTTTGTTGCAAGTCATCCAGGCAGGAGGTCTAACAAGAGTCTCTAGCAGCCCTGCAGTCACAGCACTGAGCCAGGGTTTGGCCAAAATTAATGCTGTCTCTCCCCCCTGATCCTGATGAATAGGACCTCCTCTTAGAAATCACAACAAGAGCCGTCCTCCCTGTCTTGTGAACACTCCATCTTCTTCTGGGTTGTTGTGGTAATCTGGGCCGATCCTGCTGTCACCTCTCACCTCCATACCCACATGCAGGAGATGTAAACATCTGTCCCCAGGCGTGAATGTGAGATACTTTTGTATTTGCTTGTTTTGATACTGTGCCACAGCCATCTTGTGAGGAAAACAAATATGTCTCCAGAAAACCCTAAATTCACCAAGGATGAAGCAGCACTGTACACTGTACATTCAGGAAGAGAGAGCAAGAGGTTGATAGGGAGAAAAATAGGAGAGAGATGTGTAATCCAGAGTGACATTTGTGGTTTTATATCACTCAAAGTGACAGCTGGCACTTTCAGTGTATTCCTTCTGAATTTATCCCAAATTTCTACCGCAGGTAGTTGTTTTAGCACGTGCTCAAAGTATGGTATGTGATGACGAGATAGGATAGATAGATTGTAAGACGAAAACACGGGCAAACAACCAGACCGGAACAACGCCGTGGTAGCGACCTGTCAATCACAAGGTAGCCTCGCCCTAAAACATCCCCTGCTTTATGGTCTATTTGACTCTAAATGGGACCATCATTTACTAAATGAACATCATGCTGTATTGAAGAAGACTTGAAACTAGTGATTGAGACCATAAACTCATGTTTACAATGTTTACTGAGGGAATAAATCAAGTGAGAAGTATGGTCATTTTCTCATAGACTTCTATACAATCAGACTTCTTTTTGCAACCAGAGGAGTCGCCCCCTGTTGGCTGTTAGAAAGAATGCAAGTGTAAGGCACTTTAGCATTGACTTCACTTTTCAGAACTGAAGGTTGCCCACTGGTTCCCGGGTTCCCAGCTCAATATCCTCTTAATATGACACATTAAGGAGACCTTTCAAATGGTTTATGTTCTCAACAATGCTTTTCCCTAGGTCAAATTTTCAAAATAGGCTTTGTTTCCTTGGATCAATATGTTGAAATTGCATTTGAAACATCAGTCTCCCTTAATTTCGTTTGCATAGGAACATAGGGCCCTGGGAAAATACGTATGACCCTGCACTATCCATACCGAAAACTAATTTGTTCTACCTATTTCAGTGAAATCTGTCAAACAGCGTTTGAGATATCTCGATAAATAACTAGCAGACTCCTTGGCGTAGGTAACAAACAGGCAAACAGTCACAGCACTTACAATGATCAGCATCATTTCCTCTACTTTATTGAGCTCCACTCTGGTCAGCGCCCACCCTCTCCTTGACCTCTGACTTTGACCCCCTCAGAGTATAACAACAGGCCTGCCTCCCGTCCCCCTGCCACCTCATAAACATTGACAACAGCCCGTAACTAGCAACTAATCGCTGGCCTGCACTGGTGCGGACGGGCGACCGGGGAAGCTTTAATTAAAACGTTCCCATGAACAGCCAACCGGATGAGGCACCTGTTAATGATGACGTGATGTCACTCCGTTACCACGGCTACTGGTCCAATTAGTAAACAGAAGTGTTTTCCTAGCCTGTTGTTTTTTATTGAGGGCCACCAACAAGACTTGTTTCGCTGCTCCTGTATTTTTCGTTAGCAGATGTCTTTGATGGCTAGCAGGAACAACTTTTCACCTCTCTGTGGCTGCATCCAGTAACACCTTATAATAAACCATCATTTATAAATGGTAAATTGAGAGTTAATTAAACTTAGTTAATAGTAATTTTACTGTTAACAAACAACATGATAATAAATGTTTATGAATAACCAGTAATGCTATAATTTGTTATTTTAACAGTTTATTGTTGCACACAACATTTATATAAGTATCCGTTAATGATTAAAATAGTATTTGTAAACCTTAAAGAAATTGTTTGTAAAACATTTCTAAACATTACATAGATAGATATTTGTAACACTTTGTTAATGGTTAATAATTGGTTCGTAAAAAAGGTCTATAATTATTATTTGGTTGGCTATTATAACGTTGCAGCTGATGATGATAATACCTTTTTAAATGGTTAATAAATACTTTGTAATGCATCTATACACATTATTTAGATAGATAGTTAATGCTTTTGTTAATGGTTAATAATTTGTTTCTGGTCCATCTATTTATGTAATGTTTATAGATGTTTTACAAATGATTTCTTAAAGGTTTACAAATCATTTGGTAATCACTAATAAATATGGAATATAGTAGCCTATATAAAATGTTACATGTGCAACAATAAACTTATAATAAATCCTTAATAATGTAATCAAAATGTGATTATCGTCTCTTATCAGCTATTATACAATATATAATTTATAAACTAATTATTTCCTATTACACAAACTAATGATAAAATAACATAAATAATAGCATCACTAATAATTAGTAAACATTATCAATTATGTCATTGTTTAACAGTAAAATAGCTATTAACTAAGTTTAATTAACTATCAATTTACCATTTATGAATGATGGTTATTATAAAGCATTACCCTTTGAATTCAAACAAAAAGGAACAAAACAGCCAGTACTGTCATCTTTCCAGAGGAATCCCCCACTGACCTTGATAGAGTCTGGTTCACAGTCTGGAAGTGTCCCCATTTAATTTGGGCACCCGTGGGTGTCATTTGATACCGAGGCTGACTTAACTTTAAAAGAGACCCCCTTTTACTGCCCTGGAGGTTACTCTAAGAAAACACTGCACTGGAACTACAAAAAGCAACCAAATGGCCAGCCACCACTAACACACATTGTTCTAATGCCGACCATGAAGGTTCACTAGCAGTTCACCGCCTGCTATCCGCAGATCGAGTGTTAAATAAGGCATTATAATCTCGCCCTGGACCCTTAGTATGCCTCTTAAACTATCCTAAAACCTTCTAACCACCCTTCCCCCAGACCCCAGCCCCCAAGCCTCTCGGTGAGGCCAATAAAACACCTCAATTTTGCACAATAATCAGACGTTTTAATCATGCATATCAGTCCGCCAATAACTTTAAACGTCATCTAATCCCCTAAAAGAGGCTGTGAGAGAAAGCCGGCCCCCCTGCCTAATTTTACCCCAGTGGTTTTAGTCGGGCGCCTGGTCTAATTCAAACTTTACGTGGCCCCAACACGTCTGAGAACAATGTGGCGGCCTTCAGGGAGCAACTACGGTGACAAATGAGCCCAGATAGGCTTGTTGGTCTGTGACCGTCGCTGGAGTTAAAGTGGCTAATCTCTCAAACATTTTAATGCGTTTCAGTGTTTGTGTGTGGTTTTGGACTTATCGACCACGCACGCTTGTGAATCTGCAAATGAATCTAAATCCCTAAGGTGAATTTAAATTCTCTCCCTTTTTTCTTTTGCTTGACCTTTTATTGCACTTAGTTTAAATTGTGGATAAAAATAAATGCTTCTGGTGGGTGGGTAGCCATTATAGATGGTACAAAGATGCATACATCCTGCCTTTAATTTAATGTAAAGTAGATCCAAATTACTGTAGCATGAAACAATAAAACTTTCTAGCGAGCAAAATTGCAAACTTCCATACATTATCTATAAGAGAGATGGAACAGAAACAAATAATATAGCATTCTTCAAAAACTGGTGCCCTTATCTGTTAGAAAGTAACTGGCTGTGTGCATAAACGTGTGTGTGGTCTGTTCATGCAAATAACTGCTGCAGACGTCGGTGCTTCTGTCTGACTCGACTCTCTCTTGCGCCCCTCCACTCCTCGGTCTCTCCAGAGGTTGATGTATTGACTGTGTGTGACTTAGCTGACACTATCTTCAATATCAGGCCTCTGATGCAGCCCCAAAAGGCTCAGCTAAGGAGACACTTTGTATACGGGCACAAATCACACACGCACATACACATACATCTACAAGTATAAAACACACTTTCCCTAACATTGTTATAGATGCAACATGAAGCATTTTACAATTTCAGACAAATGAGACCTGCATACACACACGCATACAAAACCACTGTCTTCATCCATCTACCCCTCTCTATGTCCAACTGTCTTCTGACTTTGCCCGGGCCGCTGAGCTCCCCCGCTGTGCCCACACCGATGTATTTCATTGCGCTCACTTTCATACATATCCCTCACTAAATAACTACGCTTCCTCCCTGATCCTCTTTCCATCTCACCTCCTCTCTATTCCCAAGGAAATAATTAAAAAGCCCCGCTGCTCCCTCTGATATTCCCCCGCTGACCCACTGCGCTCAGTCCAAGCATGGAAGAATTTTGTTTTATGTGCTTGTAAGGTCTTGGCATTAAGAGGAAGCACTGGGCTTGCCAGGGACATATATCTGTCTCTCTTAAAGCACATCTACACCGCACACACATACTGTACAGTGGTAGCCATTGTAACAACCACGGCTCATGCATTAATCATGCATCCATCCAAGATTATTGCTACATACAGGAAAGGAAACATGAGCATCATAAGTATCCATTGTTTTCGCAAGCAGTTTGATACTTGTATCATCCCTGAAAATATGCAAACATCTGACCTCCTAACTTTGAGTCTTATATGGGGCACACTGCTTCCTGCAATTGCACTAAACGTTTGGTGCTGAATCATCCATATGGATGTATTTCCTAAGACACCGGGATGTATCAAAAACACCAATCCAAGTTTCTATGATGCCAAAATCCATTTCAGAGCTGAGATGTTTTCATTTTTTTAAAGCAGTCGGATATATTTGTGTTTAGTAGTCTGACTCACTGCATGTAGACTGTGGGTATAAGTCTGCCATTGCCATCTATAGGGGCACCGTCACTACATCCTGTGCTTTGAACCGAGTAAGATGAATGTGATTGGTTTAAAGAAATACAAACAAGCCAAAGTGTTTTTTTCCCCTATGGCAGAATGATTTTTAGAACATTTTAGGCTTTTCGAATGTTTGCGTTATTGTTTTAAAAGGTCTTTTCGCGGATCATTTAACGGCAGGTTGTTACTGTGAAATGTTTGCGGTTATGTTTATGCAACAAAACTACGGTAACGGCGTAGTTAGGTTTAGGAAAAACATCATGGTTGGACTTAAAATAAGTATGTAAACTAAGTAAAAATAAATTTTTAAAAAGCAAAGCAAAATATCAAAGAAATTATAATTTTAACATGATGATGGTGTTAGATGAAAAGTCAGGGGATCACCAAAGTCATTACAATGCATCGTCTGGGCACCATGAGTATCTCTACCAAATTTCACAGTAATAGTTGTTGAGATATAGCTCTGAAGCTCCAGTGAAATTAGCATATTTAATCATTTATTGGAAAAGTGATATTCTTTTGGAACATAAAGAACACACTGATAAATGTCGACGTAGTGGATTGTGCTGCAGGAATGGTTTGTGAAGTTTCTCTGCATGTTTTAAGACTTTTTTTATTGTAATTTCCATTCACTATTTTTACTGTTTTAGACCATTTTCTGTCCAATAAACTTGTTGGCAAGTTTCCCCCGATGCTCAGCTTCTGTAGGAAATGAACCGTCTTCCGATGATGTGTTTCTAACAGTATGAATGCAGGGCCACACACATACAACAGTGCTGCCAGGGCTACTCAGTTACCCATTCTAAGCACATTCGCTCTGTGTCCAGGCCATCTCTTCCCAGGCACTCAGATCTGCATGATGAGCTCATACTAAGCCAGACCAAAGCACTTAAACATGTTCTTATAAAAAGATAACCATTCTCTGGGGACTTCTGAGCCAGACTGACAGTATACTGTATATGCACTGCTTATAGGGACCACAGTCGGTCCACATGCAAAGCTTTAAGAAAGGATAATCGATATGTCAGACACAGCTCATTTTTTTCTTCAGCTTTCTTTGTTGATAAATCCAAGATTTTGTCATGGAAGTTGTAGCATCAGCAATGTAGGAAATACTTCAAAACCTTCACCAACTTCCCCTAATCGGCTCTTCTGCTGTTGTCCTCTCTTTAAGACTCTATGGTACTGTACAAGTCCGTATTAATCTACTTTACTGCATATTCACCTCAACCTAGCAATAGTTCTTCTTCCTTTTAAGCAGTAGTCTAACTTGGTCGCACCAAAGGTAGACTTTAAAGCGCAGTAATTGATGTTTTGGCCACTTGGAGGTAGTGGAACAAGCTTTAAACAAAGTTAACATATTATCATCTCATAAAGTTGTTATGCTAACAGAAACTGTTAGCAAACAGTTGCCTATTTACACATCCAGCTGACATGGAACAACATTCACTCTGCTTTTAGCTTTGATTTGGTCTACGCCAACTCCTGAGAAAAGTATCTTGCTATCTATGCAGAACTTTTTTCCCCACCTTTGCATTTTTCTTGTGAATTACTGTATAATTTATATCAGCATGTCACTAAATGAGTACTCAAATAAAGAATTTCAATCTTTGGTTGAACTGGCCCCCAAGCATTTACACATGCATATGCAACTTGTGACAAGGGGACCCAAGTAGAAAAAAAGTTGACTCTAAGGGTCACAAGTCAAGAAGGCTGGGGACCACTGAGCCAAAAGATGCTAACATTCTCCATAGACCGTAGACTGTATATAAGAAATGGTCATAGTCACCATGAGGTCACCCATTGGTTTGTGGACTGCCATTTTGAAGTCTCGAGTTCAGCATTCTTGGCGTCCCCATCTTGGTTTTTGGCTGTTGCTATCTTGTTTTTTTGGAACCAGAAGAGACACGAGAGAGTGGAGCTAAGTACAACCAAACGGTGAATAAGACATATTTAGGTGACCAAAATGTTACAATTAACTTTCATGAACTGAAAACACACTGTGAAAGGATTGAAGTTCTAAGACAAATACACGGACAACTCCCAGACCGGACAACGCCGTGGTAGTGACCTGGTAGCCACGCCCTAAAGCCTACCCTGCTTTATGGTCTATTTGACTCGAAATGGGACCATCATTTACTAAATGAACATCATGCTGTATTGAAGAAGACTTGAAACTAGCGATTGAGACCATAAACTCATGTTTTCAATGTTTACTGAGGTAATAAATCAAGTGAGAAGTAGGCTCATTTTCTCATAGACTTCTATACAATCAGACTTCTTTTAGTAACCAGAGGAGTCGCCCCCTGCTGGCTATTAGAAAGAATGCAATTTGAAGGCACTTCCGCAATGGCTTCACTTTTCAGAGGTTGCCCACTACTGAAGACCTGAGGAATTCAGCATGAATTTCAAGCAGTCATTTGATCTATTTTTAATATAAAAAGATATTTATTAGCTTTAATTATATTATTTGAAAATCCCAAAGACAACATCCTCTGCCAGACTCTTTACTGTTGCAGTCCCTCTTCCAGATTTAGTTAGAAAGGTAGACTATATGTATTCCTTTGCAGCTTTGATGATTTTTCACAAAATTACCAAAACAATAATAAGTTTATATGGCAGAATTTATTTTTCTCACTTTCCATCAGGTTGAGTACCACGGCTACGCACCATAACACAGACTCAGTGTTCCTGCTCGCTCAGCCATAAGGCCTCTGTGGTGTTTTATAAGAGTGTTGAATCCCAGCCAAGACTGTTCTTCTGGGACTTCTACTACTCTGAGGGTCCCGTCATGGTTCCTCTCCAACACTGGCTCTACATTAACAAGGGCAGTCAGTAGGACACACACATACACACTTGCATATTCTGGTTTGTATTTTCGTTAGCTACAAACATGTAAAAAACCCAAATTTCAAATTCGGCTTTTGGGAAATGTAAATTCTCTGCGTGCATGTGGATTTGAGTGTGTGGATTTAATGAGAGCCACACAGCCATGTTGCCAGTGGCTTGTGTCTTTTTTTTCACTTTGAACTCTAATTTACACCACCGTGAAAACTCATTGGGGGATTTACAGATTCAGCTTTTGAGTCTCTTGAGATCTTGAGTTTCAGAGTCAGAGGGCACATAAACACAGAGAGCCAATCCTTTTCTAAAAGTTTCCTTTTTCACACCATCTTTCCTCAACTTTTATTCCTCACCGAGTTCACATGATGAGCTGAACTGTAGTGCATACAGTAGTCATTCCAGCTTTGTGGTGCTGAAGTGCTTTCAGAGGAATTTAAAGTGAAACTTGCCGTGTTGCCATTCAATTGTCAAGTGAATTTTCAGTGAACTTTTGAAATGTCGCAAAAAAAAGGAATGTGAATTAGACGCATTTCCATCAACTGGTTTGGAGCGAATAAACTTGGCTAGTAGAAGTTTTGTCAGAAGTTAGTGCTATAGTCCATGTATGGTTGTAATCCGAGGTTGTGAACCGGTAACAAAACAAGTTGGCTCAGCCATCTAACCATCTGTGAGAAAAAAAATGGTCTTCAGGAATTTGTTTCAATTGAGCAAGTTTTATTGTTTTTTTTAGGTCAGCTAGTGTTGGTCATGTTTCATGTTGTCAAGAGACGAAGACAAGCATTCGTACGTTATGGGACTATCCGAGAAGACACTGACGGCAGAAACAGCTGACCAGTCTTGTGAGTTAAATGTTCACCACATCAGAATTTATTCAGGCGTTTCAATAATCCATTTAGCGCATTTGTGACCGGTGTTCGTGACCAGAAGTGTTGTTGAGTTATTTTGAAGTTACATTAGCGATGTTAGTGACGTTAGTGATGTTTTTTTCAGTGATGTTTGTGACTTGTTTTCCGTACTTCTGTTGCATTGTTTTTATACGTATTTGACTTAGTTTACGTACTTATTTTAAGTCCCCAAGCAGACTTAAAGTCCAACCTGTGTTGAGGAACAATGAGGATATCATCTTAGTTTCTCTTCAGATTGAGATTGAGAGAAAACCAGATCAAATCACTTAAGGCATATATAAGCTACTGTACAATAAGCAGAGTGTAGCTTGGGGGCTTTATGCAGCCATTGAAATCAAATTACTACACTTCCTTGTTTTCCTACAGACTTTTCTTTGGTGAAAACATGCCCACCTGGAAAGCGTAAAATGAACGAAAAGCAGATTTCAGACTTTTAAAATGTCACTTTTATTGCAAGTTTCACCTGAAAGCAACAATACATAAAATTGATGATTGGAAAACAGTTGCATTCATCCGTGCAGTTGACCCAATGATGTAATTTTATTGAGTTTAAGTCTACTTTAATTCCTGTTTTCTTGTTATCTAAACCATTCCAAAATCATGAAAGGAAATAGCAAAGCACTAGCAATTATGGATGGACAGATTATTTTTCTTGGTCAAAAGATTGTAGCTTCAACCAAATTCTTTGCTCCGTGCAGCAGTAAAGTCCTGCCCAAAGTAAATTTTCGCCTCTACTTCTGTGCCTTCGCAGACCTTTAATTGTTCCTCTGCTGTGGCTTGAGCATATAGTTGGCTCCGACCATTCAGAAATAATGAGATACCAGTGCCAAGCCTGCGGTCACCTCCACCAATCAGGAGTGACCCAGTGACAGGAGAGTCGGTCTCGGATCTGATGGTTCAATCCAAGATGGCAGCGCGCCAGTGAACCATGTTCAACTGCCCGAATCGTTTTCTGAACCATTACAGTATGTAATTATGACAGTAAAACATAAAACCCCCAACATAAATCAATTTATTACAGGCAAATGTTGAAAATTACTAATTTACTGATTTGAGATGTAACAGGCATTTGATTTGCATGAGTGTGTGCTGGAGCAACAAGTCTTTCTTGATCAGTACGTCGGCCGCACTACAGTACGTAGCCAACTCGGATGAAGACACCTTTGGATGAGAATAAATGAGAAATTAACTTTCACAAGAGCAATTGACCAGTGACTGATGAGGCTTAGGCTCTAGAGACATTTGACCCTTCAAAAGAAGAGGATAATGGTAAAAAAAACAAACTGAAATGATATACTCCAGAAATCTTTTGTGACCCAATATTGGGGAAAACAAACCACACTGTGAGGGAGGTTACTTTTATGCTACTTTGTCATTGATTAAATGTGGTACATCATTTAATAAATCTTCTTTTAAATAGTGTGGGATCAACATCATAATTGTGACCTTTTTATGATGAAAAACGGGTCTCAAGTGAGCTTGTGTTTATGGCACTTGGCCACTAATGATTCAGGTTTTCAGTAAAACTCACATGCAATTACCAACGTGCCGAGGTGTAAAACATAAAACAGACATCCTGTTTTCTTGTTGCTGGCTTCGCTGTCTTCCTGGCTTGTCCTGTGTGGGAAAGCTTAGTAGGTGAATGTATTATTTGCAGTAATTACATACAAGAGTGCAGGAGTGTAAAAACCAAAAAGAAGTGACATTTATGAAAGGAGTAATCAACCTTTTTGACCTGCAACCACTGAAAATAAACAGTTGTCCACTCACAGTCCCCCGTTAATGTCATGTGTGCAACAACAGAATGTTAAAATTGGACACATTTTCACAAGAATAGCAAACTTGTGCTGCTACAATTGTGCGTCAGTTTCATCCCAGCGAAAGAAAATTTACCAATTGTCTCATTAAACACATTCACATTAAACATAACGTATTCATTGACTACAATATCATTGACCACTGTCCACAACTAGTTGGGGGCAGCTTAACAACCCGTAAACACAACATTAGCTTTTTATCACCATATGGCGAACGTGTTGGCGAACAATGGCAAATTAAGGTGCCATGCCGTTGTTCCAATGGCCCATTATTCTGAAACTCCAATTGTCCAAAATATGTCCCATTGGACAGAAAGCCCATTCGTCCAACAGTCTGTTATCTTGAAAACAAACTCCTATTGCTCCTAAAATACACACTACCCATGCATCGAACAGAACGTGGCTAATTATTATGCAAAGTGACATTAATGGCGATATTTTTTTCCTACCGTGGCGAAGGCATGACCTTCCCTACTCTGCCTCTGGTTGGCTTACCCGGATATTCTTACCCTAAACCATACTAATCTCACTCCTCATGACTAAACCTAACCAACCCAACCAACAAAGGCAACGAGTGATAAGCATTCATTTGGAGTCATGTTGGTGTCCTTCTCCCAAATATAAGTCCATATTCACACTACTGTTAGCACTTTTTGGTCTCTACCAAGGAAATATTGAGCTTTTTACTTGCTAAATGCTATGATTTGTTCACCATCTAGTTGCTAACTTGGTCTGTGTGCTGTTTGGTGCTGAGCAGTTAGCGTACAGTGGGTATGTAGAGCTTTTTAGCTGATAACAGCTGCCTGCTGTGGCTAAAAATTAGAGTAGTAAAAGAAAACAAAAACCAGTGAGCTGAAAGTTGCTAAAACGCTCGGTAAAGCTGAGGGTAACTGCAGAGTCAGGTGATAATTATCTGCCGGTTCATCACTACGTGTGACTCCTTTCACATTGCACAGTCATGTGATCCATTGTGAATATGAAAATATTGGTTATAGCAGCTTTAGATTACATTAGAGAGGAGTACACTAGCTAATTAGAACACAACTTTCAAGAGATAAAAGAGAACATGCAAAACATGTTCTGGAAATGTCGTCAAATAATCACTGAGCAACTAACTAAGGCCCTAACAATAATAAATAAGCTTCCATGAACACAAAACACGTAATATGATAAAGTTTGAACAGTTTTGGTTACTTTACATTGGAGATTTATGTATGTGTTTTTATTAGGGCTGTCAATCGATTAAAAGATTTAATTGCGATTAATCGTATATTATTCATATTTTTCATCTGTTCAAAATGTACCTTAAAAGAGATTTGTTAAGTATTTAATACTCTCATCAGCATGGGAGTGGGCAAATATGCTTGCTTTATGCAAATTTATGTATATATTTATTGTTGTAAATCAATTAAATATTGTCCAGAAACCCTCACAGGTACTGCATTTAGCTAGTATTCGAGCTAGTATAACATGTTTGGTACCAATGGATTACTTAAGTTTTTTGTTTCATATGATGCCAGTATCTTCACTGTGGCTTTAAAACTGAGCCTGTTACGAGCTAAAAATCGCAAGTTGCGTTAATGCGTTAAAGATATTAGTGGTGTTAAAACGAATTTGTATTAATGTGTTATTATCGCATTAACTTTGACAGCCCTAGTTTTTATATGTGCTTTTCGCTTTTCTCACTGCGTTTAAGTGGGCGGGGCTTGTTTTGAAAAAGGTGATGTCACGCACTTCCATGCACTAACAGGAATTTAGCTATATTTGAATTAACGATGACAGATGTAGGTTTGTTTGCTTATGTTGCCAGGCCACTGCCAGCCAAATCTGATCAATCCACACCCACACCATCTTATTGACTGTTGAACTCTTAATAAATAAAACTTGACAATGTTTTTTTCAAAACTTGAAACTCTGATTGTAGCTTATTCAAACATGAATATTCACTGTTAGGAAAAACTTCAGATCCGAAACCAAGTTTGTAGGGGCTTTAATGGGTGGCAAACATTGTTGTTCAAACTTTTGAGTGATTTCCTGAAGCCGGCATGTCCTGGGATAGCTCACCGCCCTCCAACTCAGGATCTGTGCCACACTAAAAGAAATATTTTCATCTCCGGTGGTTAGGCTGTTTAGTTTGATGGCCTAAAGTAGAAGATGAGAGATATTTTGGATTTATAGTCCCCGACTGTTAACCAACTTTGACTTCATCACCTCCCGGCAGCAGCTCAGAACCCTGGAACATCTGTTTCTGTCTCTGTTTAGAAAAGACAAGTCACATCTCCTGTATTCCTCAGTGTGTGGGTGTGTGTGCGTATGTGTGCGCATATTGGCAGGTCGGTTCACCTACGTGTGTGTATGCATGTGAGTGTGTACCAGAATGAGCCATCCTTTGGCGAGCACTGAGGCCAGATAGATGTTGACTCTCTCATTTTATTGATATCTGCAGCTGGAAGACAAATATTGTTGTCTTGCAGGCCTATTTGCTCAGACTTGGTAAGAGAATGTCTGAATTTCTTGCGGTACCTTTCAAATGTTAACTAAGAGAGACCGAGGCCAACTGTCTGACTTCAAGGCTAAAAAACAAAGATGCGGTTGCATCATCGACCTCAACCCTCTGTCTAGCTCTTGTCCTTTTATGATTGTTTGTCCAGCTCTCAGAGGAAAACTCCCTCTCAGATACTTAACTCACTGTTAAGGCAGGGTTATTTTTCATAAAGAGTTGTAATTGACCAACTTGCTTCGGCTCTTCTATTTCATCTAGTTCCCCACAGTTCCCGGAATGTCTCTTTACAACCCCCAGAAATGAAGTATGAACTTAAACATGCAGCTGGAAAAAGTAATAGGGATTGTGATAGTGATAAAAGAACACAAAGTGATGCTGTTCAACTGTGAATAAGTCATTTCTTTTTCATTTTGATGTAATTAATCCTTCAAAATACTCGTGCTATGGCTCATGAGCACACCACTGGCCTCGGACCTAGAGCTGTTCCCCAGGCGTTATTGCATGTTGACTAATCACTGCTCCTTAAAAAGTAGAAGTTTAAAGCCAGCAGCTCTGTGGGGCTGCTTCAAGCAAACTGCTAATTAGCATGCTAAAGTGGTTATGTTTAGCAGGTAATGTTTTCTCTTAGTCCTTATCCTCTTAGTTTAGGATGTTAGCATGCCAAAATTAGCTACAGAGACAGCAGCGTAACATAATTGTGATTGGCACAAGTATGGACAAGCACGGACATACACAACCACTTCAGACAATTGTGGACAGCAGCTGAAATGCAAAATTTATCTACGCTAATTTAAAAGCCTTCCCTGGACTCACTGACCAAATGTTATCACAGAGGCATTTTCCAGCATATGAGAGGTAACAATTACATTGCTATAGATTTAAATTCCTGATCCCACTCCATAACAACAAAGATAAACCTCTACTCATCCATTAGAAGTTCATCCTACGGGCCTTGTGCTCAGCAAAGTTATTAGCAACACTACTCAAGACCTGTCTGAAGTCGTAGCCGAACGCTCGCTTGCTGTTTCGGACACGTGTAGGAAGCCGATTTTTGGGCCCCTGTGCAGCTGCACCCGGTGCTCCATCGATATTTACACATTTTGTATCTGTTCCAAATGTGACTTAAAGGGAGATTTGTAAAGTATTTAATACTCTTATCAACATGGGAGTGGGCAAATATGCTTGCTTTATGCAAAGGTATGTATAGATCTATTATTGGAAGTAAATTAACAACACAAAACAATGACAAATATTGTCCAGAAACCCTCACAGGTACTGCATTTAGCATAAAAAATATGCTCAAATCATAACATGGCAAACTGCAGCCCAACAGGCAACAACAGCTGTCAGTGTGCTGACTTGACTATGACTTGCCCAAAATGGCATCATCATAAAGTGGGCATGTCTGTAAAGGGGAGACTCGTGGATACCCATAGAACCCATTTTCATTCACATATCTTGAGGTCAGAGGTCAAGGGACCCCTTTGAAAATGGCCATGACCGCTTTCCTCGCCAAAATTTAGCACAAATTTGGAGCGTTTTTTAGCCTCCTTCCCGACAAGCAAGTATGACATGGTTGGTACCAATGGATTTCTTAGGTTTCTAGTTTCATATGATATCAGTATATTCACTCTAGCTTTAAAACTGCGCTACAACCTCCTAAAGATTGATTGCGTCAATGCGTTAATGAAATTAGTGGCGTTAAAACTAACTGCGTTATTATCGTGTTAACTTTAACAGCCCTATTAACCCTATTTTCATCTTCAAGGTTATAATTTATATAAGGCGTTGATTCAACTTTATGGTCAGCAACCACCAACAGTATGATTAATGGCTGTACTACTGCCACAGCTGCAGTGCCACAATGCTAAAATGCTTTAAGGTGGATTTTGAATCCTGCCCTCATGGTCAGCAAACATTCCCTTTGGATGAATATACAGCAGAATACCAAAATCAAGCGGAAACATTAAAATATGTTGTCTGTATGCATTTTAAATGCCTTCTCAGCTAATTCTCTAATATTTGACTGGAAAAACATCAACCACTTGCCTCGCCCACTCACTTTTCTCAAGCTCTGAACTTCTTGGCATCTCCGCTGCGTCTCTCCCAACAGGGGCTGCAAAAACAGCATTAGCATACGTGGGAGGGGATTTTTTACCATTACTCAGAATCAGATAGCGCACAGTTGACCGTGACATAATTCTATTTATAATGGCTCGAGACCGAGGGCTGTATAAATGTCATATCCTTCTATCTGGGCTATCTACATGTCTGCCCGCAGAGCATGACAAGAGAAGGCGTGGAGGTGGAATTTGCGGCCCTGGCTGGGCAAGGACTGACCCGCGACTGGTCATAATGTAAATGTAATTATACAGCGGGTAGTTTCAGCCAAGCAATCTGATTGGACGATGCTGCGGTCAAGCCATGGTGACAATTCCCATGAAGCACAGCTAGCCATGCTTGATCAAGAAATATCGGTTGCCAACTCAAGGTGCAATAACATCGGTAGAGCTATGGATCCAACTATCTTATTTCACATTTCTACTATTCTTCCATTATTCTGTGGGCTTCCTTTTTTTCTTTGAACTCCTCCTCCGTTCAAACTCGTGGAGTCACGGTGAAACCTGGGCAGCACATGTATTCGATAACATCGTTTGAGTTACGGATCAGGCCCGGGTCTGTGCTGCTTACGTAAAGCCATAACAAGGCCCATTTAGGCAAACAAAATGAGGTAAATTCCGCCAAAGCCATTTTCTGTTTATGCATAATTAGACTAATTTCTTCATAAATGGTCAAGCGAGAGAGAAAAAAAGGCACAGATTCCATTTTGGATGTCTTTATGGGTTTAGATCTAATTGCAGATTTACATGTGGATGATATGCCACAGCACGGTGCACATAGACGCACAGTTCCACATTAACATGAAGTCACACGAGAAGCAACACAGTTGCAATTCAGTTGAAATTGTCAGTCCGATTTGCACAAACGCATGATGAGTTTTGGGACAAGTCTCAGTTAAATTAAAACAAAAGCGGCATGATGCATTTTTAAAAGTAGGTCAAGGAAAACATGTAAAGCAATATTAACATTTATTATCATGTCTCATGGTTCAATCCACAAAAAGAATTTAAAAAAATGAACACACACTAGAGTCTGACATTAAAACATGCATTTATTTGTACTTTGTAAAGATGAAAACTGTCTGTGGTATTATCAGAGTAATGAAATAGAAGCAGTTAAGGATAGACTTGGATATTTTCAAGGACTCGCCTGGTCTGCGGCCCATGGGAAATGGTGTTCATTAAAGGCTGCTAAATATAGAAATATGAAAATATTAAATTGTTCAAAACTTGATCATCCTTAGCCAGACAGGGTGAACCACACAACTGTTTGGTAAGGCTTTGTTCTCAGCATAGACTGTATATAAGAAGTGGACATAGTCACCGTGATGTCACCCATTGGTTTGTGGACTGTCAATTTGAATCCTCGAGTTTGGCATTTTGGCCATCGTCATCTGTTTTTTTTGCAACCAGAAGTGACATGAGTGGATGTAGTTAAGCACAACCAAATGCTGAATACAACATTTTTAGGTGACTAAAATGTTAAAAATTAAAGATAGGGTCAATGATGTTAGAAAGCTAGCATAATTAAAAAATGTCTACCGACTGTGAAAGAACCAAAAAAACATGCACAATGTCAGTCACTCTCCTCGCTTTAGTCTGTAGAAATAACTTCACTTGACTGAATTTCTTTGCTGAGCTGTGGTGGAGGGATATGTCGCGGTAGTTGTATGTATTATAGATTTGCGTTTGGAACACAACACCAGCAAAAAACGTTCATGCGAAGGGATCAATTTAGGGAAGGTACTGACAGCAGGAGTGATTACAGCAACCTATAAGTCTCTCAACGTACTTATGGCATTTGAGTATTGTATCAAGACCAACGTGAAAAAAAAATATCCTTATATTCTCTATAGAGCACTTCCTCAGTGGCTGCCCCTGTGTGAGCCAGCCGCCCGTCTCCAGCTACTGCAGGTTCACACAGGTCACAGGTGGTTGCATGTCGGGGCAAGCAGCTCCAGATGGATGTCAAAGGACACCTCTCAATTTCACAACTCACCTCTAAGATGAGTCAACACAGCAGCGAGAGGAAGGGCAAAAGTGTCAGTGAGGGTAAGAGGAAACTCCCTATTTTCTAATAGTTTACCTCTGCCTTACTTTGGCTGCACTTTTAACACAGCGTATGAAATGTCATTATTTTGTCCCCTTCATGCTCTTGTCACTGTGAACAACAAAAAGCTGTGAGGAGGTATTTCTTTTTAGTCCAATTCCAGTTTGGACCTTGGGGTAGGGTTGTTATTAAATATTAAAATATTGAAATGTTATGGTATCATTAGAGAAATCACAGGTACGAAAAATGGATTTGACATCTTTTTCACATCATTTTATATTGGTTGAAGACCAAGTTAGATCAACCAAGTGTTAGACCTTAGAATATATATGACAGTCATTCCAAGAAAAGAAATCTAAATTTTGCCTTTTGTTCAGCGTCAGTCTCTCTCTGTTTCTCGTACTTGAAACTTTAGACTTTTTCAATGGAATTCAACCTGGGAAATTCCCCCTTTTGACACTCTGACAGCTCTGGTTTGTGTTGTTCAGGATAATCAGTGAATTCTAGAGTGGAGCCGAACCTGTAATTACCAGGGAAATTAGCAATAGGCAGTAATTTGTGTCTATATGCAGCCGGCTTTTGACAGGAAGGCCGGGCTCATTCTGAACCTTTTTTTTTTTTGTTGCAAAAGTGAACAAGTTGCAAAGGAAGATTGGCAAGGATGCTGAATGTGCATAATCCTCAAAGATTTGTAGCAGACCTGACTATTCTGTGTTAGAGTTTATATTATGGGATCTATGCAACCCAGTCGCCAGAAGAAAAGTTGGCATTGTACGGTTCTGCAAAAAATGGGATATATTGAATGTCGATGTTTCTGAACCATAAGAATGTTTCATATGTACGTTCTATATCAGTCTTGTATCACGCTTGCTGAAATGCACAATGCCACATGGTTAACAATGTGAAACGATTGGTTAGGTTTAGGCAACAAAACAACTTGGTTATGGTCAGAAAAAACATTATGGTTTGTATTATAATAATGTAACGTGAGGCAATGAAACAACGTAACCACGTAACCATGTAACAACGTATCAACATAACAATGTAACAATGTAACAATTGTAAATAAATATCATGGTTTGCATTATAATATATAATATAATAATAACAAATCAATGTGATGTAACAACCGAGAACAACTGTAACAACGTAGCGTAACAACGTGGCGTAACAGCGTGGCGTAACAGCGTGGCGTGACAGCGTGGCGTGACAGCGTGGCGTGACAGCGTGGCGTGACAGCGTGGCGTGACAGCGTGGCGTGACAATGCAACTTAACAACGCAACATAACTTAACAATGTAACTTTACGTAACAAGTGTAACAATGTTAAGCAACAAGTGTTAAGTCAACGTTTACTTTTGGTTTCACATGGGACCCAAACAGTAGTCTCCTGTTGGTGCTGTGATAGTTTGAGCCATCCAACAACCCTCCCATCCTCAGGGGATTTTCTTGCTTGTTATGCTCGTTATTATACCACGTAACATTCATACCACGTAACTTTCTATAACTGTCACTCGATATACTATATCCCTTGCTTTGCATGTCGCTCATTGTACTACATCACTTGCAAAAACGTCGACATTCAACGTATCCGTGGTTTGCAGAAACATGCCAACAGTTTTTCCTGCCGACTGGAGTGCTTTATGAGATTTAAGCCAGGTTAGCAGAGAATGATTACAAAGACAGAATCAATTTACGATGCCCTTCCTACATCCCTTTCTTTTCTCACTTCCTACCAAATTACGTCATGTAAAACATTGTTCAGTAATAAAGCCCTTGTGAGCTCGAACAAAACCACCAAATTCTCTCTTTAGATGCAGATGAAGAATTGTGCTGTGACGCTTGTAATCTTGAAGCTATTTGGCCCATGAGTCCCATTGCCCAGAACACAGTTAAAACACATTCGGTCCGTGTGGTTTCGAAAGCTCAAACCGTTTTTTAAATGCTCCGTGTTGTTGAATCACTACCAGCTGCCACAGTCCGCATCCTGCCAGGTTAGTCACCCACT
Organism: Sebastes umbrosus; assembly: GCF_015220745.1. Classification (NCBI taxonomy): domain Eukaryota; kingdom Metazoa; phylum Chordata; class Actinopteri; order Perciformes; family Sebastidae; genus Sebastes; species Sebastes umbrosus. The sequence goes on from NC_051288.1 coordinate 5,219,812, forward strand.
GATGTGCTAGCAGCTGGATGTGACCCAGGCTGCCTCTGCCCAGGGTTTAGGTTGGTTTAGATGCAGAAATGATAGGAAAATAAACAGCATCACACATTGCTCTAAAACAGAGGGAGAACAACTTGATTCAAGATGGCAATCAGTGCTAATGATAGCATCGAAAATGGAACAAAATAAGTCAAAATTCAAGTAGCATGCCTTTGCATATATTAATCCAACCCGATCTTATGGGAAGGCGTATAAATATGACATTTCCGCATGTCATGATAATGCATTTTAGGCTTTTTATGTGTCATTTATACTCCACGGGCTTAACATAATGAAACGGCTTTTCGCGTATCATTTAACACCACGTCATTACCGTGAAACGGTCGCGATTATGTTTAAGCAACAAAGCTACGGTAACGGCCGTAGTTATGTTTAGGAAACAAAACCACTTAGGTTTAGGAAGTACATCATGGTTGGGCTTAAAATAACTACGTTATCTAAGTAAAATACGTACGTAAACAACGTAACATAAGTATGGACAAGATGTCACTACAACATTGACATATTATCACTTTGTTAAGTTAATATGGCAAACAGCTGTCTATTTACACATCCAGCAGACACGGAGCAACATAAGTATTCGTTTGGGGACGTGTTTGTGGTCACCGAATAAAAGTCCAACATTCACACTCATTTGAGCTCTGGTCTCCAACTACTCCTGAGGGAAATGATCTGCCTAAATTCTAAATGCTTCACTATACGTTCCCCAGCTAGAAGCTTGTCGGGAAGGAAGCGTACAGTGGGTTTATCAGTATTTTCAATGAAAACAGCTACCTGCTGCGGCTTGAAACAAGGTTGATGAAAGCCGTGAGACTGAACCAAAACAGTGACTTTGCGGGCAGGAAAACCAAAACAATGAGTTTAAAGGCACTAAAACGTTCTGTAGAACTGAGGGTGAACTGCAGAGTCTGGTGATAATTCTCTGTGAGTTTGTCGCTGCAAGGGACACCTTTCACATTTCACATGGACATTTGACCCATTGATAATAGAAAAATATTGATTACTGCAGCTTTAAGGTTAAATTTGTTAACAATATACCCCCGGGGTTTGGGTTCACAGCAGTTTCTTACAAAAGCTACTTAACAACTTCTATTAAAACTGAAATGGTTGAATAGCAAACTCCATTCATACAATTTTGTATGATTAAATGTTTGAAACTAAACTGCAAAACAATAAAAAAATAGGGAAACACTGATAACAGAGAACTCAAAAGCGATGCATCTTCTATCAGATATTCTGCCTGCAAATTTGAAGCTGCCTCTTTCTTTTTGTTACGTTTGTTGACTTGTGTTTTGTCTCGTCTTGCTTCCCAAAAGGTTGCTATGATATTTGCCTCAGCTTAGGACACCTGTGTGGGGGCGTGAGCGCCTCTGTGTGTGTGTGTGAGTGTGTGTGTGCATGTGAGACAGCTGCTTGGGGGATAACAGCAGCATGTGATGACAGGGCACCCAGGTCTAATTAGAGAGGTCTTCCAAAAGCTGCAGCGCTGATGTCAGTGACACTGCAGCTGCAAGGGTCACCTATGTCCACACACACACACACACACAGTATTAAATCCACCTATGTTACACACCTGGTAGTGGGTGTGAGGTGTGGGGGTTTAGAGGGAGGGTGCTGAAGTGTCAGTTATCTGCTGTAGTAGAGGGAGATTACGTGCTGACTCAGGCAAACAGCTGATCGACAGCAGTCATTAGCTCAGACGGGGCTTCCCCATTCGCTATAGCTACTTGGATACAAGGACAGCAATACACCTGTACTCTATATTTAGACAGCAGCCTTCCTTCTTAAATGAGCTGCAAGTTAGGGAAAGGAGCTCAAGTAACACTCAACTTTACTATGACCTAATTTAAGTGTATTTAGCATGTTTCCATTATGTTTTGATGTTTTAAACATTATTTGGCACCATTTTCTTGTAGCCTACAGTTCTCGAGTACGTAGGATGTGAATCATTTTGCACTTAAAATCATAGAGTTTGGAAAATACGTTTATTCTCTTTATTTCCGAGAGTCAGATGAGGAGATTGATACCATTCTTATGTTGCGAGAGCGCTGGAGCCAGAAGGCAATTAGCTTAGCCTAACATGACTGGAAATAAATGGAAACCGCTAACCTGGCTCTCTTCAAAAGTTTGAAAAAACACTTAAAACCTTTTATAAGGTTGCACAGATTTTACATGCTAGTGAGCTTTAAAGGTGTTGGTAGGCATCATTTTTTACTTTGGAGAGAGCTAGGCTAGCTGTTTCCCCCTGCTTACATTATTTATGCTAAGCTAAGCTAATCGCCTCATGGCTCTACCTCCACACTTAGAACACATGCATTAGTGTGGTATCAATGTTCTCGTCTAAATCTTGACAAGAAAGTTAAATAGCGTATGTACCCAAAATATTAAGCTACTCCATTAACAGAATGCATGCAACCCAGACAATAATAGAGGGCAACCTGGACAATACACATCATTGTCAAATAATTATTTTCCCATGATACTGAACCACTCAAGAGATATTTTCTCACTAATATGGTGGACAACATATCAGGGCAGCTGAAGTTTGGCGAACTCAAATGTTTCTTACAGCAAAACAGCTTAAGTGACTGTAACCTAACAAAACAAAGAGTATACAGCCATGCAAGCATCTCAGTGAGGTAGTCTAGGGGCTGTACTCCGGCACTCTAGAGCCAAATGCTAATATTAGCCTGCTAACATACTCAAAATGACAATGTTAACATGCTGGTATAATATTTACCATGTTCACCATCTTAGTGTAGAGTTAAGGTGCATCCTAACATTTGCTAATTGGCACTAACCTCGTCTAAATGTTGACAAAAATTGAAATAGCATATTATGCTAAATGTACTCCATCATCAGGATGCATGTAACCCAGACAATAATAGAGGGCAATCTGGACAATACTCAACTTGTCAGATAATTCTTTTCCCATGGTACTGAACCAGTCAAGGGATATTTTCCCACCAGTATGGTGGAAAACAAATCAGGGCAGCTGAAGTTGGCGAACTCAAATGTTTCAACAGCTAAACTGGAAAGCAGCAAAGTTTGGTGTTATGAAGTGTCATCTGCTAGAAAGTCAAAGTTGAATCATACTTACTGTAGCATTAGCACCGATAGCCACCATGTCTAACAAGACAAAATGAAGGCCGATAGAAAATGAAAGGAAGATGCCACAACCGCAGTCTCATTTCTCCTCAGACAGTCTTTGTGTCAGCCTCCCACATTGTACCCATCTTCCTATTCCCACCCTCAGAAACCCAGACTCTTGGAACAGCGTACTGTATGCGCCACCACAGCCAAGTCTCCAAAGACTGACTTCCTCCAAAAACACAGTAATCTTGTTTGTACTGCCAATTTAGGGGTTAAAAACACGATTGTGGTGTTTAACTAAAGGCCCTTTATCATTCCTCGGCTGACCTCAACATCCCTACGGGGACCTTATGATGACATCATTAACATGCGCCAAGTATTACTGGTTGATAATCCCTGAGATCATGTACTGTAACTGACGAGGGCAGATCCTGGAGGTGGGCGTGAGTGTGTGAGAGAGAGGGAAAGAAATGGAGAGAACAAGACAGAGGGAGGCAAAAGAGAGGCTTAAAGGTTTAGTTCACCCAAACTACAAAATATCAAACACAAAAAAGAACAATTCTCACTAACCTCTGTTGGCATCCAGCCATGCAAATAGTTTTGATATAGCTCTGTCTCTGATATCTGTCTTTGAGGATTCTGCTGCCACCCCAATATAATAGAATTGGATGGAATTTAACTTTTGGTTCTGACAAGAATGGAAAATTATATTTAAAAAAATGAGCAGCAACATCTCTTTCCAGAAATAGTGTTCCTGTTACTTTGGATAATGTACAGACCTCACTATGAATGGTTTTCATTGGACCTACTTTATACCAAAGAAATAGTAACTAAATAGTCCCTATACTGTTGACAGTAAACAATCAACAATATATTTAATGATGGTAGGATGATGTTGCTTTTCTTTAACAAACTCCCAAGACAATTCCCTTATACCATTAACCAGCATAAGTTTTCATTAAAATGGCAAAATGTAAGACTGATCAGTTGATCCACACACTGACTGTAACCTAAGAAGACAAAGGGTCGACAACCTAACAGCTCAGTGAGGTAGTCCATGGGCTGTACTCTGGCACTCTTTTGCTTAATGCTAACATAGCCTGCTAACATACTCAAAATGACAATGGCACTAAACTCAAGGTACCACTGGGGCTGATGGGAGTGTCATTAGCGCTGCAAGAGTGTAGTCAAAAACAAAATTTGGGACCATTTTTTGACCTGACAATGGTGGTGAAATAAGCTAAATGATCACCAAAATTACTACATCCTCTAGTACATGAATGTCTGAGTTAAGCGGCAACCTTCGGTTCTAAAAAGTGAAGCCAATGCGGAAGTGCCTTAAACTTGCATTCTTTCTAATAGCCAGCAGGGGGCGACTCCTCTGGTTGCAAAAAGAAGTCTGATTATATAGAAGTCTATGAGAAAATGACCCTACTTACACTTGATTCATTACCTCAGTAAAGATTGTAAACATGAGTTTATGGTCTCAATCGCTAGTTTCAAGTCGTCTTCAATACAGCATGATGTTCACTGAGTAAATTATCGTCCCATTTAGAGTAAAATAGACCATAAGGCAGGGTATGTTTTAGGGTGTGGCAACATTGTAATTGACAGGTCGCTACCACAAAGTTGTCCGGTCTGGGAGTTGTCCGTATTTTCGTCTTAGAACTTTAACCCTTTCACAGTGTGTTTTCAGTTCATGAAAGTTAATTGTAACATTTTGGTTGCAAAAAAACAAGATGGTGATTGCCAAAAACCAAGATGGCGACGACCAAAATGCCAAACTCCAGGGTCTAAATTAAGTCCTGTGGACATTTTTCGGGGACTTTTTACCCCCCGAAAAAGGCCTTGGTCAGGGGAAATACTTTCTGAAAGTACAGGAACTTTCGGGGTGGAGTTTGCAGGGATGACCGCCGCTGATTGGTAAAACACACACAGGCTGTTGCTTTAACTCATGCATCTCTTCATTCATAAATGAGGAAGTACTCTAGTATCGATTTAGGACGAGAGGAGAGCATTTCTCTATGTTTGATAACATTAAATATAAAGTTAGGTTCTGCTGTCGTCTTCCTGACTCAGAAAAAGACAGAGAAAAAGAGAGAGAGATTGCGTGAGCAAGCTGAGAGGGCGAGCGGTAGAAGAGACAGACAGTGCGCCTAATCTTCACAGGTCTTTAAACCACTATAGAAAAGCAGACAACATTAGGCTTAATGTACCTTTTTAGTTCCTTGAAAGGTAGTCCCAGGACTAAAATTACCAGGAACTTCTTGGTGGAAACGCGGCTTAACAAACAGCACCCCTTTCTCAATTTGTGACCTGACGGCCTCGCCAGTCTAACATTGCACTGGACTACGACTTTGCTGGCAAGCATGAATGGCAAGCTCCAGGACAGACTGGAAGAATGACACATCATTTCTTAAACAGCATCATAATCTACGTAACTGCACAGAGCTGGTGGAAAATGATGGGACAATGTACAGCTGTGTGTCTCAAATTATTTGTGCAATGTCATGATAGTAGACAGGCTAAAAGGATCTTTTACTACAAGCAAAACAGTACCATGGAGTGTAGCAGGTATTATGTCGGTGCTACCATCATATAAAGCCAACATACTGGCATGCCGAGAGATCACATTGTCTACAGAAAAGCTAGTTATAACTTTCAGAAACTAATTTCTATTTCTCCACCATTTGGGCAACATGACAGTAAGGTTTTTTTATTAAGTTATTCACATCTGTTTTCTTCATAGAGAACAGTTCACAACTTTAAGATAAAGTTCTTACTTGTAAGAAGTTTTTAAAAAGTTTGTTTTTTTATGATCTCCAGTATATAGTGTCTGAACATATGGCAGCTCTGAGTTTCTCCTCAGAACACGACGAAACTTGGCATTTATTTCAAACCATGCTTCCCACTCAGATGGCACATGTGTGTGTGGTGAGTGGGATAGTCTATCTTATGTAGGAGCTATTGGCTGACACACACACACACACATTATCTTACCTTCCTCTGCTTGTCAGTTTCTCAGGGCTATATGAGCTACATCATGAGCTGGTGAAAACAATAGCGACCCATCCAGCTGTGAATGTGAATAAAGAGTTTTCGAGAAGGGAAAAGGTGGCCTCAGAGGCTGTGTATTCATGCAAGAAGGTGAACACCTGTACCTGTTGCATCTTTCTGGGGACTTCTGCTAAAGGTGTAAAGCTGAGAATAAGAGCAGTAGACAAATAGAGAGCATATGGTGTCAATACGTTTTTTTATTTATTGCCTCTAATTATCTCCTTCCTGTAACAGACGTGCTGAGGCACACATCTCTTGTTGCTGAGAAGTGAACTTTACATGGTCCTTTACTACCCCCATTAGGTCAAATTAGGAACTGCAGTTTAAAAAAAAAAAACTGACATTTGACATTGAAGATGTGACATCCAGTAGTGGTCAAAACCACATAGACAGATAAGTAAGATTTCTTTCCTAAAGTACATTACAATTGCAGCGGGTAACCACCAGACAGTGTGAATTTAGGAGGAGTCACCACCCTCACCTTACAGATCAGTAGTATTCTATCAGGAAAACCTATACCAGCCTACAGTAATTACCTGACCACAAATCAGAGTTAAGGTAGAGTAATTATTTTTCGATATATTATATTGACTAACCACCAGGAATCAGGATGACGGAGAACAAACAGGAGTTCTTTCATTTGGGCTACAACTGGAGCTTAACCAAGGGAGTAATTTCTGGGAACAGGAACTTGTTCTCCGCAGTATTTCAAATTTTTGCTGACTTTTTTTTTGCTCTGAGTTTACATAAGTTGCTCTGTCTTATTGGTTTGAAGTTGCTGGGACTGTAGAAGCCTGAGGGGACGATAAATAGACACTATTTAGGGCTGAAAAATGTTGTTGTTCCTCCTCCTCTGTGTGATCTTTAAGTTTTAAAAAGTGAAGATACTGGTATCATAAGAAACTAGAAAAAACCTAAGAAATCCATTGGTACAAACTTGCACAAACTTTTGGTGAGGAAAAAACTGGTATGGCCATTTTCAAAGCGGTCCCTTGACCTCTGACCTCCAGATAGGTGAATGAAAATGGGTTCTATGGGTACCCACGAGTCTCCCCTTTACACACATGCCCACTTTATGATAATCACATGCAGTTTTGGGGCAAGTCATAGTCAAGTCAGCACACTGACACACCGACAGCTGTTGTTGACTGTTGGGCTGCAGTTTGCCATGTTATGATTTGAGCATATTTTTTATGCTAAATGCAGTACCTGTGAGGGTTTCTGGACAATATCTGTCATTGTTTTGTGTTGTTAATTGATTTCCAATAATAAATATCTACATACATTTGCATAAAGCAGCATATTTGCCCACTCCCATGTTGATAAGAGTATTAAATAGTTCACAAATCTCCCTTTAAGGTCCATTTTGATATCACAGATATATAATTTGCCATTAATTGTGATTAACTATGGACAATCATGCAATTAATCACATTTAAATATATAAATTGATTGACAGCCCTGCTATAAAACACAAGCTGTAATTCTGTTGCATTCTGATCCTTTTATTATTACTTACTGTACTTGATATACTACTAATTGCTCTCTTGTGTCTCTTCTACAATGGATATGTACCTGTATGACTGCTGACAGGAACACTTGAGTATTTGACCACAATCATGAAGACTGTTGTGATGGAGAATGCATTATCTCCCTCCTCTCCCCTGTAAGGACAGTTGTAAGAGCCAGGTGGACACTCTAACAGATTACAGACTCTATAGGTCCTGAAGGCCCATAACACTCATTACATGTATCAGCAACTATCACAGGCCTGCTGTCTGTTAGACTCATCCACCTGACAGAGGAGACAGATAGAGAGGAAAATTTAAAAACAAGGTTACAAGAATGAGAACTTATATGCAGCTGTGGTGAAATACTTTAACATACACCAATTCAACAACATCATTTTTTAGATTTTTAGTCTTTTCCTTTTGTTTTTCTGAACACTACATTTCAAAAGCTAGAGTACGTTGTCAGAAAATGAAACCTAGAAAACAACCATTCATGAAAAAAAGATAGTTTTTTTGCATTACGTAAAGCTGTAGCTGCTCTCTCCCAACACAACTTCAGGGCTTTTCATCAACACTCAAACACACCAGTGCCTGGCCATGCTTTTTCAAATCAATTCATACTTTCAGTAGCACTGAGAGACGACAATAACCCTGACAAACGTTAAATACATCTTCACTGTGATGGATTACGTGTCAAAAGCCTAAAGCTGAAATCGTTATGCAACAATTTCATGTAAATTAAAGTGATTAATTGTGTGACGCAACAAAGATAGAAACCAAACTAAAAGTAATAAACTGCTTTTATCCGACTCCCTATTATTACAGACGCTCCTCATCAGAATACACTTTTAAAATTGTGCACATACACACCTCTAAGATGAAATCTGAGTATGAAGCGCTAACGGCAGAAACCATGCTGCCTGCAGACATACACACCGCCAGTCACGACTCATTAGGATAAATCATTGCAGGGGGAGTATCTGTGTTTGTGTCTGGGCTGAGGGGTGAGTCTTAGTGAAGCCTATGGTGATCAGAGTCCTCCGCGATTGAGCACAGCGTGCAGAACGTGTAGCTCTGTATTTTTCTGTAGTCGTAAAGGAATTTGGCAACTATGTGTGGCTATAAAGGCCTCTTAATAATAAGAGGAATTTTACCTCAGTCATGGTGCAGAGACCTCAGAGATGCATCATTTTGAGTTTGGCTTGCTTTGACTTACACATCAGTGCACCAGTGCCTATTGAGTCAGTAAGCTATTCAGTGCCCAAAATCCAATACATTTTTGCAGTGATTCACTGCCTGCTGACTAGTTTATAACACACCCAAAATACCCTCCAATTTGTAAAAAGGACTTCTGTTTAAAAAGCCGCAGCTCACTCTAATGTCTTCTTCTGTCTCTAAAATGAAATAGAAATAGAAACATGTATCACATCCTGTGCAACAGAAACTCTTACGAGATGGTTAAGGTTAGGCATTGACCTCGAATGGTTAAAGCAGCAGTATGTAGAATTAGACAAATGTGATAAAAAAGTTATTTTTATAAAAAGGTCACTATATCCTGACAGTAGAGCATGAGATCATGGATGTATTAAGAGAACTGGGTACAGCGTTTGAGGCGGGGCCCCGTTCATTCCTATGAAAGTTGCTCAGTGGCGCATGAAGCCAAAATGTCTCTCCTTCCGTCTGGAAAAGTACCCGGATCTTCCGCATCCATTCGGCACGTGGAACATGCGCAGTAGCGTCCGCTCGGTCACGGGGTCCCAACGTCACACCGTTGTCGCGGCTTGCGCTCCAGCCTCAGTCTGGGTCTTATTCACATGAACGGAGGAAGGGAAATAACTCTGGATTCGGCTATTAGTGCGTTTTACAACTTTTAGAACCTAATGATTTAAATAAGGACTATTAGAGTGTTCGCACTGGGGAGTTGATTTACCGAAAAAAAAAAATTATCCGCTGAGTTACAGACGTCTCTTTCCCAATGTAAGTCTATGGGAAAAAGTCTTTTTGGGCCCAATGTCATCAAGTAACGGACACGGAAGTTGCAGTACTGCCGTTTGGCCACTACGGAAATTGGGCTCAACGACCGGCACTCTTCCTTTGAGCTTGCATGAGACAGGTAATCTGAAAAAAATAACGTGCCTCTGTGTCCTCCGGGTCTCTATGGCATCTGCAAGATTTCATAGACCGGAGGAAAACAACCAATCAGAGCCGAGCTAGAGCCTGCCGTCACTGAGCAGCTGTCAATCACTCACAAACTCCGATCAAACGGTCAAACTAGGCATTACTGATCAAATAAGAATCAATATTCTGTTACTGTAATGCCTATTTCTCGCATCAAATGTTTTCACAAACATTCAGCATAGGCACCGGAACAGGGGGGGGACAACGAGACTTTTTGTCACCCCATTTTCAGGTGTTATGGTAATAAAGTGGTAACGTAGCCAGTTAGAACGTTAGTGATAATGTCTACATTTGTTTCACTTCTCAACGAGAGGGTGGGGCGGGGGGGTTGACGCAGTCGGCTAGGAAAGACCCAGGGTGGAGGTGGCTTGCAGCTCCAACCGTGAGTTTGACAGCACCCCTCGCCCGGACCTCCCGGTTTGTCTGTCAACCGGGGCGGACTATCCTCTGTGCGTCAGGGGTCTGCGGCAATGTCGGCAACCCACCCGACCCGTCTTGAAACGTGGACCGCATCTGATTAAATTGTTTACTAGAGCATAAAGTTCTTCATAGATTTGGATGCATGTATGGACCCAGTAGTAGAGATAAAATGCAGCCCCCATTTCTCTAGAGCATGTGGCTACATTTTACACATTGCACCTTTAAAAACAAAATTAAAACATACGTCAGATATTTTTGCTTATTTGTGATTCGTGACTGTCAGCATGAAGCCACATTAGATAATTAATTATTCAAGAGTTTTCCACTGCTATTCTGGGAAAAAATCTCATACCAAACAAACTTTTCCTCTCTGAATCAAATCCACCTCTGCCATGTCCTCCCAATGATTCACTCTAATGTTAATATGACGTGGCTCTGTAATTGTCCATTTTACAATAACAATAAAATACATTTCCGCCTCTAAACACTTTAATATCTAGTATTTTCTGCGTAATGGAAAACATGATTAGTTTGATTTGTAATATCAGGGGAGGAAAAAGGCATTTTTGAGCCTGGTACAGCAGTTTCACAGGGAACCGTGTTCAAACAATAGATTGAAGTGCTTTGTGCTAGCTGTTGCACTCATTGTGAATCGCTCTGGATAAGAGCAATCAGAAAACTGCCCGAGTTTTCTCTCCCAGTAGTTGGAACAAAGCAAGAACAATGCTCAAATCTCCTGCCAGATGGAACTGCAGAGGAAAGCTGGAGCAGATGTCTGATGGGGAGAAATTTCATCAATTCTGCCAAACCTTCAGGGAATTTCACAGTGACAGAAGACAAGAGATGCCAGAAAAGAGAAACAGAGGGGGGGACAAGATATGATAGAAACCTGAATCAGAGCGGAGTTGAATGGGTTAATGGAAGTCTCGTCGTAGATACCTACGCTCTAGGTTTTGATTGATAATTTTCATAACTGTCATAGTTAACATGATAATAACGTGTTAACGCAAATTCGTTTTACTCTCACTCACTCACTCATCTTTAATCCGGGGTCGGGTCGCAGGGGCAACAGCTCCAGCAGGGGACCTCAAACTTAACTTTCCCGGGCCACATTAACTAGCTCTGACTGGGGGATCCCGAGGCGTTACCAGGCCAGTGTGGAGATATAATCTCTCCACCTAGTCCTAGGTCTTCCCCATGGCCTCCTCCCAGCTGGTCATGCCTGGAACACCTCACTAGGGAGGCGCCCAGAGGGCATCCTTACCAGATGCCCGAACCACCTCAACTGGCTCCTTTCAACGCAAAGGAGCAGCAGCTCTACTCCGAGTCCCTCACGGATGACTGAGCTTATCACCCTATCTCTAAGGGAGACGCCAGCCACCCTCCTGAGAAAAACCCATTTCGGCCGCTTGTACCTGCGATCTAGTTCTTTTGGTCATGACCTAGCCCTCATGACCATAGGTGAGAGTAGGAACGAAGATTGACAGGTAGATCAAGACCTTTGCCTTCCGGCTCAGCTCTCTTTTCGTCACAACGGTTCTGTAAAGCGAATGCAATACCACCCCCGCTGCTCCGATTCTCCGGCCAATCTCACGTTCCATTGTCCCCTCACTCGCGAACAAGACCCTGAGTTACTTGAACTCCTTCACTTGGGGTAAGGACTCATTCCCTACCCGGAGTAGGCAATCAACCGGTTTCCTGCTGAGAACCATGGCCTCAGATTTACAGGTGCTGATCCTCATCCCAGCCGCTTCACACTCGGCTGCGAACCGATCCAGTGAGTGCTGGAGGTCACAGACCGATGATGCCAACAGGACCACATCATCTGCAAAAAGCAGCGATGAGATCCTCAGCACACCTAACTGAAAACCCTCCTCCCCACGACTACGCCTCGATATCCTGTCCGTGAATATCAAGAACAGGATTAGTGACAAAGCACAGCCCTTGCGGAGGCCAACCCCCACCGGAAACGAGTCCGACTTACTGCCGAAAACTCGAACACAGCTCTCGCTTTGGACGTACAGAGATTGGATGGCCCTAAGAAGTGCCCCCCTCACCCCATACTCCTGCAGCACCCCCCATAGTATCTCCCGGGGGACCCGGTCATATGCCTTCTCCAAGTCCACAAACCACATGTAGACTGGATAGGCATACTCCCAGGCCCCCTTCAGGATCCTCGCGAGAGTGAAGAACTCGTCCGTTGTTCCACGGCCAGGACGGAATCCGCATTGTTCCTCTTCAATCCTCTTCGAAATTCATTTTAACACCACAAATTTATTTAACGCAACTTTTTGAACTGTTAAAGCTAGAGTGAAGAAACTGGTATCATATGAAACTAGAAAACCTAATGAATCCATTGGTACCGACCATGTCATACTAATAACGCTCCAAACTTAGGCTAAATTTTGGCAAAGAAAAAACTGGCATGGCCATTTTCAAAGGGGTCCCTTGACCTCTGACCTCAAGATATGTGAATGAAAATGGGTTCTATGGGTACCCACGAGTCTCCCGTTTACAGACATGCCCACTTTATGATAATCACATGCAGTTTGGGGGCAAGTCATAGTCAAGTCAGCACACTGACACACTGACAGCTGTTACTGCCTGTTGGGCTGCAGTTTGCCATGTTATGATTTGAATATATTTTTATGCTAAATGCAATACCTGTGAGGGTTTCTGGGCAATATTAGTCATCGTTTTGTGTTGTTAATTGATTTCCAATAATAAATATATACATACAATTGCATAAAGGAAAGCATTTTTGCCCACTCCCATGTTGATAAGAGTATTAAATACTTGACAAATCTCCCTTTTAAGGTACATTTTGAACAGATAAAAAATGTGCTTTGTTACATGTTGGTTACTGAAAAAGAAAAGACTACTGAGAGTGTTTTTTTTTTTATAAGGATGGGTACCGACACCTGATATTAAACGGGCACTGGTGCTAAATTATTAGAGACTGGAGTATTGATAAGCTCTGACGTTATCGGTTCTTTTATCGGTACTTTTTAACATTTTGGTATTATTTATTATCATGCTGCAGTGCACATGTCTACTGTGTACTACTGGATTTAACATTATAGACATGACCACTGACTATTTGTGTAACAGTTTACAAATTCATAGACTGAACAATAATAATAATATATATATATATATATATATTTATTAAATATAATATCGTTATTGTTAATTCTTTTGGCCACGCTACTGAAAATTGTGTACATCGTTACATTCGTGTACTGAAAATCTGATTTTGTGACCGCCCTACATTTGAGTTTCAGTAATGTATTATTCCTTTTAACTCAGGGTGGACGAGACGAACTATTAGTGCAGCAAAACTCCATTAACTGTGGAGTAAAAAATGATGCTGCTACACTGGAACGCACCCAGACTGTTAATTGTTAAGTTGTCATTCTGATAATGATTATGACATATGACTAATACATGCAACTGTGTGAAATTTGGGGCAGTTTTGGTGGGAAATAAAGAGCACACATGCTCTGGAACTGTTCCTGAGCTACGTGATTTTAAAAATGGATTCAAGAAGCTTGTGCAGTTTGTTTATATTGTTCTTGGCACTTTTTGCCTTTTGACAGAGCCGAGAATATGCGATGGACAGGCACTCTGTACTTTCAGCCAAGCTTGGATGCCAAAGCCAAGAGCGTAATAGGATATCATTTGGATAAATCCTGCCATTTTGAACCTATGGACAAAAATCAAATGTTAGTTGTTTTAAGGGGAACAAATCCTCCCCAAGCCTCCAACACACACACAGACAAGCTGCTCTTCTCATTTCCCACATTATGTGATGAAAGCTACAATCAGCTGATTGTATTTGACAGATTTTTTTTGTCTTTGCTCTTTATTCTTTATGATGATATTATCAAGTGATCTTGGTAGGTTTGAGGGAGTTGTTGAAATGCACTGTTTTGGTTTAAAGCCTCAATCAGTAAGTATTTCATCACATACTGTAAATGTGAAGTGCAGTGTATTCACATATATAATTAAAGAGTTTCACTTTGCCTGAACCTAACTGATAATATAGACCTGTTTTATTTGATGACCAATGTAAATATAATGCAGCAAAATGTTAATTTAGATTTAATTTAGTGTTTAAGTATACAGTATTAAAAAAAACACTGTCAGTGCAATGTGAAAGTGAGCCACAGCGAGCGTCAGTTGCACCCCCTCAAAAATGCAACTATGTGTTGGTGTTTTGGCAGCCACTGAGACACCACATGGAGACCACCAAAACTGGGATCGGTCAGCTTGTGCTGCTTTCTCCCACAAGTTTACAATGTTAGTCGAAATGGTAGTAAAGACATCATTAAGCAAGCTGAAGAAAGGCTTCGTTAACTCCTTTTTTTCAGTAACCCAAATCTAGCAAAACCATCTCCACTGCTGCTCAACAATCACCACTCTCTCACAGTGGGGACTGTCTGTTATTTCGAAACCCCAATAGTCTGAAAATGTCCCGAAATGGAGCGAAAGACCATTTGTCCGACAGCCTGTTATCCCGAAAACAAACACCCGTTGTTCTTAAGACCCATTGCTCCGAAAATACACACTTTCGGACTATTGGGGTTTTGGAATAATGGGCTGTCGGAACAATGGCATGGCACCATCACAGTGAATGAAGAACGTAAACATAGCGATTTCGTCATAAGACAAGGCAAAATGGAAGTTTTTAAATCTAGCTCCAATATGCATATATAATCATGTGTAGATGTTCATGTTAATCTGTTAAATAATGTCTCTCACAGTAAAGACCAAATAAACGAGACAAAAATGCGAAATACTCGTCTGCTAACATTACATGTCTAGAGCTTTTATTGTGAAAGGTAAGAATGGAAGGAGTGGATTTGGTCTGCGCTGCCTCTGTCAAGGTGGAAAAGAATAATAAAGTTTGCCGTCTTGGTTTTGGACTACGGAGCCTCTGTGTTGTTGTTACATAAATATAGGGGCAACTCAACCAGTTCCGCACAACTTGATTGGTTAATGCTTTTATTTGCGGTGCGAAAACTCCCAAAAATCGACCTTGTTCCGAAAAAAGGTGTTGATTTTTTGCCGCGTAATATTCTCATTCTGTGTGAAAGTATTCATGAAAAAAACAACAGTTTAGAAAAAAATATATTGATGGAAAAAAAACACCCCCTAATGAGATTAAGGCCTTTAGGCTGGACTCCGATCCCCAAAAATCCACTGATTTGGCCGGACGGTGCTAGCGTAGAATATTTGCAAGAACACACAGGACTAGTGATGAAAACCAACTTCAGGCTTCATTTTAGTGAACAAATAGCAGAAGCTGCAACCGTTATGTATCACTGGATCAGACCAGCACTCTGAGGAACCAACACAAGTAGAGCTCCATGTCATAAATACAGAAGTGCAGCCATAAACACGAGTGAAGTAGACGTTAAAATAACAGGACTGTTGTCCTGCTACGTGACGTCCGCGCTGTAGGACCCTGGATTCCTTTGTTTGTCTTGGACCAGCTACAGCAACATACAGATGACCCCAGTGAATTCTACAGTTAACGATGTGGTGTGTGTGTGTGTGTGTCCATGTGTGTAACTTCTCACACAATTTATCCTAAACTACAATCAAATACCTGACTAATTGTTGTGTATCGTTGTTATAAAGGCAGTAAGGTAATAAAAGTGTTGGAAGCTAAAAAGAGTGTCAACGACATAATGAAAGTAAATTAGACATCTTGTTCATTATCACCTCTGTAGGACTGCACACTGAGAGTCCACTCGGAGGGTTTTGTGTTTAGTTTGTCTTGGCTTGCGCAGATCTGATATATTTCATTCTCTCTCATATTTTCTCATCCCTCTCCTTTGCTTCGCCTCTTAACCCTACCGTGCAACCATTTGTCTCACTTTTTTCGTTCATACGGCGATTCTCTTCCATTTTCTTACCATTCTACAATCCAAGAGTAACATCTCAGGTGTTACTTAAAAATTTCAGGTTTAACCGACACATTTCATCTTACTGAAGCCCTTCTCAGACATGGAACACATAACATCACATAACGTGGTTACATAGTAATTTCTTTTTTAAATAATTAACCGATAACCGACCCTCGTTAACCAATTATTAACCGTTAACCGACAAGATTTGTGCCTTTCATGTAGCGGTGCACCAGCTGACAAGAAAACCATGCATTAAACATTAATATAATTAGAACAATTTAAAACGATTGACAAGTAAAAAAAATAATAATAATAATAATAATCTAGCATTTAGTTAACTCTTTAGTGTATTATTTAAATCATCAACATTAGTTTATGATGTATATATTACAATATACTGTATATGGTATCATCAGCAAACATTGTTCAATTGGCTATATCTAAAACAAGTGGCATATCATTCTCTCTTTTATATTTATCAGTGCATGTCATAATGTGTTGATGATATACACAGAGGCAGATAAATAATTTAACGAACAACTCTCTATTTAGATTGATATCAAGAGGCCTGTGTTGATATAAAGAGGGTGTAATGAGTTCCACTAAATGCTCTTGACTGAAATCCATGAACACCACCACTCCCTAACCATTAGTCATAACTATCATCGTTAGGTTAGATTAAAGCCATGTGCAGACTACAAGATTTACAAGATCGCTGAGCTGCTGTGCTGCTCACACTACAACATTTTTGGTCCCAACAACAAACTACATAACTGATCTTAGACTTCTATGTGGTGTATGCAACATATTCTCATACAACGGCTTGTATGATATCTTACAAAAAGTTATTTGTTATTTTCCGTGCTTTCTCTTACAAATGTCCAGCAGCGCGAGCGATCAGTGCTCCTGCGCAAGCCCCTGCGGTGCAGAACCTGTTTAGGCAACAAAACTACTTGGTTAGATTTAAGAATAAATCATGGTTTGGGTTGATATAAGTATGTTTGTTATGTAACTTGCGTAGTTAAATAGGACCTGTGCAATCAAACATGGCTACCATATACAGGTACTTTGAAGTAAACCAATACAGTTTATAGTATTGGATGGATGTATAGTACTTTGGCAGGTACTTTTCTTTGCTATTTCTTATGCTTGCATTCTTACATTCAAACAAAACATACTCGTCTTTTTAATCTTACATTTACTGATCACACACTATCATACTTTAGTGTTTGCTATGCCACTTAGGCATGTATTAGCTGATATTTCAACCTCTGTTGACAGCAGTGACGGACTCAGGCTGTCTGATGGGCAATGAAAAGAGCACCAGCTGCAAATGGTGGGGCACCAGCGTGCACAAAATGTTCTAGCATGCCTATATGGCACTTCATCATGCTCTCTCCACTGGAAGATCACCCTAGAGGACTCTTCATCAAGTTTCTCTACTGGAACAGCACCATAGAGGACACTCCATGTTTTTTTTCCCCACTGGAAGGACACCTTAGAGGACTCTTTATCACGTTTTCTCCAGTGGAAGGAAACCCTTAAGGACACTTCATCATATTGTCTCTACTGGATGGACAGCCTAGAGGGCACTTCATCATGTTTTCTCTACTGGAAGGGCACCCAAGAGGGCACTTTATCGTGTTTTATCCATCCATAGGGGCATCCAAGAGGGCACTTCTTTATGTTTTCTCTAATGGATAAACACCCTAGAGGACACTTCATCATGTTTTCTTTACTGGAAGGACACCTTAGAGGGCACTTTATCGTGTTTTATCCATCCATAGGGGCATCCAAGAGGGCACTTTTGCTGCAGTTTGTTTGAACATGGTGAATTTAGTTATTGCAATACTACCTTTTGTACCCTTTTGACTTGGTGTGTATTGAGACAAATTGACAGGCAATCTGCCAGGAACTAGCAGACTATAAGCTCACTCAACATTGGCTTCGACACTCAGCTGCAATGGTCACCTCTTGGTTTAAAGCACCGTCACATTTTAGGATTTCTTGATATTGAATTATGCCTTAATATTATAACCATTAATGTTGTTTAATCAAATGAAACATCAAATCAAGGGTGAATGATTAGGTGTGTTCTTTGTTGATTTTTGGATTTGAGTTCCTCCTCTCTTTCCTCTCTCTACTTAAACTTGGCTGTGATGTCATTCCCAAAAAGGTCTGAAAACATCAATCCGAGCACCCAGGCTCATTTTTTACTTATTGTTTGTCAGTAAAGAAATTGTAGAGATCGACCCATCATGCTGACCTTATTCTGAGTTTGAACACACGTTCTCTTGTTTAAATAAGCTCAATGATCGTCACTCGTTAGAGCTTCGACGGAGGGGGAACTTGATCTATACCGCTCAGCAATCTGAGTGGTGATAAACATTCCTACAATGTAATTATCCATTAAAGAAGACGTCAAATAGCAGTAGCTGTTCCAAAGCCAGGCCTCACACCTCGCCCAAACCTATGTATGTCTATTCACATGGATGTGTGTGTTTCTGTAAAAAATTGGGGTTGGCAGTGGCAAAAGACTTTTTGGTCATTAATTAAATGCAATTGCAGTCAAACCAAACTGTTATCAGCTTCTCCTCAAACAAGCATTTGGGTTGAAACTCAAGATCCTTTGCTACATTTGGCCTCGGCTGTCCCACTCACACTTTATATAAACACTTTATAAATCCTTCCAACTATGAGTGCCTACGCACACACATACAGTATCTTCTAGTTCCAAGCAATTGTGGCACTTATTTATAAATGAGGCCTGTCTCAGATTATTCATGGAGGCTTTGCAACAAAACCACAATCTGCCTAAAGCGAAAAGCCAAAGAGGTAAAGAGCCTTGGCCATGATCTTTCTTTTTTTTCTTTCTTTTTTTTAGCCTTTATCTGAAGAGGGAAAAACTTATAAAAATGAAATATTTAGTTTCACATGTTATTCTTTCATTTTATTTCTGTCTGACTCTTTTACAGTACATTTTGGAAAATTTAACTGATACAATTCATGTATTACAAAACAGGTAAATAACTGTCAACCTTTTTTCTGCCAATTCTTTGAGGTTTTGAATGCATCAACTTTTCTTTAACTTAAACTTAGATGTATACACTGCTAGGAAGAGTGTAGGTTCACAAAATGAGCCATAGCTGCTGTCTTCATGAATTTGCACAACATAATTGTTCATCAATTGTAAAGGCAATAATTATTGAAGATTTGCATTTATGCATTTTAGACAAACTACCTGTTTCTGGCTGTGATCATTGCACACATACATATTGCATTTTACACAATTGTTTAGGTTGCAGTCATTTTTACTTGGGCAGAACTGGCATTCTTTACTCTTGACCCTGGTTTGCTTCTGTCTTGTGGCTGGTCTTAGACTTTTGCAACGCTACACCTCCCCATTGCTGCAATGAACTGGATTGGCACACCTCATGAGTGGTGTGACAGGCTCCTTATTAAACTCTTTGAGGAAATATCGTGATCATTTAGTGAATGTCTGGGTTGCTTTTAATGAGATGTGTGATTTTTAGTCTAACCCAACGGGTATTGAATTGTTTGCCGTTGTTGTTGCTCACTACTAAACCAACGGCGAAGGAAGATCATGAGGCAGTAACAGAGCCAAATCTCCGTTTGTGTAAAAGGAACAGCCGGCATGGCGGGACTACAAACACGCACACGCACTAGACGCCAACGCTGTTGTGTAAACTAGGTTTAAGCTTGCCGTAGTGAGCAGGGATGTACCGGGATGAGTGAGTCTGCGACTTGCCGAAGTATTCCCTTACATCCGTGGCAACGATAAATATATAATATACAGATAATACTTGCTTGTATCAAACATTTTCTTGCTGTGTACATATAGCTGAGTGGTGACGCTAAGGACAGATGCAACATATCCTCATACCTAAATGGCAGAACAGGTTGTTTACCAATGACTCCCAAAACAAAATATATGACAGTTCTATTTCACGTTGTGAAACGGTTGCGGTTTTAAACATGTGGTTAATGTTGTGAAACGGAACTATTTGGTTAGGTTTAGGCAACAAAACTACTTGGTAAGGTTTAGGAAACGAGTGTGGTTTGGGTTACAATAAGTGCGTTTGTTACATAACGTGACGTAGTACGTGACGTGGTTACATACTAAAATAGTTACATACGTAACGTAAGATACTGTAACTCCGTAATGTAAAATAACTCAACGTGTTGACTTTTGGTTTCACTTGGGACACAAACAGTGTACTTTGTCACTCTTTATACTAGAATTAATAGTGTATATACCTGACAAAAATAACTCACAATGATGAATGGGTCCATTATTTTTCCACAGGAAATGCATACGGGTCATTTTTGACCCATGGACCCATCTTTGACCCATGGAGGTGGGTCAAAAATGTCGGGGTAATGATATTTATTCAACTTTATTTTCTTTAGGTAAAAGATTTAAGTAAAAAAACAGATCAGTCGTATTAATTTTGACCCACACATGCACCTAAAAGTTAAATAAAGGAATTTATGAGCCAGTTAACTGACATCCTCTAACAAGATTTTGGGTATTGAAACTTGTTACCTCTTAATGCTACGGCCTTGTGTCGTTTAAAGACACTTTAGAAGACAAGAGCCATTCCCAGAGTCATAAGGATGAAAGAGTGCAGAGCATTTGGCGTATAAATGGCACCACCGGTCAACCGGAGTCCCATTTGGAACTCAGCATAACAATGGAGAAAGGAGAGAAGGGTGATGGTGAAAAATGGATGTATGTGGTGGATGCGTTCCATATGCCGCTCTCCTCTCAGACGGGAGCAACAGGCCTGGATCAGGTTCCCCCATCTCCCAAATCCCAATCCTAGACCATCAGCGAGAAAGCAGAAAAACTGACCACAAATCAGCATCTAGGGTTTCTTTATCCTCTGCCATCAAAACTTTTATGTATTACATTTATACATGGACTTTATACTTTTATTCAAGATGACAAAGAAAGAGCATTAATGCACCAAGCTTTTGCTCACAGGCAGCTTTTTCAAATACAAAGAGATGTGATATTCCACAACTTTATCTCAAAAAAAGTATTTAATACAGTAACTCATCCCAACTACTTAAAAGGTCCCATATTGAAAAAGTAAGATTTTCATGTCTTTTATTATAAAGCAGGTTTAAGTGCTTTATAAATACTGTGAAAGTATCAAAGCGCTCAATATACAGAGAAATACACACAGTCCGTATTCAGAAATTGTTCGTTTGAAACAAGCCGTTAGGATTTCTGTCCATTTGTGATGTCACAAATTACAATATTTAGACCATTACACGGTTTTAAACGTAAACATTCTAAATGTGTCCCAGTATATTCCTGGTTGCAGTGTATGTTAATGACATCAGCTGACAGGAAGTAAACATGGACCCAAACTGTTGGGTGCCATGCAATTCTGTTGCAATTCCGTTGAAATGCACTAAAACGGAGTATTTCAGACAGAGGGTAAATACAGGTATATTCAAGCAGACAGGAAAATAAAGTTATTTTGAATATTACAGCATGTAAACATGTTCTAGTAGAAACACAAAATACAAGTATGAACCTGAAAATGAGCATGATATGGGACCTTTAATGTACACTGGTAGCCATTAGGTCTCTCTTTATGCACTTCTTCTGATACCACGGCGTTGTCCGGCCTGGGAGTTGTCTGTGTTTTCGTCTTTGAACTTTAACCCTTTCAAAGCGTGTTTTCAGTTCACTTTCAAGTTAATTCTAACATTTTGGTCGCCTAAAAATGTCTTATTCAGCATTCAGTTGTACTTAGATCCACCCTCTTGTGTCACTTCTGGTTGGAAAAAAATCAAGATGGAGTCGGCCAAAATGCTGAACTCGAGGCTTCAAAACAGCAGTCCACAAGCCAATGTCACATGTCACATGTCATGGGCACTACGTCCACTTCTTATATACAGTCTATGGCTTTAGGTGATAAGACAAAGTCAGTTATAAATTAAATGCATCATTGAATATTAATTTGAAGTTAAAGCTACTACTAGGAACTTTTGCGGTCCCTGTGGACAAAAGCGGTAGTGTTTCAGAGCACCATGTTCCCTTTAGAAACCCTCTCATTTTACTGCATCAGGGTCTGACAGTCTACCCTGCTCAGTTCTGGCTCTGGTTCTCCCGTGCCTCCCTTCCCTCCAGCGGGCCCAGTAATACGGCTTAGGCTTTCAGCAGTGCGGTGTTGGTGATGGCTCCTAGCAGGGACCGGCGGAGCGGAAGAGGAGCCCTTCACCTCCCGCCGGAGCTCTGACTGCAGGTCGAAGGCGGCTGCGAAGCCGGATCTGGGTTTTTATGTGGTGGGCTGGTTGCTGCCGGAGGCCCCGTTACAGTCTGAGCTGAAGGAGTTTCTTGTGAACCTGCATGATTTTGTCTGATTTTGCGGAGAATCCGACCCGGCGGCACCGATGACAAGCATTAAGAATAACTAGAGCTAATCTTCTCTCTGATGGTCTTGTTTACTTATGAAGGTCATATAGAGGCATCAGTATTAAATTGAGACTGTTTCATCACCAGTTAACAGTTCCTCACAGTAACTTTAAATGCCCATAAATACAGGCGTTTTAATACATTCACAAATACATTTCAGCTTTTCATCTTTGAAAGCTGGAATGTGCACCTTTTTCACAGCAGACATTTTGACATGTCATGGGAGGAAAAGCAAAGGTGTTACTAAGAACATTATGGTGCTTCCTTAAAGTGTCGCTGTAAGCCATGCCAGCATGCACAAGAGAGTCCTGGGACCTGGATCACCTAAATAGAATACTGACTGAGACTACCTGACTGGCTCGTACCTTCGTGCAGGTCTCTAGATTTGCAGCATGACTGAAAACCCTCAGTTCTGTGATTGTAGGACTTACAGTATATCCGATGTGGGTTTGGTCAGATTTTGACTGTAGCAATTCCACTGCTGAAAGACAGAAACTTTTTTTCCTGTGTTTTTCCTCTGACTAAAGTCTCAGATACTGCAGCGTTGCGGTAAAGAAAATGGAAAGAACAAATTGAAGCAGATAGGCAAAGCTCCAGTTTTTCCTCGCACCATTTGTGATCAACTTTTTTCAAACCAGTGACCAGTTTATGCAAATAAAGAGCACAAAAACGGAGCGGGAGATGTGTGGTTCAGATAGCAGACCTCAGTAATAATGGGCCGGTAGTATGATGTATGAGCCAATTTAAATAGCATAAACCCTCACTTCATCTGGAAACTTGAGACACACATATACACACATGCATACACATAATATCTAAGTATGTGCACACAGCGGTACAGCACATATGGCATTAACAAACATTTGCTACTCCACGTGCCTGGTTCCCTGGAGCCACTGGAGCCATAGCTACAACAACTGGGCTACTTCAGTCTATTTGGCCAGTCCACCTTAATCTACATCAGTCGAGCTGTAGGAGCCAAAGGATGTTGGCACATAATGAAAAAGAGTGAGTGAGAGAGAGAGAGAAGTGCAGGAATATCCCTCCTGCTAACCGTCCATTCAACACATCCCATTCCTCCATTTCTCTGTTTTACATCTTCATCTGTCTCACTATGAAAAACGATGACTATTCACATCATCCATTTTTTGGGCCCATGGGGGCAGAGGGAATAGCTGAAAACACAACACTGAGATATTGTCATCTTATAGAGCTATTATGGCGAGCCGAACCGATACCTGTTTACACATTCAGCAGTTATGGAGCAACATTAGCGTTCATTTAGAGTCATGCTTCTGGCCTCTTGACAAATGGAAATCCAATATTAATTCTCATTTAACCTCTGTTTTGGCTCTCTAGCTAGCTAAATTTTTTTTTTCAAGCTTTGTCTTTAAGCAGTTTGGTGTACAGTGGGTTTATTACAAGCAGCAACCTCCAGGTGTGAGAAGTGAAGCCAATGCGGAAGTGCCTTAAATTTACATTCTTTCTAATAGCCAGCAGGGGGCAACTCCTCTGGTTGCAAAAAGAAGTCTGATTGTATAGAAGTCTATGAGAAAATGAGCCTACTTCTCACTTGATTTATTACCTCAGTAAACATTGTAAACATGAGTTTATGGTCTCAATCGCTAGTTTCAAGTCTTCTTCAATACAGCATGATGTTCATTTAGTAAATGATGGTCCCATTTATAGTCAAATAGAAAATAAAGCAGAGTGTACTTCATGGCGTGGCTACCTTATGATTGACAGGTCACTACCACGGCGTTGTCCGGTCTTGTCTATGTTTTCAACTTTAACTCTTTTCACAGTGTGTTTTCAGTTCATAAAAGTTAATTGTAACATTTTGTTTTCCTGAAAAAGTCTTATTCAGCATTTGGTTGTACTTAGCTCCACCCTCTCGTGTCACTTCTGACTGCAAAAAAACAAGATAGCTACGGACCAAAGTTCAACCTCAAGGCTTCAAAACCGTAGTCCACAAACCAATGGGTGATGTCACAGGGACTACGTCCACTTCTTATATACAGTATATTGTTTGTTAGAGCTTTTTCACTGAAAACAAATGCCTGTTGCTCGAAAACTAGATTGATGAGTGAAGTTCACTGGCCCGAAAAACAAAACAATAAGCTAAAAGAGACTAAAAAAATTGTAGGAGGAGGAGGGAAGCCTTTTGCAGCAGCTCATTGCACAATATTTTAGTTTTTTGTCTTTGATAAGTGCATGTAAGTGCATGTGAGCATGCCCCACTGGCTAGCTTACGGCCGCCGCTCTGCGCTGCGCTCATACAGCGGTTACCGGACCCAATGCGCCATTGCGGGACCAAAGCACCCACCCTCCAGTTCCCCCCAGGTCAACTCTGTTAGCTCTGTCAGCACTGGTGCGTTGTTCACTGTGAGTGCTGTTAGCACCGTTAATATATACTCCCAATCTTGCATTTAGCACCTTTAACACTAAGACCCCCATAAACCACACCGTTTAACGTTGTGCGGAAATTTAAATTATTCCACCATAGTTTATGATAAGTTTCCCTCCTGCCCTGACTTTTCCTGAATACCGATTTTGCACGTCTGTCTTGTCATATTGAATAACATTTAGAAAACCAAATAGATGGGTTTTCTGCTTCAATCCACATTTGTTGCCATTTAGCCTTTCAAAAACAACATTTTTGTTCCATATGCTACGGTACTTTTGCTTGACCGTGGATACAGACGCTCTTTGGCGTGGGATTTGGAGAAAATAGTACCCCTAAAGAGAGCCTGGCGGTCCTAGTGTTAAAGTCATAATGAAACAACAAAATGGCTTTATAGATCAGTCATCTTGTCCACTAAACAAAGCAAGCAATTACATTACAATTACATTATACAAGGTTTACTATACATCTTCTTCTGTGTTTTATTATTGTATTGTATTTATGATGTAGTTTAACTGTCAGGAAATTGGGAACTTTAAATGGCTAATGTTTTCTGCATAAAATTGTCCAACTAGTCATTGGATCCCAGACATTTTCCTACTACCCCTCCTTTAAGTATATATTCGCCTGTCGATTATGTCTTTTTAAAATTAATTTAGCTAAATCTATGAATTATGACCTTCGAAGCTCTAACCTCAATTATATCATTCTACTTTTACTGTCACTTTGTAATTTGTTTGCTTTACTTTTTGTCCTTAATATAGAGAAAACACTTGCAGACAAAGCATTTCATTGGCACATTTCAGTGATTCATTTCTCTCTGGCGACGTGTGTAGAATGTGTTGCTGTTGTGATTGGTTGAAATAAAAATGTTTGGACACTGAAGGTACCGGCCAGGCTTTAACCACTCTGCCTTTAAGCTACTCCTTCGCTCCCTCCTTTCATCCTTCTGCCACCAATTTACTCATTGTTGGCCTCCATTCCTTCATCACTGGCACCAAACTGGCTGAACACATTGGCACTGAATTATTTGTTGTTGTCAACACTCTAGCTTTGTTTTGTTTTTTTGGGGGGGGGGGTGATCCTCAGGAAGTATTTCCAGTTTGTAAACACAAGAAGACGAGCTAACATGAGCAACGCCTACCGAAACTTCATCAACAGAAAATTAGCCTCCCAACCTACCTAACATATTGCAATGAGCAATCCAGCAATGAGAGTTTAGCAACAAAAATGATACCAAACGTAAAGAACTCCAGGACTACCACTTTAACAAGCATGTAGCCTACACATGGTCATAAGCACAGCGACAGAGGTAGACACACTTATGCAATCAAATATGAATGTATTCCTACAAGCAAACTCTCACACGCACTCATACGTAGACCATGCAGGTGGCCGACCATGATAACAAACAGCATAATTAGGAACAGGTGGATGTTATAAGGCAATTTCTACTGCAAATATTGGACAAATGAACGCAGGGCAATGAGGGAAACAAGTATGTTTCAGCGATCAAGAATATCTAAACCGCAACAATTTGCTAGATGAAGTAGCGTCTGGCTGACTTAATGACAGAAAGGTGAGGTCGCCACGCGGAGCAGGGGGGAAATGAGATGTAGTGTTTAAAAAAAAAAAAGGAAAAAACTTAACTGGTCTACAGCCACATACAATACCACTGCCTCTGCAGCTCGAGCCAAGACTAAATGTTCTCTCTGTTTCTCCAAATTAAAGCTTGAATGAGATGAAAGATTGAATTCAGACGCTGCCTAAAAACCGATGAAAAAGGAATGAGGTGTTATTCACTATCATCTTTAGCCTCCTTTTCTCCTATATTTCTTGTGCTATAATAAGAATAGAAAGTTTTACAGTTGTTGGTAGATATTTTTTTACTAGGGGTGTCAATCGATTAAAATATTTAATCGTGATAATCGCATGATTGTCTATAGTTAATCATGATTAATCGCACATTTTTTATCTGTTCAAAATGTACCTTAAAAAGGGAGATTTGTCAGGTAGTGGGCAGATATGCTTGCTTTATGCAAATGTATGTATATATTTATTACTTGAAATCAATTAACAACACAAAACAATGACAAATGTTGTCCAGAAACCCTCACAGGTATTGCATTTAGCATTAAAAATATGCTCAAATCATAACATGGCATCACTCAAGCCAAACAGGCAACTACAGCTGTCAGTGTGCTGACTTGACTATGACTTGCCCCAATCTGCATGTGATTATCATAAAGTGGGCATGTCTGTAAAAGGGGAGACTCGTGGGTACCCATAGAACCTATTTTTATTCAGATATCTTGAAGTCAGAGGTCAGGTGACCCCTTTGAAAATGGCCATGCCAGTTTGTCCTCACCAAAATTTAGTGTAATGACATGCTTGGTACCAATGGATTCCTTAGGTTTTCTAGTTTCACATGATGATCTAGCTTTAAAACTGAGCGTTGCAAACACAAGTTGCATTAATGCGTTAAAGAAATTAGTGGCGTTCAAATTCATTTGTGTTAATGTGTTATCGCGTCAACTTTGCCTACAGCTCCATATTTAGCGCACAGATATGAGAGTGATACTGATCTAAAATCTCGGCAAGAAACTGAGTACGCATTCCACAAAATGTAGAACTGTTATCTAAATGGGTTGAGTTCACTCAAATGGTGGTATTTATGGTATTTATAGCTTCATCTTATAGGTCCAGCCTGTTAGCCTATATATCCAGGTTTTGTGATCTCTGCTGTTGAAACTTGTTTTTTTGGGGTGGTTGTTGGATTTGTTTTGGTTGAAAATACCAATAAAGATCTTTAACTTAGTCAATTTCATTCTTTTTATCTCTGTGTTTTTGTTTTCTTAGTTTATGAGATGTCTAGCCTATAGATAGGCTAATATTCATAGTAGTCAAATACACATAATCATGCCTGCTTGCACACAAACTACGCGTTTGCACACAGTTATAACTTCTGGGCATACTTCCAGCATGAAAATGATGTATTTAAAAGCAAGCCAATTCTTCATTTATGGAAAGATGAAGCAGGAAGTCCTCTAGTCTCTACCTGACCAGCACATACACTCCTACTCTCGTGAGCTCTATTGGAGCTGAAGAGGATATCCTCTAGTCATCCTAATGGCTCCAGTGAGCATTAATCTAATACTCCTGTCTCAAGTATGGCGATAGAGGCTTACAGAAACCTGGCTGCTTCAGTCTAAGACTCCACTTTTCTATGTCTCGCTCTGTCTTTTTTCTCCGTCTCAGTCTCTCTTTTCTGTCATCCCCTATCGTTGTCTGTCATTTTTCTCATTAGTCCTTTTACGGTATGGCTTTCTCTAAACACTCTCATTTTCAGCTCACCTTACTGCAAAATGTACTTAAACTATATTTTGACGTTTTTATGAAGCAGAGATTTAGGAGAAGGTATGTCCAGAGTGACCTTAAAGCTACTAAATAGAGGGAAAGGAAAATGTGTAGGATAAAAGGGCAGGCAAAGAAATGACATATTGGTGTTTATACACTTAATGCACCAGAAGTGGGCGTTCTATACTCACTCGCTAAAGGATTTTGTTCCATCCTCGAGACTTATTTGGAAAAAACATAAGATTTTCTTTTAAACTCAGCTGTTCGGGGCTGCAAGCAGCATTCTGGTGACTACGATATATTGAATTTGTTTTACAGCAGTATAAACATGCTGAAATTATCATTTAAAATAACCCCCTCCAGGTCACCAGGTATATTTAGACCCCATGGACAACTATGGGGTTTCATTTTGGCTGTCTTTCATTTGTGTCTATATCCAGATAATGTGTGTCTGCCCATGAGTGTTGCTAAAGGTTCAGATGTGGTCCATGTGAGTAACCATCCTCAGGACCGACAAGGGCCACCCATTTGAGCAAATGCTTGAGCCAAGTTGGGCTTCAAGTTGGGGCCTACCTCACTTCAGGCCTCATGCAGTATGGACCATTTTTAATAAGTAGGTAAGTATTGTTTGGGCCATTGGGAAGTACAAGTAGGACAGTTACAGAACCTTTCCAAGGTGTCTTCCGACCTTTTTATCCAGTGTCACCTAGGCTTCAGCCAAGCAACCGGCAACCTCTGGTGCTGAGAAATGAAGCCAACGCGGAAGTGGAAAAAACTGCAGTTCTTCGAATGGCCACTTGAGGCTGGTTTCAAAAGTCAGTCAATTCCCATAGACCCCCGTGTTGAAATGCCCAACTTTACAGAAGATATAAACATGTTTACAGCCTGGTACAAAAAGAACGGTTATAGTCTCGATTGCTTATTTCTCCATTCATGACAACTAGCTGCTAGCTGTCTGCTCTGATGCGTCACCCGGGCCCGCCTCAGCTCCACCAACGATCCACTTCTTTGTCCATTTTTGGATTTGCTGGGAGTTTTAGGCTTTGTCGTCACTGCCAAGATGGCAATGGCCAAAGCCATCCACCTTGAGCTTCACAACAGCTCTTCAGAAACCTATGGGTGACGTCACGGAGACTTCATCCACATTGTATACATTCTGTGGCTCCAGCCTTATTGTATCATAATTCCCTCTAGCTAACCCAAATGTACAGCACGGCTTGGAGACCAAACCAAATTTCCCTGCGGTACAATAAAGTATATCTTATCTTATCTTATCTTACAAAGCTGATATTGTTGACCCCCTGTGGTTGCTCTCACACTATTCTTTGGCCAAACGCCACATACCCCACTGACATTTGTCCGTTACCTTGTCTTTAGCAGGTCTTTCATTCCTTCTATAAACTATTTGTTAATGCAGGGGTACTGCTATTACAGGAATTTTAGTTGTACTTAAACAGAGAGCTATGTACAGAGAGAACGATGTCAGAATGATACTTGGACTCTGTAGAACACTGGCTTTTCTGGTTTGGGCAGTTTGCTTCAAAAGCCTTTAAGCATGTGATGATGTTGTTCCTGGACACGTTTTGAAAAGAAAAACATTTCTTGATGATCACAGATTCATCTGTGTGGCTATTTTGTAATTGCACTCCTTGTACCCTCTCCATAGCCAAAAAAATAATCAAGATAAGAGAATAAGAATTTCTTGTTTGACCAATATTCAATTAATCAAACGCCCATGAGCCCTAGCTTTATCCATAACCAGAACCAATGTAGCACAGAGGCTGTGCATTTCAAGTAGGCCCAACACCCATTGTCTAAATGTAGATACATAGCATTTAGTTTATTAAACCCCTAAAGAAGAAGGTAATTAGTTTACTGTATATCCTCCAAACTTTTAAAAGAGAACTACGCTCATTTTCAAAATTCATACATGTAATTCCTATGGACTAAGACAGTCCAAAAAATATTAGTAAAAAAAAGAACTCTCTACCAAATCCAAAAACTAGAATGCTAAACCTCAAACTTGTCATAGGGTTGAAGTCTGGAGCTGCTCCATAAACAATTACTTGCGAAAGATGTTATAGATGACACTGAGGGCACCCAGGGGAGTATATTGGTACATTTTTCTGTTCCACAACTGAGTCACTACAATAGAATAAAGCTCATTTGGATATAAAAAAGAAACAAACATTCTGTGGGTCCACAAAATCTGTTCATGTTTACTAATATTTTTTTGGACTGTCGTAGACCATAGGAATAAGATATATGAATTTTGAAAATGGCCGTAGTTCCTATAACTTTTAAGGGATATTTAGCCTGGAAAATAAAACATGTTTCATTCTCATATGCTAATTTAGTTTTATTTAGTTTTTTCTTTTACATGCGTGTGTTACACAGTGATTAATTATAGTAAAAATTGTGAAGGGACAAAGTTCTACTGTAGATCAAAGCAATAGCTCTATGCCCATAGTAATAGGCCTATTGTTTCTCATCGTACATTTCACTTTCACTTTTTCATGGTACTTTCACTTAGTAGTTCAATGTTTTGTTTTATTTTCAGTTTAGTTGTCTGAGATATTGACCATTCTTTTGTTGACTTATTTCACTAATGATAATGGGGCATTTTGAATATTGGGTCAAAGTTGTCCCAGTGCTGCTTTTAAAGCCAGTATTTCACAAGACTTCATTGATTCAACAAATCAGCAGTGCCTGACCATGGTGGATTTAGTAGTTTACAATGTTTTGCAATAGATAAACATTGAACATAAAATAGAGTGTATTCGCTAAACAGTTTACTATCTATTGTAACTATATTTTGCACATTTCTAGCTTAAAAATATTAAATTGATTTTGTTTTTGTTTCAGTGAACACACCTGGTTGCCAAATGACTAAGCACTTTTTTTACTTTCTGTTTCATATTGAGAATGGGTTTGGTGGAATAATATTGGCATGTGTGACAACAGAGTCATGTGACTTAAGCGTTCTATATAAGGAAACAAGCGATGGACTGCTGAGAGACAGAGAGCCTTGTCAATTTAAGTGAAAGTATTTTGTGAAAAGGCACAGGCGACGGAAAGGATGAACCACCATGTAAGTCATTTTAATTCAATTTACATTATTATTTTTGTGTCCTGACCTCAATTATTTGCTAACTTGTTCAATTTGATTTAGCTAGTGAGTACTTGCTGTTTAAAATGCCTATTACCTGTAGCCACATCTTTCTAAAGGCTAGTGTGTTTATAGATGCCAATTAGTTAAAGGAACCAATTGATTTAAAGACAAGCAAGCCAGCTTTCCTGAAGTGTGAAGCAAAGTAAAACAAAACAAATTTAAATCCACTACGTGTAAATATATGTATCTATTTATATTATAGAATCTTTCAAATTTTACTGATGGCATTTGTTTTGTTTTTATCAGTCTATCCATCTTGGTATACCTGGATCATGTCAATTTTGGTTCCACCATTGGGGGGCACCAACGTTTCAAAATTTCAAAACCTACACGTAGTGCATTAAATTGATTTGCTTGTTTTGCTTTCTGTCAGAAGATACATGTGGCCAGGATGCAGTCAAAGGATAAAAAGACTACAAAGTATGTTTTCTTATTGACAGTGTGCTTTTCTTTGGCAAAGGGCTAGTATTTTTTCCCTCTTTGCTCCCAGTTTAATGATAATGGAATTTGGTCATTTTTTTATTCATCCGTATTATTTTAAAGTTGTCACTTATAGGCAATAACCAACTTGTTCTTTTTCTAAATCCTTTTCAGCATGCGGTCATGATCTCTGAGAAAAAAGTTGATAGAATCACGATAAAACATTTTAAACGTGAAAACAACAAGGTAATATTTACTGCAGATTGTTTTTCGTCTACTTTGTACTTTGTCTTTGCCCCTGCATTTTTTATATAGTACATTATTGTGTTTAAATTAAATATTGATACCATGTCTACCATCTTTTCTATATTTTATCTTTGTGTTTCAAGGTTGTGGAAAAAATAACATTTGGAGCGACAGTGTGAATATCTAATGCAACTTAGCTTTTCTGTGTAAGTATAAGCCTATGAAAGCAACACAACACACAGTATCAGTTATGCCACCTCTGTTCTGCCATTGAATTGGGTTGTATTAAAAGGTGTTAGGCATGTCACAAGAACCGATACTTATGTACCAAGTCGATGCCAAAATTCTGATAACATGACGGTAGGCTCAAGACCAATGGAGTCCCGTTGTCCCGGGGACGATAGAAAATGTGTTTGGGACGCAGTAAACTCACTATTGACGTCTCCAGGGGACGCACCTTATTTTTCCCCTGATAATGCTACATTGCGAACAACAAATCTGTGTTGAAATCAGCAGGATGAGAGCTAGTTAACGTTAGCTGTTAGCAGCCAGTAAGCAGCACAGTCCTTCACGGTGCTAACAGCTAACATTAACTAGCCCTCATCCTGTCGATGTCAACATGGGAGGTGCTATTGATTTACATTATGATGTGTTCAGGCTCTATTCAGAAAAAAATATTGGGCAAAGGTAAATTCTAACATTATGATGAAGTGTTCAAATGTAATCTTGTAAATCATAGTTTTTGATGAGAAACTTGAATAACTACAGTTGCTTGAAGGAGATGTTTTCACAGCAATATAAAAAAGATAATAGAGAGGTAATTATAACCTGTTTAACTTCCAAACAAAAACCAGTATGCAAACGGTAATAAAGGAGTGTATGTTGAACTACATGGGATTTATTGTATTACTTTTGTTTTTACCGTGGTATCGAATTGGTATCGAGAATCGTGAAATTTCACTGGTATTGGTATCGGCTACTAAATTTCTGGTATCGTGACATCCCTAATAGGTGTAAAACTATGGGCATAATTATAAAATGGTTATCTGGTAGTTGTGCCTTGATGAAAAGTGTAATTAATAAACCTCTTTCAAATTACTGGCAGGTACTGTAAAGGCTCTGAACGACAATCCAGACAAAACACCCAGTGGACTGAAACACCGGCCTCTTTCACCTGTAGGTCACCGAGTTCAGCTTTTTAATAGACTTTGCACACATTCAATTGATTGAAGTCTTTCTGAAAATGCCCAGACAGCTACCAGCTCATTTGTCTGATCTGCTAAACAGACTAAGCGAAAATGGGAAATTATTTATTGAACAGTATGAAAGGAAAAAAGAAAGAATGCAAGCCATTGCAGGTGAACTTGAGGGAATATCTAAAGAAGTAAAAGAAATACAGAAAATCACAAACACAACCAGAATGGTGGGGGCAGTTTTAGGAGGAGTTGGAATAGCTGTGGGAATAGCTGCAGCTTTGCATACAGGAGCTGAAAAATTGGCAATACTAGGAGGCACTGCAGCACTTGGTGGAGGTGGAGCTGTTATTATAGCAAATGTAACCAAGTCAGCAGCAGAGGTTACAAGTGTAAAAACTGTGGAAGAGTTGGGAAAAGAATTCACAGAAATTGTTGATATACAAAAAGATGTCCTGGAAAAAATTAAGGAGGTCTCTGAGGAGTTGGAGGAAAAATCATCCTCATTAATGACAAGAACTAGAGACCCAGACAGAAGAAGTCTGTTGAAAATAGAACAACTTCAGCAGGTTCTTGAACAAACAGCTGAACTGTCAAAAAGGAGCAGGGAAGTTATGGATGTGACTCTGACCATGCTGAGGCAAGTGAGGGAACTATTAGACTTCATTATCAATATCACCCGAATCACTCCGACCTCTGAGGAGGATGCAAAGTTTAGAAACTGTATCACAGATTCTGCCTTGCTGTGTGAGAAAACTGTTCATGAGTTTGCAAAGATGAGGAATACGCTCAAGGACTTCGAGGAAATGCAAAGAGAATAGGAATGTGCAACATTCAATCATTGAAATAAAGCACAGGGTTTTACACAACTGGCTCTTAAAGTCCATCTGAAATCACATGTAGTCATCCCTTTTTGCAGTCAAAAATAATAACATGTTTATATATTTATTGTTAAAAGTTTTTTATTATTATTTTAAAGGGAAGAAAGGGTATTTAGAGAAATATCAGAAATGTTCCTTTATGTCTCAGCTGGCTTGAGGGGCGTGTCAGTGTCTGTGTTTGATTGACAGCAGCTTGCAGGCTGAGCCCCGGCAGGGGAACCAAAGACATACTAAGAAAACGTACTCTGTAGTCTATAGGTCATGGCAGACGGTGTGTCGTTAGAGGTATTGAAGAGTAAAGACAACACTAGCCTGTAACTGCGCCGAAGTGATTAGCTGAGCAGCTAATTAGCTATCTAGTCTGCATACTGATATTAGCAGTGCACTTTTCCCCGGTAAATGTTTATTTGGTGTCTTGTTCAACAAGCTAAGGTACAGGACAATACTTGTGTTCGTTTTTGTGAGTTAAATAAGAAGGAAACTTTAGCAGGAAAGCTAATGTGTTTGTTCAGAGTCTCTCGCTCTTGTGTTGTGTAGCGTGCTGCTGTCTGGCTCAGTGTGACCGTCTGCTCTATCTATGATAGAACACTGTCATTACTGCTTTATGGAAAGATTTGATTGGTCGCATGGAAGCAAATTCTCCATCTGTGTAGATGGAGAATGTATGTTGTTCTGACAAATAAACGCAAAAATAATTGGCGGCACCGTGAAGCCAAAATTTCATCGAAAAGTGATTTACAGAGCAGGTATGTAAGCTGTTGCAGACCAAAAAATGTAATTTAATTTCAGTTGAGCTTTAAGTAAAGGACTAATATTGGGACTTAAAGAATGAATTTAAAGACACACATTGTACATATTTGGAGCAATAGAGTGAAGGGTTTAGCTCACTTGTGTTCACTCAGACTTTTTTGTATTCATTCAATCAGGTCATGTATGAATGTATCTTTATTGTCTGTACTTTCTTTTAGAAAAGACAATGGGTGTAAAAACAAGTTTTTTTCTACTTAATATTTATTTTAATTTAATATTTTTGGGTAAGGCAGCATAAACATTGCACATTTTCGTATTCGTATTTTTTCTTTCACCAGTTCGTATTTTTATTGTGTTTTTCTTTGCTTTTAAGGTCCAGTTTGTAGCATTTTGGAGGATCTATTAGCATAAATGGTATATAGTATTCATAACTATGTTTTCTTTAGTTTATAATCACTTAAAATTAAGAATTGTTGTGTTTTCATTTAAAAATATTTCCCCATCTACATATACAGTAGGGTTGAAATGAAAGTGATCTGTCTTGATTTGACAAGCGCTATATGAAAACGTTTTACTTTTTTTATAACATACAGTATGATTTCATGTTTTACAACTTATTGTTTCATAACATTTTGTTTGCTGAATATATAAATAGCTGTCACAGGCATTTGTCAAATACCTGTGTAGTCAGCTGATTATTCATAGCCAACATTGTTTAAAACCGGTTCAACCTGTCCATGACCAGAGATGCTGTTCCTCAGTGAGCGTCATCATACAGCTTCCAGACAATTCTGTCATTGTGTTCTTAGAATAAAGAATACATGAAAACTTTACCCTTATACTTATTCGACTTCTAAGAGTAGCTAGTGAGCTGGGAAGGACTGTCATGGCTAAAGCCAGATGGCAGAAGCTACAGTTACGAACTTGGTATCCTGTATTTGAGATTAAAGTAGTTAGCCTTACTGCTAATAGTAGCCTATAGTTAATAAGTTATAGACATTAATCACCCATTGCTGAAATGTCACGTTGCATGTACTGTATATTAAAGTAGACACTATTGCTAATATGATTTAAATGACAGCCCTCCTGCTATTAAATTATCAATAAGTGTGTAGCTAGCAAGTTCAAAAATCGGATTTTCTGTTTGATTGACAAATGAAAATTAAGAGGTAGAACTTTTTCAATAAACTGCTTTTTGGATTGCTATTGATGAATTAACCAACTTAATCCACTGATCCATTTGCCTCTGATCTTGTATGCTGTAATAAAGACAAAGACAGGGCGGTGGCATTTTAGGATTTTTGCCAAAGTATTCCACTGCATAGTCATACCTGCACATACCTGTAGAAACTGTCCTTTCATTTTAAACATCCTTTCACTTTAATCATCCATTCATTAGAAGATTACAAAAATAGCTGAGAATACGTCACAGAAA
This sequence comes from Sebastes umbrosus, assembly GCF_015220745.1. NCBI lineage: Eukaryota > Metazoa > Chordata > Actinopteri > Perciformes > Sebastidae > Sebastes > Sebastes umbrosus. The sequence continues at coordinate 5,256,349 of NC_051288.1, forward strand.
GTAACTTGTCTAGGAGAGACATATGCATTTACACTTTTTATCAATGCTTCTTGGATGCATTAACAAAGCGTTTTTGAGGTCAGATATGTGATTCGACCAAGACGCATTAAGTGTAAATGGGATCAAATCAACAAGTTATATCTTGTTGATTTAATCTGAACAAAAAAAAAAAAAGGCATAAAATTCATGGTTTTACAAAGACTTATGAGCGGGAACTACAGTATATCTTGGCTGGGAGCAGTTACTTCCTGTTAATTAGCGTGCTTTAGAGGTGCTTGTTGGTGGACTTTTGTTACCTTTGGACAGAGACAGGCTAGCTGTTTCCCCATGTCTCTGGTCTTTATGCTAAAATAACCGTTTGCTGACTCTAACTTCATAATTAGCATAAAGACATGACAGTGATATACATACTTTAACTTTAAAATTGTATCTCCCAAAAACTATTCCTTTAAGCATAAAGAGGTAGAACACATTGTGTTATTGCAGTTCACACTCGCCACCAACCATCTGTCAATGACAATATTAGTTATAGTGGTGCCCCTGTAATCTCCACAACAACACTGAACAGACTACTGACCCGTCTTGTTTGTGGTCAGAGCCAATAGAGATGCATTTTTTTTTTTTTTTAAATCACGTTACATTGTGGCTGACTTCGACACCCCTGTCATATGTTTCCACTTTTGCTGTGATTGTATTCCTCTTCATTATTCATTCAAACGGAGCTGCAGCAGTGGCCAGCACTTGTAGCAAATGCCTTCCATGTGTCTCTAATTGCCTCAGTAGAGGTATTTAACACGAGGTGAAGTCATTAACACGTGGACACACTTGTCAGATGTGGAGCCAGGCGGCCCTGGGTTAAAGAGTAGACAACAGCAAGCTAAAGCTAATGCAACATCCACCGTTGCCTGATAAAGTCTGAATCTACTAAAATCTGAGGGCTTCCTTGCCAATATGCTGTGCATCAATTCTCAGGGGAAAAAACTGAAAGTTCAACAATTTACTGAAATGTAGAGAAGCAGTTCAACAGCTGGGGACTAGTTCACACTGGATCAATGGATTTGGAGGATAAATATTCCACTATACAGTAAATATAAATATATTTGCCATTCAGGATTTTAAATTTCCTTTCAATTATGTTACTATAGACTAGGGCTGTCAAAGTTAATTTCTCTAATGCAACTTGCGATTTTTAGGTTGTAGCGGGTCACTCAGTTTTAAAACTAGAAAACCATGTCATACTAGCTTGTCAGGAAGGAGGCTAAATAACGCTCCAAATTATGCTAAATTTTGGCGAGGAAAAACTGGCATGGCCATTTTCAAAGGGGTACCTTGACCTCTGACCTCCAGATATGTGAATGGAAATGGGTTCTATGGGGACCCACGAGTCTCCCCTTTACAGACATGCCCACTTTATGATAATCACATGTAGTTTGGGGTAAGTCATAGTCAAGTCAGCACACTGACACACTGACAGCTGTTGTTGCCTGTTGGGCTTGAGGTTGCCATGTTATGATTTGAGCATATTTCTTTATGCTAAATGTAGTACCTGTGAGGGTTTCTGGAAAATATTTGTCATTGTTTTGTGTTGTTAATTGATTTCCAGTAATAAATATATACATACATTTTGCATAAAGCGAGCATATTTGCCCACTCCCATGTTGATAAGAGTATTAAATACTTGTCAAATCTCCATTTAAGGTACATTTTGAACAGATAAAAAATGTGTGATTAATTTGCAATTATTTAATACTTCTTCTTATACCATCTTATTTCAAAAGCATGAGAAATCTACACTTAAATATGCTATGACATATTAAAAGGTATACTGAAATATGATTATACTTCTAATCATCAATGGAACTGATGAACCAGCACACCATGCCCAAGTCAATAGCGCCATCTGCTGTTCACTTGAGAGCCCTGCATCCATCTAGTGAAAACTGAGTTAGTGATGTACACTTAATAAGATAAGATAAGATAAGATAAGATGAACCTTTATTAATCCCCGGAGGGAAATTCAGGTGTCAAAGCAGCAACATCAGCAAACAGAGTGAAAATCCGGGAGAGGTAAAGGTATACAAAAATTATAAAAACAATAATAGAGATATAAAAGATACAGAGTGAACATAGTGTGTACAGTCCGTCAATAAATAAATGTAGAATGTGCAATAAATAAATGTAATATGTACATATGTGCAGTCTATAAAGTGGTATGTAGGATGTATAATGTAAAGTAAGTGTAAAGTGCGCCAGTGGTTAGAGTCCAAGATGGTTGCATATAGTGCATGTTAAAAGGTAGATAGTGCATGTTTAAAGGCAGATAGTGCATGTTTAAACTTCTTAAAGTCCAAATAGTTCTCATATGGGGGTCAGCCTTGGTTGTGGAGCCTGATGGCTACCAGCATGAAGGACTGACTCAGGCGCTTTGTGTTGTGCCGATAAGAAGCAGAAAGAAGAGGCAGAACACATTCAGACATTAGTCTCGAGTCTGCTAAAGCACTGGCAAAGTAATGCTGAGATTATGGTGTAAATGTGAAGGAAGTCACTCTTCCAATCCAGGACACACACCCTCCAGTAAAATCCCAACTTGTTGTTTTGTGATTTTAGAGGTGCTGGTGGGCAGATTTTTTTAATCTTTATGTCAGAGCCAGACTAGCTGTTTCCCCCAAGCAGGTAGCAGACCTGCTACAAGTCTTCATGCTAAGCTAAGCTAACTGTCTCCTGGCTGTAGCTTCTTATTTAAAGGTCCCATATCATGCTCATTTTGAGGTTCATACTTGTATTTTGTGTTTCTACTGGAACATGTTTACATGCTGTAATGTTTAAAAAAAACTTTTATTTTCCTCATACTGTCTGCTTGAATATACCTTTATTTATTCTCTGTCTGAAATGCTCCGTTTGAGTGCATTTCAACGGAATTGCAACAGAATTGCATTGCCTGGCAACAGTTTGGGTCCATGTTTACTTCCTGTCAGCTGATGACATTCACATACACTGCAACCACGAATAAACTGGGACACATTTAGAATATTTACATTTAAAACTGTGAAATGGTCTAAATATTGTATATTTGTGACATCACAAATGGACCGAAATCCTAACGGCTTGTTTCAAATGCACAATTTCTGAATATGGGCTGTGTGTATTTCTCTGTATATTGAGCGCTTCGATACTTTAACAGTATTTATAAAGCAGTTAAACCTGCTTTATAATATAAAAGACATGAAAATCTTACTTTTTACGATATGGGACCTTTAAATGACAAATATAAAGGTCTTTTCACACCGACAGTGTTTTTTTCATGCGATTATTTCTCACGTCAATATTATTTTTTGAACAGTTGTTTTTAACATGAGTACTTTCACACATAACACGTATGTTATGCGGTGAAAAAGTGGCGCATTTTTTTTGGAATAGGGTCAATTTTCTGATCTTTCGCAACGCAACTAAAGGCATCAACCAATTTTGTTGTGCGAAACGGGTTGAGTTGCACCTATATTTATGAAACAACAACACAAAAGCTCTGTAGTCTGAACCAAAACGGCAAACTTTATTTCTCCTTTTAACCTTGAAAAAGGCAGCCGCTCCATTCCTCCACTCTAACCTTTCACAATAATAGCCCTCGACATATAATATTCGCAGGCAAGTATTTCACATTTTCGTGTTGTTTATTCGTCACGCCCCCCGGTGTGCAACGGCCTTGAGAGTGGTGTCAATTTTCTCATCTATATACATATTTCCCAAAATGTCAAACTATTCTTTTAATTTGAAAATAACATGATATTGTATCTCTCTCTAAACATATTTATCAAAAACTCCTATCTATGGCTCCCAGCTCGATTGTAGAGGTTCCCGTACAGTAGACTGTCTACAAATTCAGCCACAGGCACAGGACACCATCATCTGTCCTTTGCTATTAGGTGAAGCTCCCCGTGGATCTACGTCAGAGGGTTTCCCTTTAAGTCTATCTGTGATCAGCACACGGTCAGTGTAAACATTTGAGGACACCCCACACCCACCAGCTGTCGCGTATACGTTCACTTGCCAGACGTCACACGCAAACACACATACAGTACACGTGTACAGAGGAACACAATCGCATACATCACAGGAAGACACAGAGCCAACATGTGTCGTGCTGCTCTCCACTGCACCTTAAGTAAATGCTTCCTCAGCATCTCATTTCCACTGCTTTTCTTCCTGATATATCCTTAAAGCAGCAGAGGGTAAAATCGGAGTAGATATGATTAAAAAAAGTAATTTTTATTAAACGGCAGTAGTGTATGAGACAGGTAATCTGAAAAAAAAGCATGTGCCTCAGTGTCCTCCTGTGCTCCTAACGGCATATGCAAGATTTCACAGACCGGAGGAAAACAACCAATCAGAGCCGAGCCCGAGCCTTGTCGTCTCTGAGCAGCTGTCAATCACTCGCAAACTCCGATCAAACGGTCAAACTAGGCAGCGCTGATCAAATATGAATCAATATTCTGTTACCGTAATACCTATTTCTTGCCTCAAATGTTTTCAGAAACATCTTGTAGTGTACTGTTTAGCTTTAAAATGAGAAAGTTTGTGACCCAGCCGCCATGTTCAGATCAGTTGAGGAAATACCAAGCACCGCCCACCAGACGAAGCTAACTTCCTCCCTAATTTGACCGGTTGATTGGAGTTTGCGAGTGATTGACAGCTGCCTCCGTTGAATGAACAGCCAATAGGAACGCTCTCTCAATGAAATGACCTGTGATTGGTCAAAGTCAAAAGATTTTTTTAAAGCCTGAAAACAGAGCCAAGAGGAGGTGCAGAAGTCTAGTTATCTCTCAGAACACTTGAATCACAATATGCTGAAAGATTATTATGGAATTTTTGCCCAATGATGCCAAAAACATTCTGCCTACTGCAGCTTTAAGTTTGTTAGCATTTGAGTAATCACTTAACTTTTTTCCCCAGATAACAAAGATGAAAGTGTCACTTTTTTTAACAATAAAAATCACATCATACAGCATGAAATGCAGAAAAAAACACCTTTTTTTTTTTTAGCAAATCCAATCATCATTTGATCCTGGTGTCTTGTTGTTTACAGTGTTTATTGCTATAATCTATCCTGCTGTCTTATCTGACAGTGTGGCTGCTAAGTGATACAAGACAGATCAGAGAAGGGCCAATTCACTATGGGGGCCTTAAACGTGAGTAATGGGCCCCTAAATGAGGGGATCATCATTTCTGTGTAATGGCCTTGAATTTGATCAACAATGGGGGAGGGGTGGAGGGTGAGGTTCGTTATTGATCAGCATGATGATCTTGGGAATTTGATCCCTTTTGTTCGATCTGATTGATTGTAGATCATCTCGGATTCATCTTAACGGACGAATAAACATGTCACGCAGATTTCGGTGTTAACTCTCTGAGTCACTGTCCAAACAGTAACGGAGGAGAGGAGGGTGAGGAGAGGAGAGGGGGGGACACGATGACCGGCTGCGTTTTGTGGAAATGTGCGCATTAACAAGCAGCTTTTCGCTCTATTTGCGTCACGGCTCTCCTGTTTCGTTTGCTCTCTTGCGACTGGCCTCATGCTGATAACAGACAGCTGGGCCGAGAAACACATGAAGCGGAGCGCCGGCGACAAAACATCATAATGGGGTAACTTTATTTGGTTGGCCCGCTAATTGGCCCCTGTTATAAAACAACTGTAATGCAGCAGTGTAATAAAAAAAAAAAAAAAACATGCATCTCCATAATAAGGTTTAATCCTACATATTTATTTGATTAATTTTAATATATTTAATTGAATGAATTATTTATTTAATAATAAATTATGATTAAATTTATTAATTTTATTTTATTATTTAAATAAATTTGTATTTATTTAAACGTATTATTGCCACAAATTTATATACAACTTTTTATGTTTTTTTTCATTGTCTGTTTCTTTTTTTCATATATTAAATAATGTATCCATATTCAGTATTAATATGTTTTTATGAGGTCAAACGGGTTATTATAGTATATTATAGTAGTTTCCATGGTGACTCCTATCAGAAGGAATGATCTTTTAACAGCCTGCATTAGTGACTTAGAAACCCTCCATAAATCTAAAAAAAACACGAGTCTGCTTCTTGATAAACTTCTATTTGGTAGAATGGGCCAAATGGCCTTTGACCTACTGTAACCTGGACATACAAATTAAGGGGGAAAAAGTCATTTATTTATTTTTTATCTTTATAGCTGACTCTAGGGCCATTTTCACCTTTCCTTTGTGTCGTCTCTCCATCATCAATCAGGACCCAATCATGTCCTTGTGTTAGTGAATACAGGGGACAGCCTGTCATCAAAGGGTTAGGGGCTCCCTTATCACACACCGTCCCGCAAATGTAGACCTCAGTCCGCTTTCTCTGTCTCACTCTAAAAACAAAAAACATGTCAACTGGAGCTGTGCGCCTCTGGCTGGTCCTCTGGCTAGTCCTCTGGCTGGTCCTCGGTCTCCAGCTGCGGTGCGTCACCCCGCTGGTTCTCCCGCTGGACAGAGGGACAGCAGCGGGGCGACTGGACGAGAAGCTGGACGCGTTGATCCACCTGAAGGATTTACCTCGAGGAGCGGCGGCTCCGCACAAGAAGGCGCCTCAGTTCATGTTGGATCTCTTTAACGCGGTGACTGTCTCCGATGGATCCAAGAAGAGCCAGAAGGAGATCCTGGAAGGAAACACAGTGAGGAGTTTCGAGGATAAAGGTGAGTAAACTGATCTTCACGAATTGTTTTGTGAGAACAATAAGCCTTACCGCAGCTATAAATATTATGGATTAGAGTGCGTAACTGTTATCCAAACGCCCAATTACGCACGATTACGCGCGGTTTATGTCCCTGTTAAACATTTCATTTTAAAGGCTTTGTTACATTCCTTTATCAAAACATTACTTTTAACGTTTCGAGGATAAAGGTGAGCAAGACTGATCTTCACTCATGGACTACGAATATTTTGTTAAGCCGTACAGCAGCATTAAATGTTATGTATTCGTCTGCGTAATTGTTATCCAAACGTCCAATTACGCACGATCATCATATAGCTTATTTGTATATTGGTAAGAATTCAATTTTTTTATTCTTATTTTATTCTAACGTTTTTATCTATTCTTTTGTTATTATACTGTTTGACTTGCACCAGCAAAACAAAAGCAAATTCCTAGTGTATACCTCTTACACCTGGCAATAAACACCATTCTGATTATGATTATGATTACGCACGGCTTATGTCCCTGTTAAACAGCTCCTATTAAAGACTTTGTTACATTCCATTATCAAAAGATTATTTTTTAGGGTTTCACTAACATATTCTTCCGCCTGTAGGTCATGCTGGAGAGAGGTTTCACTTGTTCAACCTGTCGTCTTTCGGCAGAGAGGAGAGGATGATCAAAGCGGAGTTCAGGTGGTTCAGAAAGAAACAGAAGTTTTACCTTGGAAAGTCATATGGGCCTCATTTCTATAAGGTAAATTGCCTTTTTGGGTGACATTATTTAATCCGATCACATGTAGATGTAGAACTTTTGAATGAGGAAACATCACCAGAGAGCTATGTGACAGATACTTTAGTTATCCTGAGCAGTATTTTGGGGAGTAATCTACCACTCTGACCAAGTGAGAACAGTCATGTTGCTTCAGTGTTTGCAGATATTTAGTTGAAATAGACATTTAACTTAAATTAAACACAGTTTAGTGAACAAAGAGCTTTGTGTTGTGACTATCCAGGTCGATCTGTATGAAGTGCTGGACAGCCAAGTAAAGCCATGGAGAGGAAATCTCATCACTTCCAGACTGGTGCCCCTTTACACACAGGGATGGGAAGTCTTCAATGTCACTCAAACGGTAACACCCTCCATATTTTTTGTTTAATTTATTGTATTTTTAAAAAAAAAAAAATGTTTGTTTATTCTGGTGATTTTTTTTTTTTTACTTCATGCTATAGAGGACAGAACCTGCCAAAAAAATAAATGACTTGTCAAATGAATAAATGTCTTTAAATGTAGCAAAATAATATTAAAAATAAATGTAGCAATTCATTTAGCGATAAAATGTGACATAAATTGATATTTATTTTAATTTGCTTCTTTATTTTGTTATCTTTGTCTTATCTGTTTAATATTTCCCTTATATTTATTTGTGTATTTATTTATTTTGCGTTTATTTGTTATTTATTTATTTTTGCATTTATTTCTTTGTTTATTTTATATTGATTTTTAAATGTATGTATATATTTTTGTATATATGCATTTATTTATTTATGCATTCTTTTCTTCTATACATTTCTTTACACATTTCTTTATACATTTCTGCCTCATTATGCAAATGAAGGGGCTGTCAATAAAATTAAATAAATAAATAAAAAATGCAAAAATAAATATTTACATTTAAAAAATAAATACATAAATAAATGAAAAAGGAAAATTAAACAGAAGTGTAAATAAATAAGAGAATTAAGACAAAGATAAATATATAAAGAAGGAAATTCAAACAGAAATATCAATTTATGTCACATCTTATCAATTAATCAATGGCTACATCTATTTTTAATATTTTTGCTACATTTAATGACATATTTATTTATTTATCGAGTCATTTATTTTGTTATTCATTTATTTTTTTATTTTGGCAGGTTTCATCCTCCATATTATGCAAACATGTATTTAGATCTGTGTTTGATTGCAGTGAGGTCATTTGTTCACACTAAACAGTTACTTCATAAACTTGTCTTCTTAAATATTTCTGATGTGTTTAACCCGTTCAATCTCGTTCTCAATGTCAGGTGTCAAAGTGGATCCGCAACAGTCAGGAGAATAACGGCATCCTTGTAGTGACCACACTTCCTTCTGGGAACTGGATGGAGTCGGTGGTGTCCTCGTCTAAGCGGAACGGAGAGCTGACAGACACTAATGCTTACCTGGTCATATTCTCAGACGACGGGAGGACAGGAGCATCAAACCAGTCCTACCTGGGTAAGGTGATGGGTGTGTGTTACACAGGTTGGAAGATGTTGAACATGGACATGAGAGGGTCATTTATTTAGCATTTAGGTAGCATAGTGGTATGGAACACCAGAAATATCAACATTAAATTCATTTTTAAAAAAATAGATAAATATTAATTAGAATAAAATATATAATGAACCAACAATTTGTGAAATAACTGCAGAAATTACTAAAACTCAAATCATTATTATAAACAATATTTCATCATCCAGTTTCATAATAGCTGAAATAATGTCACTTTTTCTGACAGTGTTGTCACCGCCTTCTCACCTTTCAGCCAATCACATGTCCCCTTGCCTCTCTTAAAGGTGCTCTATAAGATTCCCAGATCATTAATATAGCAGCAAACAACTATTTGCTGTGTAAAGATATAGTGGAGTAATGTGTACCTGAAAAGAGAATGTAATCCGAGTTTAGTTCTATCTGTTTTGTTGACATAGCTGGGCTGGCCGCATATGGTTTTAGGGAATGTTCGTGCATGTGAGCGTGCCCCACTGGCAAGCTCATGGCCGCTGCTCTGCACTGCTCTCATACGGCATTTACAGCTGATAAGGCCGTCCCGACCGATTGCGTCTTTGCGGGAGCTTAGCACCCACCCTCCAGTTTCCCCCAGGTAAACACTGTTAGCTCTGTCAGCAGCGTTGGTGTAGTTTTCACTGTTAGTGCTGTTAGCACCGTTAGCCAGGAGCAGCCGGCTCAGCCGCTGCCATGTTGAGAGCCATGTGGAGGCAATAGAAATGCTCCCAAACTCGCATTTAGCACCTTTAAGCTACCAAGCTCAACAACTGCTGCCAAATTTAGTCACTATATCCTGACAGTAGTGCATGAGACAGGTATTCTGAAAAAAAAATCATATGCCTCTGTGTCCAGAGAAATAGGCATTACAGTAACATAATAGCACTGTTTGATCGGAGTTTGCGAGTGATTGACAGCTGCCTCCGTTGAATGAACAGCCAATAGGAACGCTCTCTCTCTCTATGAAATGACCTGTGATTGGCCTAAGTCTCACGTCACAGGCTAGATTTTTTAAAGCCTGAAAACAGAGCCATGAAGGAGGTGCAGAAGTCTAGTTTTCTCTCAGAACACTTGAATTACAATATGCTGAAAGGTTATTATGGAATTTTTGCCCAATGATGCCAAAAATATTCTGCCTACTGCAGGTTTAAAATAAAGTGTTATCTTATTGTAAAACTTGACATCTTGTTTGAATTCAGCAAATTCATCTGTCTGTCCATTGAATAACACAGATGTCAAAAATGAAATACTTATACTTTATATATATTGCTATTCTAACCCAATGTGATCACCTTCCTCTTTCCAAAGGACAAGCCCAACCTGCAGCGGCAGCACCTGAGCTCCACGACCACCGCAGCAGGAGACGACGTGCATCTCCTGGCTTCCCGCCCCACAGCCGCTCCCAGTCCTGCCAGCGGGTTCCCCTCTTCGTCGACTTTGAGGAGATTGGCTGGTCCGGCTGGATCATCTCTCCCCGGGGTTACAACGCCTACCACTGCAAAGGCTCCTGCCCGTTCCCACTGGGGGGAAGCCTCCGAGCGACCAACCACGCTACGGTGCGCTCCATCATGCACGCGCTCAAGCTCTCCAGCGATGAGGTGGAAGCGCCCTGCTGTGTTCCAGACAGACTCCAGTCCATCAGTTTGTTATATTTTGACGACGAGGAGAACGTGGTTTTGAAGCAGTACGACGACATGGTGGCATTAAGCTGCGGCTGCCACTGACCGGCTGAGCATCTCCTGTATTCTTTAACAGTGGGACAATGAGGGATGGGGAGAGAAAGGGTTTGCTTGAGTTGATTAAAACACTGTATTTTCGTGCCTATGTTTAAATATTGTATTATTTTGAGAAATAAACCAACTATTCCTCAGATATTAATCAGTGATCCTTTGTCTAGTTTAGTCCTGGGATTCCAAAAGGTCTCATGAGATCGTGCCCAAATACATTTACACCAGACTTGAATACCAGAGTTGAAAGTAAATACTGTTGTAGTGACCTTATTTCTTGCTCTTAATCCTGGAATAGTAATGCATTCGTCGCTGCAGGTTGGTAGGGGGTGTTACTTAAAGCGGCAGTAGGCGGAATGTTTTTGGCTTCATTGGGCAAAAATTCCATAATAACCTTTAAGCATAATGTAATTCAAGTGTTCTGAGAGAAAACTAGACTTCTGCACCTCCTCATGGCTCTGTTTACAGGTTTTAAAAAATCTAGCCCGGGACGGGAGACTTTGGCCAATCACAGGTCATTTCAAAGAGAGAGAGCGTTCCTATTGGCTGTTTATTCAACGGAGGCAGCTGTCAATCACTCACAAACTACGATCAATCTGTCAAACTAGGGAGGAAGTTTGCTCCGGCTGGTGGGCGGTGCTTGGTATTTCCTCAACTGATCTCAACATGGCTGCCAGGTCAAAAACTTTCTCATTTTACAGCTAAACACTACAAGATGTTTCTGAAAACATTTGAGGCGAGAAATGGGCATTACAGTAACAGAATATTGATTCATATTTGATCAGCGCTGCCTAGTTTGACCGTTTGATCGGAGTTCGCGAGTAATTGACAGCTGCTCGGAGACGGCAAGGCTCTAGCTCGGTTCTGATTGGTTGTTTTCCTCCGGTCTGTGAAATCTTGCAGATGCCATTAGGAGCACCGGAGGACACAGAGGCACATGATTTTTTTCAGAATACCTGTCTCATGCACTACTGTCAGGATATAGAAATATATATATATATATATATAAATAACTTTTTTTAATCATATTTGCTCCAATCTTCGCCCCCCCCTGGACTTTCCTTAAGGTCTTCTGAAGGGCCTTGACTTGGTGACACTGTCCATGGTAGCCCACCCATGGTAAGGGGTTCATAAGACATCTAATAACCTACCACCGCTTCTTCTCTCGGATTAAGTTTTTAGCTTGCTAGGATATCGGTACTTGCATACTTGGTTTTGATTAGGTTAGAAGGTTAGGTTCAGATTTATTCAAAAACCAGGGCAGGATGAGCAGCTGGATGGTAAATACGAATTGGCCCTTTTGAACCTCTGTAATTCAAAACAGTTAGTGAGGAGATTCGGTCTAGATTTTATTTAAACCAAGGTTCTAATAGTTTTGAATTTTTATTTAGTTTTTATTTTTTTAGTTTTGACCTTTGTTTCCATTTTAGTTGAATTTTAATTTAGTTTTCAGAGTGTGTTTGCTAGTTTTAGTTTAAATAGTTTTAGTTTATTTTTTTTAGGGCCACGTATAATGTCTCAGAAGTATGTAGCTTTATAGACATATAAAATACATGGTTGGAGAACTGTGTAGGAATGGCCATAATGTTTAATCATCACATCATGTCTTTAGTGAAGCAATTGCGGCATAGCGTCATCTCCTGGAATATCAAGTCCATTCAGTTTCTGTGGTTCAATATCACGAGAGTTGACAGATATTTATGCTGTCTCCTTTCTTCGATGGTGCTTTATTATAATTAAAAAACTAAAACTTTACCTTGCTGGAAACTGAAATGAATTTGTTTATTTTTATAATTTTTTTACCCAGGGAATATTGTTTCAGTTTTCCTTTAAGGATATCGTTTTTATTTAGTTTCAGTTTATTAAAAATATTTTTCACTGCTTATTTTTGTTTTAGTTCCAGTTTTAGTTTGCTGTAATAACCCTGATCCAGACAGAAAGAATCGTCCAAACTCACTCTGCATTTTGTCTTGGTTCTTATTTATTTAGTTGTAGAGATTAGTACATTACAGCAACACACAGGCTGTTATTCACTTTCTCATTGAGTTCATTCGTGTCGTTACAGTAACTGACCAATAGATGGCGAGATAGAAGTCTGGTTGAAGACAACAAAACCTACTCCATTATTGTAATTCTGCAGTATCTGGATCAGATCGTGCTTATATTTTGAAAAACGGACACAATGTTATAAAAGGACAATTATAGAACCACTTTAAACCAAAATACAAACATCCTTGTAGAACAATAATCTTTAAAACGACATTGATTCATGAGTTCACTAATTAAATCAGTATCGTTTTTATCAATCAAGGAGTTCATTATCCAATTGTGCACATTTGCACATGCAACATTTGTGACCACATGGGTTTCATTACTTGCTAAGAGCGTTATATAAAAACAATGTCACTTTTATCTGTAATTGAATTATATTTGAATCAACAATCATTCTATTTTAAAGGCATATGCTTTAGATAAAGAATGCCACTGCAGTGAAATGAATGACATCAGTACAATAAAAATCTGTAACAACAGTTGTTTTTTTATTGGAATGGATCACAGACACAGTACAGCCCTGCTTTATTCTAGTTTAGAAAAAATGCCAATGCAACAAACTTGCTAAACCAACTCTTCTTCATGTCCTCTGCATATTAAAAAAAAAAATCATTGCAAAGATGCCAGTTCAAGCTTTTGGACAATAAAAATGAAAATTGTTTTGTATCAAACACATTTACCGGTGCAACTGCAAATTCAACTTTAACATGCAATATGTTTTTACTGTTTAGTTGTTCAGTTAAAATCAATAACATACAAATAAAAGACAATCTTTTAAAGTGAGTTCTATTAGTTTCAAGTATCTCTAATGACAACTTAAGTGACTGCAAACTGTCTGGTGAAAAAAGAAATCTCAAGGCAACAAACTTTGCAGGTAATAAAAACAAAAAGCCACAATACCTGAAAAGCAGTGGAGACTCCAATACCACTTTTGCTGTATATTAGAAACTCTCAGCATTTACAATAAATAGTCCACATTTAAATTCAAGCTTACCCTCTCTGTTTACACGTAAATACATTATGTACATGGATCGCCCATGTCCCTTATCTTTCTCAGAAATTGCACATTATCTTACACATATCCTTCAACCCACATTCAAACAACAGCATTCGACAACAGATATCATTAATTCACAAATTAATTATCTCCTGTCAGTTTACACTCAACTCGTTCCTCCACACAAAACCAATTGAAGCCTCAGTAGCTTCACAAAGCCCATGCAGCTTCTGTGTCACATGTAAGTTAAAGAGGACCTATTATGCTCATTATTAAGTGCATACTTTCGACTAGAAATGTTTACATGCTTTAATGTACAAAAAAAATGCTCTTTTTCTCATAAATTAAACTCTTCGGACTCTGCTCTAACCAGCTTTGTTTGAGGGCGTGCCAAACTAGCCACGAGGCAGGTCATATGCAAATGTGTTACTTGGTGACATCACCACGTTACGGAAGAAGCTGTTCAGGAGCAGTGTTTCTGTGGGGAGAGTAACTCCTTTTGGCGTTGACTTTGGGCTTTGTAACTTTGCAGACCTTTTACATGCACAAAAAACATCATAGGTCCTCTTTAAGGCAAGTTAAGCAATACAAGCGTCAGACACTTAACCGTAAAGGCAAAATCCACCCTGAAATGCTTTAACACTGTTCATAATTAAACAGGTATTGGTAAAACAGTGTAAGCGGAGGGTGGATTCTTCCTTTAAAACCTCATGGCCTATCAGCTCGGACAGTCCAGCTCCTCAGTGCCTAGAAACTCCCCTAACATGTGGTCATGTTGACCATACACAGGCTCTAAATATGGATGTCCCTCCGCACAGTGCATTTGCCTCAACATTGGCTCCATATGAGGGGCTTGGATGGTAGCTTTATGAGCCATGGGAGACAGAGGCACCGGGACAAAGCCATGGTAAACAACCAGAGGTGGGGTCAAAACCCCTAAGGGGGATGCCTGGGGAACAGCACCCTCTGTTGTCCTCGGTTGGACTGGCAGCTGCACATAGCTTCCTGTTTCAGGATCAAAGAAGGTTTTCGTTTTGACTTGTACAGGCATGTCTACAAAGAAGTACTGCCCGGAGTCTGGATCCTGGAGGATCTTACGTTGGGTCATAGGAAAGGACTGCGTAACAATGGTGTGCTCAATGCTCGACTGGCGAGAAAGCTGGCTGGTGTGGCTTGACTGGCGGGAGAGGGTTGAAGGGTGAGGGTTAGGATTAGGGTTAGGGTACGCATCAATACTGTGACTCCTTCTGAATGGGTTGTCTCTGCTCGCCTTGTCTCTGGCTCTGCCTCTCTGCTGAAGCTCGTCCATTAGGGATTTTTCAATGCGCTGGGTCCTCGGATCGAGCTTCTCGTTGACTGACGTATCTGCGCTGAGCCTGCGCTCCACTTTATCTCCTAAGTATCTATCAATGCTTTGTGATCGTTGGAATGGCCTGTCCGACGTGGGTCTTTCGCTGAGCTGAGCTTTGTACACAGGTACATTACTGATGACCCTATCGCTACTGTAGTGTCTTTGCTCTGGCTTGTCTCGATTGTGTCTGTTGCTGCTGCGGCCCTGTCTTTCTGTTGCGACACTGGGTAGTGCTTCATTTTTCTGGGTACTGCTGTCCAACGACTCATGGCTCTGTCTTCTTGTCTTGTGGCGCACGTCTGATCGGTCTCTTCTTTCATGGGGTGGTTGCTCACTCTGGTCATCACTGTTTTTGCCATGGTGACTTTCACTGTGACGATGGCCATCTTCAATCTTTTCTCTGTGATTTCTCTCAATGCTCTTGCTACTTCTATTGCTGCTGCTTTTGTTCTCAGATTTGTCACCCTTGTGTCTATCCACCCGATGTTTGCTGCTGCTTTGAGACGACTTGTTGGAGGACTTCTGGGCCTCCTCCTTCTTCATCCTTCTATTTGCCAGCTTAATGGCTTTGAGGACACCCTTTTCAGATTTGGGTAAGACAACTGGTGGTTTAGGCAGCCCTGTTTGGCTTTCATTACCGCTGCAGGTGGACCCAGACCGTTCACTGGGCACCTTCAACACTCTAGCGTTCATTCCCATCTCGTCGGCTGTGTCAGCTGTGCTGGTTGTTAAGCTCTCCACACCTTCAGATGATGGACTCACCCCAGACAATCTGTCTTCCTCCTGTGGGACAGCAAGGAACACTCCAAATTGTGGTTTATTTGGGATTTCACTTTGTAGATTTGAAGGAGACAGCAGTGGCGGAGGTGAACTTGTTGGTGGAATCTCCTTAGGTTTGATGATTTCTTCAGGGATTGGTGTGCTACCTCTGGTGGCTGGTTCATTAGTCGGAGGGAGCTCTGGAATTTGCTTTACTTGATGTACCTCCTCTCCCCTCTCGGAAGCACTCAGACTCCCTCTTGGTGTCCACGGTTGCACAGTCTTCAACTTTGACTTATTACTGAAAGTGTTGTCTTTGACCTTAAATAAGGCAGGAATCCCCAAAGTTGGTGAGAACATGTTGGAGGGTGACATTGGCATCTGACTATCTTCATCATGAGCTAAGGTTTGATCTGCCTCGGTATCATCTCTTTCTTTGCTGTCAGCGTACAGAACTTCTGTCTCCTTTCGAGGAGAGTTAATTGGACGCTTTACAGCCTCCGGTTCACTTTCATGATCACTTAAAGAATAATAATCCACTTCCGCCCTGTCCGAATCCTGTTTTGTGTTTCGTGAAATATTCCGCAGCATCTCATCGACCTCCTCCACCTCTCCAATCAAGTTCTCTAGAGAGTGGTAAACATTTGACTCTGTCTCAGTATTTCTGTGCAGTGCGCTCTCCACAGAAAAGTAGGATGATTTTGAGGACAAGCTGGCTTGATCAGGTGGGCTCTGATTGACGCTAATGCCATTTACCAATAATAAGGGTGATAATATACCCCTGGGGATTTCACAGAGAGCCTCTGCATCCATATTTATTTCCTCACTAGCTTTATTTATTTTGTCAGGTTCTTCTGCCACTAAATTATTAGTTGCATTGTCATTTGGTGTGTTTAAGTGGTCTGGTTTTAAAGGAGCCTTCCGCTTTACCTTGTATATTTCCTGTGCCCTGGCATTGGTGTTTTCAAATGTGGCTTCCCTTGTTGGGCTCTTATCTGCTTGCAAGTTATTTGCCCTATTTTCGTTTCCTCTAAACTCTGGTGATAAAAACAATCTATTTTCAGCATCAGTTACTGTGATGGATTTATCCCACCTTTCTTTAAAAGGACTGGTTTCACTTTGACCGGCCTCTCTTGTGGACGGGTCACTATCTACTTGTTGTCGCACACCTGGACTCCGCAGCTCTTTTAAGCGTACCTCACCATTTTCACATTTTACATCTATGTTAAAGATATCCTCTTCTACTAAATCTTTCAAAATATCTGTCTCCATAGTAACACTTCCATCTCTTCTACTCCCTCCCTTTTTGCTCCTGGGAGGAACAGGAGGAGCATCCCCGTTTTTGCCATCATTATGGATCAGATTCTCTCCACTTTCTTCAGATATCTGTCTCACTACTTGTCTGTAATTCACTTCTTCTGATTCATAGCTCGGAAGATCAATTTTGTCTTTGCCAGATAGCGCTAACCTACCACCTGATCTGTGAGTCTCACCAAGTCTAGGTTCAGTTTGCGACAGGATCTGTCTCATGTGATTATGGTCTCTTAGATCACCTAACCTCTCTTTTAAAACTTTCTCTTTTAGTGCTAGAGTGCTGTCATTTTGTTTTTCCTCGTCCTCTGTCATAGAGTCTTTCATGGCTTTTTTACGTCGCTCTACACTTGTTACATAACTTTCATCCGCATTCTCATCGAATATTGGATTTGCATCCTGCTCTGTGAATTTATTCTTTCTCTTCTGCCTGTCTGAGATGATCTCTTCAAGTGCCATTTTTGCTCTGTCGTAATTATCATTTATAAGTGCTTTGTTTACTATGAAGTTGGTGTCTACCTTTGTGAAAGTCTCCGGCTTGCTCTGATCCTTCTCTTTCTGTGCAAATAGTTCTCTCTTAGTCGTTGTGTTTCCTCTCATAGACAGCATACCCTTCTTAATATTCCTTAGCTCCCTTGAGATCAAATCATTCTTAGCTCTCGCCTCCTCGTCTATGTTAACAATGCCTAATTTCTTCTTTGCATTGTCGAGAACACGATCGCCAAGCTTCACTCTCTGCAGCTCTTTCAAAGCATGCAAATCATTAATTATATGCTCACTATCTCTAGTTTCTCCTCGTGGCATTGTCTCCCCATTCGCCTCTATTTCTGTGTTCACTTTCAGATCACTTTCCTCAAACTCCTCTCCTTGTTCATCATCCGTCTCTGCATATCTCTGATATTTTATGTAATTGTTCTGTCTGGCCGAGAATATATGTTTGTGTTTGCCCCGTTTCTGGATGGACTCATTTTTATTCGACAGTAAATCTAATTTTGTATCCCCCAAATCCCCATTGGTGAGCTTGTCAACATTATGTGTTGGCTGTTTGTCAAGAGAGAGTTGAATATCAGATTTAGCAAAATTCCTCTTTGGAACTGGCGGAGGCTCTTTCTTGACTTTACCCTTTTTGCCAACCAGTGTTTCTTCATTTCTACTTTGAGATAAAGCATTGTTCTTTTCTGGTACTTCTTTTGAATTGGCAACCTTCTTATCTATTTCTTTCTCCCTCACTTCTTCTACGTCTGAAATGGGCTTATTGATGCTATCTGACTGAGCTGCAGACAGAGCTTTATTTTTGGCTGCGTTAATTGCTTCCCTTGCTGCTCTGATCACATCCATTGTACTCATGGGTTGGCCACTAGTATCTTTTTCCTTAGAGCTGAAGTCTTTTTCTTTAATGTCTTTCGCAGGTCGTTTTGCTTTGTCTGGTACATTTGGTGCTCTTTTCCCTGCTGATACATTTGATGACAACCCCTCTTTCTCAACTGCGTGGGGTGAAATTAGGGGTGAACGATCGTTGTTGACATTTAAAGTATTCGGTGAAAGCCCTGTGTTTGTTGGCGGTGATTTTAGAGAGTGTTCTTTGTTTAGCGTGAGTGGTGAAAGTTCATTTGCCTCGGTTGGTTGGTCTATGTCTACAGGAGCGCTGGGGCTCAGAGGGACTGGGAGATATTTCATATCACTGTCAACAGGGCTGACTTTCTTGTACAATTTCAGAGATGGGTAGTTTTGCTTTTTAGCATTGGGACTCTTGGGCTTTTTCGAGTGTATATTGGGGGAGATCGGATTCTCCTCACCAAGACTACCCGCAGCCTCCCTTTTGGTTTGCAATAGATTTGATAACAAATAATCTCCTGAAAGTGGTCTATCTGTATCATGCTCAGTATGACCAATGGTTGGGGTGCTGTTAGATTCCAAAACAGGACTGCAAACTGTCTGTCCATCTTTGAAAATCGCAGGAGTGCTTAAGCCAGATGCATAGCCCTCAGAGCCAGCTTGTGGATATTTCAGATGGTCTGATTGTGGAGATTGGGCGCCACCCTCAGGCACTTCAAGTGTTTTGAATTTAGGAGGGCTGTATCGGCTTTTCACCCTCTTCCTGTTGTCTTTGAGGTTGAAGAGGATGCTGGAGGCGAGTGATTTGTAGCTGTCCCGCTTGACTGGAGGTTCAGGGGTCAGTTTGGCCTCAGAGTGTGGTCTCAGTGGGAAGTCAAGGGAGGAAGGCGATAGGACAGCATTGAAGATTTCTGATGTTTCCGTTGGTTGTCTGGAGGGAATGAGAGGAGTCATCAGCTGGCAGATGCTGAACGGAGTTGACGCCAAAGAGCTGACTTCCTCAACTGCTTTCACCTCCACAGATCTAGCTTCCTTTTTGGCCAACCAAAGACTTTCATCTGCTGTTTTTGTACTTTTTTCCTGATGTGGTATACCAGCCTGATTGACTGGAATCACACTTTTTGCCCTGGACCTGTTGCGCCTCCAGGGGGCAGCGCTACCATCCCCTCCGTCTGATGAGCACCTCTTCTCAGCCGGAGTAGCTGTGGGCTTTGGCAGGACCTTTGGCGGAGGAGGGGGAGGGATGGATTTAGAAGCAGTAGGAGGAGGGGGCTCAACGGCTGCTTTCTGGCATGACTGTGCCTCCTCTGTGTGCAAAGTCTCTTTTCTGTGTGCCTCTGTCAGCTCCTTGTAAAAAGGCAAGTCGTACCATTTAGGGATATTATCTGTGGGGAGAATAGAGGTGTCCTCTTGGCCAAAGGGAAACCGGTTAAAATCTCTCCATGTTTGGAAAGGGCTAAACTCACTGTGGAGGAAAAAGTTTTTGATGTTAAGTTTCTTTAGTTTGACAGTGGATTTCCCATGTTTGCTCTTTGAGGATTTCCCAGAGGGAGGGGCAGCATCTTTGCCTGTTTTGTTTGAATCACCAGAGTGTTGCCGATGATGGTTCGTGTAATGTTCATCTGTGAGATTGGTGTGATAATCCGGGGAGAATTCCGATAGCTCTCTTTGGATGCTGCGAAGTGCAGACTTATCCCACGATTCCCCGTTAGAGTCTGTCATACCTCCATTTTTGATCAACATCCCCTCACAGCTTTCCTCTGTGGCACTTAATGCCTTGAGGAAAGACGACATATTGGATATATTCTTCTGTTGCTGCTGTTTCCACGGCTGGGCATAGCTTTTGTCAGTTTTGTTTTGCCCTTGCTTTTTAGATTCCTTGTTTTGAGTCTTTTTAAGAGGCTCCCCCGCCAAAGGTTTGTGGCAGCTGAAAGGTGAGTATCCATACAATAACTCGTCATTGTAAACTGCGTCATCTCCAACGCAGAGGCTTCGGAAGGCCCGATCAGTGAGACTGCTGACCTCACGGTCGGTCTCGTCCATGAACAAGTCAGTGAAGCCATTGGGGAAGCGATGGTGGAGCATGCTCCCCACCCGATGGCTCACGTGTCGCTTTTCCACGCAGCTCATGATGTCAGCAACCTTCTTTCAGTCTCGTGCATCACCCGATTTGCCTCCTCTACAGCTCCTGCAGCTCTGTAGACCCTTTGGTTTTCGTCCAGCTCACGTTGGCATAAGGGAAGTGGTGGGATACGTGAACTTCCTAAAACGAGACAATGAAATTAGTGTCGGTGTTCAAAAGTTGTGGCTTTAAACCAATCTACTCACTCGCATATTGTAAACAGTTATCATTCCAGAATTTGTCCAGTTTAAAAACTTAAGAAAAGTTTGTTTGACGATTACTATAAAAAGTTTTGAACTCCGATTGCACCAATGACCTTTATGTACACGATATGTGCCGGCTTCGGGCATGCTGTCACTATGCAGGCAGCAGACAAACACTTCATACCATGCTCTTGGCTATTTTAAGCACTGTATGGTGCCTTAAGCTGTGAGCACTAAGCATACTGTTGGTGGCTATGAGAGCAGCTCCTAGTCCATTTATAGGAACGTTATTAGAAAAGATGAACATTTTCTTTGTTCATGTGTGCCTTTCAAAGGAAAGACCCATGCTTCACAGTGGTCCCTTTCAAATGCAATCATATCTTTTTTCACATTTAATGGGTTGATATCTAGACAATTCCTCTGCAGAGGTCCAGAACAATATTCATGCCTGCAGATTTACACCACAGAGCGCAGGAAATGCATGCAAATCATCACATCAGTCACAGAGCGCCTTAGCAGCTGCTGCTCTACTGTAGCTTATACTTTAGCTATCTGGGTGAGGTCTTAGAATAGCTCATTAACCCATTTATATTTCCTGACCTGGGAGAATAGCCACTGGCATATAACTCAACTCTTCAACTATCTACATAACCATGACTCTCCTTATAAGCAGATGAGGTTGAGACAAATATAAACACAGACATTCTGTGGTGTATTTGATTGTTTCTGTAGACTACATTAAAAGTGTATAGTTTGAAAGCAGTTGTCATGAACCGTTCATCTTCACAGACAAGGATGAATTGAGGAGATGTAGGTGAGTTTACAATAGCCATTAAGAAAAATCATTATTATTATTATTATTATTATTATTATTATTAGAACCGAACAAACCAGGTAATATTGCTAGAACTTAGTGACTTTACTGTATCGTTAGACGGACTTCCAGAATGTTTTGGCTTTCCAGGAGACATTGGTCGCCAACAGTCTACCAGCTCTCATAACCAGAGATCAGTTAGCAACCACGGTACTTTCCCAGCATCTGCTTGTGTATTTATACCCAAGGAATGGTTGCCAAATTAACTATACTGTATTTAGGTGCAACCTTTGGAATATCATTTTATTTATTTTTTTCCTGTGTAAAAATGATATGACGGCATGTATGTGTAATGATTTTATAGCAATAAAATCCAGGGCCCCTTGTGCTGTAGGTCTATTTGGACAGTCTAACCCAAATCTAAAACTTCTTATATCTTACATTCTGTCCACTGGCCCTCAGTATTTTTGCAAACCATCCATATAATCACACTGCTCCCTCACCTTGGTGATAGGTCTTTCATGCTGAGTGTAACCGTCCAATCTAGACCGTGGTATCAAATCCTAGAATCCAGTGCAGAATCACCTGCTGAGAACAAAGTCTAGTTAGCGGTCGTCCTTCATAGCAAACAAACTCTTTTTCTTGAAGTTGCAGCAACAAAGAAAACTCACCAAAGTGAGTCAAGCTCTCAGATCCATGCACTGGTGTGGCCAGGGCTCCTGACAGCGAGCTCAGAAGATACCAAAATAGACGTGCAAGTCGGTGTGGCCAAACTGAGCAGCAACACAGGGTGCAGCTAGCTAGCTCACATTGGAATAACCAGTGGGTGTCGAGTAGCAGGGCAAGGCAGGCCAGCAGGATGAAATGGACACTGTCATTGGTTATTTTTGTAACTAAGCAGTGAGGACCGATAGGCTCCCTCATGGGACCAACTCTTTACCATTAGGCACCTTTGAAAAGATGACAGGGCCTTTGATGAGGCATCAATACTTTGAGTCTTGGTGGGAACTATACAAGCGTTGTCGTGGGGTTGGATGTACTTACCATTAGCTAACATTTAGCTTGTGACTCATTTTGCCTCTGTCACCCAGGGAAACAAGCTTTCTGATATAACCCGTTGCATCACACAACTCCAAATTAGCGCAACAGTCCCTAAAGTGGAGATTGGTAGCTGGATGTGGCTGGATGTCTGCTGACTGATATGACTATGCTGGGGCTGGGCTAATTCCTGTTGGTCAAGCTCTGTTTACAAGGCCGTGTTGTGGACATGAAAGTGTGTGACTGGGTAGTCTAGTTTTAGGACCAATGCAGCTGTTGTTGCTGTGAGATTCAGCTGAAATGGAGGGGGGGG
Organism: Sebastes umbrosus; assembly: GCF_015220745.1. Classification (NCBI taxonomy): domain Eukaryota; kingdom Metazoa; phylum Chordata; class Actinopteri; order Perciformes; family Sebastidae; genus Sebastes; species Sebastes umbrosus. The sequence continues at coordinate 5,279,401 of NC_051288.1, forward strand.
CATTTTGTTGTCTTGTTGCCCTTAGTGAGTCAGAGGAAGTCAATGGATGAGGTCACATGGGAAGGTTGACCCTGTGCATCCCCTAAATGGAGAAAGTGGCGTGTTTATTAAATACCATGTGGCTCAACTTGGTTTTATATGTCATGAGATAACAATATGCATAGCCCCACTGCCTGTATATAGCATCGCCATCATCTGTGGCACCTGTTTCAATATGAGTATTGGCCACAAAATGAGTTTTGAAAGCATGGAATCACAATTTCTGTTGAGCCCTCATTGGCCCCAACAACTCCATGGCTCCGTGCATCCACAGTGTTTGGCTGCGCTCCATCAAGGTGCCATATTTAAGCTGGTCTATTTCTGTCATGTTGTATTTCAAAAAGGTAACAGCCTGCCGTCTCCACCAACTGCACCTTCCACACTTCAGCTAATCAGTCAAATGCTAACCTTGCACCTGTTAGTTGACAAGCTTTACGCAGTAACACATGCTATTTTCTGCAAAAATAAATGGTCTTCAAATTTTATGTTTAATGGACAAATACTGTAAACCTGAACCATGTCTCAGTCAAAGTGCATGCAATCAGGTTAAAAAGGTCACTGTTCTCTCTTGATATGCAATGGACAAAAACATTTATGCAAATCATATACATTTTTTTTTTTATTCCAATAATGTGGTGGGTTCATTTTGACAGGGAAAAGTCCCTGCATTGTTTAATGGAGATAGAATTACTTGCTAAGCTGTGTGGGAATATCATGTTGTGAGCAGAGGTACTGTATGTGAGGGCATTTCCCTTTTACTGTCTGCACTCATGTGTTGCCCAGAATAAGGCCTCACATGGGCCTGCCCCCCCTTACCCACTCCTCTAACCCTTTTCTCACCTTTCTCTTTTTGTCTCCAACCCTCCAACAGCAAATTAAACCCAGTGCTTGCGCCAGCTACCCAGTAATTCCCTATAGGCCTTAGCCAAAAAGCTAACCCATGCTATAACAGGAGTTGGAGTGGAATTCCGACCAAAATCTAACTCTAACAATTCAGCATGTTCGCACAAAAAGGCCTTTCTTGATTTCCACGTGTTATTTGTACAGCATGTATCCTGTACTGACTGCAATGTAAACAAATCCATGTATAAATCCTGCGGTAAGAGTTAGTGATGTCATATAAATAGTAAGAAAGACCATTTATGGCGGAGGGTGAGTAGGTGGATAGGTCCAACAAAGACCGGACTTCTAACCAAGAGACTGTGTTTTGTTTTGGAAGTTAGTGACGATTGTCACGTGACAATTCTCACAATACAGTCTGAGGCAAGTTCATAATTTAGGCTAGCCAATGAGTGAGCTGGGATAGAGCAGATCTGACCAATGAAAAAGCAGGAGACAGGCTCTCTGTAGTGCGTAAACTAACACATGATGAAGCTGTGATGATATATTTTGCTGACTGTTGGCAGCATATAAAATACAAGGCATATTAACCATTTGTAGCTATACCTACAAAAAATATATGCACTGTAATTCGTATATATCGCACAAAATCAATTTGTATGTAATCCACGTAATTATGAGCCGAGAAGTATAAAAAGTGGCATATGCCATGTAGGGAGGTCGGGAAGGATGGGTGGGTCAAAAAAACACCAGACTTTCACCCAGGAGACCAGCGTTTGTATCCTGTGTGAAACCAGAAGTCAACATTAATTTATTTGTCACGTAAATTCCGTAGTTAAGTTACACCACTTCCGTAGTTATTTTAACCCCAACGTTGTCTTATTTGTCACGTAACTTCCGTACTGAAGTAATGCCACTTCCATAGTTATTATAACCCATACCACGATCTTTTCCTAAACCTTACCAAGTAGTTTTGTTGCCGAAACCTAACAAAGTTGTTTCCTGTGAAGACGGACGTTTATTCTGAAAAGACCGAATTAATGTAACAAGCGGAAATTGATATTCGTAGGAAAACGCACGAACAATGAGGAATAACTTTTCGCAAGATATCATTTGAACCGTTGTAAAATACATGAATATAAACAACGTAGAGCAGATTTCTTTGGTCTATCACATTCATAAAAGATTTGACCGGCATCTCTGATTGCTTTGGCTCATAATATACCTGTCATACAAAGAGAACAGCTTTAAAAGCAGACAGAAAGGTGACAACAGACACCAAAGAATGAAGTCCAGTCCACCAGGGTCAGGATTCAGTCTTTGTTTGTGCCCTTTATGACTGACACCCACATGTGTTCTGGTTGGCTGTGAAACCACAGGGAGCCAGCAAGCAGCCAGGCTCATGCTCCTTCATGCCCACTGAGAAATGGGAGAGACAGGCAGAGGGGGTAACTGGCCTTGAGGACTGACAGGCTGGTAAACCCAGGTATGGTAACTCTATAGGACAGCTGACACAGATCATATACAGAAGAAGATATGAAGATATAGTGACAGAGAAACATTGTAACTTAACACACAAATTGTATTTCTATGTTGTTATCTTTATGTCAATGCATCCTGATTAGTGAGTAGTATAATCACCACAAAGGGTACGTGTTATGATGGTAAAATAACTTTGTGTTATAGAGGACCTGTATTACTTTTTCACATGGCAGCAAACACAACAGCAAATGTTGTGAAATGAAAATGTCAAAAAGGTCACAGTAGAAATGAAACACAGATCCTACGTTGTTTTTCAAGATGGTAAAGGTGTTTCCTCACAGGTAGTAAATGTGTTGTGATCTGTCTGGAAGAAATGTACTTCTCTGATTAGGTATAAAAACTAAAAAAGTAGCCGAGACTGCAGCCAGCAGCTCCAACTTCATCACACAGCCAGACATTATTTGCCTTGTGTGAGGGGAGTGATGACAGGACCATAATAACTGATACCCTCGAGGGCCGATATGGTAGGCGACTGACCAATCAAAGGAGAGCATTAACGTGCTGCAAATGCAGTCCCGTCATCATCGAATGAAAAAGTTGAGATGTTAAACATGCTTGAAAAACCAACTGCCAGACACACTATCAATTGGATCTAGCCTAGTTTGAGCTGAGACCTTGACCTTTTCATATTTTATTGGCAGTAATCAACCTGAGGAGCATCACGGCTGCTGTGTTAACATCTGGCAAACAACCATATCAGTAACCTACATCTAACAATCTATGTCAACAAGTATCACTGTCAACCATATCGTGCTGCTCATCAGTCAGAAGGTGCAAGCTGAAAATACATGAAAGAATACATAAAAACTTAAATGGCCTAAATTAAAATGTTCTCCAATGTTTGAAGTGCTATAATTCTTACTAGTCAATGTTAAAACTGTTGTTAATACTCATCCCAAGAACTGTGAGGGGCCTTTCATTACAGCAGCTTACACATTCAACAAAAGTCAGATACAGTAGACGCGTAATCTTTTCATCAGCAAAGCTTTGAAACCCACAAGCTCAGGAAGCTGCTCATCTTATATATGAGAGAGGACTCGCAGCGCTTCAAGAAGTCGGTAAGCTGCCCAGAAACGCCACGAGAGATGAGAGCATTTCAGACGTGTGGGTGTTTGTCAGCTGTCATCAGGGCTGTCCTCATCACTGGTGAGTACAATGGACATCTATCTGTATGTTGTAGTAAATATTTCTCAGTCATATCGATGTGATAATGCTTGGTTGATGAATTGGATAAGGTGAGTAGGCGCATGCTGTGTAGTGTTATTAGAAGGGAGGTCAAAAGAGACCTGTGAGCTTTTTGATTTTTTTTACAATGATGGTAAAGACCATTAGATTTCAGCAAGGTCATCTTGACAGTTGTTAGTAATAAGGGTAAACTGCCATATGAAGCCAACACGTAGAAACTACTTACTTTTTTCACATTTTCACATGTTTTATTTTTCATATAAAAATAAATGTCCCATAAAAATGTATAATTCCTATGAAAACAGCATACAAAACTACAAAACAGCGCAAAAAAAAATGTTTTAGTCACTACACTTCTATATCTTACTTGCACTACACTCTCTGCCACAAAGATACAGCTAAAACAAGTTAGCTAGTGAGATAGCCAAGGCTAGCCAAGTTAAATTACTTTATTTTTTCCCCATCTGTTGTCTTAAAAAATTATGAACTGACATGTTGAAGCTAAAACAAATAGCTAGCTAAGATCCCAGGGGCTGCCACCTTGGCTTCTGACTGGAAATCACAGTTTGATATGGTTAAGCTACATTAGCTGTATTTAAATGTATTAAATAGCAAATTAGCTTAGTGTTTTGATTTCAACATAAATGTTAACGATAGAAGAACAGAGAGACATTGTATCTGTTCTGACCAGGAGGGAAAGGCCTGAAGTTAGTTAAAAAGCTTTTAGCATTTCAGTGGGAATTAGCAAGTTAAGCTTGTTAGCCAACCAGCTCTAAACGTTCCAACATCATAGTAACAGTGAATGGGAATCGCGGTGCATTCTAGGGGCGGCGCCGCCATTTTTGGACGGTGGTGTCATTATATATCACCAATCAATCATACATTTTTAGGTTGGGGGTAAAATAAGAAGTCTAAAAGGCATAATATGAAGGCATTAGGCTACAACCTTTACATGGTTTGCCGGCCAGCCTGAAAAATGTAATCCCTTTTTTCTCTATTTCACTGCTTCTTCTCCTTTGTAGGGAAATATAGTTTATTGAAATCAAACAAATCAATTCATTAAAGTTCAAAGGGATTTGTGTTGCTGCCGGTTTCAGGCTTTTTACCAATAATGTTAATGTGATATTAATTGTATCTGCAAGACTTGCGTTTGTCTCTTGGCTTGGGGCTGCTCATGCTTGCTGGACACATTGACACATTATGTAAGAGGTCGCGCTCTGGTCACTGGAAACTTTATCTCTGCCAACACTCAGGGTGCGTTAAGCTGAAATTACCATAGACTGATACATAACACATAGATTGTCCCATGACTAGTCACAGGTTCCATGCAACAGCCAACACTTTGAAGTCCAGTTTATGACCTTCGGCAAGGTACTCGTTCTTGTGCCGATCACTGAGAGGAAATGCGCGTTCCTGCCCCTACAACAAAATCTAATCAAAACCTACAACATGCTGACAGAAAAATGATCGGTGAAAATGTCACAGGTTGTTCAGTTTCCTTGTTTATTGATTGGCTGATTTCTGCTGAAACAGTATTTACGTTGGTTCTCATTTACAATCTCACATACAGTAACAACAGGCCAGGTCCCAGAGCTGCCAGAGGAATGCGACTGGGGGTTATAAAATGTAAGATAGCCACTTGCTGAGCATGTATGCTCTGTTTCAGCAACACCCTGCTCCACTCTCCGTTACGGTCATACCTAACCGACCGCAGTACCACTCCTCTGTGTTTTGGCATCTGAGCAGGAGCAGCTGAGTGTCTGGCTCATTGGTATCTTGGCATAAAATTGGATGTCGCCTTCCTATATTTTCCCTTGCATGTCTACAATTTGAAATCCCACTCTAGCCGCTTAATCGTGTGACGCAAAATCAGACATGGTGGGTGTCAGAATGACTGTCGATGCGCGATTATGATCACGTGGAGTTTGTGTGCACCAAGCCAAGGAAACAAAACATGAACCAAGAATAATCTAAAACCATTCAGTATGTCTGATTATAACCAATCAAAGTGGCATTTCATGACCTTGAATCTAAACACAGTCGCCAACATACAACTTTTGTATATCTTACGAAAAGTTATTCCTCATTTTTCATGCGTTTTTCCTACAAATGTCCAGCAACATGTGTCAATTCCGCTTGTTACATGCGTCTTTTCAAAATACACTTCCGTCTTCACAGGAAACAACTTGGTTTGTTTAGGCAACAAAACTTCTTAGTTAGATTTAGGAAAAGATCGTGGTTTGGGTTAAAATAACTACACAGGAAACAACTTGGTTAGGTCTAGGCAACAAAGCTTCTTAGTTAGGTTTACGAAAAGATCGTGGAAGTGGGGTAACTTAAGTGCGGAAGTTACGTGACTCACACGGGATGCGAACACCGGTCTCCCGGGCAGTGTTTTGTCGGTCTTTATACTTCCTGGTTCACGATTACGTGGATTAAACACAAAATGATTTTGTTCGATATACGAATTTGAGTACATTACTTCTCGTAGGTTTAACTATGAACGGTGTGTGAGAACAGCCTGAATTGCCACACTTGCTCACTATAAGCTGAGTATTTACACTCTTCAGTGGACAGTTAACTAATAATCTAAATGTTCAACTTTGTTTTCACCGTAAAATAAGTTCTTTAGACTGAATTGAACTGTTTGAAATCTGTTCATCTATTCAGTTTAATCTAAAATTCTACAATAGGGTGGTCTGTGTAAAGGAAGATCCCATTTCCCATAAATTTGATTGATTTGATCACTTTTTATATACATACATTATTTTGTTCTTTATAAAACATATTTTTAGTTTTTGCTTTCTATTATCTAAAATTTGTGTCCATTTTTTTTCGACTTGCTTGTTACCTTGTTAGGGATATTGAAGGAAGAGAACATAAGGGCTTCAGTGTCACCACGTAATTGTTATAAAAGTCTGGCTCTGGAATGCTGCCAACATGCCTACCAGCAGGCTCAAGTCAAGCTAGGTCTAAAATAAGCAGGTGGACTTTATGTGTTTATGCCTGTTTAAGCCTGTCTTTATGTATTGCCATAAATGTTGTCAATCGAATGAGTCCTGTCATATTTACTGCATGTTGTCTGATGCAGGAGCCAAAGGTCAGAGGTTAACTTCTCTAATCATTCTATACTTCTTACAGGGTGGCTTATATCCTAAGTGATGAAAACCTGACAACAATGACCGCTGCCAAGGTGTCCTTGAGCAAGGCATTTACATTTCTATTGCCCAAGCAATGTTTAAAAAGTGCTGCAGAATACTGCAGGTGCATGAAAGCTTTACTTCATGATCACTATGTATTGTGCAACTGACAGTGAACTCTGCATTATCTGATGTCAACAATACTGTGGTGTTAACCTCCTTCCTGTCTGCTCTGAACAGCCTGTTTTTGTGACCTGAAAATAATTCAGTGAAAACAATGTGTTTCAGAGTGTTTGCTGACAAGTGTGAGAGGAGATGGAGCAGACTCTACAGAGAAAATAGGTGGGTCAACAAGTAAAGTTGAACGCACAACAACTTAGAGGTACTTTCGAAATGAGTCAATGAGTATGGGTCCGTGTTGTAACACCTACAGCATGACCCATGAAGCTTCTGTTAAAACATTCATTCAGCAACAATAATGCCACTGTAAATTCCTTTGTGTTTATTACGTTTTGTTTAAAGTTTTTAGAGCAAAACCTTAAAAAGTGGCTAAATTGGCTATATTACAGAACGACATATAATTACTTAACCCAAGTTGTTATCTAGCCATTCAGACAGGTCTGGTTTTAAGTGCCAGGGTTTTGCGGTCTCTTGGTATCTGACAAATCCAAGGAATATTGATGTTGAGTAGATCAATGACTCCCAACCTTTGGGGCAAGTCCGCTACAGGGGGACGCAAGGTACATTGTAGGGGTCTTGAGATAATTCAAAGGAGAGGAAAGCAGAAAAAACTGTTTTCTGTTGCACAGAAAAGTTATGTAAATAAAGTTGTTTTTTTAGACTATACTCTAATAGTTGCTCTTTTTTTGGTAAGTAACAGGATAAAAAACAATAATTACAGGGAGGGGTGTAATATTCAGAGAAATTCTGTGTTTGACCTGAAATCCTTGCTGGAATCCTGTCAGCTTTCGACATCTGAACAATTTTCCAATCAATTACTGTTTGTAAAGTGAATACGCTTTGTAAACAGGACAATTTGTACGATTGACTGCCAGTGTTTTGATGAAGAAGTTGAACTCTCATGAGAGTGTTGGCTCACGTTGACCAGCAGTGACCCCCTCAATGATTCCTAGACGTTCAGGATTCATATTGCAAACATGGGTGATGCAACAACATTTTCAGAAAGGAGCATGATACTATGACTGAGACTTTTATCTTCCACACAGTAAACAAGTTGTGAAATCAAACATCTTCTCGTCCTCCCCCCACCTTTCATACACACATGCGCTGTTTAGCGTGTCAGGAGGGTTGAACATGAGCTGGCATTCCCCAAAGTGATGTTCTGTTCTGTCACAGGTATTGCGTTGCATCTTGTTTGTTAATGGACTTATGACGCCTGCTGGTTGTTTTCGTTCCAGAAATTAAGTACATTTTGATTGGAGCTGGGATCGGCCTGTTCTTAGCTACAGTATTTATTATTGTCAAAGTCTGCATCATCAGGAAACATGTCCGTGATAACAACACAGGTGAGGGGATTGACTGTGAGATCATATTACAGCCATTTACTGTTATAATTTGTGAACTGTACGATTGAACAACTAACACATTCTCACTCGCAACTCGTCAAATACTGTACTGACGCTTGGTCAGTGGCCCTACGCTTCTAACTATGATGCTGTAGGTACCCCTCTAGAGTCAGTTTTGGATGTGTCCGGGACGTCATGTCAGTTTCCGCTCATTACATGCATTGTGTATTTTCAAAATAAACTTCCGTGTTCACAGGAAACATACAGTTTACATTTGTTGCATGCATGCATACAGTGTCTTTTCAAAATAAACTTTTGTGTTCACCGGAAACATAGTTAACGCTCGTTGTATGCATACAGTGTCTTTTCAAAATAAACTTCTGTGTTCACAGGAAACGTACATCTTACCCTCGTTACATGCATATAGTGTCTTTTCAAAATAAACTTCCAACGTAGGTTTACTTAGTTTTTAGAATCACTTGGTTAGGTTTAGGCAACAAAACTTCTTGGTTAGGTTCGGGTAACAAAAGTACTTGGTTAGGCTTAGGAAAAGATTGTGGTACAGGTTAAAATAAGTACATTTGTTCTGTATATTAAGTTTGCTTGTTACGTAACATATGTATGCGGTGTTGATTCAGTGGGCCTACGTAAGTTAGTACGTAAGGTATAATAAGTCAACTTTGACTCGGTTTTCACACGGAACACGAACAGCAGCCTGCTGAGTGAAAGTCTGTTTGTTTGACCTAAACATCCACCCCGACCTCCAACTAAGTGGACTTTTTTGCTCTTTATACTACGTCAGTTTCTCTGTCTGTCTAATACTGATGTGAATGGATTTACATTGGTGTTAGTTGAAAACCTGGTGCGTCTCATACAGACGCTTGGCACAAACCAAGTCTCTGTATTTGACGAGTTGGGAGTGAGAACGGGTTGGAACAACTTATGTCTTCCTCTTATATTTGTCTTTTTAGATTTTCCTAAATTTCTATTTCTTATATCTAAATCAAGTTAGAATGTTGGGTAAAATGTCACTGTGCTTTGTATGGTATATTAACATCATGGTGTACTTATATGTCAAACTGTTCTTCCCTACAGGTTATAGCATGAAGAGACCTTCAGAGGTAAGATGTTAACCTTAAAGACTGGTAGATTATTGTATTGAACTGACATAAAGATTATAATATAATCAAAACTATTTTAATTTAATAATCTTTTTGTGTTTTTCTGTCTATCATCCATGAAAAATTCATTTTCTAACTTTCTTTTATTTTGTTAATTGAGGGAAACATGTTTGTATCAAAAGGTACAGGTTCCCATAACCTCTATTTGCTCTCAACCACAGCCTCACATGCTTGCTTTGAGCCATCTCAGCCAATCGGAACATCCCGTGGATGTGGTGTCCAATGACATGCAAAGTTAAAGGTCAGGCAGAGTGATTTGCAGGATGATGTGAACCCTGCAAAAGTGGCATCTGGGTGAAAGTTCAACCAGGCGGCCTGCTGTCTCCTCACGTTTTGTCACACAAACAAAGACCTGTTTTATCTTTGTAATTGAACTTGAATAAGATGTAACATTATGATTTTCATTAAAAAAAAGTGTCTGGAGACTGTAACAATGCATTTTTAATTTGCTGTGGAGAGTTGCGTTATTTAAAACATAAACAAGGTTTCAGACATTTACAGTAAGAGCCTATTCAAATTTCTTTAGGAAAATCAAACTGCTCCACTGACACACATACTGCACAGAGCTTGTTTAGTACTACTCAGCAGAAAACCTCTGGACTAATAAGCACTTTATACTTTTTCCACAAGGGGGCGATATTTACTTCCGAGAAAAATACAACCTTAGACTAACTGAAGTCCACTTTCACATCTGAACACCAGAGGAACCTTGTAAACAATTATTTGTACTTTGATCACTTGTATTTACGTCAGAACATAAACAAAAATCACTGATGGGACATTTAATCATATTTGGATAATGACAATGTGGTCCCAGTTTCCCTTCATGTCCCATATATTGGACATCAAAAGAAATCCTTTCTACTGTACCTTAATCTCAGCTCTCATTTCTTTTTGTAGCACTTTTCCCACTCACATGGTATTTCTGTATTCAAAGAAATACCTTGTTGCTAGCTGTTAGCATGGCACTGTGGGTGTCTGAGTGTTGTGTTTCTTCACACCAAGCATTTCATGGATACATACAGTACAGGAAGGGGAAGCACAACATGTCAAATTTTAGCATACATTGTTCGCTATCTTTATGAGATGTTTTGCTAACTTTGCTGGTGGAGCTAAAAGGAATTCTTGTATGTTAGCTTTAAAGTTGAGGTTAAACCAAACTATTTCAAACTTTATAGATATAAGTTCAATATAAATGTATTATTGTGTTAATATCAATTAGGGCTGTCAATCAATTAAAATATTTAATTGAGATTAATCACATGATTGTCCATACATGATTGTTATTATTCGCAAATTAATAATATAATAAATTAATTTTTTATCTGTTCAAAATGTACTTTAAAGGGAGATTTGTCAAGTATTTAATACTCTTATCAACATGGGAGTGGACAAATATGCTTGTATTATGCAAACGTATGTATATATTTATTATTGGAAATCAATTAACAACACAAAACAATGACAAATATTGTCCAGAAACCCTCAAAGGTACTGCAATTAGCATACAAAATATATGCTCGGATCATAACATGGAAAACCCAAGCCCAACAGACAACAATTTTTCCTTGCCAAAATTTAGTCTAAGTTTGGAGCGTTATTTAACCTCCTTCACGACAAGCTAGTATAACATGTTAGGTCCTCGGTGGTACCAATGGTTTCCTTAGGTTTTCTAGTTTCATGTGATAGCAGTATCTTCACTCTAGCTTTAAACTGAGCCCGCTACAACGTCCGAAAGATCGATTGTGTTAAGGCGTTAAAATAAATTTGCGTTAACGCTTTATTATTGCATTAACTTTGACAACCCTAATATAAACGTATATATATTAAAACTTGCCTTTACTGCAAGCACCTTTAGTGCTCAGGCTATAGATACAGTGTTTTGGCCCTGTTTCAACTCCATACCATATGGCCTATATCATCCTAATTAGGAGTTGTGAGTGTACTGCCAAGTTTGTGAGACTGCCTCCTCCCAGCCCACAGATGGATAAAGAAGAACCAATAAAAAAACTTCTCTAATATCCTGGTAACCTTATATGCAAACACAGAATAATAACTAACAGATGTAGTAATTTTTTTCACCTAGTTATTCTTCACTGTACTGTACTGCACAATTCAAAGCAAAGCAAAGAGCTGCAGCTGTAGAAGTCCTGTTTACTGCCCGTTTGCTAAGCTAATGTTACACTCTGGCTGGCGCCATCCTCAAGAAGAGTTGTTTAAGCTGCTATCATCAATATTTTGTTCTATGTGTACGTTTGAATGGGTTGCTTGTAGTGATGAACCCACAGAGAATTATCGTCCAACTTCTCTCACAGCTCTACTGGGCATTTTAGCATCTTTCAGCTCATTGTTTTGGCCCCCCAAATTTACTGTTTGGTTGAGTCTCACGGCTCTCATGAACTTTCTTCCCAGTCACAGCACACAGGTGTTTTCAGGTTGTTAATCTTCATCGAAAACATTTTTTGTTACATTTGTTGAAATTCATTACACTCATTACATCCCGAGAGCAATCAATAACTCAAATATTTTGACAAAAAAGGAAAACAAATTGTATCTGTGGCTGTCGCAGGACTGTAATAAACCCATCCATCATTTAATTTGACCCGAATCTAATGATTGGAGGGGCTACCTACCTGCTAGCCTACGCCCACTTTTCTTGTGCACTCATTGCACATCACTGGAGTCTTCCACAAGCTGCTAGCTTGATGGCTGTGAGTACTAACAATAGCCATGTTTGTTGTTTACGTTCATTATGATAATTTGGGGGAGTGGCTTTGGAGGGAGACCTGAAGGAACGGACTTTCAGCGTTGCCGACTTGGCAACTTTCTAGCTAGATTTAGCAATTTTTGGAGCTAGCTATTTTCTTTGGAAAAGAGTTGGCAACACTGTTTTTTGGTTGAATAATTGTAAAAGCTAGCGTAGTCTTGCTAGTTTCTTAAGATTACCAACCCTAGCTTCAAGGGAAAGTCTATCTACAGAACTGATAAGAAGCAGGAAAAAAATGCATGAGCAAGGAGTCCTACTCTGTGTTTCGAGCCCTGATTTGGTGAATCCCACACCACATTTTGCACTGAATGCCGAAGGTTATAGAGCTTCGGTAAAGTGGAGACTTCTTTATCACGGGAACAGCCATGTTCGTCAAACTGTCGCCAGACTAGAAGCACTTACGCGGCCCCGCAGGCCGTCTCCTTTATTATCTATAAATCAAAAGTGTCCCAGATCCTCACAGTGCTGCTCTCTGAGGTTTGATAAAAGCCAGCAAAGTGTCTCAAGAACCCTGAGCTGACAGACTGATTCACTGTGGGATCCTGTTACATGAGACAAGAGAGGAGGGGAGATAGATGATTTGAATAATAGGGGGGTTTGAGGATCAATTTTGAAAGCAGGATGAGCGACCACACCAGTTTAACACTTGAGGGAACTCTGGGATACTTTAGTGACTTTAAATGCAGAATTAATCTTCATGTACTGTTCTTCTCCATCATTTCATTCGCCACAAAGATGCCCACACACAGACTGCACCACCCCCTCCCCCCCGTGTCAGCATATGTGTGTGTATTCCAAAATAAAAGCCCTGACGTTGTTGGTCTGAGCCTGCTGTCCTCCACAGCTGGAAGTGTGATTTGTTCGGCGTCAATCTCAACAACACACCCCTCCCCTCCCCTCCGTCCTGCACAGGAAATTACATTTCCCACTCACTCGCCAGAAGCAGAGGTTGTGTGTGTGTGTGTGTGTGTGTGTGTGTGTGTGTGTGTGTGTGTGTGTGTGTGTGTGTGTGTGTGTGTGTGTGTGTGTGTGTGTGTGTGTGTGTGTGTGCGTGCGTGCGTGCGTGCGTGCGTGCGTGCGTGCGTGCGTGCGTGCGTGCGTGCGTGCGTGCGTGCGTGCGTGCGTGCGTGCGTGCGTGCGTGCGCGTGTGCGTGTATGTGTATTACCCACGTTGTGAGGACATAAACCTGTTTACACGGTCACATTGTGGAGACTCGCCTACCAAATGGGGACAAAATGCACGTCCCCATAACGTATATCATTATATTTTAGAGTGAGGACTTGGTTTAGGGTTAGGGTAAGGTTAAGGCAAGGTTAGGTTAAGGTTAGGGTAAGGGTTAGGATTAGGCAATTACAGTTAGGGTTAGGGTAAGTCTCCAGGAAATTAATGTAAATCAATGTAATGCCCTCAAAAGTCATGAAAACACGACTGTGTGTGTGTGTGTGTGTGCGCGTCCTCGCACATGCTCACCTGTCTGTTTCTGTGCATATATGTGTTTGTGCGCGTGCACGTGAGCCGGCCAAATGTGTTTTCACTGTGTGTGACATGGGGGGGGGGAGGGGCGGAGGGAGGTTCTGAGTAGAAACAGAGCGTCCAATGTTTCATATTACACTCCTCAGCTGGAGGAGAAAAAAAGAAGAAGAGGAGGAGGAGGAAACCTGGGGCTTCTTTTCTTCAGAGGCATTTAACTGGGAGTTTATGGAGGCTGCAGAAGTGGAAAATGAAGATCTCCTCTGTGGTCTTCGCTCTCCTGACTCGAGCACTGCTTGGAGGTAGGAAAAGTTTATTTTGCTTCATGCCAAAGTGGATGTGGTGGAGACAAAATGTGTTCCACTATTTTTCAGAGAAGTTTTGCAGAAAATCAGAGAGGATGATGGGTTAGGAGTTGGAGAAAGATAGTTTTTGTAGATAAGATGGTCTGTTAACTAAAACTTCTTTCCAGTTTCTGCTGAAATAAAGATAGTTCTAGTAAGATTTCAGGGGTATGTTGGTGAGAAAAAATAGCAAGTTTATAAAAGTTGCTTGTGTTTGCAGGAATGAGAGAGAATTCCAAAAACTGAAAATGTGTGGTTGTCAAAGTAAAACACAGCTTTTAGTTTCACATCTACATTAATTTATGGTCATTTCAGTGATCTTCTGTCAAAACAGATTATTTAATTGAAACAAAACAACACTTTTCAGCCACTCAACTATATTTTCCTTGTTTTGTTCTGTCACTCAAAACTAAATGAAAGACAAAACTGTAAAAAGCACTGACTTTAATTACGTGCTGAGCTGAAAGCATCTGAGCTGTGTGACAGTAAAATGTTTGTGTGTCGTGGAAAGTGGGCATTATTATAACGAATTGCGCAAGGTTGGGAAAACGTGATGTGTGATGATATATTGTCATGCAGCAGTAAAGTTTGTTCCTCAATATTCATGCAACGTATGTCGTAACATGCCAAAAACAACACGTCTGTCAGCGTGACGGAAAGAAGTCTGTTGAGCAACAATGACCAAATTAGAAATGTAGACTGTATGGATTTAAATATGAAATATAGCTTTTATTTGAGCAACAAACTTTCACCATATTTGTTGGGTTGATTGTTATTCTTTCATGCTCCTTTTTCAAGTCAGGCTTTAGGCACTTGTAATACATACCAAATCATACCAGTACTTTTTTTATTTTAGGGAAAAGTTCATGAGAAACATTTCCTCGCATTCTTGTTAATTGTATAGTGAGTCAACTGATTTGAACTGCATGAATATATAGTGAATACCAAACTTAATCCCATGACAGGATGACCTATCTTTGACTTTTTCTGAGCACTTTTAGGACTTCCCGTCCATGTCGACTAAAACACTGAACAGTCGAAATGACCAGATAATTTTTTACCCTGAAAAGAATAGTTGACAAATTGTTGACAGATAATGAAAATAATATCAAGTTTGAACATATCCAGTTTCATGACAACTGAGCAAATGTCATCTGCTGTCTGTGATATCATCAAAAGTAAAAGTGGACCTTGAGGTAGTTTGGTCAACTGCTGTTTCCATGGTCAAGAATCATTGACGTGTTTAAACTGTGATTTCCGTATTGCTATGAAAACTCCTAAAACTTGCTTTTAACCTCAGACAAATATTATAGTGCTTGGACCACAGCATCTTACACTGTAAAATGTCAATCAGATTTAATGACATTTTTGTAATATTTAATATTACATTTGTTATTATTTGCTATTTATTAAATTAGATTAATCAGTTTTTTAAAGTTGAATCAATTAAAAATTCCAAATAATCACATTTAGAGCCATTACATTGCCATATGTTCAACTTGAGGTTTAAAATAATAAGCTGGTATTATGTAATACCAGTTTGAAATTGTCATTTTGCGTGCAATAACAACGGCTTTGTTGCTTTTGGCGTGTCATGTGTACCCCATGTAATCTGTAATGACTGCAATGCAAACGCGGTGTTCGTGTCCCAAAGTGCTGTTGAGTAATTTCAGGTTATGTTGGTGATGTTTGTGACATGTTTTTCGTACTTATGTTATGTTGTTTCTGTATGTATTTTACTAACATAGCTATTCTAAGCCCAACCATGATATTTTTCCTAAACCTAACGTGAAAGTAAAGAAGTAAAAATGGTTTAGTTGCCTAAACCTAACTGCGGCCGATACCATAGTTTTGTTACCTAAACATACTGTAACCGCGACCGTTTCACAATAACAACGTGGCAGTAAAAAACGCGAAAAGCCATTTCGCAATGTTAAGCCAGTAGCGTATAAATGACACACGAAATGCCTAAAATGCGTTATCATGACGCACGGAAATGTCGTGCTATTTATACGATTTCTAATGAAAAATTAACGAATGATACTGGTCTAAATGTAGCTTCTAAAATTACAGAAAAAGCAGTATTGATAAGGCTGTGTGTCATAAGCAGAATGACTGTACTGCTGAGTAGTCATCTTGAGAACTGTGTAGTCTCAAGATGACTACACAGAACCTTTCTCAGTTAAGTCAGTGAGTTTTACGTTGGAACAACTAAATAACAATCCAAACAAAGTAGATAAAGTGTTCTATTTTAGTTTCAGCTCTTACAGTGTATTTAACCGTCTGTGGTATGGACAAAACAATGGCAAGACAGGAAACAGCTGAATGTGTTTAGAGAGATGCCTCAACCCTGTCAAAATCAAAGGGTTGCTGTAACCAACATGCAGTCAAAACAAGAAGGAGCATGGCTTCTTCACATGGGTTTTGTTAAGACACAACCTGCATCCACTTCTCTGACATCTTGTTCTGCTTGTAAGGGATTGGATATTATCAGATAGTCATCGGTCATCCAAACACATCCAGACATCTTTATACTACATGCTGCTCCAAATGGTTCTAAAATAACTTGTATAAATCTCTTCCAGATTTGTGTTTGGCCATCAACGTCACCATCATCCCTTCCCCCTTCACGGTGGCACAGGAGGGTGAAAACATCACACTCTCCTGTGTCGTATCCCAGCGGCGCCGCAACGCTGCTTTACCAGTGGTGAAATGGACCTTTCTGCCAGAGGGCACGGACCGGCCTGAAGACGAGCTCCTCATCGCCCGCGTCAACATGAGGAAAGCCCGTTTCTATGGCAACTACACAAAAAGTTTCACATGGCCCAAACTGAAGCTGACGGTGGTGAAGCAGGGGAAGATATTTGACCTGGACATCTTGAACGTGTCCGAGGGGGACCGGGGGCTCTACATGTGCCGGGTGCAGGAGTTTAAAAAGCACCAGGACCGCTGGAAAGCCTCGACGAACTGCACCGCCGCTACTGAGCTCAGAGGTGAGGGCTGGACTTACTGTTTTAGTTTTTCCTGTGCTTTTCTTATCACTGGAAGATTTACCAAGCAAGCACTGTGTGAGCATCGCCCTGCTTCACATTTGTTGTGCTGCAGATAAATCGTTGAGGACAAGACCATTTTAGTGGAGTCCACATTGAAGCCAGACAAGAATGGTGCCAAACACACATATTTTGCAGTGGTTCAGACCAATGGAAGTCCTCTAAATGCACGCAAAGCAGTTTGACAGTGTATCTAGCCAGGTTTAGCCAAAAATCTGATTCGATACTAAGCTAAATCGAACACAAATTGTATTTTTATATATATATATATAATATGTTGTGAAATATTGCATTGATTCTCCAAAACACTATCGATTTTTAATCAACCTCTTAAAATTCCAACGGCCTGCCGTCAAGCCTAGGCGCTATTCAATCTTTTGGGGGTTGTAACGAGCTCAGTTTTAAAGTTAGGGTGAAGGTACTGGGACCATATGAAACTAGAAATTAATCCATTGGTACCAGCCATGTCGTACTAGCTTGTCGCGAAGGAGGCAAAATAACACTCCAATTATGCTAAATCTTGACAAGGAAAAACTAACATAGGGTCACACAGCGCTCCTTGGCCTCTGACCTCAAAATATGTGAATGAAAATGGGTTCTATGGAAACCCAAGAGTCTCCCCTTTACAGACATACCCACTTTATGATAATCCCATGTAGTTTGGGGCAAAAACCATGCAGTTTTTCGCACATTGTATGAATTTGTTATTTTGCCTTTTCTAATGTGGTGTGTTTCTGGTGTGTTCTTAATACTATTACAGTTTTCCTAAAAATCTCAATATATTGCCTTGCTTACTGTATCGCAATATATTGAATCGTTACCCCTGTATCATGATACGTTTCATATCGTCAGATTCTTGCCAATAAACAGCCCTAATATGTATGCACATAATGATGACGTATTGGTTATTGGTATGTGCCATTTAGCAGTTGCTTCAGAGTCAGGAATGATTCATCATCATGCAGTACAGATTCACAGATATCTCTGAACTAATTATTAGATGCTGTTAATTTCTAGCTATCTGTTATCAAACATCTATTTAGTCCTTAAAATATCCGTAAATACCAGTAGGATGTAGTCGCATTAAGCAGCAACCAACTGTTTATCCTTTCTGGGCTACTGTAGAAACATGGCGGTGCAACATGGCAGGCTTCGTGAAGAGGACTTGCCAAGCTCCCAAAAAGAGCTCCGGGCCTTGAAGCAAATTTTCATAGTGGCCAAACAATTGGAATTACAACTTCCGTGTCCGTCACGTGATGCCATTGGGCCCAAAAATACTTTTTCCCATAGACTTACATTGGGAAAGAGATGTCTGTAAATCAGCGGATAATTATTTTTGAGGTAAATCAACTTCCCAGTATGACCACTTGAATAGCCCTTATTTAATTATTTATTTATTACGTCCTAAAATTTGTAAAATGCACTAATAGCCAAATCCAGAGTTATTTTCTTTCTTCCGTTCATGTTGCCCCAAGTGAAGGAGTTCAAGTACCTCGGGGTCTTGTTCGCGAGTGAGGGGACTGGAACGTGAGATTGACTGGAGAATAGGAGCAGCGGGGGCAGTATTGCATTCGCTTTACCGCACCGTTGTGATGAAAAGAGAGCTGAGCCGGAAGGCAAAGCTCTCGATCTACCGGTCAATCTTCGTTCCTACTCTCACCTATGGTCATGAGGGCTGGGTCATGACCGAAAGAACTAGATTGCAGGTACAAGCGGCCGAAATGGGTTTTCTCAGGAGGGTGGCTGGCGTCTCCCTTAGAGATAGGGTGAGAAGCTCAGTCATCCGTGAGGGACTCGGAGTAGAGCCGCTACTCCTTTGTGTTGAAAGGAGCCAGCTGAGGTGGTTCGGGCATATGGTAAGGATGCCCCCTGGGCGCCTCCCTAGGGAGGTGTTCCAGGCACGACCAGCTGGGAGGAGACCACGGGGAAGACCCAGGACTAGGTGGAGAGATTATATCTCCACACTGGCCTGGGAACGCCTCGGGATCCCCCAGTCAGAGCTGGCTAATGTGGCCCGGGAAAGGGAAGTTTGGGGTCCCCTGCTGGAGCTGTTGCCCCCGCGACCCGACCCCGGATAAGCGGTTGAAGATGAGTGAGAGTTCATGTGAATGAGCATGAACATAATGAATTAATGAATTCAATCATTCATTTCTGCCAATAGGCCCCCCTAAATCCTACACACAAGGACATTGTTTCCCAAACTTGGATGACTGATGAAGAGTTTCCCAATATGCAAATTAGACATTATAATTTTAGACATGGTGAGTTCTAATGACTGTCAAGCTACTGTGCTTAAGGGCTCTCAAGTAGCATAGCCTTGATTGTAGTTCATTAAGGGTCCTGTCCGTCATTTATAAAATGTCCAATAGCAAAGAAACGTCTTCATTTTAAGTGAGTGGAATTAGTACTAAAATTGGGGTCCTGGGCCAAAGAGAGGTGGGGAGCTTCTGGCATTGGGCTGCTCCAATTCACTCTTGGTAGCAGAAACCAGTAGCTGTAGCCCAGTTTCTCATACAGTGACATCACTGCTTTTGATGCTGTAGGGCGGAGACTTGACAGCTACTTCTGAAACCACAACAGAAGCAATGACAAATGCTGTTTTGATAATAGTAAGACCGCAAACAGTTTGACGCAGATGCCAGGTTTGTCTGCAGAGCTCTTCTACAGCCAGCAGAAGAAAACTGTGACTGCTATTGGGCAGCTCCCAGCTGTGAACACATGAATCTGTTTCTGACAAACATCATGGATGCCCTGTTAGCTCTCCCTCTCAGTAATTTAGACCTCAAAAATATGACTGTGAAGGAGTGAATGTGATAAAAATACACTGAAGATAGCAGAAAAACTATTTATTTTAGAGGAGCAGTTCTGCATCTCAAGTAGTAGCAGTTTCTCTTACCACAACTGGATGATGCAAGCCATCTGGCTGAAGAGGCAGTGAAGTGGGTTCACGGAGCAAAAGCACTGTCCTGCTTTTGATTTGGGAGGGGAAATGTCATTGGTTAGGAGCAAATCTGGAGATAAAAGGATCCTCCATCGCAATAAGTTGCGGCTTTGACGGAGTAGACCTTGGAGAAAGAGCAGAGGGAGTGTGAGGTTTCAATGCCACCGCTGGCACATGAGTCGTTCACACAACGGAATGGATGACAAATCCATTGGTACCAGATACTGCCAGAAATCCCTTCACTTTCATAAAACCAGAAACACACTTAAAACGCTTTGTCATTTTTTCCTTTGCGTCTGTCAAGCTTTCTGTGCTCGCAAAGAAATATGCAATTTGCAACAATAATAATGACAGATTTACCATACCATTTTTTGTTTTTGTATTTTTTGAAACAACGGGCCATCAATTTCAGACAGAGGTGAGCAGGTCTCTGATTCATCGCCAGCAAGCATCAATTGGCCGGCCAGTAGATTTTATCAGTTGTAGCTACCTAGCTAATTTAGCTAACGTTAGCTCCCTGATTAGGATGAAAACATTATCTCAAGCTGAACTTCCAGGGTTTCCAGCTGACTCGTTTTCAAATCAGAAGCTTGTACAAGGGGTCTTAAATATAGGCCTACACGTGATGGCTACACACATGATGTTGTAAAAGATTAGATCAGATTAAAAAGCAGCAGCTGCTCTGATAGCACAATGGCTTCCACAAAGTCGGGAAATACTACACGTTCTTGGGTGTGCAAGTCGTCGATGATAGCCTAGAGGCTAGTTAGCCGGACATGCTAATGTGCAGCTTATGATAGAGCAGAAAAACACACTATTTAATTCATCCATTACACTTTTGCTCGTGTTTGTGGTTTTGGAAAGGCTAGAAATAAAGACAAATTAAAATCTTGACAGACATGCCGTGACTAGTTACAGATGCTAAGATATGATTGGACAATCACAATTCAGGAGAGGGGTTTAGCCCATAGACTGTGTGGGCGTAGTCACCGTGACATCACCCATTGTTTTGTGGACTGCCGTTTCAAAGCCTTGAGTTCAGCATTTTTGTCGTCGACATCTTGGTATTTGACTGTCACCATCTTGGTTTTTGGCCGTCGCCATATTGTTTTTTTGCAACCAGAAGTGAGGGTGGAGATAAGTGCAACCGAATGCTTAATAAGACATTTTCAGTCAACCAAAAAGGTTATAATTAACTTTCATGAACTGAAAATACACTGAGAAAGGGTTAAAGTTCAAAGACGAAAACACTACTAAACAGACTCTAGCTCCAAATGATGTCAAAAGCGCAAGATGGTAGCCAAGATATTTTGATATTGGGATATTTTCATTTCTGTACAGTGGGAGGAAGTGGGGACACGTCGTCCATCTAAATATACAGACTATGGGTTTAACACGACAGTCAATTGCTTGTCCCGTGTCTACAGGAGTGGGATGTACTCTTCTGTGTTTGCTTTTGTTAATGAAGTTTGGGTTTTTCTGAATGGTGATGCTAATGCTAATCAAAATTTTCTTTGATTTACTCGTAACAGACTGGAAATGTGTCAAGTTCTGATAGCTTTTTCCCACAGAAAGAAATACCAAGCATTTAGAGGAGCAAATGCAGAAATGCTTCATGAAATGGCTTTAGGTCCAGATAGTGTTGTGTTAAAATAGGAAGCAGTTGGAGAAGCATTAATGTGAAATAGTTTTTAGTGATGTTAAGTGGTTTATCTAAGGAATGAGTGCATCACGAAATGCCATTCTTGCAACAATATAAAGACAGTTCATATTATTTAAGCTCATTGCTGTAGTGCCTACTGTCAGTGTTCAACAACACTAGACGTTGCTCACCACATTTTCCATGGAAGTGTTCCTACAGGCTGTGACTTTCGGGGTGTCCACAGCCAAGTGTGGGCCCGGGCAGACACGCGGTCCCTACCGAGAGCTGTTGACATTGGCCTGGACATGGAGTTTCCCTCCCAAAAGTAGCACAGACAGAGTCCAGAGAGACTCAGCAGAATTGGAACAAGAGATAGTTGTGCCGAGGAAGCTAATGTTTGAATGTTTGTCTGCAGTGACAGTCGAGTTGGCATGTGGCTTGTGTCTGGCTCTTAACCTTTCGTGGTCAAGGATGTGGAGAGGGCTATTTTCATCCAAGGAAGCGCCGGTCCATTGTGGTTTCAGAGATATTAATAAAGAGGCCTACAGCGACATTTTTGAATGAATACTGCAATTATGACATGAATGGCAATACATGCCAAAAATAAAACTGAATTTATTTTTCATTACACAACAGGAGTGAGAGGAAGCCCAAAATACCTCCCTTGTTCATCAGATTGTTGAGACTACCTCCAAACACAGCTTCACAGCCTCTTGCAATTTGGATATTACATTGGTTATTTATGGATTTAGATTTATTTTCTAGTAACAACCCTACTTTGCTGCTTATGCCATCAAATTTGATCAAAGGCTGTATTTTTACCATATGGACGCGCATGTTTACAATTCCTGTTACAAATCCAAATTTGAATCACCAGAATCTGGTTCTGAAAATCTATTTATTTAAGTTTATTTTGAATATTAAGAAAGATAGGAATACATTTTGGTGAATGGTGTCTGCTTGGAGCGAGAAGTACAGCAGTTTTTGGTTGGTAGGGGACGTTAAACCCAACTTAAAATCAGTTTAAAGGTGCAATCTACCAATTTAGCATAATACTTCCATAAAGTTGGAGAACTTGTGAGAGACAGATTTACAAAAGGAATAGTCAAGATCGAAGCAGCTCAGCCCAAGATATTCAGACTTTAAGCTTGTACGGAGTTTGAGTTTGAGTTTAGCTCCAAAAAATGCTGGATCCTACATTTCCCATAATGCAACTGAATAGCATCCTTTTATCAGACACTTGATGCCGGGTAAATGCCCACATCTTTCAAACTCCATACCCCCAGTTTGTCATTCAGGCTGTCCATAAACCTTTAAATACATTTAAATCTATAAAATTCAGGGAAATCTCTGCACTGCGCTCATACGACAGTTTAGGCAGATAAGGCCGTCCAAACCGACGGTGCTGTTGTGGAAGCGTAGAACCCACCCTGCAGTTTCCCCCTAGGTTAACACTGTTAGCTCTGTCAGCAGTGTTGCCGTTCATTTCACTATTCGCACTATTAGCACCATTAGCCAAGAGCCGCTGGCTCAGTCGTCACCATGTTGAGCGTCGTGCGGAGGCAATAGAAATGCTCCCAATCTCGCATTTAGCACCTTTAACTATTCAATTTTGTAAGTCACCATATGACTAATGAGTTCCTAATGCAGAACACTGTCCGGGATCTAGATTGAGTAGTAATGGACAGGCCAAAGCTCTAACAAGACTGGAAACTATTTCTGCCCAGCAGACCAGCAGTCAGGGGTATTCCTTCCCAGTATCCACACCAACGGTTGACAGCTATGATAAACGTCAGCTACACATCTGAGGGGTTAAAACCCCTCTGGGACCATTGTTGCTGGTCTCCGCCACTTCATATGAGAAACAGCAGGCGACTGAGACTTTATGTGCACAAGTGTGTGTCTTTGTGACGTCAAAGTGATGGAATTCCTGCGGTCGGATAACATTAGGTGACCAGGTGTTTCCACAATCACACAAAACTCCCATTACTCTACTTACTACTGCTGTAATAAACACAACCAGAGAGGTCACAGGGTTTGAGGGCAGAGCATCGTGTGGACACAGCCTCCTCTTGGCATAAACAAACTGAACTCGTAGGTATTTCTATAACACATGTGGGCGACTGCAAGTTAACAACGGTGCTTCCAGGGCCAGCTCTAGTCCTTTTTAGACGAAATCTGGATTTGGAGCCCCCCCATAGGCAGTGGAGCCGCTCTAGGGTTAGGGTTCTGGGTGGTTGAACCCTAGCCCCGTAAACCACAACAAACATCAGACATCACAAATTTTTCATAAATAACTGTATTTATTATAATATAAATAAACAATTGGTCCCTGATATTGTTGGCTTAAAAGTGTTTAGTCAGTTTCACTACAATTTACACTTTTATTAACAAATAAGTGCGGTTGGGCAGATGAAAAAGTGTGAGAAATAGTTACAGGGTTATCCAGTTATTTGTTCATTTGTTACCTCAATGCAGAAAATGAGGAAGGGTGCCTACCATCATTTTATATATTTTTTTATATTATTATTTAATTATTTTTAGAGGGAGACCAGCGCCCCATGAAGGTGGCGCCCTAGGCGACTACCTATATGGCCCATGCCTTAAGCCGACCCTGGGTACTTCCATGAGCTACACAGATGTGGCATGGGTTTGGTATAAGTATAGCTAGAACATAGAACTCTGGGTATTGTATTGGCAGCTTCAAAGGAAAGAAAATCTGAAATATCGCAGTTCTAGGGTCACAAACATCTCAGAGTCCAATAAAATAGGCCTATGTTTACCAACATAATAGGGACACAGCAAATGTACTGAAAGATGCTAATTCTCAGAAGAGAAGATACAAAAGATAGCAGGAAGTTAAAGGGTGAATTATTCAAAGCTTTGTTAAGACACACAACGTCGCTGTGTACTTACATTCATCCCTAGTCATTTATAATACAGTGAATCAGAGCAGTGACTGACTCAGTGGATGGCAAAGACACAGAGGATCATTATTCACTCCAGTACTCGTCTGTGTATTGATGTTTACAGCTTTGGGTCTGTTGGGGCACAAAAAAGAGCCACGAATCTGAAACACAGTCAGGAAATGAATGCAACTCTGTGACTCTGATGAACAAAAAGTAACGTGTTTGAATGTTTCCACTGTAGTCCGATGCAGTCCTCAGCCATTCAAAAGTTGCTTTAAAAAAGAAGCCATTTTTCTAGATGAGGATAAAAGTCAGTTTTATGGCACACAGTGCACCAGATTTATCCCGTTTCTGATTATTCCAACACGTACAACTGCCACACTGACAGGGCTGCACAGAACCTGAGGCAGAAACACCACACACGTCATAGATGTTATCGAGATTTATGCCGTGAATAATTCGTTGTGAAGGAAGGGCGGGTCTTAGAATTAAATCGCCTGCCATTTCAAACAAGTGGGAGAAAGTCTTGTTTGAAATATTATCTCACCCAGAAACTGTGCAGCGATTGCAGTGTTTGTGCCATGCACCAATGCATTTGCTCTAGTTTTACCACTGATACTACTAATATTCACTGGTGGTTTTAAGATTTTCATGGACAATGATACAAGCTTTGCCAATAACATAACAACCAAACGACCTAAAGTAGACCGCTTACGAGTACCATTCATTGTTACAAACACCTGCCGGAAGCTAACACATTTGAGAAACTTTACTCCGAGTGACTTTTGCCTTTGATATTCTTAACAAAATATCTAATTTGTGTTCAGGAAAAATAGCTCATGTACAGTAAATAGCTTTTGTAGTTAAAGCTACAGTTGGTTACTTTAATAAAAATAGCTTTTTGTCATATTTGATCAAACTGTCACTATATCCTGAGAGTAGTACATGGGACAGATATTATGTGAAAATATGATGTTCCTCTTCCTCTTTTTAGTGCTCTTAATGGTATCTGCAAAATTCCATCGTGCCCAAAGAAAAACAACCAATCAGAGCCGAGGGGTCTCTGAAACAGCTGTCAATCACTGCTTGTGAAGCCTGTGAATGCCTATCAAACTGTCAAACTAGGAAGCGCTGATCAAATATGAATCAAGATTCTGTTACTGTAATGCTTATTTCTCACCTCAAAATGTTTTCAGAAACATATTCTAGTGTACCGTTCAGCTGTAAGATGAAAACGTTTTTGACCCGGCGGCCATGTTGAAAACAGTCAAGCCAAAACCCAGTAACCTACTGCCCAGAGCAAACTTTTGAGGTACGGCGCAGAGCCTTGCGGATGCAAAGCGCAATGCAGGTATAATATGTCATCGAAAAGTGCGCAAGGAACGCCATTCACTGTTTCTAGGCAACAACAACAGTTGCAGCTGTTATCTCATTGATTGCGCTTTGAAAGGTCAGCGGCAACAAGGTCAAAGTTGAAACAATTTTAACTTTTTGCGCAGCGCTCGCTGGCTCGGTGGTCACGTATAGGGTATCGCTTCCGCCTAGTCGACCGGCAATGCTCTCCCCATAGGACAACAATGGCGTAGCCAGCACAGAGTGATTTTATCGCTGATCATCTGTGGGCGGCTTGAGAGAATCCTTGGCTCTGATTGGTTGTTTTTGTTTGGGTGCAGTGAAATCTTGCAAATGCCATTAGGAGCACTAGGAGGAGGCAGAGAAATCTGATTTTTTTCACAGATTATCTGTTGCATGTACTACTGTCAGGAAATAGTGACAGATTGAGCAAATATGACAAAAGGTTTTTTATTATAGTTACCAACTGTAGCTTTAATCTCCAGGAAATAAACACTATGTCCATCTTATTAACTAGGATAGCTTAATCAGCAACAAAGAAAACAAATCTCAGACTTTTTGTCCATTTCTTTCTCCAGTGTTGACTTACATTTGCTGTCAACTGCTACTTGGCCAGCAAACCAAGCTACGTCTTTGCGATTATTATGGCATTTCATCTTCTTTTGTCCGCGTCATTTTGATTTCTATTTTTCATTGCTGGCAATCTTTGAAAGTTAAAGCATCAAGTCGACTTGGCGAGTAAATCTGAGAGGCTAATCTGTGTTTTTTCACCACACATTTTGATTTAAGCACAGCCCTAAACCATTTAAACTGCAAACCATCTCATATCTACAAAGTAAATATTTGGCAAAAAAAAAGAAACTAATAATCAACAACAAGTTATATTTTGTCTATATGCCTTTAAAAGTGACTGAGGCTGGTGCTTCCAAACAGTAGAATGTAGGTCACATATGGTCAGTGTAGGGTTAGCGGTTTCACAGATGGGGACCGAAAGGTATCTTCCTTACAGTGAACAGTTTGAGGACTGTTTGGTCCATAAAAGCCTTCAACCAACAGTCTAGAGAAAAGGACTGAGGAAAGTATTGAAACAAGGTGAAAATTTCAAGCACCTTGGTCCAAACCAACTGAGTTGAAAGACATGGTGGATTTGCACTTTAGTTTTTAGAGTTTTAGGATTTGATCCTCTAGTTTTGAACACAAAGAATTGTCTGAAGCACTAATGCAGGATCGATGCATGCAGGGAGAACCCACTCCTACTGTGTCAATGCAGTTTTTGAATCATCTGAAGCATGCGCTCATAGCAAGTTTGCCAGTCAGTCAGCAGCACAGCCAGTCTGCCTGTGGGAAAGTCTCCAGGCGGCGTGGCGAGCCGGCGTGGCGAGCCTGCCTGTCGTCAGCCTTTGGTGGTTTGGGGTATTTCAAGATGGCCTGGTGGGTGTCACTTCACGAGCTTCCTACCACCAGCTCAGCAAGAGTACAGCGGTGTTAAGACTACTGTGGTCACACGGGGTGGGGAAATGAGTGACTGTGTGGGGCGAGATTTCAGGTTGAGTATGGGAAACATATTTTCTCAGCAATTTTGGACACTAGCAGCACATAGCTGGGATTCTCATTACACAGATTAAGGCGGCATTCACAGGCCTTTGATTCCCCACTGGTGCTCATACAGTATTTCATTTTTTGGGGTGTCCAGTAAGCCATAACTATATAAGATATGGTTCGCTGAAAAGACTATTTAAGTCACATCCATTTTAATGAGCTTCTCTTAGTTCTCGTTATGGTGTGCACTTTAAAGTTTTGTCTGCACTGACTTTGCTAAATCCCTCCCTCAAATACTGATTGTCCTGTCAGTGCTGCTCATACAGTAATTAGGCGTGGCAGGTCTGTCAAGCAGTTTAAAGGTAGCGTCGGTAATCTTAAACCTGCAGTAGGCAGAATGTTTTCGGCATCATTGGGCAAAAATTACATAATAATCTTTCAGCATATTGTAATTCAAGTGTTCTGAGAGATAACTAGACTTCTGCACCTCCTCATGGCTCTGTTTTCAGGCTTTAAAAAACCACAAGTCATTTCAGAGAGAGAGTGTTCCTATTGGTTGTTCATTCAACGGAGGCAGCTGTCAAGCTCTCGCGAACGCCGATCAAGTGGTCAAATAAGGCAGTGTTGATCAAATATGAATAAATATTCTGTTACTGTAATGCCTATTTCTCTCCTCATATGTTGTCAGAAACATCTTGTAGTGTACTGTTTAGCTGTAAAATGAGAAAGTTTTGCTCCGGCTGGTGGGCGGTGCTTGGTATTTCCTCAACTGATCTCAACATGGCTGCCGGGTCACAAACTAGAGCTCGCTTTAAAACTGAGCCTGCTACACCCTCCAAAAGATCGATTGCGTTAATGTGTTAAAGAAATTAGTGAAATGAATGAATTTGCGTTAACGCGCTAACTTTGACAGCCCTAACAAATATATTTTCATTATACATATACTTTTACTACATTCCTGTTTACATTAAGTTTATTCATTTGCAATACTGTCACAATCTTTTTTATTTTATTCATGTTTATATTTTAGCCCTATGTTTTAACTTGTGCTGTTTTATGTCTTATATTCTCATTTTGACTTTACTTGCATGATTTTCTTTTTTTTTCGTTTTTGTTGTTGTTTTATACAAATTTGATGAGCATTGTTGGAGGGAGCCTGAGATCCAAGATTTTCATTGCCAACGACTGCTTCTCTGTAATTGTTGTGCATACGACACTAAAGAACTTGAAACAGTTGTTAAGGTCAAAAGAGAGGGTGACGGTCAGAGCAAGGGTGGATGTGAGGTGAAAGTTTACCCCTCACCCTCAAAACCAACTGTTTGCATTAATTCATCCCACCAAGGTTAAGGTCGAGCCCTCAGGACAGCGTGATTCAGAGAAGGGATCAGGCAGGGAGGAGGCCAACCTTGGCTCGTTGTCTTCCTACAATTAGCTTTATTTAAACTGTAGCCAGCGTGTAATCAGGCGGCAGGGAGGCCACAGTGATGACTGTGGATTTAACATACTTCTCTTCTCTCTCTCTGTCTCTCTTCCTTTCTCCATGTAGTGCACGTCCTACCGACCACCAAGGCCAAAGAGAGCCTGTGGAGCTTGTTTGAAGGTAAGTCATCATATTTTCAGTGTGTTAAGTGTGTGTGTGTGTTTGTGTGTGTGTGTGTGTGTGTGTGTGTGTGTGTGTTTGTGGTGGACTGGCAGGCAAAAATAGCCCAACCCAAAGGATATAGTACAGTGCCTTAAATAGCTCAGCAAAACATGTACTTTTTTTTTTCCTTCTGATTTTTGTGTATATAGCCAAGGCATGAGGCTGATGTGTGTGTGTGTGTGTGTATACATATTTTTGTGTTTCAGATGTGTACCTGTGTGCAGTGCTGATCTGCTCAGTGGGTTTGCTGTGTATGTGCATGTTCACGGTGACCGTAACCTGCCAGTTCATACAGAGGAAGCAGAGGTTAAAAGGTTAGCAGCAAAATCAAGATAACGGTTTGGTCTAGAAGGTAACCCACAAATTGTGAAAACTTGCGAGACTCGCTACCCGACGACCTATCACGACCTTAATCATTCAAGGTCGATGACTAACCTTAACCATTTTGCGACAGTTTCACAACTTTTGGGTTACCTTCTAGACATGACCCAAGATAACTCTCCACTGACCTTTGACCTTTATCAATCTGGCTCTGATGTCTCCATTTTCTCCGTTGTCCTGTTTCTATGATTCCTTCTATCGTTTTCTGTCGAACTCCTCTTCTTTCTTCCGATGTAAGAACCCCTACACAAACTCAACTTTGTGTAGAGATTAGAAGGTTGCTAAAGTACAATAACCTTTGTCTCCTAACCAGTTATTATGTTTCTAAATGTGTTCTATCTCTGCAGATAATTACCTCTTGGTCAAAAGCCATCAGAACAGGTACGATTTTTTGGGCGACACAGCCTCACACATAGCCATTAAAAGTTAACGAATACTCAAATGTTCTTAACTGCACTGAACCTCTGGTAATCTGGTCTCACTCCAGCTCAGGAGAGACCGTCACCAGTATGGTCAATGTGTCTCCTGCTCTGCCTAAGAAGGAGAGGAGGTACAGGAAGAAAAGGAGCAGAGATTACCAAGAGGAGATACCACCAGAGATACCAGCAAAAGGTAAACAAGTGTCTCCTACGGTTTTGTCGTAGGTACTATTGGACATCCCTCCAGGTTTGATATTTTCGCAGCAGCAAATAATCCCTGCAGCTCATTGTTGTCAGTGAGGAACAGCAGCAGAAATAGCTGAGCACGAGCATCAGTCCAAACTGAGGTTTACTCTTGGTTCATTTTGTTCTGCTTGGCTTTCCAAACATGAATTTTGTGCTGGCATTTGAGGTCAACATCCGCCCCGTCTACATATAAAATCTTGAGTTATGAGGTAGCATGTGGAATGTAACACATCATGTTTTTTTCACTGAAAGCAAAAAAACATTTTGAAAGTTATTTTGAGTTAAGTACCATCTTAATGATCGTCAAAACCCAACCGGTCGAGGCAGACGGCCGCCCATCCAGAACCTGGTTTCTACCAGTTAAAGGGGAGTTTTTCCTTGCCTTTGTCGTATAAGAATGCTTGCTCATGGGGGTTCTCTTGTTGGGTATCTAAATTATAGAGTATGGTCTAGACCTGCTCTATATGAAAAGTGTCTCGAGATAACTTCTGTTATGATTTGATGCTATATAAAAAATAAATTGAACTGAAATTGAATTGAATTGAACTCACTGTTGATGTTTTAAAAATCTAGTGAGAACTGTGTTGGAAAGGAAATACTACGGGGGGGATTGAAGTGTTTTAGGACTGATAATTGTTGCTCTATTGTGCAACTGATGTCACTTTTAAGAACAATTTTAATTGTTAGACGGATGTTTTGGCCACTTGGGGCCTTGTAAACACAACAATAGCTGTGTTGTCGTAGTTGTATGGATACGGTGTAACATATTAATTAGAGCTTTGGAGGTGTTGGTAGGTGGACTTTGTTACTTATCTGTTTTTCACTGTTTCCAGTCTTCATGCTAAGCTAAGCTAAGCTAATCGGCTAGTGGCTTTAACTTCATATAAACACAAGAGTGGTGTTAATCTGAATAAGTGTATTTCCCAAAATGAAAAACTATTCCTTTAAATTGCGGGCTATAATACCAAAACATTGAGCTGAAAGATGTAAACCGCTGTAGTGCTGAGAGGGACTACAGGGTCGGGTGATAATTCTTCTTGGGTTCGTCTAGAGGCGATCCCTCTCACATTTATTTGATCCATTGTTAATATAAAATGCAGACTAGTGCAACTTTAAGCCAACAAAGTGAATGGTTCTTCTGTATTCCACTCAGAAGACCAAATACTTTGAATGAATTTTGAATATTAGAACCAGTAAGGGCCTTGGAACATACTCAGAACTATCTGTCTAGACACTATGTGAAGGGGAGCGCATGTTTGTGATTATAAATGGAGAGGTCTGGTTCTTGTTAGACTAGTACATATATACATTATATTTGCTAAACAGATCTCTGCAAAACCACTGACTTTTGTTTTGTCCCTGCAGCTCCCATTGGAGACAAAACACGGAAACCCAAACTTTTAAAACCACAACCAAGGAAAATAGTGTTGGTGAGTTCTATGCGTGCCTTTTTATACATTGTTTACCTTAATCATCATTCTTTGTTGTTGCCAAATGATCAGGTATCTACCCAGCAATCATTTTCTCCTGTTTTTACCCTACATGTGTGTGGCATATATCACTTTGAAGAAAAAGAGTACACATGCATTGGTGCCTTTTTCCTTAAACTAACATAGCAACTTACAAAGCAAGGCATTCATAGTGACAGGCTATCATTGTTATTGTGCCAGATATAATGGAGAGCAACCAGCGTGTGACACGAAAAAGCCGTATGAATGACGTAATTAGCAATGCTTTTAACGTGCAGCGAGAACGGCGTTCTTGCTCTTGGCGTGTCATTTGTACGCCATGTAGTCTGTACTGAAGCCAATGTATCGTAACGCATCCACGTGAAAATGCTAGACTCAAAGCTGGTGACGTAGAATACACAGTGAGGATGGGTCCAACAAACACAGGTCTTTCAACCAGGACACCAGTGTTCGAGGCCAGCATTTTGCTTTGTAAGTTATGTTTCTCAGTGTTTTGCTTTGTAAGTTATGTTAGTTGGTGTTTTGCTTTGTAAGTTATGTTTCTCAGTGTTTTGCTTTGTAAGTTATGTTAGTCAGTGTTTTGCTTTGTAAGTTATGTAGTCAGTGTTTGCTTTGTAAGTTAGGTTAGTGCCGTTTGTCACGTGTTTTGTAGTGATGTTTTCTATACTTATGTCATGTTGTTTCCGTACGTATTTCACTTAGTTTACGTACTTATTTTAAACCCAACTAAGTGGTTTAGTTGCCTAAACCTAACTGCTGACGTTACCGTAGTTTTGTTGCATGGCGTACAAATGACGCACAAAAAGTCTAAAATGCGTCTACATGACACACGGAATGTCCTAGCAATGTTATGTCATTCATACGCCTTCCCGTGAGACCGGGTTGGACAGGAATGCCTGTAATCAAAAGTACCAAAAAATGTCATAAAATGTGCCACATAACCCAGGTTTAATTGGGTTTAAATTGTCACTGGAATGAAGTGACTCTGTGGCAACTTAGCATTTTAATGGCACAGAATGCGGCAAGAGGTCATTTTTGACAACCTCAACCCAAGAGTCCTGTAAGGTGATGTCCACACGCAGCCTTCTCAAATTTACCAAACCAATGCTGTTAAGCAGAGGGAAACAAAGGAGAGAGAAAAACATCAAACTTTGTGCTTCCTTTGCCTGCAAACTGCTGTTTAGCATTTAACTCAGTTTAAAATATGTCTTGTGTGTATTCATACACTGACAGAAATCTCAAGCTTAAGATTAATGATGGAGTTCTACATAAAAATCTCTCTCAACCTCCCTGCTCGTTTTCTAACCACTGATACCACTTCCCTCCCTTGTCACCTCCCTCTCCCCCTCTCCTCCATCATTATTTTCCTCCTCCATCTCCAGCCGAAGATAGTGGAGGAGAATCTGACCTACGCAGAGCTGGATCTGGTGAGGCCAATTCCGGAAACCAAGGCGTCATGTAGCGGCACCGTGTACGCTCAGATACTGTTTGAGGAGCAGCAGCTATGAGAGGAACACACCACTAGTAACTGTGCCTTATGTAAAAAGTATTGTCTATTTATAGTCTGTATTATTTTGTATTCAAATGGTTTGAGAAGGGCAACATGTGTAGTGTCTCACAATTATGACACAATTGTACATATGATTTTATATGTTATTTGATATAACTTCCTTTTATAATGCAAAAGGGAATGTTTTGTGGACTGGAGTATTTCATTTAGATTTTTTGCACCCACGTTTGAATCCTGTGTAGCTTAAACTGGGAACACAATAGAAGACTAGAACTGATTTAGACCAGATGTGTCCATCGTGACAATTGGAGGGGAGATTGGAGAATTTGCAGGCTGATTAGAGCCCTCCCATCAAACAGGTTGCAACCCGATATCAGCAGGTTTAAGTCCTGTGGTGTGTGGTTATTACACCCATTGAGAGTCAATTTTACTCTAGGGTGAGTTGATGGGAGATATTGCTTTGCTACCATCTAATGAGAGTAATGTTGCCATTTCTTTATGGTCTATTTAAAAGAAATAATTAGACATTTTGGGGAATGCTTATCTGCTTTCGTGCCAAGGGTTAGATAAGGCAATTTATATCGCTTTCATGTTGGTGCGTCAAGTATGGAGCTAGAACCAAGAGGTGATTAGCTTAGCTTAGCATAAAGAGTGGAGGCTTGGGAAAACGGCTAGCCTGGGACTGGCTAGCTGGCTAACATGACTAACATGACTTTCTTAATTATTACGTGCTGTAACTGTTTATTGACAAACTGCTCCCAGTTGTTGTTTGCTATTAGGGGTGGAGCCAAATCCCTTCCCTGAGGTGAACATTTTTCATCCTCAACATTTATTGTGTTATGGTTTCAGAATGATGCAGACAGTTCGAGAACAATTACATACGAAATAGGATGCAGGCTCCCCGGGCTAGGGCCCCCGGACCTCCGAGGTTTGGGCTGAGCCCCAAATGTTTACAATGCCTAGCTTCGCCCCTGTTTGCCATTAAAAGAAATGTACGTACGCAACTCCCTGTAAACCCACAAATTGTTGTGTTTACATTTATGTATGTGTATGGATAAAACAAATGTTAGTTAGGAGAAAATGAGGCTAGCTGTTTAGCCCATCTTGCAGTCTTCGGGACTTTCCCAAGCTAAGCTATAGTCGCCTCCCGGCCCTTGCTTCATGCTTAATGTACAGGCATGATATGGCTCTTCTCATCTAAGCTACAGTTTTTCCCAAAAATGTCTAACTATTCCTTTAAATTCATAAATGCACCTTATTTTAGAGACATTTAAAAAAAGAAAATACAAAAAGGCTCAATGTGTATGCAACAAAATGTCAAGCGATATACTGTATATTGGTTCCTTTAACTTTCTTAAGTCTTTGACATTGCCTAAGTAAGCCAGTTAAACTCACTTACACAGTGAATTATGGGAAACCCCATCAACAGATTTATGAAGGAGAGACAAAGTAAGTTCAAGACATCCGTTTATATGTATAGGAAGCAATGCCTTTTCAAATGTGATTTACTTCTAGTGTGTTCCCAGCATTATCTGCCTCACATCTGTGTTCAGTGTGTTTCTGTGTGTCCGACTGCAATTTATAATGACCACAACTCCACAGAGTTGATATGAAAGTAGCAATTAGCCCCCCGACATCCCCCCCATAGGCAAGTACGTGAGAGCATGTGAGCCCTTTCATCTGGTGCCAACATCAACTTAACAGGCTGTTAGCGACACACACACAACCATATACTGTATAGGGTGGAGTTACATGTCGGCTAAACACCCTCGTAGGCTTAAAATTAAGGCACATACTATAAATCCAAATGGCTGCAAACAATTGGGACACCTGATCTACAAACAGGGACAAACCAGTGTTTGAACTATGTCACATTAATATAAGTCATACTTCAAATCTTAAGGCAATTTTGCTGTTTGAGATGAGATAAGAGCCAGGAGCCATATCGGCTGTGATCCCAAATACCTTCGTACGGTCTCCTTGCTTTCTCACTTTTCCGTGAATCCGAGTGTGAAAGTGCTTAGGCCTCTTTTTCCATTTAATGATCCTCTGGATTCAGGAGTGGAAAAGCAAAGGAGAGTTTTTTTAAACAGTGAACTTGAAACCCAGACACAAAGGCACCGGATCCCTCCCTTCCCCCAAGACTTCCACTATCTTATGTGAAGTTATCCGTGCAGATGGAGCCCTTCACAAATACAAGTCTCACTTTCCGCTGCATGCCTGCTGAAGTCCATATTTGGCCCCGTTTTCGTCAAACGTTAGCTAAACCAGCTACTTATCGGCTAATCAGTAGTTCGAGAGTAGGCTATGTAGTCACTTGAGTAAAATGATTTGACTCTTCTGCAAATTGAATATTATTTGTGGTATTTAGAGTTATGTAGTAAACTATGTAGCAAGGTTAGCCGCTTACATAGCTAACTATTAGCTAGCTAATAGCTGATATAGGCTTCACGTGACATTTATTGGATTGGTGTAGTGAAAGAGTCTCAAACAGACAGATGTTATCTATGTCTGTTTGAAAATGCTGAGA
The DNA here is from genome assembly GCF_015220745.1 of Sebastes umbrosus. Lineage (NCBI taxonomy): Eukaryota > Metazoa > Chordata > Actinopteri > Perciformes > Sebastidae > Sebastes > Sebastes umbrosus. The sequence goes on from NC_051288.1 coordinate 5,315,067, forward strand.
AAGTCAAATGTATGTTGTACCTTCAATCAGCAGTTAAGCTGACTTCCAATATGGCTGCCAGCCAGGTGACACTTAAAAACCCAACAAATACAGTACAAGACCGCAAATTTATAACCCATTTTAACAGCAAGGTTGGTGGTTGTGGACTTGGACATTCTCTGTTCCCCTGCCTATATATTACATTTAAATTCAAACCACTATCAACCTCCATTTGTGACCATTCCAATTTTCCACTGTTCTCTTTATGTAGCCGATGTATTTCAGTTGCACAGTGTGTATTATCCATATAGCCTACTGTATAAAATGAGTGAAAGTGACCTTTCAGTGGCGGGCAGAAGTGTCTTAAAAATGCCCTTAGACTGTGAAATGTAAAGTTCCTTCCAGACCACATTGTCCTTAATGGGAGTCCACTAACTAGAACCATGTGTGTGAATTGTGCCTCCCCCTCTCTCCTTTCCTTTTCCCTGCCCACCACTGACCTCTGCATTCATCAACATTCCAGCATTTTCTTCTCTTGTTCGTTTTGTACCTTTCATCTGTACAGTAGTGTGTATCAGTAAGTGGAATAAATATAAAAGTGGATGTGAGCAGTTTGCTGCCAGAAAAGGTGTTTTTAACCATGCTAGCGGTGTTGCTCTTTGGATGGCGATATTGGTCTGCCCAAAAGCGTAGGTTTGCATGTCCCATTGGGTTAGGGTTAGGGTCCCATTGGGAGGACAGAATTGTCCCAACCAATATTTGAGTGAACTTGTTTGCGTTACCTTTGGCGTGAAGTCAAATTCAACCCAAATAAATCCCAAATAAATAGGACGACATTTAAGTAAGTAGTAACTCATGATAATGCATTTTAAGCTTTTCGCTTGTCATTTATACACCACGATTTAACGACGTGAACAGGCGTTTTGTGTGTCATTTAACGCCATGTTGTTACTGTGAAATGGTTGCGGATATGTTTAAGCAACAAAACCAGTCTGTTCGTAGTTTGGCCGTGAATATCTGAGCATCAAACTGAACCTCCAAATCTCCAAGCCTGGTGAACGAGGTCCAGGGCATAATATTCAAGTTACATAGTGATTAAGCGAACAGGAAATTTAACAATGCTTTCCCCCACCTGCTATCGTACCTACCAAGCCTTTGCTGAGGGCACATTTAGCACGCCTTGTACGTACCGCACAGGAATATCAGTCTGAAATGTATTTCAAACTTAGTGACCTGAATTATCAAACAAAACAGCAACATCATACTATAACTCACGCAATATTCAGTACCTTTACCAGGAAACAAGCGGGGACACCACTGCAGCAACAGAAGAGGAGGATCAGGTTTCCAATTACTTGAATTGACTGTTTTGTGCACAGGCGGCAACCTCCAGTTCTGAAAAGTGAAGCCAATGCTGAAGTGCCTTAAACTTGCAATCTTTCTAATAGCCAGCAGGGGGCGACTCCTCTGATTGCAAAAAGAAGTCTGATCGTATAGAAGTTTATGAGAAAATGACCCTACATTTCACTTGATTTATTCCCTCAGTAAACATTGTAAACATGAGTTTATGGTCTCAATCGCTAGTTTCAAGTCTTCTTCAATACAGCATGATGTTCATTTAGTAAATTATGGTCCCATTTAGACCGTAAAGCAGGGGATGCTTTAGGACGGGGCTACCTTGTGATTGACAGGTCGCTACCACGGCGTGGTCCGTTCTGTGAGTTTGCCACGTTTTCGAATTATAACTTTAATCCTTTTACAGTGTGTTTTCGGTTCATTAAAGTTAATTGTAACATCGTGGACGCCTAACAATGCCTCATTCAGCTTTCGGTTGTACTTAGCTCCACCCTTTTGTGTCACTTCTGGTTCCAAAAAAACAAGATGGCGACGGCCAAAATGCTGAACTTGAGGATTCAATACCGTAGTCAGCAAAGCAATGGGTGACATCACAGTGACCACATCCACTTCTTATATACAGTCTATGAATGTGAATGTGAGGGACTGAAGTGGCCGTGTATGTTTAACCTGCCGGTTACACCATTATTTTAGTATGTGGAAATGATTTAGCATGGCAAAAATTAGACTGTTTTTCTCTTTAGAATTGTTCAAATTGGCACTTGGGATATTCTCTGTCAGGCACACCTCATAAAAAAAATATTTAATTGTCATAAATTTGATTATCTTTCTAGTAGGTTTAAAAGCAGCAGCCTGGCTCTTCTCTTGGTCAAAGAAAGCTCGTTCTATAGTTATATAATATGGCTTGGACGCTGCTTGCACCATGTCCCATTAACTCCATGAAAGATGTATGGTTGTAGTTCAACCAATAAAAATAATTGGATGGATCTAATGGATTGGATTAAAGCGTATTTGCACTTTCGGCCTTGAACTCTACAGCAAGAGATTAAAAAAAAAACTGTGATCTCCAAGCTTCCACATGCTATTAATATGCATTGATTGTTAGTCATCAGTTAAAACAATATCTATACTGTGATCAAAGCTATGTTTGCCCTGTTCCAGTCATTTTTCACCTCCATGTTGACATAAAGAGGAGACATGAGAGGGGCGCAGCCGTTAGCAGCCTGGATGGGTGTCAGCTCCTCTTGTGGTGGTGGAGGCGCTGTAATGAGAGAGGGGGAGATTTAAACGTTAGGTCTAGTTTACTTGCAAGCTCCAAATTATTTTCGAAAGGAAAAGAGAGAGGAAGTGCACTGCGTGCGTGGGACAAAAGGAACCCCAGAGGTCTTATGAAAATGTCTCACCCACAAAGAAAACACATGGAGTTGACAAAAGGACAAGTCAGTAGATGACGTGGTTTGAACGGAAGTGGTTCAATAACAATAAAATATGATCAGTAAGGTAAATAAATTCTAAATGTTTAAGTGGGCGGGATTGTTGGAAAGGGAAGGAAGTATAAGGAGGAGCAACCCAGTTGCCAGAAAAAATGATGGCATTGCACGTTTCTGCAAACCAAGTGATACATTGAATATTGACGTTTCTGAAACAAAAATATGTTTCATATCAGCCTTGTATCATGCTTGCAGAAACGCACAATGCCACATGGTTAACGTTGTGAAACAATCGGTTTGGTTAACCCTCTGAGACCCACAATAGACCCGTTTTTGTCTTTTTTAGGGGGTACAGGTGGTCTTTAGGGGGAGAGAGTAGGTCAACAGTACTGTAAATGGCATGCACTTCTGTTCTGGAAACTGCTCAGAAACCTCCTTATTTTGTATCTTGAGGTCAGATGTCAAGGGATCCATTTGAAAATGGCCATGCCAGTTTTTCTTTGACAAAATTTAGAGCATTACTAACTTTGGAGCGTTATTTAGCCTCTTTCTCGACAAGCTAGCATGACATGGTTGTTGCCAAGAGATTCTTAGGTTTTGTAGTTTCATCTGATATCTGTACCTTCACTCTAGCTCTGAAACTGAACCTGCTACAGCCTCTGAAAGGCAGTAAAGTCGGTCGGGATCCAGTGGGTCTCGGGGTTCAGGCAACACAACTACTTGGTTAAGGTTAGAAAAAACATCATGGTTTGTGTTAAAACAATAATGTAACAACGTAGCGTAACAACGTAACGTAGCGTAACAACGTAGCGTAACAACGTAGCCAATCTCGGACTTTCTCATGCAACGTTACGTAACAAGCGTAACAACATTACATAACAATCGTAAAGTCAACGTTCACTTTTGATTTCACACGGGGCGCAAACAGCGGTCTCCTGGGTGAAAGTCCTGTGTTTGTTTGACCCATCCATCACCCACCCTGAGTGGACTGTCTCGCTTGTTATACTCTTTATTATGCCACGTAACTTTCATACCACGAAACTTTCATGAACGTAACTTTCAATAACGATCGTACGATATACTACGTCACTTGCTCTGACTGAAGGCAAAAAACGTCCACATTCAACATATCCGTGGTTTGCAGAAACATACAATGCCAACATTTTTTCCTGGCGACTGGGCTGGGAGGAGAAAAAGAGGTAAAGGACTTCCATATTTGTACAAAGGCTTGGAAGTGTGGGACAGACTGATAGTTTCCTGTCTGAGCACAACACAGCAGGCTTCACAGACGCTCCCTTAAAAAGAAACAACTGATGTCACCGGTAGAACAGCCAAACAAGACCTATTGTTAAAGCTTACGTGTGTCTGCGCTCGTTGCATGCCATCATCTCAGTCCATAGAAATACAATGCATAGTAAACACACAGTCTACAAACAACATATCCTGTGTGGTTACAGTAATGCATAGCTACACTGGCCTCGAGGCAAAAAAGAGCATAATGAAAGACTTGGTGGAAGTGGAAATCACAGGAAGTAGGAATTAGATTATGGCTCCGAACTGGATGTCCTGTAAGAACTCGGATCCAGTGTCCAGTGTTGGACTGTCAGTCCATGTTAAAGGAGTGACCTCTTCCTCCTTCGTCCCTTCTGTAAGTATACAGCACTACTCTGAGGTCACATCCACTCGAAACATACAGATAGAGTCTTCAACCAGACCCACTTGGACATCGCCCCCAAGCCTCCCTAACACAAAAAAACACAATGGAATACACAGGCAGAGTGTAGGACTCCTGCTGAGAAACAAACTGCTGCCTTAAAGGAACATTTCACATTGTCCGTCAAGTCCATTGAGTTTAAAAATACACACAGTGTTAGTTCGGTCATACATTTTGTGGGAGAGAACTTGTTTTCCAAGTTCTTAGAGGAAGACTAGGAAAGAAAACACCATTCTGTTACTGGATGATACAGGAAATATCTCTGAAAACAGAAAGGGAAGTCAGGTTGCCCCTTTGCAGCTAATGTTAATATCTTACACATTCTATAAGTTGACTATTATTAAAAATAGTGCTGATAGTATTTGTTCCACTCCAACAGCTTTTTCATATTTGTCTCACACTTGGATTTCATGACAGACACAGTAACCGATGAGGTATTTCACTACAAGATTTATTAGTCTGCAGTTGGGGCGACTGTCACCTCTCAGTGCTGTGATTCACTCTGCTGTTGTGTGGAACTGCAGGCCGAGCAGAACTAATGAGAAACAGCCTGTCTCCGGCTCACCAGCTTTTCACCCCTTTGGCTTCCCCCAAAATGATGACATCATACTACAATGGCTTTCAAGATTGTAAACGGGTGCAAAATTGTAAATGATGGAGCAGATGAAGTCAGGATGAGGTTTCCCCGTGGACTTGGAACGTTTTGCTTTGTTTTCATACTGTTGGTAGTGATTTAAGGCACCTATATGGTGAGATTTTGGACTATCCAAGCCCGTTCTCATATATATATATATGAATTTCCTCTGGCAAGTTAGTGGAAACTATTAGGAGCACTCATGAGTAATGACAGATCACTTTATGTATTATAATGACGACTCTAAACAGTCAAAGACCCAAAGTAATCCTGACCCAGTCATTACATTCATCATATGCAAACAACTACCATATGACTAATTGACTCACCCACCCAAAAACACTTTCTCAAATGCCCAGTGAATATCCTGTCAAGTTCGTATTAAACTTTCCTGAATGAAACGTGGACAAACATTTACAAAAAGGAAAGGAGCTCTTTGAACTCGCAGCCCCGAGGCAAAGACAACACAACAGTCGCGTAGTTAGAGGGGAGGAAAGCCACATCCATTCAGAGCTTAGATAAACACATGAATGCCTCTGCCCCCGCGGTGCCAGCTTTCCTAAACATGTCCAACAAGCTATCACTCATCTCTGCGCAAAAAGCAGCTTTACTCTTGTTTTGGATTCAAATGCCTAAACAATAGTTCATAAAGATGACAAAGTATGCAGTCGCATGCTGGAAAGGAAGAAGTTTCCGGGACAAACTCTGGAGCCATGTGTCTTCTGGCACAATTTATGTGTTCCTTTTACAACTTTATGTGTCCTGTAAAGGTTGACTTATGCCGACCTTACACCAAATGACTTTTCAAGCAATTTCACTGTCGCAGACATATTTCCAATGTCAGAATAAAATTACGAGAGTTTTGCTAAAGTTGCGGCACGCTCCCGTGATCTCGATCGTTTAGTGTAAGGTGGTCATAAAACTCAGTTGTCCTAAGTCAATACTTTCTCGTCTTGACGTTCCGATAAAATCAAACAAGTTTAATATTATCATAAATTCAAATTCAAGGACGCGAACATTGTCAACAACCAATAGGTGCGCTTTCTCCAGCACCAATCAGGAAGCAGCAAACAAATAGCTAGCTAGCTAACCACTGACCCAAACAGGCTACTTGCAAGCTAACCTTAGCTACAGGAATGTTTGCTATAAGCCTACGAGCTAACCGTACGTTTCAGCTGAAGATTGCTGGCTCCAATCATATAAATATAACTGCAGTACTCGCTCTCTCTCTTTCGTGTGTGTCGATTTATATGACTGAAGCTAAGCAATCCTCAGCTGAAACATACAGTTAGCTCGTAGGTTAATAGCAAACATTCCAGTAGCTAACGTTAGCTTGCAAGTAGCCCCATTCGGGTTAGTTAGCTAGCTAGCATCTGGGATTTCGAGGGCTGCAGCAATTTCTGTCCACTTCTTTCTCAACAGTTTTTCTTCTTGTAAATTTCCACCAGGAGCAGGATGTGACATCATCTCAAAAGGGATCTAGTTGTAGTCTTGTAAATGGTGACCCTGCAAGATCCCCAGTCTTTGCAAAATATTATAGTCTGTGATTAAAACCTATATGACTTGAGACACATTGTCTTTAGATGTGAGGGTGTCAGACTTCACTTAGTGTATGGTATGCATTAGCATGAAATACATGATCTTCTTTTGTAATTCACACAATTCACATAGTCTACAGTAGATCCATGTGTTCACACCTGGGAGCTGCCCACTGTTTTCAGTCTTATTACTGGATATTGTGCAGCTCCACGGACGTGACTGCAGCTCCAAACTTTCCTTTCCTTGGCTCATCACAAAATGCCCTACCAAAGCAGTTTTAAAGGGAAGTGAGAGCATTACACCACAACAAAACTAAGAAGTGGTCAGGGACAATTCACCACCAAGTATGCCATGTGATGCTTTTAATGTTTTTGCTGTTTGTTGCATTTTTATTTCAAAACTGTGCAGTGTTCAGTTTTTCACCACAACACTAATTATATAAAAATCTTACGCAATTCAGGTTTTTACCAAAGTCTTTGGTAACTCAGGAAACTTTAGGGACATCAATTATGAAAGTATTGGCCATTTTCACAGCAGCCATTTTGGCACTTCATTGTAGGGTAAACACAGGTGTAATTAATAACATTAATTATGGCTCTGTTCCACTTAGGTGGACCAAGGCCTTGGTATTGTGCATGCTAGCTCTGTGCAATGGCTGCAACACTAAATAGAATGGGACCATAATTAATTTGATCAGATACAGCTGCGTTTACCCTGCAATTACATGTCAAAATGTAATGTTGAAAAGGGCCTATAAATTAGCAACAACAAGCCACTTGGATGATATGTTTGTTTGTAAAACCATGGCGGTGACCAGCAGGAAAGGGTTTCAAAATGTATTCAAGCAGCTGTGAAAGAAGACAGGAAGGAAGGAAATGAGTGAAAGAAAGAAAGGAAATCCTTTCTGGCTAGTTAGTAAATGAAATAAAAGGAGGATGTCGCATGGCGTCAGTGCTGGGTATCTGCTGCTATTTCTGTCACTTCATGTTTGATTGTCTGTCATTAATCCACCTTTTTTGTATAATTTTTGTTTTATTTACAGTATGTTCTTCTTTATGACAGGGTAGGCTTATACTTAAGATGTTATCCGTAATCATTAGCATTACTGTTAATGGTTTAACCTTCATATTACTCTATAACACACTATTTTACACTAGTGCAGTGCCCGTTTGGGGCGTGGCCATGCGGACCGTGTGCCCTTCTGGGAACTGGCCGATTGCTTGGCTCTCGGTATTGTTACTCCAATAAAGGCAGCCGCCATGAGATTATTGTTGCTTTGCTATTTGCATGACATCACTGCATCTAACTGGTTGCATTGTGCAGCCATTGCAGGTGGATTATTTTTGGCAGGCCAGTCATTTCTAGAAGGGAGCCCACAAACTGTAAAATCTGATCTAACATCTGCAAAAACTTGCAAAACTCCTAAACTTGTGAGTGTTGTTTAGCATGTTAGCTACAGTAGCTTACTCTAGCTAACCTAGTGTTGTTTAGTTTGTTAGCTTCAGTAGCTAACCCCAGCTAACCTTGCATGAGTGCTGTTTAGCTTCTTAGTAGCTATGCCTAGCTAAGTAGCATTTGTTGTTAGTAGCGTGTTAGCTACAGGAGCTAACCCTAGTCTGTGTGTTGTCCGCTGGTACACATGATTTAAATACTGGTTAATGTTTGTAAAAGACAGGAACCTAATGTTGAATGTTTGGTAGAAAAAAAAAAGACAGACAGTTTGAAACAATAATAATTGTCTTCTTTTTTTTCTTTCTTCTGTCTTTCTCTCACGGTCTCTTTCACAACTCACGTTCACAAATGCTTAGACGTATACACACACACACACACACACACACACACACACACACACACACACACTGCTCACATTTCTAATCATTAGATGTAATCTGAACTGCTGCGTGCAGCGCCTCACTCAATTAGGTCAGCACCATTTCCTCGAGTGTGACCTGCATATCTCATGACCTGTATTTCACACTGCTGAGGAAATGACTCAAGCTTATAGACCATAGTATAATGTCGTCTGCTTTTTCAGGACAATTGAAAATAAATAAATAAATAAAACAAAACATCCCACACCAACAAAAGGGCAGGTCTGGTCAAAAAGGGAGGAAGTGAATGGGTTTGGGTTTTGTCTGTAGCTTTAAACATATGGCACTTTGTGGCTACTTTTTCCAAAGTCTACAAGGCCGCTTTTGCTTTGACAGAGAGTGGAATCTAACCCCTAACCCAAGCAGATTCTCTCCTTTCTGTGGGATGATTATATTTATTGCCATGACTCAAGTGTGTGTTTACATGCACATGATATCCCCTTCCTGATGTGGTATCATAAGTGACCTGATTTTAGGTTGGTGCATGCAGACTTACATATAATAACCAGGTTTGAATAATATCTGAGACCAGAACTCTGATTATGTGAAACATGGTTAGGATACCCAGTTAATCGGGTACTGCTTTTACTTTTAGAATTTGCCGTTTAACCCTCAGAGACCCCCACGACCCCGACCAACTGTCTTTCAGAGGCGGTAGCAGGTTCACTTTTAGAGCTAGTTTGGGGCAAAAAAACATGCAGTTTTTTTAATGCAGTATAAATGTGTTATTTCTGCCTATTCTAAAATAGTGTATTTGAATATTTCTGCATACTGGGGTTCCTAAACAGTTTGGAATTACATAAATTGGGTATCACTGTAAAACTGAGACTCTTTAGGATCCGATGAGCCCAATTGTATTCATGTGTGATGATGTTAGTCCGCATAGTAGCCATTTCATTATAGTGAAACCATTTTTTTGAAACTTAACCTCACTGTATAAAATGACTTTTGGTGACCTGTAGGATAATCACAGCCTCATGAAACTTTACAGCGACAAACTACAGACCTAGGGCATTCAGAGGATGGATGGCTTTCCTAGGTAGATTAACAATAAGGGGGTTTCTGAGCAGTTTACACAACAGAAGTGCTCGCCATCCAATCGCCGAAAAATGCAATTCTTGCAGAAATCTCCAAATGTCAAAAGTTTTTTAAACCAAATCAAAGCATGGCTCTTTCTATGGTGTTCCTCGAGGTCTTGGTGTCTTAATGTGGTATTTTGGAGGGATTATTGATAATTTTGATCAATTCCCAAGTGGTAAAATATGGTTGAATTTAGCACCAAATCTGTGTAACAAATGGTATCAACCCAAAAATTGCTGAAACAACTTATGAGACATAATTGAGAATTTATTTTAATTAACTAATTCATTCATTCATTCATGTTTATTTCTGATTAATGACTATAACAACTTGACACACAGTGCTGAGCTGCATCTCAAACTAATCTTCAGGTTCCCAGCTTTCAGATGATGTACACTACTTCTGACATCTACTGTTGATCTACTATCTCCCCCTAAAGACCCGCTGTACCCTTAAAAAAGACAAAAACTGGTTTATTGTGTGTCTCAGAGGGTTAATTATATTTTGGAGGTAATAAATAGGTTCAAAGTTGGTTGTGACAATGGTCTTATTCCTGAAATATTCACATTTATCTCATTTAGCAAATATTTCACTTTTTGTCACATTGTCTATGTCTAAATAGACTAGCGTTGTGCATCTCAAGAGCCTCTTTTAGGTCTTTGTCAGTGAGCCTGTCTGTCTGTTTATCTTGATATCATGCACCTGATACCACATCCTGGCAAAACTCAGGTTCACATGAGCAGCGCAATTTGAATAAGACCTTATCAGACTGTGACCATGGCCTGGTTACATGACTTCCAGCACTGTTACTGTTACAATCGCACACATCTGTCATTTCTCATTTTCCTAAACAACTGTAAGAAATCGAATTGCAGAGATGCTTCAACTTGCAGCCTCTTAGGACTGTACTAAAAGCAGAGCGACGTGATACAGTACTGTGAATTGTACAAAGACAGCACCACCTACTGGCAGGTAGGAGGTACTGTGTGGCATTCACATCAAGTGAAAGGGCAGATTATGAAATGCATCAGGCTGAATTTAGACAGATGAGTAATGTCTGAGGTGCGACTACAGTATGTGATACATTAAAGACACTGCTGGCAGAAGTTGTGTGTTTGCATGTATGTGTGTGTGAGAGAGAGAGAGAGAGAGAGAGAGAGAGAGAGAGGTGTCATTGCGGCCGTGTGTGACTGCTGTATCATATCAGAGCTTGGTAAAAGGCTCAGACTGGAAACTATTTACAAACACAGCAGAGTTAAGCATGTCAGTGTACTATATAGTTATACTTTAATAATATTTTTATTTAGTATATGTATTTTTAAATATAATTTGAATTTGAATTATATTATAATTAAAATGTATAAATTTGAATTATAATATATTAAAAAATATATTTTTAATCATAATACATTCAAATAATTATAATATATTACTTTAAATTAATCTTTAAATACATTTTAATGCAAAACCAAATTTTACAAACATCTTTTTTTATTGTGGGATATTTATGCCGCTATAGTGTCCAGGAAATAGTATTCACGTAATATTGGTTTCATACTGAGGTTTCGGACATAAAATACACTAAAATATCTCACATACTGTTTTAGAGTACTAAATAGCATGATAGTATGGAATTTTGGACGCAACCAAAGGGCAACCCTAACTTCCTTATATTATCAGTCAACACATCAACACCTTTATATGGGATTTTTATTTGAAACAGAACAATCCTAGAAACAGTTACCGTAATCTTTTAAATTGTCTCCCGCATACAGAGAAAGAACAAAGTATCCCACTGTAGCTGCTCACAGCCATATAACGGTCTACTGGCAGCAAACAGCAGTTGCCTGGGAACAAAAGAAAACAAATCCCGGACTGCACAACGTGTCAGCTCTTTCCTCGTCTGTCTACAACAGTCTGACTCGTTTACAAATCTCTTCGGTGGCATCTCGATGCAGAGTGTAATTCTCAGGCCGGACAAAGGGATCAGGGGAGATTATTATTATACTATATATTGCAGAATGTGTATGGAGTCCCTTTTGTCTCATTCCTGATATTCATTGTGCTGGATCTAGAGAAGTGGACTGCTGGTAAGAAAAAGAGTTTCTTTATCATAATGTCATTTGTGAGAAATATGTTTAAAACAGCTAACCACATTTCAGCATATTTTAATTTGAGTGTTCTGAGAGTAAACTAGACTTCGGCACTTCCTCGTGGCTCTGTTTTCAGGCTTTAGAAAATCTAGACTTTGACCAATAACAGGTCATTAAACGGAGGCAGCTGTCAATCACTTGCAAACTCCGATCAAACGGTCAAACAAGGCAGCGCCGATCAAATATGAATCAATATTCTGTTACTGTAATGCCTATTTCTTGCCTCAAATGTTTTCAGAAACATCTTGTAGTGTACTGTTTAGCTGTAAAATGAGAAATTTTGCTCCGGTTGGTGGGCGGTGCGTAGCTGATCTCAACATGGCTATCGGGTCACAAACTTTCTCATTTTACAGCTAAACAGTACACTACAAGATGTTTCTGAAAACATTTGAGGCGAGAAATTAGCATTACAGTAACAGATTATTACTTCATATTTGATCAGCGCTGCCAAGTTTGACCGTTTGATCGGAGTTTGCGAGTGACTGACAGCTGCTCAGAGACGGCAAGGCTCCAGATCAGCTCTGATTGGTTGTTTTCCTCCGGTCTGTCACATCTTGCAGATGCCATTAGGAGCACCGGAGAACACAGAGGCACATGATTTTTTTCAGATTACCTTTTCTCCTACACTACTTGACAGTAGTGTAGTGTAGTAGGATATAGTGACTGTTTTATGAAAATAACTTTTTGTAATCATATCCCACTGCAGCTTTAACTGTCCACTGATAATATTAATAAAGCACCTGCAACATGCTCTTGAATTTGCTTTGTCATGGAACAATAGGTGATGATGTTATGGATATTTGAGAAATCTAAAACTTGACTTTGTCTACTGTTTCAGCTGGCTGGACTGTGGTGGGTAACATAATCTTGCAGACCGGTTCCACTGTCACCTCGTCTGTCACAGCATAAGGTGCTGTGAGCACCGTTAAGTACAGACCCCGTCACCGGAGTCCTGGATCTCCCCACAGCAGAATGGCTAAGGGAAAGAAAAACAAACAGGCTAAAGGCAAGACAATCACCTTGAAAGTGGCAAATAACAGCGTGGAGCAGACGATCGACGGTAAACGTCGCCTGAATCTCAGTTTCAAGGACGTCGCCGTGGTGCCCAAGTGCATCCAGAAGCTGGGTGAATTGGACGAACTGAACCTGAGCAGGAACCTGATCAGGAAGCTCCCAGACTTTATTGACCAATTCACCACCATCCAGATTTTGGACCTGCACAGCAACTATGTGAGTATGACAGTAAATGGAGGAAAATGTGCTTTATTTGACTTTGACATTGTTAACAGAGTGATATTTGACAGAAGATAGCTGGCGGAGCTGAAGGAGCTTTGGCGGGTCTAAGAAAATGGGTGATTACCATGCAAGGAAAGTATTGAGTTGCATTGTGGCAAATGTAGCTTCCAATGTTTTTTTAATAGTCCTGGGATATATCTTTATATGTTTAGTGTTTTTGTGCCAGGTTATATGCAGGTCTCCACTCGGTGTAGTGTCTATGTATGAGGAAGTGATTAGTTTTGGGACCATAGACTGTATATAAGAAGTGGACTATTGGTTCTTTCAAATGGGGTCGTGTTTACCGTGTTCACCAGAAGAGTCCTTATGAAGGCCCCCCTCTCGTGGTATTCACAACCTTGTAAGTTTCTGAAAGCTCCGAGCTCACGACTTGTGATGTGTTGGATGACATGGCCAGGGAATGGAAGAGAATTTTTCGGTGCATAATAAGTTAATATATTGTAATTTTAGTCGTATATATTTTTTTTCTTCGTAATCTTATAATATGTCTGAGGAAAATGTTGATATTCCCAACGGCCTCATCTTTTTCCTCTGTCATTATGCTTTTGCATTTACTGCATTATGTTACCCGCTTGCCAGCTTGCTAAATTGTTAGCCTCGGTGGCTTCTAGACGCCGACAGTAACGTTAACATTGCTGATGCTTAGCAGCGGTGTTCTCACGACTTAACCATTTGAACGGCAAGCATATCGTGAACACGACTTCCCATGTTGTAAACACGTGCTCACGAGCTTCATTTGAAGGCACCAGTACTCACCGTGACATCACCCATTGGTTTGTGGACTGCTGTTTTGAAGCCTCGAGTTCGGCAATTTGGCTGTCGCCATCTTGGTTTTTGGCCGTCGCCATCTTGGTTTTTTGCAACCAGAAGTGGCACAAGAGGATGGAGCTAAGCACAACATGTTACAATTAACTTTCATGAACTAAAAACACACTGTGAAAGGGTTAAAGTTCTGAAGACACGGACAACCTCCAGACAGCCACGCCCTAAAGCATCCCCTGCTTTATGGTCTATTTGACTCTAAATGGGACCATAATTTACTAAATGAACATCATGCTGTATTGAAGACTCAAAACTAGCAATTGAGACCATAAACTCATGATAACAACGTTTACTGAGGTAATAAATCAAGTGAGAAGTAGGCTCATTTTCTCATAGACTTCTATACAATCGGACTTCTTTTCTCAACCAGAGGAGTCGCCCTCTGCTGGCTATTAGAAAGAATGCAAGTTTAAGGCCCTTCCGCATTGGCTTCACTTTTTAGACACTGTTTGATCAGAAATATGTGAGTATTGTGTTGTTATTTTTTAGGTCTACGCAATTAACAAACAAATTTACAATTTATCAAATTACCATGAAAACCACATGGTGAACCTGAAGCCTTTGGGCCCCGTGAGGGTCTGGTGCCCCGGGGCAGTTGCCCGGTTTGCCCAGGTGGTAATCAAGATTTGTTGTGTGACAGTGTCCATGTTACGGTGATTAATGAGTAGCAGCAAAATTCCTTTTTATAATGGATAGTAATAATTGGATGATGTGGTGTCCTGTAGTGTGTTGATCTTTTTTTTATACAGATTATTTTCTGTATACGTTACAATACATTAAAACAAAAAAAAGCATGAAGAAAAAAGAAAAAGTATTCCAGGAAATAGTTAAATTGAAATTGTGAATTGGTGTGGCATTACAGAATGCGTTCTTTTATTGCAGTTGGAGCAGCTCCCCGAGACTATCGGCAGTCTCCAGAACCTGCTGGTTTTGAACCTTTGTAACAACCGTCTGACGAGCCTCCCCAGTGAGCTCGGCCTGCTGAAGAAACTCCTCAGGCTCAACCTGGGCATGAACCAGCTAGAAGCTCTTCCCCCCTCCATCGGCGAGTTGAGGGAGCTCCGCCACATCGGCCTCTCTGACAACCGATTCACCCGCGTCCCCGGCTGCCTCGCGAGGCTATTTAAACTGGAGAATATCAACCTGGACAGGAACCCCATACTCACTAAGAAGGAGGCACTCGGCAATGAGTCCCTCATAATCACAGAGAAGCTTTACCTGGTCAATAAGAGCGTCCTGTGTGACGACTGCCTGAATAAGTGCCAAACTGAGAGGAAGAAGGTGGAGGATGGATTGCAAACGCGAATGAGCATAAATGACTTAACGACCCTGGACGACAAGAAGATGTAGAGATTGGTCTCACTTTAAAAACTATAAAATAAATTATTATCATAAATGAATGTTAACTCAATATTTATTACTTTTTTTTATTTTTCTTCTTTGTCAACTCAAGCATACTGCACCGCACCCTCAACAGTAAAGTGGTTTTAAGTTGCATTACAGCACCATCTGCTGTTTTGAAAGGGACAGTAAGGAGCCTAATTAAAGGGGAACGCCACCTAAATAAAGAATTCCAGTATGTTATTTCCATGGCCTAGCAAAGTTCAGTCAATATTTGTGAACATGAGCTACTTTCTCTCAAAGCAAGAAACCAGAGAAGAAGTCTTAAACATGTGATGTCATAGGGTATAAAGTCTGGAGCTGCTCCATAAAGAATGAATGTGAGACTGATTTTGTTTGTTTGTTTGTTTGGTGGATTGTAATGAAGTATTGTACTTAAACCTTCAGTTGGCTGAATATTTTTGGCATAATTGGGCAAAAATCCTGTAATAACCTTTCAGCATATTGTACTTCAAATGTTCTGAGAGAAAACTAGACTTCTGCACCTCCTCATGGCTCTGTTTTCAGGCTTTAGAAAATCTAGACTTTGGCCAATCACAGTTCATTTGAGAGAAAGCGTTCCTATTGGCTGGTCATTCAACGGAGGCAGCTGTCAATCACTCGTGAACTCAGATCAAACGGTCAAACTAGGCAGCGCTGATCAAATATGAATCAATATCCTGTTACTGTAATGCCTATTTCTATTTTTCTCCCAGAACACTTGAATTACAATATGCTTATGATGGAATTTTTGCCCAAGGATGCCAAAAACATTCTGCATACTGCAGGTTTAATGTATACTTAATGTATAATTTGTATAATGTGACCCATATGCAGGTTTTAACTGCATGAAAATGCACTGTAAATACTATGTACAGCACTGCATGTGTTGACTCATCTTTTTGGCCTCTAGAGGGCAGCACAGATTATCAATAAAAGGGCCCCTTTCTGTCATTACTCTAAATGTTTTTTTAACAAGCAATAACTTATGTTTAATCGCAGTAAAAGTAGCCTAATATATTTGAGGCGCCATCATGGATGCCTATGTGTTTGTTTGAAAGGTTTTGAAAAAACTAATGCAGTGCTGATTTCTGCACATCATCTTCACTGTAGGAAATGACTTCATAGAAGGTTGAAAGGAAGCACATTATTTATTCATATGGTGCTAAATGATTAAATGCGGTGTAGTATCACTATTGTCCTTTAAATGACCACAAATCCAAATTTTGGTTATTTTTATGTTTAAATTTAAATTAATTGTACCACTATGGGCTTTTGAAACCCTTGAATTAATGTAAAAGTACACTGCAATCAAACTGAGATCAAGGTCCTGCTCAGATGACAATGATGAATGGGAAATATGAGGTTCTGTTCGTTATTTCATTCATTTTTATGCCTTCGTGTCGGCGACAACCGTGGCCGTCTGTCCGTCCATATGTCTGTCCGTATGTTCGTCCATCCATCCGTCCTGTCTATTCTCGTGGATGTGATATCTCAGGAACCCCTTGAGCAAATTTCTTTCAAATTTCAAACGTTCACCTGGACTCAAAGATAAACTGAATAGATACTGGTGGTCAAAAGTCAAAGGTCACTGTGACTTCATATGCTAATTCTGACAATTTCACTAAAATGTCTGATAGGATAAAATGATGAAGTGTTGACATTTTGGACAGACATGGATGTAAACTTCAACATGACTGGTTGGCGGAGGCATACAACTGTACTTTTTCTTGAAGAGGCAGTGGGTAGAAATGGAGCAAGTCACTATTGCATGAGACTGGTAATCTGGAATAAAAATCATGTGCCTCTGTGTCCTCCGATGCTCCTAATGGCATCTGCAGGATTTCACAGAGCGGAGGAAAACAACCAATCAGAGCTGAGCTGGAGTCTGCCGTCCAGCTGCCGTCTATGAGAGCCGGCTGTCAATCACTCGCGAACTCTGACCAAATGGTCAAACTAGGCAGCGCTGATCAAATATGTAAGTGATGATGTACAGCGAGCCGGTCATTGTTGTGAAAGAATCCCCGACACCAGCCGAAGCACAGCCAATAGGAACGCTCTCTCTCTGAAATGACCTGTTATTGGTCAAAGTCTCCCGTTCTCTCAGAGCACTTGAACTACATTATGCTGAAAGGTTAATGTTATTTTGCCCAATGATTTCAAAAACATTCTGCCTACTGCAGGTTTAAGTAAAGGATCTGAATACTTCCACCACCAATGTCGTACTTAAATGCTGGATATTGCCAATAAAGTTGTATTTAATTAGCACACACTAACAAATTAGCATTCCTGCAATGGAGGACCGAGTTCACGACATGTGACGTGTTTGTTGGAAAATTCTTTTTATTCCTTTTTTTTCCAAACATAGCATAACAAACATAACAAAACACCGGTGCCATAATACAAAAAAAAAATTATATCTTTCATTTAACATTTAATATGTACATACATAAATACACACATACACATCGCCTCCAACTCCCACACAGAGACAGGTCCAGCCTTCTTCCCAGCCCTAGAGGTAAAGTTACAGAAAAAATAACATCAAAATATGTTTTTAAGTAATTTAATTAGTTAGTTAGAATTAAAATTAATAAGTACTACAGTAGTATAGTTCACGGTGGTTAGATAAAAACCTTAAATAAATTAATTAATTAAATAAATGTAGAGGAAAAAAAAGAAAAAGAAAACAGCACTTAGAAAATAATGAATAATTAAGTAAATACGTGTTGTGTTCGTTGACGTTGTGAGAAATGGCGGAGGCCATGGAAGTTCATTTTTCGGTGCATAATAAGTCAACAATTGTAATTTTAGTCGTATATTGTTTGTCTTTGTAATTCTATAATATGTGAGAGGAAAATGTTGATATTCCCAATGACCTCATTGTTTTTCTCTGTCATTAGGCCTACGCTGACAGTAACGTTAATATTGCCGTTGCTTAGCAGCGGTGTCGTCAGGACTTGAGCACTTGAACGTCACCCATATCGCGTAAACGACTTCCCATGCTATAAACACCGAATTTCATGTGAACGCACCATATATGGGCATTTTGCAGCTAATCAGACACCTTGTTGGCAGGGAGCTGAGGATTCCACGGTTGCCATGGTTTTGTATCCAGGTGCATCATTTCGATATAATCAGAATTTAAACCAAAATAACTTTCTAACGGCAGAAAAACTGAAGATTTCAGTCGACATTTTCTCTGAGAAGAAAGATATTATTTACAGCAAACAGCGAGTTATTACACCTGGACCTCTACCAAAGACCAACTATCACTAGCTGACGGACTGGTCACCTGGAAAACGTGAGATTTGGACACTTTTTAACCCCATGTTGTTGTTTTCTGTGTTTTACCATTGAGACTTTCCGATCCCCCAACATGCACTGCTGTAGCTAGCTAGCTAGGCTAACGGCTAATGATGTCATATTTATATAATAATAAATAATAAATAAATAATAAACTTACTAATAAATATAATGTATGTTAGGCTTAGTTATATATTATTAACTCGTTCTCGATATAGTCCAAGCGGTGACAAGAGTATTTGAATATGCTCATAATAATTCACACATTTTCTAAACATTTTGTATGTTTTCATATTTATGAGTAACTTTAGGCTATTTTACACACATGACGTTCAACGTCGTTCAAAACACTTCAGTAAAGTGTGAAAGATATTGACAGACTCAAACTTCCTGCATCCAAAAAAAACATTAATTTCGCAAAATGTTGGTGAATTTGTAATGGGGAAAATATTCAATAACTTCACTTTCATAGTTCACTTTCTTGTAGTGTCGTCAAAATCACTTCACACATCAATGATCTCCTCATGGTTGTACTACAACACTTGGTTTGAAAAAAATATTATTTTGCATAATTCTTTTGAATTTTTAATGGGAAAATATCCAATGACTTCAGTATTATACAGTGTAATACCACCAAAATCACTTAACACATCAAAGGTCTCTTCCTGATCATACTTATTAAACTAATTAAGACATGTTGGTGACACTACACTTTATAAAAGTGAAGTTATTGAATATTTTTCCCATTAATTAAAAATTCACCAAAATTATGCAAAAGCATATTTTTCCAAACTGTTGTAGTACAACTATGAGGAGATCGTTGACGTGTGAAGTAATCTTGGTGGTATTACACTGTATAATACTGAAGTTATTGAATATTTTTCTCTTTTCGGCGTTGCATTTTGTAGACGGTCCCTGACCACTGTCTCTCAGCCAGCTGCACATAGACACTATGTGTTATGTGTTGATTAAAATGAGGTTGTAGCTCGTTGTCTACCTCACTACGGTTAGAAAGAGCCGTTGTTTGTGTTTTAACAACGTTTTGGTTATGAGTTATTGATCCAGGAAGTTTGAATCTGTCAGTTTTATGTCATGGTGCCGAACAATACACACAGTGAGCAGCAAAAAAGTGTGAAACAACTGCAAAAAGAGATTTTTTCAAGAAAGATCGCCGATATGGTGAGGACCTTTTGTCAATCAGAAAGAGAGCTTAAAATTGTCATATTATTGAATGAAATCCTGCGTGAATTTGGCTCTGTGAAAGCTATAGTCTAGATGTTGACTCCCAAGTCAAGTCCTGTTATATTGTCTTAAATTCAGCTCTATTGAGACAAAAGTAGGTATTCACAGGCAGGGCCAATGATACAGAAGGCTTTGACTATCCATCTGTCCGACATTAGGATATAAAGACATGACAGATCATGAACTTTATACAGCCGTATCCTTCAATCATATGCTTATTTATTATGAATAAAACATTAGGAATATCAGTCAAGGCCAGGTGTCATTTTAGTAGATTTAGTAGATTCTGACTGAATTTTCTGCATTCTGAAATGTCACATCAAACTGTATTCTGTACAAGCTTTATCAGTGCTGCCTGTGTGCTCATAGGCTTGATGTTGTGTAAAATGATAATAAGAGAATAACAGGGTCCATGTGAGCATTCACATTGTAACAGCAACATAAGTTGACATATGGAAGGCCTCCTGCAATAATAACATTGTGAAAGAAATGCATATATTTGGCACTTTATTTTATTTATTTTTTTTTTTTTTTTATACTGCAACACTTCTATACTTTTGCTTGTGTATAATGTTTTATATGAGATTTTCTTCCAATGAAGTATTTATATTATTGCATTGTGGTAATGATCCATTTAATTCAGTATGTGATGTGAGGAAGTCATTACGGTATAATAGGCCATGGTATGTTAACATGATGTGGAGCAGTGGTCTGAGGGTTGTATTTGTTATTACCTTCAGATGGAGAAACGCAACACATGGACATGTGTCCCCGTTCCGAGCTCAGCCCGGAACAATGCCCTTGTTCCAAGCTTAGCCCGGAACGGCATCCCGCTGCTGTTCATCCTGCGGAATATCCCAGCACCAACCTCCAAGAGTGGCTCTCCACCTGGCTCTCCACCTGGCTCTCCACCTAGCTCTCCACCTGGCTCTCCACCTGGCTCTCCACCTAGCTCTCCACCTGACTCTCCACCTAGCTCTTCATCTGGCTATTCATCTGGCAGTGACCCTGGCTCTCCACCTGGCTCTCCACCTGGCTCTCCACTGGGAAACAAGGTAAGAAGGGCAATGACCCCACAGCCCCTGAACATCACACTTTTGTCATATTTTCTATAAATACATCAAAGAGTGGAAAAAGAACAACCTTACTCTGACCTCTGTTGTCTAACATTAAGAAACAAAAATGTTCTAATCTGTTGTTGCAGGGGTCGGCAACCTTTTTGAAATTAAAATGTTCTTGTTAATCAGTTTGCCACATCAACATTAAGGTTAACACAAAGTTTAATTATGTTGTTATGGATGTCGTCTCGATGTGTCGTCCGACTGTGTTGTTATGAATGTCGTCTTGATGTGTCGTCCGACTGTGTTGTTATGAATGTCGTCTTGATGTGTCGTCCTCCCTGTCGTCCGACTGTGTTGGTATGAATGTCGTCTTGACGACTGTATGTTAACATGATGTGGAGCAGTGGTCTGAGGGTTTGTATTTGTTTTTACTTTCAGAAGGACCGAGGCTACACGTGGACACGTGTCCTCATTCCTGTCCCCAACCGGCCCAGCAGCCCACGGCTCATCCTGCGGAGGATCCCAGCACCAACCTCTGGGAGTGGCTCTTCACCTGGCAGTGACCCTGGCTCTTCACCTGGCAGTGACCCTGGCTCTCCACCTGGCTCTCCACCTGTCTCTCCATCTGTCTCTCCACCTGTCTCTCCACCTGTCTCTCCACCTGGCTCTCCACCTGTCTCTCCACCTGTCTGTGACCCTGTCTTTCCATCTGTCTGTGACTTTTTCTCCCTGTCTTGTTCCTCTACCTCCTCCTCTAGCTCAGCCTCAAGCTCCTCCTCTAGGTTTTCCCTTATCTTTGCGTCAGGTTCCCCCCAAAGGCAAGGCAAGAGAAGGCAAGTTTATTTACCGTATATAGCACATTTGAGCAACAAGGCAATTCAAAGCGCTCTACACAGAACACCAAAAGCATCGAGACAAAGTTCAAAAGAAACACACCACAAAAGGACATTTAAATACAATTAAAAACAGCCATTAAAGAGCCAAGAGAATAGAATTCAATCAAAGAAAATTCTGGCGCATCCAATCGTTGATTTGTTCAATTTACTTTCTCAGTTCTTATTGGACCTTAGTTCCCTGGTGATATGGTTATGTGAATCTTTGTGTCGTGTGCATAATTATTTAAACTTATTTTGTTGTCTTTCAAAGCGCCCCCATCCCAGAGCCTGAGCAGGACCACAGTGAGCCTTCGAGAGCGAGCCCCGCTAAAGAACCCGAGGCACCCAGTGAGCCTTCACCCAGTGAGCCTGCACCCAGTGAGCCTGCACCCAGTGAGCCTTCACCCAGTGAGCCTTCACCCAGTCAGCCTGCACCCAGTGAGCCTGCACCCAGTGAGCCTGCACCCAGTGAGCCTCAGCCGTTATGGGGCGGCCCAGTGCCGGAGTGGTCGAGGAACATGGACCTCTACCTGGAGCGGAGGAGGCAGTTTGACAGCCAGTGCCACAAGAGCGCCCCTGTAATTACAGGTGAGCCTCCAGGTAAGACTCGACGAAGGAGCTGTTTCTATTCATTTTATCCTCCTCGTTAACTACAGTAACTAACTAACTAACTCACTAATTCACTAAATAACTAACTCACTAAGTAACTAACTCACTAACTAACTAACTCATAATAATAACCTATGATAATCATAATAATTAATCTACTGTGGGTAAATCACTGACTATTCCTTTAAGTCTGACTTCATACTGCAGCTGTCTGCTACCTGAGCTTCCACCTGCAGACAGCAGACAGCTGCAGATAAATGCTCAAACTCCAACC
This sequence comes from Sebastes umbrosus, assembly GCF_015220745.1. Taxonomy (NCBI): domain Eukaryota; kingdom Metazoa; phylum Chordata; class Actinopteri; order Perciformes; family Sebastidae; genus Sebastes; species Sebastes umbrosus. The sequence continues at coordinate 5,337,688 of NC_051288.1, forward strand.
TCCACCAGCAACACTCCACCAGTTCCACCATGTGTAACCTCTTCCAAACCTCCACCTACAGCCTCTGCCAGCAACCTGCAGCTGCCGCCTCCACCTGCAGATTGTGGCAGACAGCTGCGGCCAAACCTCAACCTACAGCCTTTGCCAGCAACCTGCAGCTGCCGCCTCCACCTGCAGATTCTGGCAGACAGCTGCGGCCAAGCCTCCACCTACAGCCATAAACCTGCACCTCCACCTCCATCTGAAGATTCTGCAAGACAACTGTAGCTCAACCTACAGCCTCTGCCAGCAACCTGCAGGTACCGCCTCCACCTGCAGATTCTGGCAGACAGCTGCAGACAAATGCGCCAAAAGTCCAACCTCTACCAGCTCCACCACATGCAACCTCTGCCAAGCCTCAATCTATAGCCTCTGCCAGCAACCTGCAGCTGCCGCCTCCACCTGCAGATTGTGGCAGACAGCTACAGCCAAACCTCCACCTACAGCCTCTGCCAGCAACCTGCAGGTACCTCCTCCACCTGCAGATTCTGGCAGACAGCTGCAGACAAATGCGCCAAAAGTCCAACCTCCACCACATGCAACCTCTGCCAAACCTCCACCTACAGCCTCTGCCAGCAACCTGCAGCTGCCGCCTCCACCTGCAGATTGTGGCAGACAGCTACAGCCAAACCTCCACCTACAGCCTCTGCCGGCAACCTGCAGCCACCGCCTCCACCTGCAGATTCTAGCAGACAGCTACGGCCAAACCTCCACCTACAGCCTCTGCCATCATCCTGCAGCTGCCGCCTCCACCTGCAGATTGTGGCAGACAGCTGCAGCCAAACCTCCACCTACAGCCTCTGCCAGCAACCTGCAGCTGCCGCCTCCACCTGCAGATTGTGGCAGACAGCTGCGGCCAAACCTCCACCTACAGCCTCTGCCAGCAACCTGCAGGTACTGCCTCCACCTACAGATTCTGGCAGACAGCTATGGCCAAACCTCCACCTACAGCCTCTGCCAGCAACCTGAAGCTGCTGCCTCCACCTGCAGATTCTGGCAGACAGCTGCGGCCAAACCTCCACCTACAGCCTCTGCCAGCTTCCTGCAGCTGCCGTCTCCACCTGCAGATTCTGGCAGACAGCTGCAGACAGATGCGCCAAAAGTCCAACCTCTACCAGCTCTACCATGTGCAACCTTTGCCAAGCCTCAATCTATAGCCTCTGCCAGCAACCTGCAGCTGCCGCCTCCACCTGCAGATTGTGGCAGACAGCTACTGCCAAACCTCCACCTATAGCCTGTGCCAGCAACCTGCAGGTACCGCCTCCACCTGCAGATTGTGGCAGACAGCTACAGCCAAACCTCCACCTACAGCCTCTGCCAGCAACCTGCAGGTACCTCTTCCACCTGCAGATTCTGGCAGACAGCTGCAGACAAATGCGCCAAAAGTCCAACCTCCACCACATGCAACCTCTGCCAAACCTCCACCTACAGCCTCTGCCAGCAACCTGCAGCTGCCGCCTCCACCTGCAGATTGTGGCAGACAGCTACAGCCAAACCTCCACCTACAGCCTCTGCCAGCAACCTGCAGGTACCTCTTCCACCTGCAGATTCTGGCAGACAGCTGCAGACAAATGCGCCAAAAGTCCAACCTCCACCACATGCAACCTCTGCCAAACCTCCACCTACAGCCTCTGCCAGCAACCTGCAGCTGCCGCCTCCACCTGCAGATTGTGGCAGACAGCTACAGCCAAACCTCCACCTACAGCCTCTGCCGGCAACCTGCAGCTGCCGCCTCCACCTGCAGATTCTGGCAGACAGCTACGGCCAAACCTCCACCTACAGCCTCTGCCATCATCCTGTAGCTGCCGCCTCCACCTGCAGATTGTGGCTGACAGCTGCGGCCAAACCTCCACCTACAGCCTCTGCCAGCAACCTGAAGCTGCTGCCTCCACCTGCAGATTCTGGCAGACAGCTGCCATCAAAAACCTCCACCTACAGCCTCTGCCGGTAACCTGCAGCTGCCGCCTCCACTTGCAGATTCTGGCAGACAGCTACGGCCAAACCTCCATCTACAGCCTCTGCCATCATCCTGCAGCTGCCGCCTCCACCTGCAGATTGTGGCAGACAGCTACAGCCAAACCTCCACCTACAGCCTCTGCCAGCAACCTGCAGGTACCTCCTCCACCTGCAGATTCTGGCAGACAGCTGCAGACAAATGCGCCAAAAGTCCAACCTCCACCACATGCAACCTCTGCCAAACCTCCACCTACAGCCTCTGCCAGCAACCTGCAGCTGCCGCCTCCACCTGCAGATTGTGGCAGACAGCTACAGCCAAACCTCCACCTACAGCCTCTGCCGGCAACCTGCAGCCACTGCCTCCACCTGCAGATTCTAGCAGACAGCTACGGCCAAACCTCCACCTACAGCCTCTGCCATCATCCTGCAGCTGCCGCCTCCACCATGCAGATTGTGGCAGACAACTGCAGCCAAACCTCCACCTACAGCCTCTGCCAGCAACCTGCAGCTGCCGCCTCCACCTGCAGATTGTGGCAGACAGCTGCGGCCAAACCTCCACCTACAGCCTCTGCCAGCAACCTGCAGGTACCGCCTCCACCTACAGATTCTGGCAGACAGCTATGGCCAAACCTCCACCTACAGCCTCTGCCAGCAACCTGAAGCTGCTGCCTCCACCTGCAGATTCTGGCAGACAGCTGCGGCCAAACCTCCACCTACAGCCTCTGCCAGCTTCCTGCAGCTGCCGTCTCCACCTGCAGATTCTGGCACACAGCTGCAGACAGATGCGCCAAAAGTCCAACCTCTACCAGCTCCACCATGTGCAACCTTTGCCAAGCCTCAATCTATAGCCTCTGCCAGCAACCTGCAGCTGCCGCCTCCACCTGCAGATTGTGGCAGACAGCTACTGCCAAACCTCCACCTATAGCCTGTGCCAGCAACCTGCAGGTACCGCCTCCACCTGCAGATTGTGGCAGACAGCTACAGCCAAACCTCCACCTACAGCCTCTGCCAGCAACCTGCAGGTACCTCTTCCACCTGCAGATTCTGGCAGACAGCTGCAGACAAATGCGCCAAAAGTCCAACCTCCACCACACGCAACCTCTGCCAAACCTCCACCTACAGCCTCTGCCAGCAACCTGCAGCTGCCGCCTCCACCTGCAGATTGTGGCAGACAGCTACAGCCAAACCTCCACCTACAGCCTCTGCCGGCAACCTGCAGCTGCCGCCTCCACCTGCAGATTCTGGCAGACAGCTACGGCCAAACCTCCACCTACAGCCTCTGCCATCATCCTGTAGCTGCCGCCTCCACCTGCAGATTGTGGCTGACAGCTGCGGCCAAACCTCCACCTACAGCCTCTGCCAGCAACCTGAAGCTGCTGCCTCCACCTGCAGATTCTGGCAGACAGCTGCCATCAAAAACCTCCACCTACAGCCTCTGCCGGTAACCTGCAGCTGCCGCCTCCACCTGCAGATTCTGGCAGACAGCTACGGCCAAACCTCCATCTACAGCCTGTGCCATCATCCTGCAGCTGCCGCCTCCACCTGCAGATTGTGGCAGACAGCTGCGGCCAAACCTCCACCTACAGCCTCTGCCAGCAACCTGCAGGTACCGCCTCCACCTGCAGATTGTGGCAGACAGCTGCGGCCAAACCTCCACCTACAGCCTCTGCTAGCAACCTGAAGCTGCTGCCTCCACCTGCAGATTCTGCAGACAGCTGCGGCCAAACCTCCACCTACAGCCTCTGCCAGCTTCCTGCAGCTGCCGTCTCCACCTGCAGATTCTGGCAGACAGCTGCAGACAGATGCGCCAAAAGTCCAACCTCTACCAGCTCCACCATGTGCAACCTCTGCCAAGCCTCAATCTATAGCCTCTGCCAGCAACCTGCAGCTGCCGCCTCCACCTGCAGATTGTGGCAGACAGCTACAGCCAAACCTCCACCTACAGCCTCTGCCAGCAACCTGCAGGTACCTCTTCCACCTGCAGATTCTGGCAGACAGCTGCAGACAAATGCGCCAAAAGTCCAACCTCCACCACATGCAACCTCTGCCAAACCTCCACCTACAGCCTCTGCCAGCAACCTGCAGCTGCCGCCTCCACCTGCAGATTGTGGCAGACAGCTACAGCCAAACCTCCACCTACAGCCTCTGCCGGCAACCTGCAGCTGCCGCCTCCACCTGCAGATTCTGGCAGACAGCTACGGCCAAACCTCCACCTACAGCCTCTGCCATCATCCTGTAGCTGCCGCCTCCACCTGCAGATTGTGGCTGACAGCTGCGGCCAAACCTCCACCTACAGCCTCTGCCAGCAACCTGCAGCTGCCGCCTCCACCTGCAGATTCTGGCAGACAGCTGCCACCAAACCTCCGACTACAGCCTCTGCCAGCAACCTGCAGGTACTGCCTCCACCTACAGATTCTGGCAGACAGCTATGGCCAAACCTCCACCTAAAGCCTCTGTCGGCAACCTGCAGCTGCCGCCTCCACCTGCAGATTCTGGCCGACAGCTACGGCCAAACCTCCACCTACAGCCTCTGCCATCATCCTTCAGCTGCCGCATCCACCTGCAGATTGTGGCAGACAGCTGCAGCCAAACCTCCACCTACAGCCTCTGCCAGCAACCTGCAGATTGTGGCAGACAGCTGCAGACAAATGCGCAAAGTCCAACCTCCACCAGCTCCACCACGTGCAACCTCTGCCAAACCTCCATCTACAGCCTCTGCCAGCAACCTGCAGGTGCCGCCTCCACCTGCAGATTGTGGCAGACAGCTACAGCCAAACCTCCACCTATAGCCTGTGCCAGCAACCTGCAGGTACCGCCTCCACCTGCAGATTGTGGCAGACAGCTACAGCCAAACCTCCACCTACAGCCTCTGCCAGCAACCTGCAGGTACCTCTTCCACCTGCAGATTCTGGCAGACAGCTGCAGACAAATGCGCCAAAAGTCCAACCTCCACCACATGCAACCTCTGCCAAACCTCCACCTACAGCCTCTGCCAGCAACCTGCAGCTGCCGCCTCCACCTGCAGATTGTGGCAGACAGCTACAGCCAAACCTCCACCTACAGCCTCTGCCGGCAACCTGCAGCTGCCGCCTCCACCTGCAGATTCTGGCAGACAGCTACGGCCAAACCTCCACCTACAGCCTCTGCCATCATCCTGTAGCTGCCGCCTCCACCTGCAGATTGTTGTTGTCAACAATCAGCCTCTGCCAGCAACCTGCAGATTGTGGCAGACAGCTGCAGACAAATGCGCAAAGTCCAACCTCCACCAGCTCCACCACGTGCAACCTCTGCCAAACCTCCATCTACAGCCTCTGCCAGCAACCTGCAGGTGCCGCCTCCACCTGCAGATTGTGGCAGACAGCTGCAGCTAAACCTCCACCTACAGCCTCTGCCAGCTTCCTGCAGCTGCCTCCTCCACCTGCAGATTCTGGCAGACAGCTACGGCCAAACCTCCACCTACAGCCTCTGCCAGCAACCTGCAGGTACCGCCTCCACCCACAGATTCTGGCAGATAGCTGCAAACAAATATGCAAAGTCCAACCTCCACCAACTCCACCACGTGCATCCTCTGCCAAACCTCCACCTACAGCCTCTGCCAGCAACCTGCAGCTGCCGCCTCCACCTGCAGATTGTGGCAGACAGCTGCCACTAAACCTTCACCTACAGCCTCTGCCAGCAACCTGCAGGTACCGCCTCTACCTGCAGATTGTGGCAGACAGCTGCCACCAAACCTCCACCTACAGCCTCTGAAATTGGGGGAAAAAATTTGTGAAAAAGCTGCAAAAACAGATAGAAAACAAACAAAGGTGTACATTAATCAGCTGCACACTGGCCTGCTAGAGGTCAGTGGCATTTAATACAAAAAGAAGAACCTGGAGATCAACCCACCAACCCTGGATTCAAACTAAACTACGGCCATTTACTTCATATGGCCGAAGAAGGTAAGTACAAGTATCTAACGTGAAGAAAGTCACTTAGAATAGTCTCTAATATAGAGACAGAGAAAGTAATGTATGTTATTGTGTGTTGTCCATAAAGTATTACTCAGTCAATAATTCAAAGATGAATTATTATACTCATTATTTTCTTGTCTTTCTCTCCCCTTATCTTACTGCACCACATGAGCTGCTGCTGTTTACTCCGGACGAAGAAAGTGAGTATGAACTTTTGATTTTTGACCCATTTATTCATATCATATTCATTCATATCACTTAACATTATTTGACTGTTTTATTAACCATTATATGTCGTTCTTTCCTCTTACTTGCACCCACCACCTGAGTTGCTGCTGTTTACTCCGGACGAAGAAAGTGAGTATGAGCTTTTGATTTTTGACCCATTTATTCATATCATATTCATTCATATCACTTAACATTATCTGACTGTTTTATTCACCATTATTTGTCGTCCTTTCCTCTTACTCCACCTCCTGAGCTGCTGCTGAGGTGGTGGAGCTGCTGCTAAGGTGGTGGATGCTCAGACGAAAAAGGTGAGTATGAGCTTTTTAATATATATTAGAGACAGCAATATATGTTATCATCTAAACTTGTTTGTAAAGTAATACTTTATGGACAAACGGGTTCACACAATAACATACATTACTTTCTCTGTCTCTATATTACAGACTATTCTAAGTTTAATATATATTTGTATTTTTACTCCAGAGACTCAGGCTGAGTGTTCCTGTAGTTCAGCGGCTCCTTCACGACAGGGAAGAAATGCTTGTTCCCGACCTGGACAGAAGGATGACGGACCACAAGATGGACAGAACAGAAGTGAACGCCTGTGTTTTTGTGAAATGAGTGAGTAAACTGCACATTAATATGAAATATGCATATTTGCTTTCTAGCTGACAGTTAGATGAGAAGATTGATACCGCTCTCCTCTCAGAGCGGTATCAATCAGCATTTCCAAAATGTTGAACTACTCCTTTTAAGATTACAAAAGTAGCAACAGTGACATAAAGTGGTGACACGCTAAATGCTAATAATTCTTACGGCTAACTTCTTTAATAATGTTCCATTGTTTCAATTGTGTCAAAGATGATTTGACACAATTTGATTTGATGCCTGCACATGTTTTCTAGACTCAAATAAACGGTGACTACTGATTAATGCAGATTTACAGCCCAAGAGAGCGGACGTCAACCGAACCACACAAAGCCAGCAGCATCACACAGCCAGTCTGATGTTAGGAAGCTCCAGCAGCACAGCAGTCCACTCAGCACACTGAACTGCCTTCAGCACCACACTTTCTACAATCAACTGCTTTCATGTTGAATTCAGTTAAATAAATGAAAAAAAACTCAGACATGTAATATGATCCTGTGTTATGTCACCTACTGATGTTGGGTTAACATGAATCTTAATGTTTTGCACTCCATCCCTCTTTTTCATACACCAGTTTTTGTCTTTTTTAGGGGGCTACAGGGTTTTTTTAGGGGGAGATAGCAGGTCAACAGTAGATGTCACATAGAAGTGGTGTACATCATCTGAAAGTTGGGAACCTGAGGATTAATTTGAGATATACTGTGTTTAAGTTGTTCTAGTCATAAATCATAAATTAAATAATTAATTAAATACATTTTGAAATATGTGTACAAGGGCTTAGAAAATGATGATAGAAGTATATGATAGTCATTCCCATGCTCTATTATGTCTCATAAGTTAAGCAGCAATTTTGGGGTTGATACCATTTGTTACACAGATTTGGTGCTCAATATAAGAATTTTTCACCAATTGTGAATTGATAAAAATGATCAATAATCCTTAAAAAATACCACATTAATACACAGAGACCTAGAGGAACACCATAGAAAAAGCCATGCTGTGATTTGGTTTCAAAAACTTTTGACATTTGGAGATTTCTGCAAGAATTAAATTTTTTGGCGATTGAATGGCGAGCACTTCTGTTCAGGAAACTGCTCAGAAACCCCCTTATTGTCAATCTACCTAGGAAAACCATCCATCCTCTGAATGCTCTAGGTCTGTAGTTTGTGGCTGTAAAGTTTCATGTGGCTGTGATTATCCTAGAGGTCACCACAGGTCATTTTATACAATGAGGTCAAATTTAAAAAAAAAAAAAAAAAGGTCTCAGTGCAATAGAAAGACGATGAAGGCCATAGCCTCTGCCCTCTGTTTATTCCTCTCTGTCTACCAGATTAAGATCAATGGTCTTTCTCACTCCATTCTCGGTGTCCTCCATATGTCCACACAAACAGTCAATACAATCGGAATACAGTGAATAACCTTCTGGTTTTTACTACATGGCTGAGCTGAAGAGTGCTGAGTAGACTGGGTTAAGATCTCAGCAGATAGTCATTAAGAAGCAAGCAGCCCCGGTGTTGACTCAGCCATATAGTGTGACAGCAATATTACAGTAAAACAGGAGAGAAAGACAGCAAAAGTATATAGTAAAACTAAGACTGTCAATCGATTAAAATATTTAATCGCGATTAATCCCATGATTGTCCATGATTAATAAAAATTGTGCGATTAATTTGTGAATAATCACGCTATTTTTATCTGTTCAAAATGTACCTTAAAGGGAGATTTGTCAAGTATTTAATACTCTTATCAACATGGGAGTGGGCAAATATGCTTGCTTTATGCAAATGTAGAAACACTGCTCCTAATCTGCCGAAAATGCCTCGCTTGACATCCCGCCTTTTTCTTCCGTAACGTGGTGATGTCACCAAGTAGCACCTTCGCATTATACATAAATAATAAATTTGGCACGCCCTCAAACAAAGCTAGTTAGAGCGGAGCTGGAGCGGAGTCCGAAGGGTTTGGCTCGGTTGACCAATCGCAACAGAGTGGGCCAGCTGACCAATTAGAGCAGACATGTTCTAATAGAAACCCAAAATACAACCTGAAAATAAGCATAATAGGTCCTCTTTAATATTGGTTTATTTATTTTTTTGTGGTTGGTGATCGCTTGGTTTAGGCTACTAGCTACAGTTGGAGGTCCGTTACAGCTTAACAGTCTGACGCTCTTTGGAGTACGCTCCCTCCCGGACACATAGACACTGTCAGGGCTATTGAAAATCAATTCACACACATGCACACACATATAGATGTGCTGTCTTCGTTTTGTTTCTCCATGCTTTTTTTCCTCAAATGTTCCATCAGTCTCTCCATCCTCCCACTAGCTCTCCGTATGTCAATCACCCAAACACACACGGGCAGGCACAATGAATTAGACAGAATTGCTGTGGAGGCAAAGCAATGTGGCCACAAATAGAATCTAATTAATTTGAATTGCATTGCCCTGGCTCCTTTATTGGTTGAGATTGAGGGCACTGAGGACCCAGGAGCTCAAAAAGGCATTGTGGGGCTTTAAGCTAAAACTCCTATACCTTTTACATTTTTATGTATATCAGAGGTACCATTTGTATCATTTGAGGTAAAGTAATTGCCACCTTAATTTTGAGACATCAATTGGACCCTGGTGATTCAGCCGCATTACTTTAAAGATTTCCAGCAAAATTAGATTGAGTGTGCATATTGTGTGAATTGATCTAATAAAATATAAATTTAGCAGCTTTAATATACAGCCTTGGAACATAACCTTGCTCAACGGTATGTCATGCAATTTACTCCAGGACAGGGATCACACTTTCATTTTTTAAAAATATCTGTTATTCTGGTTTGTTCAATATTTCTGTGTCTTTAGTGGTGTTTAAATGGCGGGTCCATCCGCGGTCTTTTCTGTTTGTTTTTTTTCCAAATGGAAACGCCCACTCAACTCAACCAGAAACGCCCACTCAACCATTCATGTCAGTGACGTAGGTTACCAAAGTAAGCCAATCAATACGGTTATGAATAATGTGAGCTGTGCTAAGTTTGGAAATAACTGGAAGGGTTAGTTTGGATTTTTTGAAGTAGGGTTGTATGTATCCTCCAGCGTTCTGCGAGGTAAAATTACTGGTTTTGTGAATGTAGTCTGGTGGCTTTGAAGAGAGCAATATAACGGCTTAGGTTCCCCGTCACAAAGGGCTGTCTGATGGCGAGGCTGGCGGCCATCTTGGATTTGACCTCTCACGGTCTTCAGAGGTCAAATTCCCATGAAAATAAACCCTATGTTAGAAATGTCTTTAGCTTTTCTCATAAAATGCACAATTGTTATAAAATGAGAGCTTATCCGCTGTGGCTACTGATATAGATAGAAAACCCTAAGAACACACTTCACTTTCTCAGAAAGGCCGAAGGCTTTTAAAAAAATACCCAATGAGAGATTGCATTGAGTTACTAGCTAGTGGCTAGAAGCTAATGGAACAGTAGCAGGCCTGGACTTGACATCACGCCACCTCTCTATATATTATCAGCTTCCTAACTCATTTTATTATGCCTTCGGAGCTGCTCGTCTTCTGAAAAATGCTTACATGCAATAATCTGACGAAAGGACTGAGTAAGAAAATCCAGACAAAGAGACAGAAACACAGTCAGACAGGCAGAAGGCTTCCATCCATATTGCATACGCCTCAGTCTGCCGTCCTGTCAGCTCCTCTCATAACCATTAGTGGATGAAGTCATGGTCCTGTGCTAATTGTCAGTGACAGAGGAGCGAAGGAGGGTAATGGGGGCAGAGAGGGGGTTAGAAAGAAAGAAAGAGAGACAGACCTCATGGGAAAACACCTGTCTGCTGTGTGTCTCTTCAGTCAGTCACACTTCTCTCTTAACGAGCACAAATTTAATTGTCTTTCTTCTAATTAAAGGATGAGGTGAGAGCTTCAATCACTGGACTGTTACTTATTAGAGAGAGAGAGGGCTTTAATGAATGAAAATGTGGGAATCACTTTGGCCAGGGCCGGCTTACGGCATAGGCCATGTCGGTGGTCGACTAGGGTGCCACCTTCTGGGGGGCGCTGGTAAATAAATAAATAAATAAATAAGTAAATAAAGAAAGAAAGAAAGAAAGAAAGAAAAATTAAAAGAAAAAAATGCTGGTGGGCGCCCTTCCTCAATTTCTGCACTGAGGTAACAAATGAAGAAATAAATGAAGAATGAAAGAAATACAATTTTCACACCATTGTGATGAAACTGACTAAACACTTTAAAGCAAACAATATCAGGGACCAATTGTTTATTTATATTATAATAAATACAATAATTTATGAAAACAAAGTTATTTATGAAAATAAATGACTGTATTTATTTTCATAAATAAAAATTGGGGGGGGGAAATCTGAATTTTGCCCATAGCACCGAAAGGGCTAGAGCCGGCCCTGCATGTCTGCAGTGTTTTACCTTGCATATTAGCCAAGGTACAATTAAAATTCCCAAGATGGTTTAAGATTGCTATGTAAGTAAGTAGAGGGTGGGTAGTTACATTTACTCCGTTACATGTACTCAAGTAACTTTTTAGTAAGTAAATTGTACTTCTCAGAGTAGTTTTAATGCAGCAAAGGACATTTTTTTTTTTTAATGCAGTAGATTTTTAAAGAAAAAAAAAAATCATCACTTTTACTTGTTACATTTGGATACATTCATCACGCTAATTCTATTTATTTATTCATTATTTTTTTTTTATCATTTTGCGGATTCAGGATCCCAGGTGGTCAGCTGGTCTCAGGTGGACAGCTGGTCCCGGGTGGTCTGCTGGTCAGCTAGTCACAGGTGGTCAGCTGGTCTCAGGTGGTCAGCTGGTCTCAGGTGGTCAGCTGGTCCCTGGTGGTCTGCTGGTCAGCTAGTCCCAGGTGGTCAGCTGGTCCCAGGTGGTCTGCTGGTCAGCTGGTCCCAGGTGGTCAGCTGGTCTCAGGTGGTCTGCTGTTCAGCTGGTCTCAGGTGGTCTGCTGGTCTCAGGTGGTCAGCCAGTCCCAGATCTGTCATCCTCTCGCAGCCACGCCCCAACGTGACTCCGTCCAGAGAGCAGCATGGCTGCAGCTACCTGCAGGAGCAGCGTTCACGTTACAGCTGTCAATTAGCGCTAATAGCAGCTAATAGCGCACCGTGCAGCGGGCTCCGTTTATCAACGCTGACGGTAAGAGTCATATTATGTTGAAGTCAGTAACGTTACATCAGAGAACCGTGTGGACACCGAGCAGACAGAGAGCAGTCAGTGTGTCTGTTGTGTTGATGCTAATTTAGCCGCATGCTTCAAAACTATTACTCTGGCATTTTACCATAAAGTTTTATATTCAAGCTGGTGCATTTAACTAGTCCTGCTTTGTGTGGCCTGAAGAAGACAGACAGAAAAGTAGAGACCAAATTATGCACATGAAAAAAAATGCTTCTATTCCATGTGGATATAGTGTTTGAACCACAGTTGGTCTTCCTCAGGTCAAAGTGAAGAAGAGGGCACACCTGTAGGCAATTAATGATGAAACATGGCAGCATCATCTCCTAATTAGCCTAAATGTGTTATGTGATATGAGACATTTTCATAAAGAAAAGAGACTGATTTGGCCACTTCTCTAATCTTATTGTCTTCATGTGATTGGAGAGACCTGGATGTGATCTGTGGCTGCTGCTTGATATACTGTATGTGCCCTCATGTTCATATTTTTTATATGTCATAAAGGGGGGCTTACATGGATTTATGTTTTTTATTCTTTAAATCTAGAAGCAGAACGTTTGTCAATAGCTATATAAATATAATGATTATTATTATTAGTAGGGATGCACCGATACCGGACAGTACAAAAACGCAATTGAATAAATAATCATTATGGATGTGCACCACACAGTGTGTAAAAACTTTGCATCTCTCTCTTTGCTTTAAAGGTGCAGTGTGTAGGATCTGCTGGCATCTAGTGGTGAGCACAATGCAACCAACTGAAGCTTCTCCCGTGTGCCAAGCGTGTAGGAGCGTGTAGGCCGACGTGGAAACGTGAATGGTCCTCTCTAGAGCCAGTGTTTGGTTTGTCCGTTCTGGGCTACTGTAGAAACATGGCGGCTGGCTCCGTGAAGAGGACCCGCTCCGTACAAACGGCTCATTCCAAGGTAAAGAAAACACAATGATTCATATTATTATGTTATTATTTACAAAAGAAAACATACTACATTACATTACAAAAATACATTACTATAATATTATTATATTCCATCTCTGCCAATAGATCCCCTAAATGTTACACACTGTTCCTTTAATATGTGTGTTTGTGGCTGCAGCCACTACGGAGTTTATATTGTTTATACTTTAACTTTCTGTGTTGTCTGCTTTGGTGATGTTTTATTCTGCTGTTGATTCTATGAGAAGTGGCAGGTTGTTTAATTTTATTTGGCTTAATAATGCTTGCTGTACCCGCCGAGGTGTCCATATATTTGTTATATTTTTATTGTCGGACGTTTTTATTTTTTATGTTTTGTCTCTTTTCTGGTTAATTCTAGTAAGGCTACACTGAAGAAAGTGGTTGTTTATTTATATTTATATATATATATATATAATTGTTAATCAGTTGCATATACAGGTTGCAAGTGCTGTCTAATTGAATTTATTGTTGGTGGTGATGGTGGGACCGTGATGTGATGTGTATCGAAGTACAGTTTCGCACCAATAATTTGCTTTGTACTACTACTAGTAAAGTATTGGTACTGCTTGGATATATGAGCTGGTGATTTAAGACATTATCATAAAACCTTTCATTAAGCCTTTTAAGGTTTATTAACCCTCTGAGACTCAGACCGACTTTACTGTCTTTTAGAGGCTGTAGCAGGCTCAAAACCTAAACATCAAAATCTAAGGAATCCATTGGTACCAACCATGTCGTAATAAAATAAATATAATAATAAATAACGCTCCAATGTTGGGGCAAAATGTTGGCAAGGAAAAGGGGTCAAAGGGGTCCCAAACCTCTGACCTCAAGATATGTGAATGAAGTCTCCCCTTTACAGACATGCCCACTTTATGATAATCACACGCAGTATAAATATGTTATTTTCACCTATTCTAAAATGGTGTGTTTGAATATTTCTGCATACTGGGGTCCCTAAACAGTCTTGGAAATCACTGTAAAGCTGAGACTCTCATTAATCCAATGAGCCCTATTGTATTCATGTGTGATGATGTTACAAATTTGACCTCACTGTATAAAATGACCTGTTGTGACCTCTAGGATAATCACAGCCTCATGAAACTTAACAGCCAAACTAGAGACCTAGAGCATTCAGAGGATGGATGGCTTTCCAAATGTCAAAAGTTTTTTAAACCAAATCACAGCATGGCTTTTTCTACGGTGTTCCTCAAGGTCTTGGTGTCTTAATGTGGTATTTTGGAGAGATTATTGATCATTTTGATCAATTCTTGAGTGGTAAAAAAATGGTTAAATTCAGCACCAAATCTGTGTAATAAATGGTATCAACCCCAAAAATTACTGCAACAACTTATGAGACTTAATAGACATGTATTGATCGGCATTTTTCTGGAACATTAATTGGGATAAAATGTATACCTAGGAAGTACCTGATAAATCCAGATCAAGGTAATTAAAAACCATATAATCAGCATCATGTATGTGTGTAACTGTATCAAAGTCTCTTGACAGTTGACAAAATGATATCATCTAATGGTAGGCCTATATAGTGTCATATCGCCCAACCTTAGTGTTAAGTTATATGAAATGTCCTATGGAAATAAAAATCTGATTTTCATATCATTATTTCAAGAGCTCCTGGTGTCTGACTGGCGGCGCCCGCCACATCCAGTCGGTGGCGATCAATAAGTAATGCTAAGTCAACAGTCACACCTTCAGTAGCCACCCACTGGTCTGTCGTAGCCCATCCCTGCCAACATGAATTTTTAATCATCCTCAGTATTAATAATTTAAAAGTTTTTTTCTAAACACTGTGGATTGTGAGGACTTGTTAGCATTCCAAGCATGGCTCATTCTCAGTGACATTATTTGACCTCAGTGGTGACAGGAGGGAAGGATAAGCACAGTTACTGGTAAGAGAAACATCAACGGTTTGCAATTTCATCATGGCACGCTACACAAGTTAGAGTCCTACACGAAGGGTTTTGTTGTTCTGCAGTACACCAAACAATGTCGTCGTCTACGTATAGTGATAATGACAAACTGCCGATCGCGTCTGACAATTAAGGCGGAAGATATCACATATCATTTAGAGTGATCCTGTCAATAGCTGTCGGTCTCACTTTGGCTGCTGAGCTGATGTAATTTCACAGACTGTCAGGACAAGCTGCTGTTCAGCCAGGAATTTCCAGTAATCCAGTTTAAGGAAGATACTGATGTGATGTTTTTCAAAGTGCAACTGAAGGATTCTGACTATAATTTGCTCTCTGCTAGCGTTAGCTGTTGGTCAGTACTCGACAGCTGGAAAATGATGATGATGAACCCTTCTTGTTTCTTCACTCAGGGACGCAGTTATGTACAACATTACGAAGTCCAAAAATGTTCCTTGGTTGTACCGTCCCCCGTGATGATGGCTGCTGGCTGACCTCTGGCTCTACCTCCTTAACTCCTAAGGGTAAGTAGAAGAAATATAATTTACCCTAAATAAAGGAAGAGTGGATGGATGGATGGATAAATGTAAGCTGCTGGCTTTTCCTCTGTTTGTAGAATTAGTAGGTGTTTCCTAGCCTGTGGTCAACTGGCTGACCATGTGCTCATAATAATAACAACGTGTGGGCATGTCATTGAGTGGATATCCAACAGCCAGCTCTGGCTCCGCTCCGCAACCCAGAGACCACATAGGCTATCTATGGTCTCTGTGGGGGGTCATCTGAGGCTGGGCCTCAGGAGCTCTGAGAGACCATATAGGCTGTATAAAATATGGACGTAGTCTCTGTGACGTCACCGATAGGTTTCTGAAGAGTGGTTGTGAAGCTCGGAGTGGGGCGGCTCAGCCTAATGGTAATAGTGTCACACAGGATCCGTCCTTTCCACGCTTTTTATTTATTGATTATGTAAGCAGCCGTGCAAATGTGTTTTCAGAAACACATTTCGGAGAACTATTTTGGTAATATATTAGAAAAATAATTCCAAACGAGTGGCCATGTTGGTTCCAATTTAAAAGCTGGAAGCATGGTACGGCATCCACCTGTCACTCAAAGTGACCACGCCCTCAATTATGTCTAATTTTAAGCCTTAATATAAGTTAAACGGGTAAGTTATATAAAAATCCATCCCCATACAGTTGCCATGAACGGGGAAAATTAGCTATAGAGACAAAAAACTTTTTTTTGTACCAGACTGTAAATATGTTTATTTCTGCTGTAAAGTCAGGCATTTTAACATGGGGGGTCTGTGGAGACTGACTCGCTTTTGGAGCCATATGATTAGTATGAATGCAAAATATTTTCCTATATTTCAACTTTTTTTGCTCACACGGGCCCTGACACTGCCGCACTTGCTTGCAATCTGCAAAAGTGGTGCTTTGAAATAGGCGTGGAGGCTTGTTTATACCAAAGTGATGAGTGCCAGTGAAGTGTACTGTACACATAGAGCAGCCCAGTGGTTATGGCTAAACAAAAACAGGAAAGCTACGGTTGAGCGCTGGGTGGTTTGCAACTCTGCCTCCCGTCTCGCTGTGTGGCTTCGACAACGTCCTTGTTTTCCCCTCTTCTCATCTTCCTCCTTTTGTGCAAAATCCCGTTCTGTGATAACAGAACAATATGAGGATGATTTTGGGGTGATGAATTCAGAGCGAAACAACACCCAGGCCAGTGCCACACCCAGCATGGTGAGGCCACATCGCTTTCACCCAACCTCAGTCTTAAACCAAACACTGGCACAGGAGGTTTTTTATTGCTGCCTCATTTTGGCTTCTCGGTGTGTTTGTGTATCACTCCTCCCTCGCTCTGCTTCATCTTGGTTTTCTTGTCAATGTGTGTGTGTGTGTGTGTGTGTGTGTGTGTGTGTGTGTGTGTGTGTGTGTGTGTGTGTGTGTGTGTGTGTGTGTGTGTGTGTGTGTGTGTGTGTGTGTGTGTGTGTGTGTGTGTGTGTGTGTGTGTGTGTGTGTGCCCGCTTTCTCTCTGTTTCATTTCAGCTTGTGTGACCCCATCTCTGTTTCTGTCATTCTCATTTTGACTCTGTGTGTGTGTGTGTGTGTGTGTGCGGTAGATCTATCTTTGCATTTGCTGCTTTTTTAAATAGCTTGTTAGCTTGTGTGTACATGTGCATGTATGTTATGTGAGGGCACACAAACACACTCCTCCACCCCCTCTGCGTCTCTCTCTCCCTCTTTGCTCTGTAATAAGAGCAGCTGTGGTTGATGTGAGGCCAGCTCTGATTCAATTGCAGTGCACGACTTAAGGCTATTATCCTCTCTATCCACTGGAGGAGGAGGGAAGCCCGGCCACTGTAGCACAGCTGCTAACAGCAACGGCAGGTCTGACGCTGCCTTTCAGATACATCAGATACAGAAACGGCCCCTTGAAAGCAGAATTTAATCAGAAAACTCAAGCCTACACAACAATCCAACTGATTCTAATAACAGAATAAAAGCTTCTTGTGTAATCGTCTCTCCTGGAGAAAATATGATTTAAAAGCTGGTCATTTTTGGTTATTGCAAAAAAAAAAAAAGGTAAAAATCTAAACCAGTTCTAGTTTTTAAAATAACACTTTCTGGTTCGTCCTCTTTTCCTGAATAAAAGTTTCTACATGTAGACGTTTTGATATTCCAGGATTTGCATGGAAACATTTAGTGTTATCTTTGTCAATGGCGTAAAATATTTGTTGACCTTTTTTTTTTATGTTGAAAATGAGACAAAAACTAAATAGAAAGTAACCTTTGAAAAGGAGACTATGACTAAATGTTAGGGCTGTCAAAGTAAACGCAATAATTATGATAATAACGCGCAAATTCGATTTAATGCCACAAATATTTTAACGCTAACGGTTGTAGCGGGCTCGAGTTAGAGTGAAGATACTGGTATCATATGAAACTAGAAAACCGGAAGAATACATAGCTCATAGCTCATTGGGAAGGAGGTTAAATAACGGTCCAAACATGCGCTACATTTTGGCAAGGAAAAACTGTCAGAGGGGTCCCTTGACCTCTGACCTCAAGATATGTGAATGAAAATGGGTTCTATGGGTACCCACGAGTCTCCCCTTTATAGACATGCCCATTTTATGATAATCACATGCAGTTTGGGGCAAGTCATAGTCAAGTCAGTACACTGACACACTGACAGCTGTTGTTGCCTTTTGGGCTGCAGTTTGCCATGTTATGATTTGAGCATATTTGTTATGCTAAATGCAGTACCTGTGAGGGTGTTGAAGCTCTGATTACAACACACACAGAGGGAGAGCGACTTCATTCTCTGCTCAGGTAGACATTACTCCACCATATCTTTACACACTAAATATTAGTTTGCTGCTTTATTAATGCTCAGGTCGGAAAAAAGTAAGTAAATTAGCCTTATAGGTAATGCTAGCTAGCTAGCCTCAACTAGCTGTGGTACACTGCACTGTGGTTTGTGTTTTACCTCTTGTTTCTATTGTAAAAAAAAAAGGAACTTTCTAGGGCGGTATAGACTAAATGAAATTGGCAACAAAACAGTTGGGACAAACTCAGCCCAACATGCCAAAATTCATAAAAAAGGTAAGCTAATGCTAACATTATCAAAGGTTGTGGATGTAACGCTAACAATGCTTTCAGCCTGCAATCATCCATGTTGCTTTCTAGAGTTTGATGTTAATCTAGGTTGTCTACCATCTAAATCTTCCTCTACGGTTAATGTTTGCGAACAGAATATCATTGCGTTTATGTTACCTGAGAATGACAGTAAAAGTACACAACAAGCATTGCGTCAGCTGTAGACTTGCTATGCTCCGAGGACACAACAATGCTAAAATGTGACTAAAACTAAAATACATTTGGGATAAAAGACTCAAACTGCAACCAAATCAAATTCAGATGCCAAAATGAACACTGGTGTCATGTTTCCTCTTAGCTACCAATTTCCCCCGCCACCACACTGCCACTCTCCCACTCTCCCACACACTTTTCTTGTGTCAATTACAGGCCGCTGTAGCTCAAGGCGACATGACATTGTCTGTTAGAGGGCAGAAACAGTATTTTTTCCTCTCCCCTGGTTTTTCTGAGTAGTGCCACTGGAATGCCTGGAGGACGTAATTACGACCTTCTGTACGAGCTGGGAATTTCCCACGTGTGACTTTGAGGCAACATCGTTCTTAGACAGCAAAGAGTGGCAGAGACCAAAAAGTGGTTAATTAAGAGGAAAAGAGAGTAGAGACTGATGGATGTGTCGTAGAATTAGAAGGGAATTGTGGCGAGGGAGGTGGGTGGAGAAGGGGAAGATTAAATGAAGGAGATAGCAGGGGGAGAGAGGCAGGACGAAAATGAGAGAATGGATGGGGGGAAAATTAGTAATTAAGGGAAGGAGGTGGAGACAAGCCAAGGACCTCCGCAGCTTAATTAGGTGCAGGAGGAGGAGACACCTGCCAGATGAACACCCCCTCCCCTTCTCTTTTTTTCTATCCTATACAAACATGCAGATCTTTATGAAAAAGCAGAAAATAACACTTGAAAACCTTAGCCGGTGAGGTCCACGCTCTGCCGGTGGGAGACCCACCCCAAAGAACCTCCTTCTCCATCAACCCCATGGCGGATGTACCGCTATGAATAATGTAACAGGGAGGGGTGGAGGCCACTGGGCGTGTGCGCAGGAAAAAAAAAAGGGGTAGTTCCTCCTCCTCCTGCCTCTCCTTCACCACCCCCCTTCTCTTTCCATTCTCCTCCCCTCCCATGTTTCACCCAACCCCCTTAGCTGCCGGCCGCACTGCAGAAGGTCAGAGGGAGAAGAGGAGGAGAGAGGCAAAGACACCGACAGAGGCAGAGGGAGAGACGAGGGGTGGGGTGTTTGGATGTACACGAACATGAGAGGAGAGTGCGTGGACGAGCGATGACAGCCATGCTGAGCCCAAAGATCAGACAGACCAGGAGAGGTAGGACTCGGGTTTGTTTTGCCTCAGCTGCCGTACCTGCATTATTGTAGTGAGCTGCTTTATTGTAGTAACACTAGTTTATCTGATCAGAGGATGTGTTGGTGAGGCTTTATTTGGACATTTACCTGCACTTTTACACATTTAATAAAGTGCTTTTTCTTTTATAATTCTGATTTTACACAAGAATGTGTCTGCAGAAACACTTTTTCTCCTCTCCATCTATTTTCCTCACATATTTCTGAATGAAGCAGGGGGGGGGGGGGGGGGCTCTGCCCACGCAGGAAAGCTCCAGCGTACATTAGCATTCTACTACAGCTGGCCGACGCTGCCAGTGTGAATTCTATTAAGAGCAACGTACAGCATCTCTAGTTTCATCACCGCAACGCTCAGCTCTATCAGGCTGCTGTCAGCTGCTGCCGCTGCTGTTTGTGTGTGTGTGTGGGCGCTCACACTCATATATGCACAGTGTGTTTGTATGTGTGTATATCTGCACTGGATGGATGTATTAATATGTTCATGTGTACGAGTGTGTCCTTCCTTCCTTCCTTGGCACTAATCTCCATGACTGCAATAATACAGCTGCATCTGATTAGGGTGAAATGAATAGTTCCCAAGAATGGGAGAGCGATGTGTAAATCCTCCTCGCCGGAGCGCCATGAAATTGGAAGCAAAGTGGATTAAATCTGTATTTGCATAAATTAAGAAGAGATTCAACTGGCTTGATGAGAGAGCGTGATTCACCGTGTACATCTTGTAAATTAGCACTTAATTGATATCACGTTTAGGCCACGTCAAATAATTATAACGAACACGAGTGGCGTTAAGTCAATTTTGAGTTCATTTGGTGAGAAAAGAGGATTCACGCGCATTTACAGAAGACCTAATACACAAAATACAACTGTCTCGATATATTTAAGTTTTTGGAAATACCACTCATCCTTGCTGCATTTCTGTTAAGATGGTGAAAATTGAAGAGATTAAAGCGACTCCGTGATTCTGCGTGAGAAGCATTCCCTGCATACCTTCACAAACTGGTGCTTCACTGCTGACAGCATCACATTTGTTGCATGAAGCCCATGAATAAACAGGTATGTGGCACATGTAGTAGTGTAGTAGATACTCGGCTGAGGTTAAAGCAGGTCAAGCCTCAACACTCACCGGTGAGCATGTGGCATTTTAGATGACTGAACCCTGTCTGACTGGCGAACTAGAATGTCAAAGAGGACGCTCAAAATATGAATCAATAATATAAATGTCATTGAATTTTTTTTTATTGATCGATCATGGCTGCGACATTCATGAAGCTAGAAGGTCAGTTGACAAGCTAACTAGCTTAGATATATTGTATATAAGCTCATGTTTGACTTTGGAAGGTCAATGATAAGCTAACTAGCTTAGATATGCTACATATAGGTCATAGAAGTCTTGTTTGAGTTTGGAAGGTTAGCTTATCTTCTATCTAAGGTTAGTTAAAGTGGCTACATTGTGACACCCTAATTTGGTTTCACTTTAGGCGTTTTTGGACCAAACGGTTCTGGGGGAACTGAGAGGAACTCAGAAACATCCCCTGAGAACTACATAGCCTAGCTTCAAGGGCTTTTTTTTCTGTTTGCATTTGCACCGCCAATCAGAACGCTAAAGTGATGTTAGCCAGCCGGCGCTGTTCGCACACATCCCCAGCTGGGAGAATGTCGAGCGGCTGGTTCGACACATTTGCGACAAGCAATCTTAGCTTTTTTAATAATATGAGAATCAACAACTCCGTTACATGCCACAATCATATTAGCGAAATAGCCGTCACAAAATTTCCTTTTGCGATTTCCGTTCAAATTAGCTATTGTTCTTTGGCTCTATGGGTGTGCTCTGTGCTACTGGGTTAGCCTTTGTGCTACTGGGTTAGCCTTTGTGCTACTGGGTTAGCCTTTGTGCTACTAGGTTAGCCTTTGTGCTACTGGGTTAGCTCGCTGAGCAGCGGCTCTCACTCGTTCTTTGGCTCAGTGGGCATGTGCTCATGAACGAGTTAACTTCTGGACTTCACTGTCAGTCCATTTGTAGTCCATTTTGTTACATTTATTTCATTACGAGCTGTTGTCTGTGTTTTGTGTTGTCTGTTGTTTGCACGGCTAACAGGGTTTTTAAAAATGGTGGTTGCCCGTGTTGCGTTGGCTCACGCGTTCGACCGATCACCGTACACTTACGTCACTCACGGTTACTACTCTACCTACCTACTCTGAAATAGGAACTAAAAAAGTCCCTCAAAACTGTGTTCTAAGAACTACAATTTGTCCAGTTGCTGTGGTGCGGACACAATAAAAATGGGGGTTCTTAGAACTAAGAAAAAGTTCCTCCAGTCTGAAAACGGTTTATGTTGTCTTCCTCCTCTCTTGCCTTTTTTTTCCACTGAGTTCCACTTAAATGAATAGTTCGACATTTTGATAAATGTGCTCATTAATTTTCTTGGCGAGAGTTAGATGAAGATTGACACTGTCATGTCTGTGCTCTAAATATGAAGCTAGATCCAGGAGAAGCTTAGCTTAGCGTAAAGACTGGAAACTGGGGGCACCTCTAAAGCTCCCTAATTAACACATTGTATCTAATTTCTGTACAGAAATGTAACTGTAAAAACA
Organism: Sebastes umbrosus; assembly: GCF_015220745.1. Classification (NCBI taxonomy): domain Eukaryota; kingdom Metazoa; phylum Chordata; class Actinopteri; order Perciformes; family Sebastidae; genus Sebastes; species Sebastes umbrosus. The sequence goes on from NC_051288.1 coordinate 5,360,185, forward strand.
AAAAGTTTCAGTTTAAGGCAGATTTTTTTTCCCTTCCAACAAAGCTAGGCTAGATGTTTCCCCCCGCCTTTATTCTAATCTAAAATAATCTTCTGCTAGCTCTAGCTTCATTCAGCAAACAGTAATGAGTAATGAAAGCAAATAAGTGTGTTTCCCAAAATGTGGAACTATTGCATAAACATTATTTACCCAACTGATTATTTGGATCTGCCCCTGAGGTGTAATTAAATTATTATGAGATTATGCCCTCCTTTCAGAGCAACTCTTAATTGGAAAAGTAAAAACTCAATTTGCTACCAATCTAGGATGCCAGTAGAAGAATTTCTCTAACTATGATAGGAATTAATTCATCAACAATATCTGATCCATAAAAGAAAAAAAATCTGCTGTGCTTCAGTAACTGCTACAACCAAAGGCGTATTAAAGCTGTAACAGGGTTCGGTGTGCATTTTTCTTTAGCTGGCACCAGAAATAGCATTTTTTAATTGCCCACACATCAGCTGCTTCACTCTTCTTGCTTTGTGTTTTTGATCTATGTTACCATGGTTTTATGATCAAAGTCCTGCACATGTAGCAAACGCTCTGACATCCTGCCTATCCGAGGTACTGACACCCTCACGGCTAGATACTGTGAGCGAGAAGAGCGTGGTGCATGGATGAAACATTCACACACTGACACACTCGGGTAATGAGCATGTGGAGATGATAACATGCACAGAAATGCACAGATAACGCGCACGCCCGCCGCTGCAGATCAGATCTGCTCCACTGCAGTTTTCACATATATTATTGGCCACACCTCCAGCTTGTCAAGGAAGGCTGCCACACAACCACACACACACACACGCATGCACATTTAACAGTTAACCCATTAATCAACAATGATGGACTAACTGGAAGCCACGCACTGATGCACCTGTAACTCTTTGCCATTTTCCACGAGCCATAAATCACCACACAACAACCAGATTAATGAAATTGAATTCCTCCAACATGCCTGTGTGCATGCATGCGTGTGTGTGTGTGTGTGTGAGAGTGTGTGTGTGTGTGTGTGATTTAGCCATCAGTGTAGTATTGTCTCGCCATTGTGGAGTACCTGCCTCGCCATGCTAATGGACGGGCTCCTCTATGATGTGCATAAGAGCCAAGCTTCCATTTCCTGCTGATGATGAATATGCGACTCCAAACTGCATTAAGTGACATCATAGGGGCCGAGAGTGCGTGCGTACGTGTGTGTGTTCAGGCATACTGTATGTGTGTGTGTGTGTGTGTGTGTAAAAAAACGACCCTTGATGTGCTATACTGCTACTGCTGTTTTGATTTTGGTCTGCAGACAACCATTTGTTCACAGTTAGGAGATGGTCTTAATTTCAGTATTTGCGTTTCTCATTTGATTGGTCTGTTCCTGTGACAAAACAAGCATAAACATCGCCAACCATATTGCATCTGGGCAAACTGACTGAATCTATAGAGTCTCAGGTAGTGTGGATTTGAACCCTCGCTTAACGCAACCTTAAGGTTATTTTACTCAAATCACAAAACAGACTTCCCTAGTCTAGTAGTATCTAGCCAAGCTGATAGCTTGGGCTGTATTTGCCCAGGTAATGATGACATAGTGGCGAGGTTTCACTGCAGGGCCGCAGGTTTCCACCTGGCACAGCTGTGACCGCTCCGTCCCTCCGTATGGCGTTTGCCTCATTAACTTTATGGTTGCCATATAGCATTTGGGTTTAAATCTGAAATATTGCTTTTCGTCCTCCGCCATCGTCTTGTCTGTCAACTCTGACTCCTTCTACTCTGTGCTGAGACTCCATATTAGCAGACACTTTCACTTTCAGTTTGTAGTGTCTGTTGTTCCTACTATGTATTGATAACACGGCGCTGATAAGTGAATATGAGCCGAATGGGTTTTATTTCTATAAAAATGTAATATTGTAAATGCTGTGGTGACCGGGCCTTAAATCTTTCAGAATTTGTCTGTCTCTGTAATTTCAGCATTTTGCTGTAAATTGTAGTTGAAGTCAAAGATTTGTAAAATGGTCTAAAGCATACGGTCTGCTCAGCATACCCCCTCCTCCCCACCAACGCACACACACGTTCATGATATCATATATGAGCTCATGACTGAATGAGTCGCCGATCCATCTGGTGTTCCTGGATGTTGCGCTTCATACCCAGAATCATTCACCCATGACCAATTTACATAAATTATCCTTGGAATATACCATAATAATCAAAATGTGGGCATACTGTACATCTGCACACAGTCAGGCATGATGTTGAGCCCCTATTATTTATCTCAGCCCTTCCGTATCTACTGTAAATGAAGGAGCCGGCTCTCTGTTTGGGTGAATTGCAGTGATTATGCATAAAGTGGGCCTTTTACAGTAAAACAGCCTCTTTTCAGCTTTGTAGTTGATAGTTGTAGAAGTGACCACAGAGCAGCTCCACCCAAGCCAAGGAAGGTCTGAATCACTCCGAGAAAAAGGTCCAAATTGGCGCGGTGGGTAGTCGTGCTTGGCACACACACGCACACACACACACACACATACGCACACACTCAAAAATCAGTTGTTGTGACTCAGGCGTGAATCATCGGCCAGTGTATATGTTCCACTCAGTCTGTGATCCAGACAGCTGATGTGCTGAACAGTGGAGCTCTTTTATGCCGGCAGGGTGAGGATGGATGGAAAGACATGAGGGACGTGATGTGGTGAGGAAAAACAAAATAGGGGTCAAGGAGGACGAGGAAGGTGAGTGCCACTTTTAGCCAGCAATATGATGGAAAGAGTTAAGACACCCGGTCAGGGTTTTAAGGTTAAATTTACGCTGCTGCTGTGAGACACTTTGCTCCCTCGATGTTTACACTCGTAATAATCTGTGCCAGGTTGGTGTCCTCAGTCTGGGGTGAAACAGAGAGGGTGGCGCTGGGACTTAGTTCTTGATGGTGATCACACACCATTCTAATTTTATAAAAAAAAAAAAAAAAAAGCTAATTTAAAGAAGCAGGAGTTGGGAAGCCAGTGGAAAACCCAAGAATTGTATCTTGACAGTTCTTTGACACCGTAGTAACTCAAAAGAGGCTAGGCTTTAGTAAAGGGATGATACAGTATATGATATTGAAGGCTGGACGAGAATGATCAACTATTTGGTTATTCGTTTGTTTGTGTAGGTAATCACTTTTCAATTTTGATATTCGGATATATGTTGTTCTTTTTTACAACCCCTCTGGGTTACAAACATGCATGAAACACACCAAACCTTTTGGAAAATCCTTCTTAGGGCGTTTTCACATTAGGTACGATTAATCCGTACTGTGCCCGATTACGATAGCCCCCCCTCTCTGCTCAGCTTTCACATTAGTAAAGTTGTTCCGTACCCGAGTACACTCACGTCATCATCCACGTGTATTTGTTTATGTTGAGATCAGCTGTTATTAGTAGTGGAGCATCGTAAAACACTTCATTCAAACTGGACAGAAACAAAATAAAACTCACCAATACTGTCGTCGTTAGTCTTTCCAACAATCACCAACTCTGGTTTGGTTGAAATAAACTCTTATTTTACCAAGTTTGATGTGAGATATGCCGGCTCTACACGTTGTCTCCCCCCCACCCCGTCTCTGTCTCTCTCTCTCTCTCTGCGCTCTGAGCAGCTGAGCGTCTCTCGTTCTTCGCAGACAGACCATTAAACTAGTTAAATAAAATAACAAACATCACTCAACCCCATCGACTATTGTTTATATTTTAAGGAACCTCTCGCCGGCCTTCCTGCTGTATCATCCACAGCCGTGCAGCTCAGAGGATGAGATCGGCGCATGCTGCGCGCAGATACAGACATAGATATGAAACAGTTTTAAATGTATACAGATTTCAGAGGACACCGGCGGTGTTGAAAAAAGCCTGCCCTTTCAAAACTACTCGCTAACTGCTAACGTTACTCATGTTAAACGGCGGTCCAATTCCGTGTTTTGGTACGGTTGGCTTTCACACCTGATGCGAACCGTACCCGAGTACGCATGATCCGTACTCCAGACCACCATTTCAAGTGGACTCCATTACGGGTCGACGAACCGTGCCCGAGTAAGGTACGGAGCATTCACACTAATCAATCGAACTGGACTTTGGTGACAAGTGTACTCGGATCCGGGCCCAGGTCCCTAATGTGAAAGCACCCTTATTCAATAACAAATAACAATACAAACAACAATACTGTAGAATAACATAATCCTTAAAATGAATGCCTTTTAATTAAATCAAAAGACACAAGTTGCAGCGCTAGAGAACAGAAAAAATGTCTTTCCTGAGTCATGTCATGGAGACAAGGGCCCTTGTCGCCGTTGCTTATGTCGAGGTGAAACCCATGCGAGGCTCGGACCGAAAGGGCCGAGAGGAAGCCACCGCATTATACATGTGCTCGCACTGCCGGGATCGCCGTTGCTTAATGCGCGGTCTCCACAAATATAACTTTGACGTCTACACACAGAGGGACGAGGAGACGCTTAGCGCAGACACAGCAGCCTCAAAGTGGCGCCGTTTAGGCTGAGCGTGGACAGAGACGCGTGAGCAACGTCCACACGAGCCGTAAAACAGCACCCGTGGACTCATCTTGACACATTTTTGTTTGAATAAGCATGCGTGGGGGGGAACCCTCTGATTGTGTGACAGAGGAATTGTGCTGCTTTAATGAGGAGTCTGTGCTGCCTACTAACTGAGAGGTCAAAGCGCTACTCCGGAAGCTTCTAATATTTGCTGTTTAATACTACCGAAGCTCTGGAGCCCAAAAAATGGTATTCAGGACAGCCCTTATGATACTACAGTATCCATATGTATATGATTTTGGTGTAATTATTAGTAATACTCGTAATGATAGCTCATGGTCAGTATAGGTTCGTTGGAGGGAAGAGAGCTGCAGAGGTAAAAGACAAAAAAACAGGCTTGTTGTCCCTTGAAAATGTAACATGTGAAGCTTTGATGCTGTTTTTAATTTAAACATACAGTACTTTAGGCTAACAGGCAGAAACCAAACCATTGTAAAGCATTACCCCAATTGCAAAAAAAGCAATTAAGACTTCTTAGCAATGCATAAATTATTAACATTGTTCTCAAAATTAATGGAAATAATTACATTTTAAAAATAGCTAATGGAAATGTGCTTCTAAATCCGATAGCTAATTTATTCTATAAAAACTGCTCAAATGAGGTTCCAGTGATGAGAACAAGGATCCTCTTTTGTGCATGTTGCCCCGTGTGCTCTCAGTAATGACAGAGCTCTGATTCAACAGGACCAGCAGTGCTGAACGTAAGGAGGGAGAGAAGAATTAGAGCGAGTCAAAGCAAGACAAATGGAGGGAGACAGGGCAGTGAAAGTAACAGAGCTGGAAAACACTGGAATTAACACAAGATGGATAAATGAGGGAAGTCAAGGTAGAGGAGACGGAGTGAATAGAGAGAGAGAGAGAGAGAGAGAGAGAGAGAGAGAGCAGGAGAGGGGAACAGAATAAAAGGAAAGAATGTCTATTAAAACATGCCCATTATGGATACAGGAAGGAAGGAAAGGACTAGGGAAAGGAGGATTAAGTCCATTTAGTCAACAAATAATGAAAACTGAAATTAAACCACCTCGCACAAGATATTTAAATTGAATAAAATAAGCAATGTTCTCATAGAACCACAATGATCAAAGCAAAATGGAGTAGATATTACACAAAGTCACATTATAACTTGGGGACTCTGATTAAAAAAACCTCATCATTCCCCCTCAGGTAAACACCGTTAGCTCTGTCAGCACTGTTGCTGTTGTTTGCACTGTTAGTGCTGTTAGCACCGTTAGCTGCGAGCACCCGGCTAAGCCGTCGCCATGTTGAGAGCCATGTGGAGGCAATAGAAATGCTATATAGACCTTTTCAAACTTTTCTGTTGCAATGTTTGTTAATCAATGCTGACAGGAAGTAAACTTGGACCACAGCTGTTGCCTGTTCTTCTGTTCTGTTGCAATGGAAAATGTCTACAGAGAACCTTTAAGTATGTGCTATTTTTCTTATCGTCATATGTTCCATGAAAAAACAGATGACAATTTTCACTTGGCGTATTGAAATGTGTATGATTTATTATTTTCATACATCAAAAGCCAATTCACAGTAAAATAAATGTTTCACATTATGAAAAACCTTACACTAGAACTAAAAATAAAATAATAATAATCAGTCCATCCTTCATTCAACACATCTCTGAGGATCAACAGGCTTTACAGGCCGTGACGTGAAATAAAAATGACGTGAGCCCCGTCCTTCAGGCTGTATGTATGCTGGAGAGAGAGAAAGAGATGAGACAATAAAAACAAACATTGATTTTCTTTCCCCCCTCCCCATTCGTCCATCCCCTTCTTCCCTCTGTGCCATCTGAACATTGATCGTGTGTGTGTGTGTGTGTGTGTGTGTGTGTGTGTGTGTGTGTGTGTGTGTGTGTGTGTGTGTGTGTGTGTGTGTGTGTGTGTGTGTGTGTGTGTGTGTGTGTGTGTGTGTGTGTGTGTGTGTGTGTGTGTGTGTGTGTGTGTGTGTGTGTGTGTGTGTGTGTATGTGTGTGTGGAGCAGCAGGGAGGATGTCTGCACAATTGACTTGACTATAAATTATACATTATCATCAAATAGCATTGCCTGACCAGAATATAGCCCTCGCCTTAGCTCTGTGGCCTTTTTTCTCATCTGTATAAAACCTTGAAATCTTTTCTAAGTGACATCATTTATCCTCAACTGATGCAACATGCTTAAAAAAAGACATTAATGCATCCTACACAAGTCACGCTTAAATGTCAACTGAGTTAATATTATTATTAAATATTGTCAAAGAATGATACACACCGCACTCTTAAATCTATTTCTTCCTCGGCTGATGTCACACAAGGACAGTAGCTCAGCGGGGACAAACCTGATGTTAACAATGAGACACGGCTATAAAGCTGACATCCCTTCTCTTTTCTTAAACGTGTCCTTGACTGAGCTCAGGTTACACACGTTTGTTGAGAATGATTCAGCCAGCCAGCCAGTCAGTCCCATGTGGTCCTATTATCTCTGCTCAAAAGCCTCTGCTATTCTATTGGGTTCTGGCAACACACAATAAGTCTCTCCCAAGGACCTCTGAAATGGAAGAGGGGGGGGATCCCTGTCACCTGAGGCTAGATGTGTGCGTGTTTGTGTGAACTCCCCCTCCGCAGCCTCTATTTTATCTGCTTTCTGTTATTATTTGTGCCTGCCGCCTCTCTGCAGTCCCACTCCCCCTTCATCTCGAGGCGTCTCAGCCCGGGGCAGAAGGTTGTGTGTGTTCATAGTGTCTGGCAGAGCATGTGTGTGCATACAGAATACACAATGAGGGAGAACACAAGCTTCTATTAGGGAGAAAATGAAAAGACACGAGCCAAACAAATGGGAGAAATCAAGTAGAACCACCAAACCAATCCCCTTTAACCCACCCAACCATCACTGTCTGCCTGCTTGTGTGTACACAGAGCATAACTGTTTTATCTGTGTGTGTGTTTGTAGCCAGGTCCAAGAGCATGGTGATGGGCGAGGTGTCGCGGGGCCCATGCCGGCCGGCCTCCCCCAGCCTCCAGGAAGGGGCGCTGAAAGCCGGCTGGCTGAAGAAGCAGCGAAGCATCATGAAGAACTGGCAGCTCCGCTGGTTCGTGCTGCGCTCGGATCAGCTCTTCTTCTACAAAGACGAGGAGGAAACCAAACCACAGGTGAATACTTCGGCCATGTTTGCACACTGACAGGACGGCGAAGGTCAAACCAGTCAAAGAGTCCCCCGTTCGTTGGCTCGTGTGATTATATTTACACAATTAAATGGAATTTTTTTTTATCTTCGCCCCAGTGGTGCAGCGTCCCACTCTCTGGAGGGTTTTTACAGGATAACAAGTCAGATGGTGTTTATGTTAATGCCAGGCAGCAAAATATAAGAGCAGGGAATGGAAATGTAAAGAATTATTTTATCTGATTAATCAGTGTAAGAAGTAGGGCTGCACAATTAATATTAGTTTTAATTTAAAATGCGTGCTCTGCTCATCAATCAAGCGCTTCCTAAACTAACAGCAAGCCACCAGTCAGATGTTTGGCTTCACTTTTGGGTATAGATATTATCTTATTATATACAACCAATGTGTTTATCATTAAATTGAGGGCATACAATTGTTGATCTATCTCTTAATCTTGAATATTTGGGTGAATATTTCTCTATTTTTTTTTTTCATATTTCAATATATATAGCAGTGAAAAATTGCAATCTTGTGATAAAAGGAGTCCAAATTTACAATTAAAGGGGAATTCCAGTGGTTTTACACATCCAAATTTGTTTACAGGTCTTGGGGAGTACTACTGCACATGTGAAAAAAGGTTGTATAAAGCCTTTTGTGGCCCCAGAGGGAGCTGCACAAAGTCTGATAAATTGCATATAGTAGTTATGTCATTTGAGTCGGTGGTTGGGTCTTAAGCATAGACTCTATATAAGAAGTCGATGTAGTCACCGTGACTTCGGCCATTGGTTTGTGGATTGTGGTATTGAAGCCTTGAGTTTGGCATTTTGGCCGTTGCCATCTTTTTTTTTTAGAGAGTAAGAACACAATGATTGCTGGTGGAATTGGCTGCGACACAAAGGGGCACCAGCTAAAATCTTGCCTAGGGCACCAAGTTGGTCAGGGTCAGCTCTGCCTGGAGAATACAGACTAACAAGTCTCCCAACAATACTACCGTATGTGCTTTATTTTGTGAGAACAATGAAAATACACAGTGGTAATGATGACTCACCACACTCACACTGTTTACGGTAAAACAAATGGCAGCTGTGGTTGCTTGAATTTCACGGTATATAAATACGGTAGAACTTTTGCTGCTATTACGGTAAAATTCTATTAGTACCGCAGATTTTACGGTTAAGATTGGAGTTTACTTCCATATTTAACTGTATAAATACAAGTTTTTTACCATAGAAAGAAACACTGTTTTGCCATATAATTAACAGGAAAACACCACAGCGTCTTAGTGCATTAGTGACGCCTGGTTTCCTCCTCCATTAGTACTCCATCATGAAAATATTTACGGAGCAAAACCCCCTAATCGATCCCAGTGCTTCTTTCACGAGGGGACGTCTTCTGTGGCCAGGTGCTGACTCACATTTCCCCATTATGATTCAGATTGAAGCTCACAAGCAATACAATACGGTAGCTGGCCTGGACTGACCTCACATCACGTCATTATAAACGATGCTGGGATGGACGGTCAACGGAGCTGACAGGCTTACATAGTTGTAACATGAGGCGATGATGTAATCCAACAACAAAAGACACACACACACACACACACACACACAGACACACACAGACACAACCTTTAGAGCATAATAATCATCTCTTTACATTTCTGGCTGAAATCCCGACACCATTATTGATTTCTTCAGCCTTCACTCTGCGTTACTGCTGTTCATTTAATGTAGGCAGCAGCCGTCTGCCATCACTGTCTTTTAGTCAACGCACACATACACACACACACACACTAGCGCTATATACACACACACACACACAATGACGTGTTCTCCTCCTCGTCGTCTCCATCCTGTGGGGAACAACTGACTGAAGGCTTTGACAGACTGTCTTTAATCAGAGCTTGCCAATACCCGTCCAGCCTGTATTGATTTGCAACTCCCAGTGGATTCAAGTCACACACATGGTTGAATGCACACACACACATATACACTACTCTGCACACATATGCATACACACACACACACACGTATCCTCCCCCTCGGAGAGCAGGATGTGTGAGAAAGTGTCACTCTGGCCTTTTTTTCCCCTCCCTCTCATCTTCTAATCGATAGGAAATTCGAGGCTGGGAGTGGTGGGGGCTTTTGATGGGAGGGCGGGGGTGTATGTAGGCAAATCGCAGCAACAGAACAAGACCATCCCCCCTACTGAGATGAAAAGATGTGATAATTGGTGGAAGGGAAGGCAACACTGACGCGGGATCTATACAGGTTTTTGTTTTTCCTTTTCATCATGTGGGGATAAATCCACTGCAGAACAAATGGACTTCACTTACTGGACAATGGATTTGTATTGTGGACAACAGACAAACACATGGGTGGTGTTGGTGGTGCTGGTGGTGGTGGAGGAGGGGATCATTAGTGCTCCAAATACAAAACGAGTCTTCAGCTGCAATTCATTACACACAAGATAAAATGTAATTTTTAAAGTGGCAAGACATGTTTTGCCTCCGTCTTTATTGCTGAATGCTATTAATGTGATGTTTGGATGCATAGAGCACCCGTCAATCAAACAGTGTGGGCGGGACTATGGCGTCTTTTCCTCTTAAATTAACTGTTGATGGAGTTTTAGTCGCTGTTCTTGCTCAGCAATGGTAACTAGCTAGTACATGCTAACCGCACAGATCTTTCTCTATGAATACAAAAGAAGCTAGAAACATCAAATATTTCCTGTTGGAGGATTTATTAAAGAGGACCTATTATGGTTGTTTTCAGGTGCATACTTTTGGGGTTTTCTAGAACATGTTTACATGCTATAATGTTCAAAAAACGCTTTATTTTTCTAATACCAGCTGTGCTGCAGCACCTCTTTTCACCCTCTGTCTGAAACGCTGCACCCAGTCTGCTCTGGTTGGCCAGCTGGCCCACTCTGTTGTAATTGGTCAACCGAACCAAACTCCTCGGACTCCGCTCCAGCTCTACTCTAACCAGCTTTGTTTGAGGGCGTGACAAACTAGCTGCTAGGCAGGTATTATGCAAATGTGTTACTTGCTTTAATTTTGCTGTTTGATCACCAAATAATGCAAATTTTGTAGCACTAAGTAACCATGAAGACTGTGCTTTTGTTTGTTTTGCGGGTTGAGGGGGTTCAGTTATTAATAATTAATGAATAAATATTTATATTTGTTTGTATATATGTATACGTCTTGTTTGTACGTACTGCTTTCGCCATTTACATAATGTCTCTATGCTATTATTTTTATATGTAACATGGTTAAAAAAACATGTAACAATCTTCTGTTTACAATGGAAAAGAGCTTTAAAAAGAATGTGTTACTTAGTGACATCACCACGTTACAGAAGAAAAGGCAGGACTTCAAGCAAAGCGTTTCAAGCAGTTCAGGAGCAGTGTTTCTGTGGGGGAGAGTAACTCCCTTTGACGTGGAGTTTGGGCTTTATAACTTTGCAGACCTTTTACACGCACAAAAAACTATATACCACACTAAAGGAAACGGAGTAGAACAAAAGCATAATAGGTCCTCTTTAATGGATCTACAGAGCACATAGAATCCAAGGAATAACATTTCCAACTCTGCCCCCTTAGATTTAGACGTTTGATATTAGACAAATTCCAACAGAATTCAGTCCCTTCGTACTGGACTGTATATTTTTGGGAAACTTGGGATATTGACAGCAATTTAAAATAAAGTGCTGTGATCGATGGTCCGCCTTGGGGGATTCATTGAAAGTATTAGCGTTTGCAGTTAGCTCTCTCATAGGATGATGCTTCTGAGCACTGAGTGTGGTGTGGTCAGGTTCTGTCAGTGGTTTACTGCTGCTGCTTTGACTGGGATCCAGTATCATTACAGCTTTATATGTGAGGAGACAGCTGTTGAAAGACTTGGCCGGAACTTCACGGCATGTGTTAAACAAAAGAGTGTGAGGTGTTTATGTGCCTCAATTTAAGGCCCATCCACATGGTACCAATCAATAGCAGAATGTAACGCTTCGGCACTGGTGGAGGACGCAGCCTGCCAAAGTGAGAATGAGTCTTCTGGGGGTCCGGGGCTGGTGTTCTGGTCCAGGGTGATTGGCATTTATGTGCAAACCAGGTTAAACTGGGTGTGTCCACATCTGTTTGTGGCTCTTTTAAAGGCTCACGCATGCAGGCACAGTTTCATATTAATTGTAACAAAGCGTGAGAGCTCTACTTCAAAGTCACTCTTTCACTGAGCTAAGACGTAGAAAAGGACAAACTGTACCATCTATCCTACATTTCCAGCTTATACTGCTTGAGTGTGTGATTTGTGTTCTCGGGTGACGTGTTGCCTCCTTATTCATTCATCCTCGGCCAGCTACTCGTGTTATTCCGAGCACATAGCACCCTTGGGAGCCCCCCCCCCGCCCCGGTTCCTGCCCTGCCCCGGTGCTCCACCATCCATCCACAACCTCCACCCCTTCCATTTGTTGCCATGGCGATTAATGTTGGCGGCCCTCTGGCTGAAGCGCTTTGGAAGACTCCTCTCCCAGTTTGATGGAGGATGCCAGCATGCGGATTAACGGGGCAGACCCACAGACGCTGGCATCACTTCACAGCCCACTTGGCCTCTCAGTTCTCGGGGCTAAATGGGTATTGATCTGGATAATGTATTCTGATAATCTGTGCGGGTCCCTGTTCAATCACAGGAGTAGCTGCTTAAAATTTTAAGAGGGGTTAAGAGTGGAGCGATAGGAAGAAAGGAAGGGGGAGGGAAAGAAGAACAACCAGAAGGCATGTTGGACAGTCAGAAGGTGATTTAAAGTGGACAAATGCTAATTTTCAGGTTCATACTCTTATTTTGGGTTTCTACTAGAACATGTTTACATGCTTTAATGTTCAATGTTTAATGCTTAATTGTTTTTATACAATACAGTCTGTCTGAATATACCTGTATCCACCTTCTGTCTGAAACGCTCCATTTTAGTGCCTGTCTCTTTAAGACCCCCTACTGAAAAGGCCCAGTCTGCTCTGATTGGCTTGCGAGAAAAATATGGTGCACCTTTGCAAAAGTAGTTCTCAAGCCATGTATTCTAATGATCCTGCGTGGGACATAGGAAGGGGAGCCAATCTGAATGGCTTGTTGAATCACATGTTTTCTGATCTAGGCAGCTCACAAAAAACTGACTGGGTCGTCTTGTTTCACAGTTTGTGGGTTGACCTCCTCTGAAAAAGTTTTTTTTTTTTTTTTTTATATATCCCCTTTAAGGGCTGAACATTTTGAGCAAAATATCTAATTGCTATTAAGTTCTATTAATTCAACTACAGGATCTGCATATGTGATCTCCATGGTATTAAACATTACTGTATCTACAGACGTATCTATACGAGATGTCCTGCATAAGAGATCTCCTCAAACTTCGACATTTCAGTCACAAATCCGCTGATTTGTTACGGATACAATGTTGAACGTACAAACTCACTGGATGGTAATAAATCTTCTTAGTGACCTATAGTATATGCAGTGAAAAAAAACACCAGGCAGGTTTAAATTAACAAAAAAAGCTGACTTACTCCAACAGAGAAGGTTCTTCTCCGTTAAAGTCAATACAAACCATGTAACAGGACTTTGTGCTCTTTAAAATTTCCATTTCGATATAAAAAGATTGTTCAAAGAGTAAGAAACAAGTAAAAAGAACAGGGAGGAATGGAAAGAAGTAAGGACATCATTACATTTATTTCAGCCTAGTATTTGAATGCCTCTCTCTCACTCTGTTTCAGGGCTGCATACCTCTGCAAGGATGCCAGGTCAACGAACTCACAGCTAATCCGGACGAACCAGGAAGACACCTTTTCGAGATTGTACCAGGTAAGATCCACTTCCTCCTTCAGTCCCTCCTCCTCTTCCTCCTCCTCCTCCTCCTCCTCCTCCTCCTCCTCCTCTTACACCACCTTTACTTCTTGTCCCTAATTTACTCCACACCTATAATTCATTCACTATACATGACTTTTATGCTACTCTGGTTTCTGTAGTATGCTTTACTCTTCATCTTTCTACATATCTTGTATTCCCACTCTGTATACGCATTTGCTTGGATTATGAATAATTCACGCGCAATGTAAACTTGATAGCTTCCATCGGATTTGGAATATCAATAGGAAAGTGGTGGTTACACATGTATATAAAGTTTTAAATCCAAGACCTGCCAACGTGTATCCTGCTAGGGTTGAGCAATATTGAAATTCCCCTACTGACATTGCTTTAAGAAAAACTACGATATCGTCATCCAAAAAAAAAAAAGAGAGATACACATAGACATAGATATCTATAGAGTGGAGATGCATATGTTGCAATAGGCTACCTATACGTGGCCACAAAGTGGTGATGATGTATCGGCAGTACTTTTTCAACTGTACAAATAGAAACCATTTCTTTTACAATGTGCCTGGTAACTGCCCTCGTACAGTCTCAGTTGAGGGCTGATTGCTCGTACCACTAGCCGTGGTAGGAGTTTTGTTCCGGCTGCTCTTTGTGGATGGACTCTGTGGCATACTTGAATATTGTGTTGGATGGTGAGTTTTAAGATGGAAGCGGAGATTTGCTGTGTTTCCATCTTTAGTCCCGACTTGTTTTTTTGCAGAGCTTAGAAATCACTTTGTTCACGTTCTCTGGCTCTGCTTTTCATTTGGTTTAAAACCAAACAATCGCCAAATAGGCGCATTTGCTTTCTTTTTGCTAACGAGAGCGGACATCTTTCTTGCTGGAGTTAGGGCTACATGAGCAATTCTGTAGGCTACAGCGTCAGACGTATGCCACATGTTGTTGTTTCTGATACGCTACAACAGTGCGGGGAAGCAGAGAAAGAGAGAGACTGAATATAGCGCAAAATTCACAACAGGTATTGCATAATTGAATATCGTTCTGTTATCCTGGACACCAATATTGTGTTGAATGATAATCTTGTCATACACAAACTTATGATAAATGTTGTTGAGGAAAAACTGGCACGGCCATTTTCAAAGAAAGATACTGTATGTGAATGAAATGGTTTCTATGGGTACCCACGAGTCTCCCCTTTACAGACACGCCCACTTTGTGATAATAATGTTGCCTGTTGGGCTGCAGTTTGCCATGTTCTGATTCGAGCATATTTTTTATGCTAAATGCAGTACCTGTGAGGGTTTCTGGACAATATCTATCATTGTTTATTGATTTACAATAATACATTTATACATACATTTGCATAAAGCAATCATATTTGTCCACTCCCATGTTGATAAGAGTATTAAATACTTGACAAATCTCCTTTTTAAGGAACATTTTGAACAGATAAAAAATGTGCGATTAATTAATTAATCCCGATTAATCATGGACAATAATGCGATTAATCATGATTAAATATTTGAATGGATTGACAGCCCTACTAAAAACACATAACAATTTGAACAGCAATTAGATGAAATGTTCTTTGATTTATGATCGTGATCAGAAATGAATTTATTTTGTCTGCACTACCTACTACAACAGATCTGTGTTAAACAGACAGTATAATTACATGTATTCTCTGGTTGCTGTTCTGTATTCGGACAGCAGAGAGCACCATTAGCCAGGGGATTATCAGTTGCTGTAGTGGTCAATCTCCTTATCTCACATTGCATGACCTCAGAGCTGGTGACATGTCGGGTACAAGCGTTACATTTCTAGCTGTGAAAGTCAATTCCTGCGAGAAGTGCCATAAAATAAATAGGAAATAAAATAGCCTCTCCATCATCTCAAGCTGCTCTGTGCCGGTAGATCTCAGGACTGTTAGTGAGCCGTCATGCTTCACATGTTGCACTCACGGCTGACACATAGAGAGGCTTTGCCTGCGGCGAAACAGTCTGATTAGATTGACCTTATGTAGCCTTTCAAGTTTTTTACTAAATCCATACAACACTTATGTGTGTTGAAGTGTGCTGGTATGTGTGCGTGGATGTGATGTTTTCAAATGTTGACCAATGTTAAGGCATATAAAGAAAAAAAAGCTCAAACAGTGGAAGCCTTTTAAGGGGCTTTTACCATAACATCTCTATTGAACAACCACGGTACTATGCAAGATAGCAGCTGAGCTCAGTGGTAGTATAGTACAATCTTTAGTGGTTCTCAACCTGGGGTCCCCCTACACCCCCCACCCCCTAATTCTAGACCGCTGTAAAGTCCAAAAGTCTTTTTTTTTTTAACTTTTTTTTATAGATGGATGTAATCATTTCCAAAATTCTCAACATGTTTTTATCTAACGTAATATTCTGCTTCAGTCCATATTTGCTGGCGTTTAGCCTTTCAAAAGCAACATTTTCACTACGGTGAAAAACCTATTTTCTCTCCTGCTTGCCACGCACAAAGCAGCAATCTAACAACACCATACATACCATTCATTTAACCACAATAACAAAAAACAGCTTTAACAATATCGGAGTAAATTAATGAAGTTGTCACACAATCTGACGGGTTCTATTTATTAAAGAAAGTCGATTTAAGAAATAGGAGGGCTCAGCTTTTTTAGATACAAGGAAGGGGGGCGGGGGGGCTTCAAGGAAAATAGGTTTGGGAACCACTATATCATTCACTCTGTCATTCTGGGAGTGTTTGCTCGGAGGTCTCTGCTTGTGTTTAGAATGGCCAACAGGGTTGTGAGTCTCTGTGTGTTTTGTTTATGGCCGGTCAACATAGCAGAGGGGTGAGAAAGAGAGAGTGCGTTTCTACGGACAGGCCTGCAGGCCCTCAGCGACTGCATGGGAGGGAAGGAAGGGCAGATAAGAGTCTTGGAGGAAAGTAGTTAAGAGACAGGTAGGATGAAGAGAAGGAGGCAGCTCAAAGGAGGCCATGAGGAGACATAAGGTTTAGATAAATATACTAACAATAAGGGTTAAAGACTTATTTAATTTTGACTATAACCTGTTGAAGACTTTTAAGGTTTTAAATGGCTGCTCTCTCCCCATGCTCAACAACTTGATGCTGACTACATCTTCTGTTCACGCCATATTAGATTTGTTGGTTCCTTGGAGGGAACCACATGAGTTACTCTGCTCTTTCTCTTCTCTGTAATCGGATTAGAGTGATGAAGGCTTTACTCACTCCTGTTGTATGAAATGAATAGACTTTGAGATTTCAGGCGTCACATTGTGTTAAAAGTAACGCTTCGTGGAGGATAGTCATTACGGTGTCCAGTCATGTCTGCAGCTTTTTCCTCACAGCCGCGGCCAATTTGCACTGAACAGCAGCGGTACAGCTTCAAACCAAGAGCGAGCAGCTTATTGGGAACTCTCAGCCAGCTCTGGCAGAACACTAATCAGCAATGAGCTCAACAAGCACTGATGCTCTTTTACACAGATGCCCTCTGCTCTTATGTGCTTCTATTCACTCCTAAAAGGACAGCAAAGACTGTTGGTTAGTGAAAAAGGTGCCACTCAAGGACGTCTCAGGCACCATTTACGAGGGAGAAGAGTGGTTCTTAAGGGTTCTTTGACGAGTCCTTAACTCTTCATGGTTTAATAAATACAGGATCTCACAGGGTTGGAGACATATGTCCTTGGGCAAGACACTTTGGGTGTTCTATTTGACAAGATATTACTATCATATTAGGTTAAATTGTCATTTCTTGCTAGATCGTCTGAGAAACAAATAGCTCCACTAGAAAGGTGTGAAGATGTGGCTGCATGTATTCTACATTTGTTTGTTTGAAGATGTTTCAGGACTGTTTAAGGACTTTTTTTAAATATATTTCTCTGTTGGATGAAATAAGGACTGTCATTTGTAATGTAAACTCCTTTATGTTTACATGTCAGTGGGACATAGTACAATCAGGTGACAGACAATCATACAGTCAAAGGTGTAACAGGAAATATACGGATAAGAGGTATGAAACAGATGTTATGACTTGAATATGGTACAGATTTTTGCTGTTTTTTTGTTAGTGGGAGTATTGTTAAGTGTTTGTGCATGTGTTTCTTATAATCATATGTCAATAACTTGGACCAGAGGGATGTGTTGGTATATGAGAGAGAGAGAGTGAGAGAGAGAGAGAGATAGAGAGAGAGAGAGAGAGAGAGAGAGAGAGAGAGAGAAATAAATAAATGGTAATTGTAGTAATGTTGATAAGTAAGTTCAATAACTACATAAAATAGTAAGTATAAAATAGTAAGGAAAAGATAAAAGTAAATAGGAATAATATCAAAAATAATAAATAAATATTATTCATGTTGTTGTTGTTGTTGTTATTATTATTATTATTATTATTATTATTATTATCATAATTGATAATAATAATAATTATAATAATAACATGTACAAATAAATAATTAAATGAATCATTTAATATGAATGTATTTTTTGGCTTATTGGTCTTTAAACATGCAGAGGTAGGAGCAGAAACATAGACTTTAAATGTATTAATTTTAAGGGAACGCTGGAATAAATCCAGGATGAGAAAAAAAATTGAAAGAACCTCCCCTGCCCTCTCAAAAAAAGTCAAATGACAATTATTAAAAAAAGAAAAAGCACACAACCCTCCCCCTTTCTTCCTCCTTTTCTAATAATTTGTGTACAGTCCCTTAAAGGGACTATTTGTAACTTTGTAAGCGTATAAATGTAGCGGGCCGTCACACATGCGCGCTCGCATATGCGCGTTCGCGTGTAGCTGCTGTACCCTCCTCCTCTGCTTGCTCGCCTTCACTCAGACAGCTCAGCTCGCTCCACCTCTAGACGTGAACGCGCGCTCACTACACACTGCAGAAGAGTTAGTTTAGCTCTGAGAATATCTAGTGAATGTACAGGGGACATTTGTGCAGAAATAACTGCTGCAGCTCCTCCAGACCAACAGAGGTTTCCCGTGTCTTGTGAAGTGACGGAGCTTTACGTTGTCTTCTCGTTACCGACCGGGTGCCGGTGTCTCCTCTGCTCTCTCCGGCTGCAGGCGGAGAGAGCAGGGAGACACGCTGGAGAGCCCCGCTGCCTCAGCTTGCACTCAGGCAGGAAAAGCCAACACTAGGATCAGATGTAAATCCTGTTCATGGAGAGACCTTCGTCTTGTCAGCTAACATTACTGCCAAGCAGCTGAAATATAGAGTGATATTGTGGTTTTAGGTGACGTGTGTCTCCTCACTGTTTTGAGCGATGCTCGTTCATGTCTATTTAGAGCGAGCAAGCGCGAGCCCGATGCTGACTTTCGTTGATTTCACGGCCACAGGTGTCGCTGTTAAGAAGCATTTCTGAAAGTTACAAATAGTCCCTTTAAGAATAATAATAACTACAGATGATTTAGTAAATGTTATGCTTTAAAAACCTGTTTCAGGCACCACCACTTTGTGTGTAGCACACCATGCTGTATATGCCTGCAACACCAGTAGTAGCTTTGCCATAAATGGCAGAAAACCACACATCCAAGAGGCAAGACTGATAACAGATTAGGGCTCCCAGACTGATAAACCCTCAATTTGAGGTCAACCAGCCCAGAAATGAAGCTGTTGGGTTTCTCTCACTTTCAGCACTCCTTTTGTCCACTGTAACAGTAGCCTTGTCCTTCAAAGGAGCCCAGGGACCTTGGCTGTTCATCTGGGTCATGTCATTGACTGATGGACTTTGTGTGTGTGTGTGCGTGCGTGCGTGCGTGCGTGCGTGCGTGCGTGCGTGCGTGCGTGCGTGCGTGCGTGCGTGTGTGTGTCCAGCCACAGGCTGAAACCATTGGTCATGTTTATTGTGGAGATATGGAGTACACACCGCTGTTGCAAAAGGTAGATACAAGACAGATAGCAAGATGCTGGCTGTGTGCACCTCTTTATCCATTACTGTGGCTTTACATACAGACGTTGTCTATGTTTATAGAAGCAGATGGAGGATCCTAACTGATTGGGAAAAAAAAATTAGAAGAGCATGAAATCATCATTCAGTATAAATGTCTCATGTGCGCACAAGTTTAGGGTCATAGCCAGCAGGGGTGGAAAAAAATCAATTCACCTATTTATCGCAGTTTTTTTTTACAATTTTAAAATTGACTTTTTTAATACCAGAATCTATATATTTGCGGATGTGGAGGTAGAAGGAAGTTACCGCTTTTATTGTTGTAGTCAGAGTAACGTGACGTCATATCCGTTCCGTATCCGTCAACCAAAACAAACGGTCGTCTGCCGGCCGTAGCGAGCACAAACCGGCAGTTACGACAGAGCAGAAAACGTCGGAGGGGTCAGCGTGGATACGACCTGCACCCTCACATTTTAAATCCAAAGTGGTAAAAACTAACTACACATCCAGTAAAGTATGGAAACACTTTGGGTTTCACACATTGCAGGAAAAGCAGAGTTAGACATCACGGCTAAAGCTGCATGCTAACTCTGTCATGGACAGGAAACGTTATTGTATTGTGGTAACGTTTCGGTCAAGCCAGCCGCCCCTTGCATCTCCGTAGTTAAATCGGCCGACGCTACAACTGTAGAGCACCCATATACTGACATTTATGTTAAATGCATTCAAACGGCCACGATGGAGCTGACCATGGATGTATAAAGAGAAGGGAGCTAACGGTGAGAGCTAGCGACGGACTTGGCGAAGTAAGTGAAAGTATACACACGTGACTGTCTGGTTTTCAAAATAAGGTATTAACAAAGGGAACTGTATATACAAAATACATATATGGAAATAAGATTGATTGGATTATATTCACCAGAAATATAAAACATTACATGTCCCTTATAAATTAAATAGAAAATACGACTCATTTGTGAGGGAAATGTCTTTATTCTCTGATTTTTGGTCTGCTGGAAAATAAATAATGCCTGACAATAACTGATATATTTGACTTCAGGACATCTCTGACTACATACATGCTGAAAATTATTTTTTTACTGTATTAAATTTAGATATTTTCCAAAGTAAAAGTCCCTAGAATTGTATGATTCATTTTTTTCCCATGGTCTAGTGTTAAAAAAGCTAACAAATATATCGTAATATTGAATCGCAATACTCGTAGAATCGCAATACTTCGGGGGAAAAAATAATCGCAATGCATATTGAATCGGCACCCAAGTATCGTGATAGTATCTAATCGGAAGATGGGTGTATTGTCCCGGCCCTAATAGCCAGTATAAAAATCTCCATGTGTATGTATACTGTTTCAATACGTTCAACACAATACCTTGGCAGTCCGTTCTATCTTGAATGTTGATCAGTGAAAGCAAAGGAATCACTCAACCTGCTACTCCTCGTAATTTCCTCTTTGCATTTCAGTGAAATAACAGCATGAGTTTAGCATGCAAGCAATTAAAAATTGGACTCCCACCATGCTTTTTTTTTTTATCTATCTCTATGTATTCCAGACGGAGCGAGCAGTGCACCCAAACAAAGCCTATTCAACAGTCATGTGTCCGAGTCTGATTTGAGCTTGTCTCAAAGCCTGTAGGCATGAAAGAAATGGGCAAATAACTGGGTATTTTAAAAATAATCTTTGTATTTAACGGTTGACTCAAGGCTATAAGCCCTCTGTTGTGGTAGTGTGAAGCAATTAAGCCATCTGGAAAACAGCACACACACACACACACACACACACACACACACACACACACACACACACACACACACACACACACACACACACACACACACACACACACACACACAAAACGCACTCGGCCTGTGCAAACGTGACAGCTTCTGCTAATTAATTATGGTGGACTAGTCGTTTAGGCAGCCCACACACTTGGATCCTGTACAAACACAGGATTTTTCTATGTTTTAGAAATGTTATTTTACCAAGAGGCAACAACAAATCCACATCTGAGTTCACACATAGTCTACTTGCCCTTTGACCTCTGTAATGTTAACAGATCTGTATATGTTGGCCATTGTGTTGATCCTCATTGGGTCTGATTTGTAGCCAGCTTTTGAGCCACAGCCTTCAAAAAACATTGTAAGATGCATATAGGGACAAATAGGGAGGTTTAAAGGAAAATATTCTGTTGTCAAATATCATGAATTTCAGATGCACCCAAGGAGAAAGTAATTTTTTTATTCATGATTGGACATTTCAGAGATACACTTATTCGCTTTCTTGCCGAGAGTTAGATGAGAAGACTGAGACCTCTCTGATGTTTGTACCATAGACTGTATTTAAAGATGGACGACATGACAACTCCCCAAAAGTGAAGCGATAATATCTTGATTTCCTCCTGGTGGCTAGCTGCAGTAGAGGTCATGAAGCCCCTCCATGCTAGTAGATGGAACATAGGCCAACCTAAAAAGTCAAAGTGCATGTCAAAATGTTTTTTCAGCTGGGTGACTCATGCTAACATGCTCTGATTGTGCCCAGCTCGTGATTACTAACTTTTTGAATTTTTTTGGACATACTATACTATGATTTTTTTTTTATTTTTTTCGACATACTATACTTTGACTTTCTTGTTTTTTTCAACATACTATACTATGACGTTTTTTTATTTTTTCGACATATACTATTGATTTTCTTTCGACTTAGCATACTGAGACTTTTTTTCGAAATACTATACTATGACTTTTTATTTTTTACGACATACTATACTATTACTTTTTTTCGACATACTATACTATGACTTTTTACAAAAAAATTTGACATAGTATACTATGGCTTTTTTTCGACATATTATATAATGACTAATTGGTAACTGTTCACAAAACATAATAGACATGATCACTGACTATTTGTGTAACAATTTAGCCACAAATTCACATGCTGACCATATACACGGTTTTGATATACTATGAGCTTTTTTTCGACATACTATACCCTGGCTTTTCAGGACTTTTTTGACAAACAATACTATATGATACAATCAATACAATACAATACAATACAATTTGATACACTTTATTGTCCCTTTGGGGAAATTTGTCTTAGACTCAACTGCTGCACACAAACAGCGGCCTCATCAGCAGCATCAATAAATAAAAACATTAAAAACAAACAACAATCAACATGTAAACAGAGAAACACATACATTGCACATTATGCATATTGCACAAGATCTGCATCAAACAGCATAAATAAGAGAGTAAGATAAGTATACCATGAAGCTATTGCGTAACCCTACAGCCTCAAAAAACATTATTTAAAATTTTGATCGAGGTTGTCACTTTAAAACGGTTCATTTTGAATTGGGGGACATACTATACTATAACTTTTTTTTTACATTTTATATTATGACTTTTTTTTAATTATTTTCGACATACTATACTTTGACTTTTATTCGACATACTATACTATGACTTTTTTTTCCACATAATATACTATGGCATTTTTTTATTAATTCGATATACTCTACTCTGGCTTTTTTTCAACATACTATACTATGACTTTTTTTCAACATACTATATTATGACTTTTTTTATGATGGTGAGTTTGGAGCAGAGGATGTCTGGGATGATGGCGTTGAACGCCAAGCTGAAGTCCACAAACAGGATCCTTGCATATATTCCTATGGAGGCGAGTTGTTGCAGAATGTAGTGCAGTCCACCGACCTGTTTGCCCGGTAGGCAAACTGCAGAGGTTCCAGCAAGGGTCCTGTGATGTCCTTCAGGTGGGCCAACACCAGTCTCTCAAAAAATGTCTTACCACAGACGTCAGGGCAACGGGCCTATAGTCATTTAATCCTGTGATGGGGGTTTTTTGGGGACCGGGATGAGAGTGGAGCATCTGAAGCAGAAGGGGAATTTCTCATTGCTCCAGTGATCTGTTGAAGTGTTTTGTGAAGATGGGGGCCAGCTGGTCAGCCCAGTCTGGGCCTCGTGCTTCCCTTATCTTCAGTCTGTGAAAGAGCCAACACATGTAGGTCTACCTGACACACAGTAGCTACAGTTAGGGTTAGGAAAAGATTACTTTTTTGACTTTTTTTATGACATACTATACTATGACTTTTTATGAATTTTTTTTCGACTTAGTATACTATAACTTTGTGTGACATCTTTATTACATACTATACTATAACTTTTTATGACATTTTTATGACATACTATGACTTTTTATGACATTTTTTATGATGTACTATACTATGGTTTTTATGATATACTATACTATGATTTTTTATGACATTTTTATGATGTCAACATGCACTATCTGCAACCATCTTGGACTCTAACCACTGGCGCACTTTACACTTACTTACACTATACATCCTATATACCACTTTATAGACTGTATACACTATGTTCACCCATTCACTCAGTATCTTTTATATCTCTATTATTGTTTTTATAATTTTTGTATACCTTTACCTCTCCTGTGTTTCACTCTGTTTGCTGATGTTGCTGCTTTGACACCTGAATTTCCCTCCGGGGATTAATAAAGGTTCATCTTATCTTAATTTATCTTATGTACTATACAATGACTTTCATGACATTTTTATGACATACTATACTTTTTATGACATACTATACTATGACTTTTTATGATGTATGTTACATCGACTTTTTATGACATTTTTTATGAGACTATACTATGACATTTATGACTTACTATACTATGACTTTTTTTATGATGTATCAGCGATACAACCGCAAGAAAAAATAAATGAATAGAACAAAAAACAAAACCAATCCAATATACAAGACATTTTGGAGACAATAACATACAAGACATACCGTGTGCTTCTAGCATGGGGAACAACAGGACTCGGCCAGGAGGTGCAGGATGTTGGTGCAGTATAGTACAGCTCAGCCAATGGGGACAGCATCCAGGTTGAGGGACGGGACATGCTCTAGGAAGAAAATGTTACATTAGAAGGAGGTGTTTATTTTTCTCTAATTCCAGTAGCTGTCACTACTTTCTGCTGGTTTCTCCTGGTGGCTGATATTACTAGACTACATGACTTAAGATTTTTTTGCTGTGTATACACAAACACTGACAGTCATGCTTTAACCACCCACAGATACCAACCTAGCACTCTAAATGTGGGTTAGTATGATAATAAACATACACTACTGTAAATACAAAACATTCCAAGAATGTTATGGACACTGTATAGTGTATACTCTGAGGATGTTAGTGAAGATGTTACACCAAACCAAAAATCACATATCTTGGACTCTGGACAACAATGTTCTTGGCATTTACAGTTTGAAGAAGAATGCAGATAACTAAATAAGAGATGCTTAATATATCTCAAATTGTATTATAAAGGTCATTATGTGAGATTGCTTTTCTGTATTTAATTCAGTCTCCATCTTAAGTGATCGTTGTTGGGATGATTACCTCTCAATCAAACAGAAAAGGCAGGACTGTCATGGCTTTTCAATTGCTCCCGGATTGCTTTTCTCTTTTTACAATTGTAGATTATTTAACAAGAGCCAATTACAACCTCAGGCAGCTTCGGCCTCCGTTCGGTTAATATTTAGAAAGGTATGTCTGTGCTTGTTAGTCAGTTTAGATGAAGCTATGGAGCCTGGTACCATGTCTCATTTAGTATTTTTGAGGAAAATGTTTTTCTGTAAACGGCTGAAATGACGAGTGTGGACTACAGAGTTTTATTGAAGCACGCATCAACTTGTTCTCTATTAGCTTAAGCGGCATTTTCAAGAAATAGCTGGAGCCACGCACACACTTCCTGTTAATGGCGTGATCACTTTTGGGTTATAGCAAAAACGGATTTTGCGCCGAATATTCCATTCATACAGTTCAGTGTGAATAATCCAAAGTCTGCACTGCCTGTATCTCACAGAGATTGATTGGCATTGTCTGTTTTCCCTCTGTGTCTGTGTGTATACAAGTTTGTTTGGCAAAGCTTGGAGGACAGCCCATCTCCCTGCTACTGCACACACACACACACAGACAGAGACAGACAGAGAGAGAGAGGGCGAGAGAGAGAGATCCTTGTTACATTCCTCCTCAGGGATTTGCTTCTCCCCAGGGGGGCTGAGGGAACAGACCTGCTGCCCACACTGCTGAATGAAAGAACCGGGAAGAAAAGAGTGAATGAATGGACGGAGTAAATGAGTGAAGGGCAAGAAGTGGGACCCGTTTGACGGGTTTTGTCTCCGCTGGCATCGAGCATGCCTCACTGGCAGGTCCTGGCCGTCGGTGCTACCTGCGTACTGATCTGCTTCCAAACGGGCGTAGCGGCGACGGAGAAGCCGCTTCATGCTGCAGCTTTAGGCCGGAGCCAGTCGCAGCTCCTGCCTGCGCCACTCACTCAGACATGGGGCCGGTGTGCTGCAAGCCGGACAGACTGAAGAAACAACATCTCCAAGGTAACGGGGAACAGATGCTGGAGATTTTTGAACTAGCTCTGTAGAGGCTGAAGTTGGAGATTTGTGAGTAGCTTTGAGACTGATGGAAGCTCAGATATACAACCTCTACTTTATGGCTTTTTTGCATAGTATTAAAAGGCACTGACTCCTAACTAACGATTTTTTGAGATTATTGCACCTTTAAACAAAATCTACTCTTAAAGGATGATTTATTTCCGATGGTTCAGCTAGACACAGACAAACTGCAGACTGACTTTGTGTGCAAAGTTTTGCAGTAACCCCACTTCTGCAAAATGTTTGAATGCGATGAGTGGATGAGTTGTTGCGCAACATATAGAAAAGTGAAGTATTTGGTTGAATAATCTAATAATTCATTTTATTTGCAGTTATCAGAATCAGAAATACTTTATTGAAAAACATGAGGTCAGATCTGAAAAGCGGCCGTCAGACCAGGTGGTGATTTGTCTTTTTGTTGTGGTTTTGTATTCCTGCATTTATTGGGAGGTTATCCATGACTTTCTTTAGTCTGGCCAATATTGTATATGTATTTTGCATTGTTTATAATAGGTATTTTTTATGATTCAATACTCTTTCCCTCCCTCTGTTATGTTTTTTTGCACAGCTTTTAGCACTTTAATCTCGTTACCAACTCTGTCCTGCAAAACTAATCCCATCGAGACAAGGCTGTAATTACATTTTGTTAAGAAAAATGTAAAAGTGATCTGTAAGCTTAAGTATTTAAGTGCTAAAATGGGTTCATACTACTTGGTGAAAACAGTCGTTAAGTGGAGGGTTGAACATGCTGAGCAGAAATGTTGATTTTTATTAACTGCCAACACAAAGTAGCACAAATTCTCTCTCTCTCTCTGTCTCTCTCTCTCTCTCTCTCTAACTCTCTTTCTCTCTCTCTCTCTCATAATACCAATAATAAGCAGCACAGAGGTCGTATGAAGTTAATCCCCAACCAATTCCCAGCGCCCAATCATCAGTCCCATTATTAATAGAGGACGCGGCCTGAGGGGCATAAGACATGCCAACACACCAAACGGTGTATAAACTGCATGACCTTTGCTAGGCCAGGAGAGTGGTTGTATAGTTGCCAATCTGCGCTTTCATAAAGCAACTAAATGCTTAACTGTTGGAAAAAAAACATCTGTCTCTAGCATGTGACTTCAGCAACTTGAGGACTCTCTAAATTAACTTTAAAGGTGCTAAATTTTCATTAATTTAGCAGCAAACAACTACTTGCTATGTAAAGATATAGAGGAGTAATGTCTACCTGAGCAGAGAATGAAGTCACTCTCCCTCTGTGTGTGTTGTTCACCGAGCTTCTCCGTGCTTTGTTAACATAGCCAGGCAGACCGTGCATGCTTTTAGTGCAAGTGAGCGTGCCCCACTAGCTAGCTCACGGCCGCCGCTCTGCACTGCTCTCATACGGTGGTTATAGATGATAACGCTGTCCCGATCTACGGCATCATCACGGAAGATGTTAAGGAACTTGGGACGATATCAAAACTTTGTGGCTGTTGAATACTTTGCTGATTTGAATTTTAGCACTCAAATCAGCTAATTCACAACAGTAAAACATGGGAAATAACCCAGACTGACTTTGTGAGATGCTTAAAGGGATAGTTTGGGTGTTTTGAAGTGGGGTTGTATGAGGTACTTATCCATAGTAGGTGTATTACCTACAGTAGATGACGGTCAGCACGCCACCAGTTTGGAGAAGCAGACATGCGCACCGGCACCGGAGCAAAGCAATACAGTGCTGTGGATGGGGATGTCAGAAAAACATATTTTAGCCTTAAAGAAAGGCTCACCTAAAACAATTGATATCCGTTTAAGTGTACGCTATATTTAGAATATTTCCCGTCACCAAACTGAACTGAAAAGGAAAAGTATCTATTCTGTTTTTGTCATCTGAGCCTGCTGGCTTTGGAGAGAGCATTGGTAAGTTTCACTTTCAGTTCAGTTCCCCGTCGGAAAGGAGAAGGAAAGGGCTGTCTGACGGCAAGATAAAGGGGTGAAAATATTCTAAATATAGCGTACACTTAAACTTCATGTAGATGAGCTTTTCTTTTAGATGGCTAAAATACATTTTTCTGCCGTCCCTGTCCACAGCACTGTATTGCTTTGCTCCGATGTCGGTGCTCCTGTCCGTTTCTCCAAGTTGGGGGCACGCCGACCGTTGTCTATTGTAGGTAATACACCTACTGTGGATAAGTACCTCATACAACCCCACTTCAAAACACTCAAACTATCCCTTTAAGAACTGAGGGCCACTGAAGATGATCCAACATGTTCAAAGTTCACCTGACTCTTCTAATGCTGAGTACAGGCTTCCCTCTATCAACATCGACAGTTAAACATCAGAGAGGATTTCAGCACCGCAAGAATGACCCGTTTCTTTTTGTCCTGCCGTCTTCCCCGTCCTCATCTCCCGTTCAACAGCGTCTGCGAGCAGTCTGACATTTAAGAACGGAAGCTATAATAGCTTCCGTTCTTAAATGTCAGACACTCAAAAGGCATAAGGTGCACGCACGCACACACACACACACGCACACGCACGCACACACGCTGTAAACATTCGACTGTCTCGCGGGCTCAAATGTCAACGTCTGTCTGATGATCGCCACGCGGAACTCAAATTGATCCTGAGACTTTGAGGGGAAAACTGAGTTTAACGTGCGCCTGCAGTCGGTGTTATCTTAATTGGCTCCCAAAAGGGATCTTTGTACTCCTCATCCATCCAGTCTTTCCAATACGTTTGGTGTCTGTCGGCTATGCTGAGATTGATTTTAAGTGGCTCTGCGTGTGTGTGTGTGTGTGTGTGTGTGTGTGTGTGCGTGCGTGCTCGCGAGCGAGCCCAGGCTCCTTAATATCTGAGTGTCCTCTCTGTATACTTTTAATCACCCTTTTTAATTGGCCTCTTTTTCCTGAGGACAAATTGGAGCTCTCATTTAGATGATATTGCGCACATTCATACACACACTACGCATTAATTAAGGCAAAATATATCAAATAATGCCAAATTATTGCTCAGTTCACTATTTCTGCGACACTGGAGCACATCTGAAGACAGACCACAGTGTTGTTCATCACGACAGTGTGAGTTTGCAAAGCTGGGTGACAATGGCTCTTAGCTTTATGGCACCACTGTTTATATTTGGATTCCCTCCTCACAGCTAAATGACTGTGACTGTGGCAACAACACCATCCAACACTAATGGCCCAGACAAACGGGAAACAGATGACATATTCTCCAGGCTATTTAGATGTATAGCAGCAGAAAACAGGTGGTGGAGATCAAGATAATAAGAGATATATTTGCGGTCTATGGTGTTTTTTATGATAATGTTTCAGACTATTTTGTTTGATGTGTTGCTCTGCATGCCTCACTAATGTTTATGAGGTCAAACAAAATGTAAAAAATGAGGCTCATTGTACTTGTGCACTCACTAAAAGCTGCTCCTGCTAAAAGCCTTAAATGAAATGGGGCCATAGTTACAGGACAGGAGGGGGAGAGTCCAGATACAGAGGATACGTAACAGGACAGTTTTGCCATCTAGTGGTGGGAAACCTTTATCACAAATTAGGTTTTAATCTGATGTCAAACCCCCATTTGATTTTTGTTTTATTTAAAGCAACTCTTATATAGTCATCAAAAGCAATTTTCCCGCGTTACTTCAACAACATTGTTGGACTAACTTCAGACATTAATTTGAACAGTGTGGGGCTGCTATCCTGTTTGATGATGATGCAAGATTCACAACTTTTGCCAAAAAAACGGTTGCCAAAATGAATGTTAGGTTAACCACCATTAAGCAAAGTAGCAAACTGCATTAAAAACATAAGCACTGATTAACAACACAGCTCGACACCTCCTGACCCTTTGGCGATCTTTGCCAAATTGCCAGCAAAAAAACAAAAAAAAAACTCACACACTTGCAATGAACATAAACACACATACAGAGCAGTCTTACCTAAAATTGTTTTCTCACCTCCCTCTACACAAAAGCATCCATACACACTAAAATATATTGCTTATAATTTCCTCATGACAGGCCAGGGATGTTGTCTTTGGTTTCTTGGTTCTGAGTATATTTTTCATATTGGATGCTCACAGACTGAGTGACTGAGTACGGCATTTAAAGAGGACCTATTATGCTTATTTTCAGCTGCCTACTTGTATTTGGGGTTTCTACTAGAACATGTTTACAGGATCTAATGTTCAAAAAACTTTATTATTTTAAACACTTTATTGTACCAGCTGTGCTACAGCACCTCGTTTCACCCTCTGTCTGAAACACTCTGTTTCAGCTTCTCCACTTCCCAATAAGCCCAGTCTGCTCTGATTGGTCAGCTGGCCCACTCTGTTGTGATTGGTCAACTGAACCAAACTCTTCGGACTCCGCTCCAGCTCCGCTCTAACTAACTTTGTTTGAGGGCGTATCAAACTAGCTGCTAGGCAGGTATTATGAAAATGTGTTACTTGATGACATCGCCACGTTACGGAAGAAAAGGCGGGACTTCAAGCAAAGCTTTTCAGGAGCAGTGATTCTGTGGGGACAGTAACTCTCTTTGGTGTGGACTTTGGGCTTTTGTAACTTTGCAGACCTTTCACATGCACAGAAAACTATATAACACACTAAAGGAAAGGGAAAAAGAAACTCGCAGGATTACAGTTTATGCACAAATCGAACTTCAGCCAGCTGATTCATTCTCCCCTCTGGGCTGCCTTTTTATAGGGTGTTTTATTCTTCTACTGTCTTTTCTTGGAAAATACCTTCTGGCTCATGGTCCGCGCACACCAGCCTGGACAGCCCAGTTCAATATCTGCCTGCTGGCTCAAACACAAAGTTGACACAAATTAAGTGCCTGCACAAACACAAATTATCTTCCACAGTGGAAACCTGCTAGAGGGTGCAAACACACACCGCCCTTCCACATAATGTACAGAAAAACCACACTATGTCTACTTATCAAGCAGTGGGTTAGTTCTATGATAAATGTCGGTGTTCTTCCAAATAAATATTTGCAGTCTCTGGTGTACTCACCTCTACTTTTTTGTCTCCTCCCTCCTCCCTCTTTTGTCCTTCCAGGTGGAACAGGAGAGAAGGACCGGGCGCCGATCAGCCATGAGTCCTTCCTGCTCATGGCGAACTCCCAGACAGACATGGACGACTGGGTCAAGGCCATACGGCGGGTCATCTGGGCGCCGTTTGGAGGAGGTGAGGCCAAAGCTTTGAACTGAAACACGAGAATCACTTTTAAAAACATGGCCAGGTTTTCATCCCTGAGGCTGTCTGACCTCATAAGAAGGGGTGACAATTAAAACTCAAGGCTGTCCTAATGCAAAATGGGGGGCTGCAGGAAGCCGAAATTAACAATCTTGTCCATGTTTTGGTCCAGTAAGGACAGATTATCGCTTATTCAAATCTCTTATATAACCAATAATCATTGGAAGAAGCACCATCCGAAGCCAGGAAGTCTTCATTTCCTTTCTGCCCTGTAGGCTCCAGCGATCTCAGTGTGTCCATATTATACTCTATGAGTTATGAGCCCAGTCATGCAAAGTATCACCTACCCCTACTGTGTCTCATTTCTTTAGCCTGCAGTTAATTCTCACCCTGAAGTCTCTATTTCCTGCTGTCCAACTCCTGTACCTGACTGGGGAAATGTGATCAGAGCAATTCAAAACCAGAGGACATAGTGCTTTTATTGGGTGCTCTTTGGTTTGAGCTTGTTGAGTAATAAACTACAAGGACCAGCAGAGCATAAATACACTGGATGCAGTTTAGCCTGTCAATTTTAATCCAGTCAAGATGAGTTTATTGGACTCCTACAAAGTCTATTTTCCCTCTCCATGCAGCAGTGAGCCTGTGGTTAATTCTCACCCTGTCTGCTCTGGTCTGCCTGTCTAACTAGTGTACTTGACGGGAGGCCAGAAATATAAGCAGGCCTGTCTGGGTGTGAACTGGGACATAAAGAGCAGCTGAACAGCACGGTGTTGGGTTACAAAGGAGCGGTATATTAATAGGGGGATAAATGTAGAATAACACACCAGTGATGTACATTAGGGGTTTGACATCACCGGTCTCATTTGAAACGTTACATGTTAAGGTTTGAGCTCTGTTGGCAGAGGGGGGAGCTACAAACTAACGATGATTTTGTATTTCATCGTTAGTTTTGATCAATAACTGTATTAAATTCTGCCAATTTCAAGATTTATTAGGCCAAAGTGATGTCTGATAATTAAAAAAAACATAAAAAAGGCTGTAAATTATCATGTTTGAGAAGGTGTAAACTAAAAATATTGGGTATTTTTACTTGAAATTAGCACTTACAAAAGAATATTTATATATTTTTTGTATTAACACTGAGTCAAATGACTCATGTTTTACTACTGAACCCAAGAATACTCATCCAACCATGTGGACCTACCTAGCTTTTTAGCATCCTTTAACTGTTTTAGTATTACGGCACATTTACTGTATGGTTAGCCGTAGCCCCAGTTTGTGCCTCTCATGTATTACCATTACATTCACAGACCTAAGCATCAAAAGAAGTAAATACCCAGCCAACTTTCAAAAACCTAGAAGGTCATTTAACAACACTCTGAAGACATTTCCTGAATTTTCAAAGATTCCTATAATCATTTGGATGAAAAAATATTTGGCCTGATACACAATAAAATATGATTTTTAATCTGTTTCGAAAGTTGGGACTCTGTGTTTCCTAATCCAAACAATGATGGTAGCCAGAAACACCCGATAAGACTGTTATCAGGCCATTCAATTTGTGTTATTGCTCGCTATGAGCATCATGGAGGTGTGGACCAAAATTAAAATGTAATATGTGAATTTACATCCCTTTTTAGTATATATATATATATATATATATATTTACAGAAACGTGTTTCATACACACATAGATTTTTCTTGTGTCATACAAAATGATGTAAGAGAAGAAATTATATATTTTTTCAAATATCATCTGGTATTCATTTTTTTTTAGAATAATGGATGATGACTCGAATGTAATGGTCAAATTCATGACAAGTACAAACTGGAGCTGTATAGTCAATCTTTCATCAGGGCTGTGTGTCTGTTAGCTTCTTCTGCCCCCTGGTGGTCAAAATGTGGTTGATGCAGCTTTAAGTTTGTAAATACTGATGGTGTTAATATCACGCTAGGCTGCTGGTTTTGAACCGGGGTTTGATTAAAAAAAAAACTGCAAATAGATTGCGGTGAGTTAATAATCATTTCTGGTCCAGTTGTTGCACATATGGAGGGGGGGGGGGTGTTGGGACAAGGCTGTGTGGGACCCCTAGATCCTCTAGCTA
This sequence comes from Sebastes umbrosus, assembly GCF_015220745.1. Classification (NCBI taxonomy): domain Eukaryota; kingdom Metazoa; phylum Chordata; class Actinopteri; order Perciformes; family Sebastidae; genus Sebastes; species Sebastes umbrosus. Next base: position 5,393,499 of record NC_051288.1, read on the forward strand.
CACCCCTGTTCACAGATGGAATACATTTTTATCTCAGAGGGGGGAGACATGTCAGAATCCGCAGCATTCATATAATATACAGTTGAGTATCCGCTGGGTTACCTCATGCTGGCTGGCTTATATTTCCAGCCTCCCTCTCACATTCACAGGGTAGGGGTGTCTGTCTCTCGGCTCTCGGTCCAGAATAGACGTGTCGCCAGCTTATAGACCCGTCGTTAACAACAGCAGCACCACGGTCACAGCACACTGACCCCCCCCAGTCAGCTGCCGCTCCTCCAGAACTCCTCCGTCATTTTCTTCAACTGCAGCTCATTTCCGCTGTTAAGGAGTTTGTAAATGAGGGATTAATCCACCAGTGGAGTCAAATGCCTGAACCGGAATGGATCAACTTGGTGAAATGTGGGTTTGGGATGTATGAGAAAGGAGCTGTGCTGCTGTGCAGCTCCTGTTCGGTGAATCACTACGATTACTGGGAGCCATCAGCCAGCTGCGACTGCTGCAGCCTATCGACAGGTAACAATTAACAGTTATCAATTAGCCAATTAAACACGACTAGCCGTTAAGTGGTGCCGCCGTTTAGCTACGAGGTCATTCTACAACACTTTTAACGACTTTTCTTTCTGTTTTCAAAATTCAAAGATTCCTAAAAAGAGTTTTTCCTCACCAACTGAGGGTTATAGAGATTTAACATAAAGATCTTCATAGATTGGGTCTCTGAAGCACTAAATGTAGTGATGTAAAAACAGGCAGCAATAGGCAACAATGTACAGTGTCGTATAGGCTTTGTTCCAGCTTTCAGACACAGTTAAATTCAAGATTCAAGTTGATATAAAGTATTCAAATGTAATGTCTACTATGATGATTGCACTCCTTGCTTATGGACGTTTTTGGCCTCTTTTTTTCAAAAGGCATTGCATTTTGGGATTGGCATTTCTTTGTGCAAAATCAACTCGTCAAATATCGCCGATTGGGCAGCGCCATTCGGCGTCGAAAAACCGACGCACGGAGGCACCGTTTAGCGACAGTATGTGACGAACCGTGTTCGGTAGATGGGTCAAACAAACAGGATTTTCAACCAGGAGACGGTTGTTTGTGTCCCATGTGAAACTAAAACTAACTGACTTATTTTGTTAGTCATGTGACTCGTTAGTATCGTCAGTCTAGTGAGTCGTCGGTCAGTGAGGTTAACATCAACCACGACCGTTTCCTGACCTCAACTAAGTGGTTGTGCTGCCTAAACCTAACTTCCTGTGAAGTTTATTTTGAAAGGACACTATGCATGCAACAAGCGTATATTGACGCACAGTCCCTGGTCCGTCCAAAAGTAACGCCCCGTGTGTCGGCTTCCAATGCAGAGGGGCATTTGGCAAAACCTCCATACTTGCTATTATTGTGATCTTGTAATGTACATCTAACAGGTGAAGATGCATTTGGCTTCCATGTCTCGGCAATATAATTTTACATGGTGTGCAATATACTGTACGTTACATTTTATACATATACAATAGGTCTAAAATATAATGTATTTGTTCCAAACTTCCTAACAGCCCAGTATAACCCCTGTGCCATCAGTGGATGAATGAATGAACAATCTGGTGGACCTGAAGTACAAACGAGTTGTTTCCTCTTCCATCTCTGTCCCCAGGGATATTTGGTCAGCGTCTGGAGGACACGGTTCAGTACGAGAAGAAGTTTGGCCCCCGGCTGGCCCCCCTGCTGGTGGAGCAGTGCGTGGACTTCATCAGGGAGAGGGGTTTGGACGAGGAGGGTCTCTTCAGGATGCCGGGGCAGGCCAACCTGGTCAAAGAGCTGCAGGAGGCCTTCGACTGCGGCGACAAGCCTCTCTTTGACAGGTAGACAAGAGGGGAGCGTTACGAGAGCGCACCAGCTGTTTGACAAGTAAATGATGGAACATCCGGTTGACACATTTTTCTTTCTGCACTCCCTCGCAGTAACACAGACGTCCACACGGTGGCATCCTTGCTGAAGTTGTACCTGCGAGAGCTGCCAGAACCAGTCATTCCCTTCTCCAAATATGAAGACTTTCTGACCTGTGCACAGCTTTTGGCCAAAGATGAGGAGGAGGTATGTGCAGTGTACCCTGTGTGTTTATATATCTATGTATGTATGAACTGTATGTGTCTAACAGCTGTTCAATCTTTTATCAGGGGGTCCAGGAGCTTGGAAGACAAGTTAACACTCTACCTCTACCCAACTACAATCTCCTCACGTACATATGCAAGTAAGTATTTTTATCTCATGTCATCGGTTTTCAAGAACGATGTCTGTTTCTACTTTTAACGTTGTTATTTCCTCTTTAGATTCCTTGATGAGGTCCAGTCACACTCCATTGAGAACAAGATGAGCGTCCAGAACCTCGCCACAGTATTCGGACCAAATATCCTTCGACCCAAGATGGAGGACCCGCTCACTATCATGGAAGGTACGGCCGATGTTCACTGACCGAATGACAGAATTCAATGGTAAAAGTCACTGCAAACTAACTGGAAAGTGTATTAAAAATACCATCACAATGTTACTTTAACATCACATGATGCCTTGTAGTATTAGCAAAACAATATTAAAGGCATAGTTCGGGTGTTTTGAAGTGGGGTTGTATGAGGTACTTGTCCATAGTCAGTTATTTCCTACAGTAGATGACGGTCGGCAAGCCCCCAATTTAGAGAAGCAGACAGGAGGTACCGCACGGAAGCAAAGCAACGTACTGCTGTGGACGGGGGCAGCGGCAAAACATATTTCAGACACCTAAAAGAAAGACCCACTTAAATAAATCAAAATCAGTGTACGCTATACTTAGAACATTTTTTCCACTTTACCTTGCTGTGAGACAGCCCTTTCCAACGGGGAGCTGAAGTCGTTGCATTCATCTGTGCTCTCGCCAAAGCCACCAGACTCCATTGAAAAAAAAACGCAATTTTACCTCGTAAAACATGGGGGTTGTTGGTCTACAGCAGCCTCAAATGGTTAGTTAGTTTGTACCATTATGTGACTTTGGTGAATCCAAACTAACCAAAGTCACACAATAGCACAAACTAACCGAGACAGCGACTCGTGTTCTGCAAGGTAAAATTATTGTTTTTTCAATGGAGTCTGGTTGCTTTGGCGAGAGCAAAGATAAAGGTATCAGTTCCCGGTCGGAAACATAGACTGTAGATGTCTTACGGCAAGGTAAACTAGCGATAATACTCTAAGTATAGCATACACTTAAATTGATATTGATTTTTTTTTCCTGGCTAAAGTACATTGTGCTGCCGGCCCCGTCCACAGCAGTATATTGCTTTGATTCCGTGCGGTAACTCCTGTCTGTTTCTCCAAACTGGGGGCGTGCCGACCGCCATCTACTGTAGGTAATACACTAACTATGGATAAGTACCTCATACAACCCCACTTCAAAACACCCAAAATATCCCTTTAAACTTGTGGTATGCACAGGATAAAAACTGAAATAATGCCTCTGTACATTTTAATTCAATTGAATTTATTGTTATATGATGTCAAATCATAACAGAATTTATCTCAAGACACTTTTAATACAGAGCCAGTCTACTGTAATTTATGATATCCTGTCTGACTGTGATCCATAGGCACCTCTCTGGTCCAGCACCTGATGACAATCCTCATCAGGGAACACGACCGTTTCTACTCGGGGAGGGACCAGGAGGGATCTGCCGTACCCCAAACAGAGCTCCCTGTCCAGGGGCACCAGCTCCAGCATCGCAGCCTTGGAGCCTGGATCTCAGAGGAAGACCTCCAGAGCTGCCCGGTGTCCAACCCCGACCAGGAACTGCACAGCAGCGCCTCGTCTCTGGATGCCAAACTGTGTGGGGCCGTCACTCCCACCCAGATCCCGAACCTGAACCCTGGACCAAAACTGGGGTCTCCATCGGGGAAAGGAGAGACGGTGGTCAGCCCGAGTAAACAATCCAAGACCATACCTTCCTGGAAGTACTCTTTCAAAAGCTCCTCTGCACCTCGTTCCCAGCCGCAAGGCAAGCAAAGCAGCAGCGGCAGCTCTGTGGCTGATAACACTAGTGTATCTTCTGGTGGAGGAAGTGGAGGTGGAGGTGGAGGTAACTGGCTCATGAACGGTTTGTCCTCCTTGAGGGGACACCGGCGCACGTCTTCAGGCGAGCGGTCCGCCCGCGATCGGGACTCCACGGGCTCCTCGCAGAGACTGTCCACCTACGACAATGTCACCTCTTCCTCCAGCATGGGGAGCGTTCCGAGTGTCTCCAGCACACCTTGGTCCACTTCCTCCTGCGAGATCTCTGTCCCCGACTCGGCCAGTGAGCCCTCACCGAACCAGAACTGCGGTGAAAGTGGGGAAAAAGGGGAGTGGATGGAGAGCCAGAGGGAGACCGACGGAGGAAGAGATGGAGGGATGACGACAGACCCCCCGAGCTCTGAGCAGGACAGCTGTGAGGCCATGGAGCTGTGCAGCAGCAGCGCAGCCTGCAGCGAGAACGGAAACATGGCCGTGGCGGCCGGCATGCCGTCTATTATCATGACCGAGGACGGAGACGGAACAAATGTAACACTGAGCAGTCTGGTGGAAGGACTGAAGGACGAGTTGAGGAATCAGAAGACGACGTACGAGGCCAGGATCCAAAAGTAGGTCTGGTTTCTTCTGGGGGTTCCTAACGTCGTCATATGTGTGTCGATTTTCTTATGGTGCTCATTTCTCGGGTAAATATTAGAGCAAAAGTGTTTGAAACCTACCTGCTCGGTAACACTTTATAATAAGCACCATTTATAAATGGTTAATTGATAGTTAATTAAACCCAGTTAAGTTATATTGAACATCACTTATAAATGGTACAGTAGCCGTGAACATAGGAACAGTACATCGAGAGCCTTTCGTGTTTTTATGTTACCTGAATGCCACCGTAGTTCTCTGACACGCTCGTGAACCGCAGTAACGTGAGCCACTGAGTGAAAACCATGGTAATGCAGTTCACCTCGCTCAGAGGCCATCCTCACCATAATAACACTACTTTAGGAGCAACGCAAGTCAGACAGCGGCTGGCGTTGTCACGGTTTTACACTTGGCGGCTCACGTTACTGCGGTCTTGGAAATCTGCAACCACATCACTAGATGCTACCAAATCCTACACACTGTCCCTTTAAGGTAGAAAGTTGTTCAAATGAAAATTGTACAAAGACACTTTTGACATTATTGATGTAGTCTTTCAATGTTGTGAGCTTCCCAAAATTCCATTCAGATATCTCCAAAGCAGGACAAACCACCTTTAAACTCAACCTTTAACAAGGTTGCATTTCTATGTAAAAAAAAAAAACTTGCCTAGTGCAGCTTTAACTTTTGTCCTAATACCACCAAAGCATTTGTTAATGTAGCCAAACAGTAAATGTGAATGACCTCTGCTTCCTGTCTGTGATGTGCTGCGTCCTCTCAGACTGGAGGAGTCCAGCGCCGCTCTGTGTGCGCACATGGAGCGTCTGGAACAAGAGATGGAGCAGGAGAGGAAGAAGCAACGCATGCTGGAGATCAAACTGCGGAACTCGGAGCGGGCGCGGGAGGACGCGGAGAACCGCAACCGGCTTCTGGAGAAGGAGATGGAGGATTTCTTCTCCACGCTGGGAGATCTGGCCCTGGGTGCGAGGACTAGTGACATTTAATGCGACGTCCGTCTGTGGCCAAAACTGTCAGGGTTTGTATTTCGGGGGGGGGGTTGGTTGTCTCCCAAGGGCTCACGTCCTCGTCAGCGTATCAGGGCGTTCCTTCAAAAGAAAAAGAAAATAAAGGGAACTGGCCATATTTGTGTACATTCAGGACAAAGGGAGCTGAAATATGGAGTTGACAGGAAATTCTGAAGGGTGCAAATATGAAATTGGGACTAACTGTGTGTTCTTGTCAGAATCATTTCCATCGAGCAGTTTTGAGTTTCTCACGCATGCTTGAAATGGAAGGTTAAGATAAGAAGACGGCTCTCTTGTGTGATTACACTCCTTGATGAGTCCAGGGTTTGTCTTGTGAAGGCAGTATTTTAACAGTTCAGGTGTGAACATTATGTAATATCTCTGACATTCTCTAAACTGGAGAGCACTGACTTCTTCAACCACTACTTTACAAGGACGTTACATGAATGGATTTCATGCTTAAACTGTATGACTCTTTAGAGACATTAATGTTGAATGCTGACTGATATTTATCTTTATGTAATAGTGCTACATTTTGGGAAATAGCTACACTAATTTGCCTTCTTGCTGAGAGTTTTATGAGAGGTTTGATACCACTCATGTCTGTAGGATGTACACGAATCTTGTTAAGTAAACAAGTCGATATTGTCGTTGGCGTCTCCCTACAATACGCACGCTGTCCTAAGAAGTGCACAATTTTCAACTCTAGGACCTGTGCAGTTCTCAGCTGCCTAACATGGTCAAACAAGTAACGTCAGCTAGGTTAACACTGCTTAGCTAACAACGTTAGAAACTGTCTAGGGGCTACGATGATGAACTCAACGACCTGTGGTGTTCTATAACGTTAGTTGCTCCAACTAGGGCAACATAATGACCACAAAGTAAACATCATTAATCGGTCGGCATCACAAACAGAACATGTACTAAGTGTCTGCTAACTGTGTTAGCCTAGCGCTGCTAAAAAGAAAAAAAAAAAAGTTTTTACACTTTTTTTTTGTAAGAATTAAACAAACAACATATAACATGTTAATTAGTTAGCTTTAGAGGTGTGGGTTAGCAGATTTTTTTAAAACTTTGGCCAGCGCTAGGCTAGGTCTTTCCCCCTGTTTTATGTCTCTGTTAGCTAAACGGCTGCAGCTTCATATATAGACGAATCTGGCGACCGCTTTGGTGGCAAGTTGTAGTGACTCCATTGTCTGCTAACATTAACTGGTGACACTCAGCCAAATGCATCGTGGTCCTCGTAAAAAGCCTTCAATTTGATTTTTATCAATTTGAAATACATACTCATCTGTGTTTATTATCTACGGCAACTATTTACGTATGCAACCACGGACGTTTTCGGCCAAAAGTCACCAGTTAGTACTGTTAGCAGACGGTACAGTCACTACAATTTGCCATGGCAGTAATGGCGACGGCGCTAGTCGCCGGAACACACAAAGCGTTCCCCAAAGTTTTCAATCAAATTTGCAAAACAATACCTCTAAAGCTAACTAATTATTAGTTAACTAATAACTAGTTATATCTTGTTTGTTTAATTGCTACAAAAAACAAAGTGTAAAAACTATTTTTTTTTTCCTGTTTAGAAACGCTAGGCTAACTCTAACCACTGTTATGAACCTTTATGTTAAGCTAGGCTAACCAGCTGCTTGCCGTAGCTTTATATTTATCCTACAGACAATAGAGAGTGGTGCCAATCCTCTCAGCGAGAATGGGAATAAATATATTTCCTAAAATATCAAGCTATTTCTTTAATTGTAGGGTCAGTTCAACCAAATTAAAAAACAAGATTTTCTCACTTGCCTGTAGTGGTAGCTAGCTATGCTAATTGCTTTGTTTTTGGCTTTGAATTTAAAGTTCTGTGAAATATCCCAAGTAACCGGTTTAGTTTTCCTGTAAAGAGATGTTGCTGAATTGGAATTTATTTAAATGTCACTTATTACTCACAAATGTTATTTAAAATCATTGAAAATACAGCCTAAATTATTTGAATGGCTAAACACCACTAGGGGGTAATTGAGTAAATACGTTTTTTGTAATCTGAGTGAACTGACCGTTAATCTGTACCGTGGTAGCGTTAGCAGAAGTTCCTCCACTTGCATTTATCCTCCGGTCCTGTATTTGTGCTGCAGACGTTGTGTTTCTGGATGTTTCACTGTAGAAATCGTAACACAAAAGCAGATTTAGTAAAACTAGACTTTCCAAACGATTCCTTTTGGGAGCAAAACTGAAGCAGTAATAGGTGGCGCCTCTGCAATAGCTGCCTCCGTACCTTGTTTTTCCTCAGGCCCTTCCAGTGCCTCGACACCTCCGTCACCATCTGCATGGTTTCCATGTCCATTTGATGGCAACGCCTCAGTCTTTCGGTTCACGCCGATCCTCGCAGATGTCACCATACCTTTAATGTACAGATAACACAACAGGGAACAATTATTCAAGCATTTTCAACGCAGCTCATGCTGCCTAGGGACACGTGGCTCAGTAGGTGAAGGCCATTCACACAGTAGTACACAGTTAACAAACCAAAGCCGGACCGCCTCAGCTGTTCGCTCACTAAAAAGATCAGAACGGCCTGCCTGGAAGCCATGTTGATTTTGGCACATGAAGCTGAACACTGCCCTCAAAGAAACAATGGAATTTCCTGGTTGTGCCTTCAGGGAAGTGTTTTTAAATAGGAAAAAATGTAGTGTTGCTTGCTTGTCCAGAGATGTAGTGCATATATTCGCCCCATAGTACACACAGTGGCTGCATTGTTTTTTTGTTTTTTAAATATGGCAACAAACTGCTGAAGATGAGTAACTTGATCTCCCTAGAAGGTGCCAATTCTTGTGAAAGTGAATTGTGAATTGAATGGAAGTTTTGAATTAAGAATGTATCCTCGTAGTGAATGTAATGTGTTGTCGATGAAACCAGCCCGATGAAAAAAAAAAATGTACCAGAAGAGTACCAGAGGGGGAAAAGAATTGTAATCACTGAAGATGATCAGTTCTTCAACCCCCATCCCTGACTCCCAAGCGTCTTAATTTGACATGTGATGTATTATGGGATGCATCACACATCAGGTAGCTGTGATGTGCGTCCACTTATCTATACATTACATTTCCAAAATGAAGAGTTGCATGTGGTTACATTGTTGAAAATGTTTTTTTAGCATCTTATCACCAATCAGAAGAATGTCCAGGAGTGATGCTTAATTCTTAAAAGGGCCAGTCAAACGGTATAATTACAAGTGAAAGTGTGCTTTTGGTTAGACAATGTGACTGTATTTTTCCTTCTTTTTTTATATTTTATAAAGAAACATAAAGCCAATGTTATTACCCTCTATATAATTGCACAGGTTTACAAGGTAATTGTCCTCCAGTTCACAATACGATGATCTAAATCTATTGCAGGTACTTTGATTCCAACAGGGGCATTTATTTCCCTTTATGTATGTCTCATGACAAAGGCTAAATGTTTCTTACTGCTCTGCTGATTATCTATGGTGCTTATTTATTATGGATTTCCACTATTGTAATGAATGGACATGTATGGGAATAAAGGTGAAAAAAAGAGAGAGTTGTTTTAAATAGATATCAGTGAACTGTGACATGAACGTAAAAAGGACAAAGAGACATTAACTCCTTGCTTAAAGACTGACTGACAAGACCTATTGCCCAAATACTGGACACTACCAGTACAGCTGTAGCAACTCATAATGCAATAACTGCACATAATATAATAAAAGCTCATAATATAAGTAGGGCTGTCAATTTATTAAAATATTTAATCGTGATTAATTGTGTGATTGTCCATAGTTAATCACAATTAATAGCAAATTAATTGCACTTTTTATCTGTTAAAAATGTACCGTAAGGGGAGATTTGTCAAGTATTTAATACTCTTATCAACATTGGAGTGGGAAAATATACTTGCTTTATGTAAATATATGTATATATTTATTATTATTTAAATAAATTAACAACCTAAAACAATGACAAATATTGTCCAGAAACCCTCACAGGTACTGCATTTAGCATAAAACAATATGCTCAAATCATAACATGGCAAACTGCAGCCCAACAGGCAACAACAGCTGTCAGTGTGTCAGTGTGCTGACTTGACTATGACTTGCCCCAAACTGCATGTGATTATCATAAAGTGGGCATGTGTGTAAAGGGGAGACTTGTGGGTACCCATAGAACCCAATTTCAACCCTTTGAAAATGGCCATGTCAGTTTTTCCTCGCCGAAATTTAGCGCAAGTTTGGAGCGTTATTTATCCTCCTTCGCGACAAGCTAGTATGACATGGTTGTTAAGGGTTTCTTTAGGTTTTTAGTTTCATGTGATAGTATCTTCACTCTAGCTTTAAAACTGAGCCCGCTACAATCTCCAAAAAATCATTTGCGTTAAAGCGTTAAAGAAAATAGTGGTGTTAAAACAAATTTGCGTCATCGTGTTAACTTTGGCAGCCCTAGTAATAAGTTATTACATTATAAACCAAGCAAAACAAATTGTTGAATAATGTAAAAAATTCAGCGCATGGTGTAATAATTAAAGGTGCTATTGATAACATTCAGCCACTACATGTCACACCTTGTTTTTGTTTTTTTTGCTTAGTTTTTTATGTAATAATTTTCTCATAATGTAATAACTTATTACTGTTATGCTTCCGGGTCTACACGACGTGCGACTCCCACTCTCAAGAAAGGCCAGCTACACAGGGTTTCAAGTCACACAAGGAGCAGTTTATTTTCAATTTCAGAGTTGAGCCATGCCCAAAACAACAAACAAAAGATCACTTGTTTAAATCTAACCTTCCCTAAACCAAAAGGTTAAACAAAAGACAAGTCTCTAACCTCAGCTCCTACCATCAAAACAAGAGAAAAACAGCCACTTGGCAAACAAAAGAAAAAGGGCTTCTCACTCCTACCAAAACTGCTTTAAAGTGCTCTATATTTACAGTGACAAAAAACTATTACTATACTATACTGTACTATTATGCACAAACCAAATATAATGTTATTAGCTGATGGTATTACTAGATTATGAGCTTTTATTACAATTTCAATTATTACTAAGGCTGTCAAAGTTAACGCGATAATGTGTCAACGCAAATTCGCTCTAACGTCAGTAATATCTTTAACGGAATTGATCTTTAGGAGGTTGTGGCTGGCTCAGTTTTAATATGAAGTTATCTTATGAAACTACAAAAACCTAAGGAATCTATTGGTACCAACCATGTCATACTAGCTTGTCGCCAAGGAGGTTAAATAACGCTCCAAACTGGCACTAAATTTTTCCGAGGAAAAACTGTCATGGCCATTTTCAAAGGGGTCCCTTGACCTCTGACCTCAAGATATGTGAATGAAAATGGGTTCTATGAGTACCCATGAGTCTCCCCTTTACAGACATGCCCACTTTATGATAAACACATGCAGTTTGGGGCAAGTCATAGTCAAGTCAGTACACTGACACACTGACAGCTGTTTCTGGACAAAATTTGTCATTGTTTTGTGTTGTGAATTGATTTCCAATAATAAAGATATACATTTGTATAAAGCAAGCATATTTGCCCACTTCCATGTTGATAAGAGTATGAAATACTACAAATAAATAAAAATAAATAATTAAAATCTCCCTTTAAGATACATTTTGAAAAGATAAAAAAAGTGTGATTAAATATTTCAATCAATTGACGGCCCTAATTATTACATCATGCACAGTTATTACAATATGAGTTGCTACAACAGCCCATAATATCTCACAATACATTGCGCGATTGGTAAATTGTTTCATCTGGAAATATAATGTGTACATTTGTATTTACCTGGTGGTTGCTTTCAGGTGGTCATCCTGCCGCCAACTTCCCTGCTCGGTCCGGGGCATTCGGCCCTAAACCTGTAAGTTCATACAGAAGACATAAATCATTAAAAATAACTCACAAATATACAATTTCATTTTTTGAAAAGACAAAGTAATTTCTCACCACCTTTTCGTTGTATCCCTCCAACAACCAGTCAAGTTGCAGTTTCATCCATGTCCGACCAATCACTTAAAGGACCACTGGGTAAGATTTAGGGGGATCTATGAGCAGAAATGGAATAAAATATGAATAAGTATGTTTTCTTTATAATCACCTGAAAATAAGAATTGTGAATTTGTTACCTTAGAATGAGCCGTTTGTACCTACATAGGGAGCGGGTCCTCTTCACGGAGTCCGCCATGTTTCTACAGTAGCCCAGAACCAAATACTTAGCTTCTCCTGCTTAGGGACGGCTTTATGCGGAGGCACAAAAAGCTGGATATTGTAGTTTTTTAGCAAAAGTTACATAAAAAAAAAAGAGTAAAAGCATGTTTTCAGCTGAGCCGTTGTCAGCGTTTGCCAAGAAAAGAAGACATACAACCATAAATCAAAGTGTATTTCTTTTATTTGCAGTACATGTTTTTTTTGTTTTGTTTTTTTAAAGAGGTGGCATCATCAGATCCCAGTGCATGTATTCTAGTAGTGCACTTCTTCGTTGGTTGCGGTTTTTGGGACGCGCAGATCCAGGAATTCTTAAAACTACTTGCATGGCTGGATTCACTAGCAAACATTACAAACCAGCACCATACATATAATGATTTTCTTGTAGGTATTTACTCATCTTTTTTGTGTTTATTAACATTATTGTCCTTACCGCATTCCAAATCCAAACCTGTCGGCCGCGTCGCGACTCAAAGAACTTCCCGTCTCTGCGTCAAACATCGGCCGACAGGTTTGTTCGGTGGGTAAGACTGATTACGTAACATCATGACTATAAACAAGTCACAGAAATAAAAATTGATCTTATTCATAAAAAAGGAAAACATGGATTGACAGTACCAAACATTTTCTTTACCTTCAGGAGACAGCTAACAAAGGCTAGGCCCATCACACACTACTAGCACAGTTTGCTGAAGGTATTGCACATTTAGTTTAAAAACAAAAAAACAAACCCCCCAAAAAAGAACAAAAAATACATATAACAATTCTCTTACTTCTAGGTGAAGTATACATAATGTACAAAACTAGAAGTCTGTTGAAACCGACAAATAGTACACTTTCAAATAAATAAATAATGGAATCTGTTATTCACACGTCTTCGATAGCTAATTCTGCAGGCGACTAAGTATATGCAAGAACTGGCAGAAATTCAGCGTGAGGTAGTTCATCAAAGCCGACTTAAATCAGAATGACATTGTTGGGAGAGATGCGGTAATTATAAAAAAAGCAACAACAACCTAAGAAGAAGAAAACATAACAAAATACTCCAATTAAAGCCCCTAATGTTGGGCTGAGGAAACTAAGAGCACTTTAGACAACAAAGTTCCTGATTGATTATTTTAGCTAATATGACAAATGGGCTAATATGACAAATGGATACCGACCACTGATTTTCTCCCTGCTATCGCTGCCTTCTTACAGATGTGACACTGTTCAAGTCCTTGTTGTTTTTACGTTGTGTTGTTATGTTGCTGTTGGAATCTACAATAATTACCTGCAGATTGAATTAAGTTTTGTACTGTACTAATCTGTCACTACACTTCACCGGCTAAACCTTTCCTTTTAAATTCTGGTGACTGAAAAGCCAGTGACACCAACTGTTCGTAAGTTCAAACTTAGCCTAGTTTTAACGCAAGCGATTACAACGTGGAGATTTACGCATCACAAAATTAAAATGGGTTGCACCACATAAACTTGTTCTTGCATACAGTAGAACTAACGTTAACTTGCAAATATTAAATGTGAACTGTTGTGTGGCTAACTGACAAAACTATCATTTGCCTGCGAATGTATTAAATGTTAACTGTTACGTAGCTCAGTGACGAAGCTAATGCTTGGTTGCAGATATAAATGTTAACGGTTGCGTAGCTCAGTGACGAAGCTAACGCTTGCTGATATAATAAATGTTAGCTGTTACGTAGCTCAGTGATGAAGCTAATGTTTGCGTGATATAAATGTTAACGGTTGCGTAGCTCAGTGACAAAGCTAACGGTTGGTTGCTGATATACATTTTAACTGTTACGTAGCTCAATGACAAAGCCAACTAACGCTTGCTTGCTGATATAAATGTTAACGGTTACGTAGCACAGTGACAAAGCTAACGGTTGGTTGCTGATATAAATGTTAACGGTTGCGTAGCTCAGTGACGAAGCTAACGCTTGCTGATATAATAAATGTTAACTGTTATGTAGCTCAGCGACGAAGCTAACGTTTGCGCGCTAATTTATTAAATGTTAACTGTGTTAGTGACAGAGCTAATGCTTATATACAGAATATTACCCGTTTAGATTGAAGAGTAAAAGAGGTAATGTGATATGGTCAATACTCTGACCATACACTTGATAAAATGCTGTTAAATAATGATGTAAACTGGGAAGTTTTTAAAATTCAAAACTTCCACAAAATTTACAAAAAAAATACATAAAATTACAAAGTGTTAACCGAATAAAATTGAGTCTATTGAGACATTTCTCACTTGTACTAAAACATATGGATATCATGTTACTCATTCTGAAACCTACTTCTCTATGTATGCATATATGAATAGAAGAAAGTCATACCTACATTTAAAAAGGATCGGCAGTTACGATTAATATATACTAAAAGTGTCAATATGGAAAGTTATGTTACAACTTGTGATGCTATAGTAACATTTTACATAGTTGACCGATTATGGTCAGATGGCAACTAATTTACCCATTGTTATGGTTTTTACTGGATATGACAAGTTTGAATGGTGCAACCCGATTAACAAAATCTTGAAACTAGCTAGTTGATACTAAGAACGTAATGAAGGACACATTTAGTAATGGATTTACAAATAGCTTGTGCAAGTCCAGGACTTGAAAAAGAGAAGGAGCCGTAGTGGGTCAGTATTTGAGAAATCAAGCCGTTAAATAAATGGTTACGTCTGTGTTTAGCCTTATATATTTGGCAGACGGTAACAAGTTGCTTAAGTAGAGCACACAGCATATTATGCTACAGTCGAAAGATTAACTTTCATGCAACTTTGCTTTGAGCAAAACCGCCTTATCAAAGACCGGGTTCTAGACGCAGTGCTGTTACACGACAATCCTAGTATAGGGATGTTTATGCCAACATCCACAACACCTGCTCATGACAGTACAATACATCCTAACTCTGCTTCTTGCAGATAGCAGGTTTAGTTATGCAAACATTTCAAGCAGGCAGAATGGCTGCATGAAACCTCAACAGCAAAAAGCTTAAATTGAAAATAACTCCTTTGTTTCATTCATTTACGACCATGATATTCATGATCTTAAAAAGTCAACAAACCATTACACGACTTGCCTAGATAGCTTTCAGCTAATATGGCTTGTTTAAACTTGAGTAGCTCTGCCTCTCAGATATGTGTTCGTAACTAAAGCATCGATCTGCACATTTCCGACGGTAAACAGTATCCAATCACAAAATACTGACAATAACGCCGTCGCAGAGTTCCCTCGTTTAGTTTGATCCAGTAGTTGAATTTTAAAACATCCTGTTCAATCTTCTCTTACAATCATCACATTAAATTAGTACTCAAAGAAAAGCCAAAAAAAATAATTGTTATTAACCTATATTTCGGTTGCTGTCACTGCAAAGAAACACTTCTTTTTTTTACTTTGATGAAAGACCTTGATAAAACTGCCTTTTCTTCTGAAATGACTCAAACAACATGCTGCTCAAGCATCTCAACGTATACGCCATCACCTTCTTTACCCTGCAAGACACCACCGTCTCCCGCTCAAGGGTCAAAAACAAGTAGAAAAATATACAATACATTTGTGAGAACTACAACCCCCCATCATACATTACTGGTTTGATATGGAAACTACTGTTGTTAACCAGATGCCATAAAAACCTAAACGTAATGAATACACTTCCTCCCACGTACTCAGGAATGACTGACAAACAGGCACTTTTCCTTTCAAAGCTAACTCAAAAAACATCGAAAAAAGGGCACTATTATTGCATACCGTGAGAATAATTTGTTTCTTTTGACTCAGGTTGTTTGTGCTGCTAACTTTTAGGTTCATTTTTTTTACACAATTGCACGCCAGTCTCGTACGCAACGCCAACTTTTAGAAAAATCTCTCAAATTTCCAAATTCGCAAAAAGTACATTACTCATAACAGGATCTGGTAGCAAGAAGCTGACATGTTCTCACACTGTTCCACCCGGCTGCAGAATCACTATCCCCTCCAAGACACCCAATACCGACACGTTCACATGCGTTCTCGAAATCACAATTCCCTACTTGACTGAAGCACATTCTACTTACACCGTCACCGCTTTTTTTTTTTTACAACCTCACACAACTCGTCTACGTCTCGATAAACCTCCCAAAGCACGACAAAAAAAAAACATTCTGAACTGTTCGCAATACCTCGCCGTCAAAGCGAACGAGCGGAGAACGTGAAAGCGTTCTCCGTGCATCCAGTCCTCCAAAGCGATACCGCCATGCCAGTTTCCATAACAGCCTGTTGCACACAAGAAGAGGTACTTTAAAGCACTTAAAAAATACAGAAGACGGTCATCAAAAAGTTATCCAACTGTGCCATTATCAATCCCATAGCTTAAATGCAGAAGGTAAAATGAATCATATGGTGAGTGAAAATCATTTTTTGAAATCCTATCATGTCTGAACAGAAAGTAAATTATAAAGCTTTCATTACATTTTTACAATGTAGGAAGTAGTAGTGACTCACAGGAGAAAAAACTTTTTTTTACAAGTAAATCTAAATGATCTCAGTTCAAATCAATGGATATGTCATATGCACTTAAAACGATATCCATATTACATGAGATAAAAGGGGAGTACTAAGACCATACATTTGTCAATTATGTTTCAATGGCTCACTGCAAACTTGTATCGAAGATAAAACTACATCTACCATAAAATCTGTACAAACTCAATCTACATTTATATGGCAAGTTGTAAAAGCAGTAGCTTACAAGTGAAACAAAATGACTTCCAACAGAAAAATAGATCACATTAAAACATTGTACAGATATTTCTTTCAATTCTCACCGTCGGCTAATATAAAACCGGAACGTAGTGAAATCATAAAAATTCTCTTATCATCATCTTAGGTTTCTGAAAAAATTAAGAAATGCCACAATAAATTACAGCTAGGACTCAAACGAAAAGAAATCCTAATTAAAAAAAAAAAAAAAAAAAAAAGACTAAGTGTAATAAAAAAAGATCATCTGTCCTTTCAGAAATCAGAGTATTTCTCAAACAGCTAGCTGGCTAATCGCTACACTACTGAAGACAAGCACAGAGAGGAGGTGGGGGGGGAAGATGCAGGGGGCGGGGCCAGGAGCCAGTGTCGGGCAAGTGGTCTTGGATGTGACCAGGGGGGTGAGGCCCAGCCCAGGACCAGGACCAGGAGGGGGTGTAGATGATAGTCATCTGCAGCAGCCCAGGGGGGGCTGGTGGCTGTAGCAGCAGCCCAGGGGGGGGGGGGGGGGGGGGGGCTGGTGGCTGTAGCAGCGGCGGCGGCGGCGGCGGCGGCGGCGCTTGCTGTCTCCAGGCTGCTGTCGGTGTCGGTCAGGGTCGGGTCAGTGGACATGGAGGAGACGTCGTTGACGGAGGCAGAGGAGGACGTGGAGGTGTGGTGCTGGTGGTGCCGTTGCTCACTGTTGCACCTGTGCTGTGAGAAATAGGGGGAAGGCCTGTGGTCAGCCATCAAAAGGGGCACACACAGCACGCCTGCTGAAGCACCGCAGTATGATTGTAGTTGAGTTAATGAAGTCTGAGTAATGTTACGGAGATGGGGCTCCTTTTCTGCATGTAAACGTATATTTAGGGGAAGTTTACGGTCTCCAGTCCAGCCCAGCCCACATGCATGTATTTGGACTATGAAAACTACAGGAATGCAGGAGAAGTTCTATTAAAAAAGGACCAGTGTGTAGAATTTAAGATCTATTGGCAGAAATGGAATATAAGATTCATAATTATGTTTTCATTGGGGTGTAATCACGTGAAAGTAAGAATCGTGTTTTCGTTAACTTAGAATGAGTCCTTCATATGTGCGTAGGAAGAGGGTCCTCTTCTACGGAGTCTGCCATATTACCCCGCCATGTTTCTACAGTAGCCATGGATGTATATAAAGAGAACTGGATACAGCGTCGGAGGCAGACTCCAGTTCAGTCCTCTCAGAAATGCTCATTGGCGCATGAAGCCAAAATGGCTCAACTGCCAAGTGATAAAGCACCCAGATCATCCGGCATCCATTAGGCCCATATAGCAGGCGCACTAGCGTTTACAAAAATCAAATGATGCCAAGGGGGAGTGACAAAGAGGCGGTATGTGACAAGTTCGAAAGGGAACGTGTTGGTAGCCCGGAATGGACAAACCAAACACTGGCTCTAGAGAGAGCCTTTCACGGTTTGACATTACCTGAAGGCCACCGTCTTCAACAGTATTGGGATGGGAGGGGTACTCAGTTGGTTGCAATCTGCAACCACACCACTAGATGCTGCTAAATCCTACACACTGCTCCTTTAAATATGGATAGGCAAGTTCTATGCAAAATATAATACATGAGGTAACAGCTTCTCTACGCTGTTTTTACATAACAAAAAAAAAGTAATGAAATGAAAACAGTCAGAGGCTCAGACATACAGTAGATCAGAGACAGTTTATCGTGCCATACATTGGACTGATTCTTGTGTATAAGGGTGCTTTCACACCTGTAGTGTGGTGTCACAAAGGGCTCACGAAAAAAATTATTGATCATCAGCATTATTAGTATTATTAGACTACAAATCAACAGCATGTTATGAATAGTGACTAACAGGGTGCGATTGACATCTTTCATACCAGCCCAAATGAACCGTACTAACTGGGCAAACAGACGTGAGTTTGATTTAACCAAACTAAGTGTGAAAGCACCCCAACATTCGAAAAAAACAGTAATAGTAATAACATTCCATTTTTTTTATTATTTAACTAGGAAATCCCTTGAGATAGAATCTCTTTTTCAACGGAGACCTGGATCAATACAGCACACCAGTTATAGTTTAAATAGAAATAAAACAACAGACAGTAAAGACAATCATCAAACTCCCAAGGAAGAGCATTTTTCCACATTTAGATGCTGGAAAAAGTTCTTATTTTGTTTAATAATCCCATGTCTCTTGTAGATTTATGCCAAACCTAAGCATGGTCATAACAGAACATGTAATACGTGTCTAACTAGAGGAATGAGTGTGCTAGTTCTGTCACTCTCCAGCCCACATACAGAAGGATCCAGTAGAGGAAGTACCTTAATTAAGTATGTACAAAGATGAGCTCAAGAGTGGAAAAAAAACATTTTCCTCGACAGAAAAATGATTACCACATGCTATGCAGAACTGTGCCAGTGCTCTGTTGATTTTATAACAGAGCAGGCTTTTCACACAGTTTATGGCAGGAACACCAGTGCTGGGCGATATGGAGAAAATCAAATATTATTTTGACCAAACACCTCAATATCGATATTGCGACAATATCGTAGGGTTGACCATTGGTGCTTTTTGACAAAATATTTTCTAGGGCTGTCAAAGTTAACACAATAATTACGCATTAACGCAAATTTGTTTTAATGCAACCAATTTCTTTAACGCATTAATGCATCTTGCGATTTTTCTCACACATAGAAAGAACTCCACTTACCTATGGATGCCGGCTGTCCCCTGATGACACCATTCTTTGTCCTCTCTTCCCAGTCCAACACTTCTTTATATATCAACTCTGCAACAAACAAGACACAATCATTTACTACAGTAAGGAGGAGAGGAAAGAGGGAGAGGGAGGCTGTGTGCAGTTCCCTCATGTCCCCTTGCAGGTTTTCTGAAATTTAAAGTACAATTCTGTATTATTCATCACCATTTTGATCGTCTACTGTTTTCTCTCACCTTGTGAAATACATAAATGTCCAATTTTACAAAATTTAAATCTATTTCTAAGGAGAGAAAGATGTAATGAAACATCCAGCAGCAGTGTGGGAACGCCAACACGTCACGCTCCAGGTGTGAGTCTCCTGCCGTCATTATCACTCTGTCAGCACTGAGGAGGAAGATGTTTAAGTTCTCTGCCCCCTCACTTTCCTGTGGTGTTACCCACGGATCAATCACAGGTCCGCTGTCATTTTCCATTTACGTGTTGCAACTAGGTGACATTATGTGTAAGCAAAACGTTGATTTCTGTTATGCTGATGATACTCCGCTATATGTTCCACTGAAATCAAGTAATAATTGCAACTAGTCTCATATTATGCCTGTTTAGAAGATGTTAAAGGTCTCATTGATAACATTTATATGTAGACAAATAATTATTTAAAAAAAATAACACATCCACAGAGCTTTTAGAAAGGTGCAGAATAAAAGTATGGCTTTTCCTAAAAAAAATTATCATGCTTGTGAGTTAATCACTAAAAAAATTTTGATGGGTCCAAAATTAAGTTTTTTTTTTTTTTTTTTTTTGGTTCTCGGGCTTGTGAGCCAATAGTATAACGACACTTGTATCACGTGGTGTTTCTGTGTCGTAAGTGATCAAGTTACCAAGTAGTGTAGAAAAAACGGATAAATGGCTGAGTTTGACAGTGAGTGTCGGTTTCACTCATTAGCCGTGGCAGCAAGTGACAACTGATGTTAGCATATATTAGCTGTCTTAGCTTAATTGTCCTAATAACAATAACCTATAAAATAAAAAATTCTGCATATTTAAACAAAACTAACAACTGCCAACAGCCAAAGTCCTTACAACCTTAACTAATGTGTCGTCGTCGGTCAGATTGTCAAAATGAGAAAAATAACAGCTTCGATCCCAGAGGAGCTACGTTAGCATCTTAGCATTAGTGACAGTTGCATCCAGTTACCTAACGTCATTGTACTCGTGAAGTGAATGCGATGGAATGGAGGAGGGAGAATGTGACATCTAGTGGCTGAATGTTATAAATAGCGTGCTCCAGGGATGACGTATTTTTTGTAGGCCAACCAGAAAGTTAGCATCTTAGCATTAATGACGGTTGCGTCTAGTTACCTAACGTTATAGTTCCCACAAACAATGTATAACTAAGATGCATCTAGTGGCTGAATGTTGTCAATGTTATCAATTGCACCTTTAAGTATCATAAAAATCTTAAATTTTTTTTTATTTTAGATCATTTTATTTGGCCAAAGAATTCCACCAGTCATCTAAAACAAGGCGTGGCACCCTGCCCATGTATGCCACCTGTAATTGGGGCATAATTTACAATTGACCATACCGTTGGATTGATTTATGTTGTATAATCATTTCTTCAGTTTCCCTTGTTTTCTACTATCTACGCTTCTATTTCATCACAGCTTAATAATCTAGTTGTGAAAATACCACAGATTGATACTTTATAGTGTACATTTGGATAAGAACAAAGATTTGGAAATAGGAAACCAGGAGAACAGGTATGCAACATGTGCATTAGTTATTTCTGGTGTAAAATTAGGATCAGACATTTATGAATTCAGACTATGCAGAGGGAAAACATAAATATCTGTTGGAGAATGAAGATTAACAGGCTGCAAAAGCATGAACAAAGACCGACCTTATGCAACACACTGCAAAAAGCTAAGTACTTGTGACAGCTTATCAAAGAGCAGAGGAGAGGATGTTTCCTACCTTTCCACTCCTCCACTGTGTGCTCTCTCTCATCCAGCTGCTTGTCTGTGATCGCGGGTGGCGGCTGGAAAAAGACAGACACACACGGTTTCTGGGTTTTAGTCTTCTTACCAGATTTTCATTCTAAACACAGAGCGACAACTCCACACACATCCCACTCTGGTAAATGATTTTCACACTCAAATAGAGTCTTTTATCCAACACTTTAATGTTCTGTTCGACCGTTTGGTATAGCACATTTTGCGTCATATCTTAATGAAAAATGTGTTGAACTTAACTCAACCTGACTGAGCCGTATCTACCATTCGGTTTAGGTATGTTATGCTAAAAAAGAATCCACTAGATGGCGCTGTGTCTTTAAATAGCATGCCTTTTCAGTCCGCCTCCTTACAGGAAGTTAGCAGCATAAAAGTCACTCTAGGCACGAGGACTCTGTTTGGGTCATTTTCAAAAGGTAGGCATATTTATTTGACATATCATAGTTTCAGAGGCCTTACTGAACAGAATTATGTAACTTGATACTAAAATAAAAAGTCTAATACGGGGCAAATCGTTTTCTAAAAACTTGCTCTACCAAACGGTTCAGTTGTCCTTTTATGGTGAGGCTAGTAAAGCTAATGATGTAATTAAAATTAACAATTATAAATAAATAACTAAACCAACTTTTGAGTATTCATTGTTGTTAATATGGTACATTTAATGTTATTCCATTATATATCATTTGATATGTGTTATTTTTTTTACTGTCTAAAAACATGCTCGACCAAACGTTGAATTGTTCTGTGCGGGTAAATGTAGTGATGCTAAGATAATAAATTTACCATTTTTATGAAATAAAAAAACTTTACTGTTGTTAATATCATTCGTTAACATTATATATTTAATGTTATTCCTTTATGTATATTGGATAAAAAAATTATATCAGTATGATTTTTCACCATTTGAGATGTTGTCAAAGTAACCTACAGTAAATATGGTAAATATCCCGAATAAATACATGGACATAATACTAGTGCTGGTAATACTACTAATTTCATGGTAGCAAATTGACATATGTTGATATATTAACCTATTACTGCATAATATTAGTACATGGTTTGTATTTTTCTTTCACCATGAAGCGTCATCTCAACCGTTTGGTAGAGACCTATATTTAAAAAAACTGTGGGGTCTGTAAAAAACAAAACAATGATTTTTATTATTATTGCCACAGGCCAGGGACATAAAAAAGGCAAAGAGGAAAATTGCTCCATTGCTTATTTCTTAGTGAGGACATTAAAGGGTTAAGTTTTTACAAGCAGACTAATGGTGGACCCCCGCTGGCTATGAATGGGGATCAAACTGTGATAAAAGTTATAGCACAGTCTAGCCACGAGGCCACCCTGCTGTCACACTAAATTACTGATACTGCCATTCACAGAACTTATAGCCTTTGAGTTACAAAGACAGTTTCTGAGCATGTCTAACTACCAGGCCTGAGTTTGTCAGTCATTTGCCACTGTGACCTTAAAGAGGACCTATTTTTGTGCTTTTTCCCCTTTCCTTTAGTGTGTTATATAGTTTTTTGTGCATGTAAAAGGTCTGCAAAGTTACAAAACCCAAAGTCCACGCCAAAGAGAGTTACTCTCCCCACAGAATCACTGCTCCTGAACTGCCGGAAACGTCTCGCTTGAAGTCCTGCCTTTTCTTCCGTAACATGGTGATGTCACCAAGTAACATGTGCATAACACTTGCCTAGCGGCTAATTTGGCATGCCCTCAAACAAATCTAGAATCTAGTTAGAGCGGAGCAGGAGTGGCGTCCGAAGAGTTTGGTTTGGTTGACCAATCACAACAGAGTGGGCCAGCTGACCAGAGTTCAAAATGAACCTTACAGGTTGAAAAGTGGTGCTGCAGCACAGCCAGTATTAAAAAAAAAGTGTTTCTGTTCTAGTAGAAGCCCAAAATACAAGTATGAACCTGAAAATGAGCATAAAAGGTCCTCTTTAATGGACGTCTTCATTCCACCTAAACACTACAGCAGGTGAATGAGGGGAAACTCAGTTGCTCCCAGCTCAAACTGAAAACTTACCGACTCAGCTAATTGATGGCACAAGATTACAGAAAACTGCTGCATTAAACCTTCCTCACATTAAACCCACTTAATGCTGAATTTTTCTGCTTTGGAGTGCACAAACCTTGTCCAGGAAAATACCACAAATTTATAGCACGCACAGAGGCTGGAATAAACTACGTCGAAAGCCAGCCGAGTTCTCTGTCCTCCCCGGAGTCAAATGGAGATTGGATGCATTTACGCAGTGTCGGAGCAAAAAATCGGTGTACAAATCTGCACTTTTCAAGGCTGTGCTGTCAGCAATGAAGAGTCATTTCGTGCCAGAGAGGGAGAAAGCAACAATTCACCTCATCTCCCAATCCGCCTGATCACAGGCAAAATCAATTTGCACTGGCTGAGTCATTGTGTTTCCAAGGAGAGTGCGGTGGAGGAGAGCGTGGTGGATTGTCACCAAACGCATACAGAGAACACATTTTGCATGCAGAGCACTAACAATTTTGGAGAGAAAATGACATGGAGTTTTATACTTTGTAGTCCCTAGATGGGAGTTTTTATTTTGAAGACATGGCTTCATGGATTTAGTAGCTGTGCAACATTACTTTTCTGCTTATTTGTATGCATGTGGTTAGAAATTATTCATATAATAATTTTTAAAAAAGGGTGTTTGGTTTAACTCTTTGAACTCTGCAATAGAAATCGTCCGCATGTGCCTGCATTGGTGTTTTTGCTTATTGTGATGTAATTTCCTGGAGTATTTTCAAATGCTTTATATCCCTTTAAAATCTGTGCAACCTAAGCTACAAGGTTATCTAAGTCAATATATATGAGCAGATCGAGTGCAAAGGCGTTTTGATAGTTTTGTTAAGTTCAGAACATAATGTAACGTAACGACGTCATCATGAGTTTACAACGTGATGACACTGAAGACCTACCTGTTCTAAAAGAATGAATGCTCTAGCTACTATGGTTTTTATTTTAGATTGATTTAAACAGGATCATCGTTGTTTTTAAAGGGTTAAGTTTTGTGTATGAAGTAGTGAGTACTTACCGCCTCCACTTCAGTCGGGTCGTACCACACGTTGATATAAGGGTGCTGGAGAGCCTCGTCCACTGAGATCCGCTTTGACGCGTCTATTACCAGCATCTTGCACAGGAGGTCTCGGGCTTGGCTCGCTGAAAAGAAGTTGTGGCAGAAAAAAGAGAAAATGGTAAACGTTAAGCTTTAAACCGACCAGATTTCCTTTGTGAAATGTATCCCATCTGATGTTGGACACAATGTAGGGAGGGACCATTCAAAAGTGTTAAAGAACCCCTCCACTTAAATATGTATTGTGATTAGGGCTGTCAATAGATTAAAATATTTAACTGCGATTAATCGCACATTTTTTATCTGTTCAAAATGTACCTTAAAGGGAGATTTATCAAGTATTTAATACTCATATCAATATGTGAGTGGACAAATATGTTTGCTTTATGCAAATGTATATATTTATTATTGGAAATCAATTAACAACACAAGACAATGACAAATATTGTCCAGAAACCCTCACAGGTACTGCATTTAACATAAAAAATATGCTCAAATCATAACATGGCAAACAGCTGTCAGTGTGCTGACTTGACTATGACTTGCCCCAAACTGCATGTGATTATCATAAAGTGGGCATGTCTGTAAAGGGGAGACTCGTGGGTACCCAGAGAACCCATTTTCATTCACATATCTGGAGGTCAGAGGTCAAGGGACCCCTTTGAAAATGGAGCATTATTTAGCCTTTTTTGCGATAAGCTTGTATGACATGGTTGGTACCGATGGATTCCTTATATGTTCTAGTTTCATATGAATAATATATTGTCTTTTATTGTACCAGCTGGTACAGGATGATGTTACTAAGAAAGATGTGGTTTAATTAATGGGAGCTAATTTAAAAGGTGCCCTGTGGAATTTTTCTTGTCAACAATAAAAGTTAATTTGTTTACATTCAGCGTTTTCTCACCAAAATACAATGTGTGCATCCTTGACGCCTCACAAACATCTTGCGATGCTCATGCGTCCTCGGGCATGATACAAACAAATGGGGGACCAACTCGTAAAGATTCTGCTCCATAGCGCTACTAGTGGTCAAACACTACACTGGGTACCTTTAAACCTCACAGCAAATAGAAAACATGTATCCGTTTTTTTTGTTTTTTTTAGGACATCCACCTTGTTTATCATATGTTCTATGTGGAGGCCTTGCCAGCGTGTGCTATCAAAGCATTCAGAGCCAAATGTGAACATCCCATACATGCAGCTTAACATGAGTACTTCAGGGGAATACACTGTTGTCACATATTCCTGCCTCGGTGAATTAATGAGGACAGAAAAAACTTTTTTTTTCGCCTTGCATCATCTAGCAACAGCTCCGGAGCTCTTGCTGTGAGTGTTCCTGTCACCTCCTCTCAATTTACACATGAAGACACTCTTGAGGTAAATTCCTCTTCACAGTAAACAACCTGCTTCTGAACTGTCAGCTTCTGTAATAAGTGCTTAAAGGGGACATCATGCTTGTATTTGGGGTTTCTACTAGAACATGTTTACTGCTTTAATGTTCGAAAAACACCTAATGTTTCTCATACTGTCTGTGTGAATATACCTGTATTCACAATTTGTCTGAAAAGCAAGAAAAATATGGTACACCTTTGCAAAGATAGTTTATCTTGTAGATATGAACAACGTTTTATCAACCACGGCCAAAATAATCACTATTGCTGCTTTTGTCAAAGTCCCAGATATGCTGGAAAACGAACAACGTCGTCTCTGGGTTCGTAACATCATCCGGAGGCACTTGGTGTACAGCGGTATGAGCTCAAAAAAAATAAATAAAACAAATTATTTTGCTGTGATTTATTTGCAATAAATGGATCAAAAGGATGCCGAAATAACTACATTATGATGTTGATTTGTAGAAAGTCCAAATTCATGCTTTGACAGGTCTGTCCACAGGATGACAAGCAAACAAATTTTAAAATGCCTGTTTTCTGAATGGAGTTCAGATTGATCAGTGCCAGGCTATGCTAACATAGTAGCTGCTCCATCAACCCTCAACCTAACTTCATCTAGGCATAAACACGGCAGCAACGTTGTTGTTTATACCATTGAGTCTATGGTTTATACATATACAGTTATACACAGAGCTTCGTCTCGTCAGCCGTTTTCTTCCTCCATTTCTGGTTCAACGTCAGGACGTCAGTGACGACAGGAGGAGAATCTCAATGCTGATAGGCTTTTGCGACCACATCACAACAATTTCTCGCTCAAACTGACTCGCACGACACAAAAAGTTTGCTTCGTGTTTGGTGTGAATGCCCGATAATTCTGATCTAGGCAGCCAACAAAAAACGGACTGGGTTGTCTTAT
The DNA here is from genome assembly GCF_015220745.1 of Sebastes umbrosus. Classification (NCBI taxonomy): domain Eukaryota; kingdom Metazoa; phylum Chordata; class Actinopteri; order Perciformes; family Sebastidae; genus Sebastes; species Sebastes umbrosus. The sequence continues at coordinate 5,420,280 of NC_051288.1, forward strand.
TCCACAGTTTTTAAGGTTGGTAGGGGGCTGCACTCCAGATCCTACCTAAATGTATGTGCACAAGCACTGAAAAAGTGAGTTTTTCATGTTATGTCCCCTTTATTCTACGGCAGAAAATTGATTTGTCACTTGGAATTGCCTTCAGCGGATATTTATAGGGTTACAAACATACTGTGTGTATAACAATCAGCCTTAATTTTAAGCCTAGTTACAAGAAAAGGTTCAAGGGCCACAGCGGTACTAAGACCTGGTTAAGAGAGAAACTGAAAAATAATTTAGGTAGCCTTTAAATCCCTCGTGACCCCACCAAATGAAAAGCACTAAGAGGAAACTTTACACAATTTATTGAGAAAACAAAACCCTCCCCAACAAAAGCACAGAATTAACTGGGGAATGTCCACAGGGTTTGTCAGTGTTGTTTAATATAAAGCAATCCAACAAAGTAATGGAGTCAAAGTCCTCCCTTCAAAATGCAAAAATATAAGAAATGAAAAAGCAATGCATCGCAAAAAAGTAAATATCCAGAAAGAAACCAAACTCACCGGATGTCGGGTTGGGAAATAAATAAATAATCCGGCCTTGGCTTGTTTGTTGCTCAATGCTTATGGTCCTGCTGGTTTCCCTACGGTCCTCGGTCGGTAAACCACCATAAAAAGGAGCTAAATGTGTTCACCAGAAGGCTGCATTGCAGTTACATTCCTCCACTGTCTATCCTCACCAACAAACAATTCTCTACACAGCACACCTGACCAGGATTGACGTGGAGGAGGGGTCAAGTTAAAGCAGGGGGAAGAGGGACTCAGTGCACCAAAGGTTTAACCTTGTAAGACTTTCACCATCAACCCCTCTGTAGTTAATGCGCCCACTGTTCCCCTCACATTTCTGACTGTGTTACAAGTGCAACAAAAACTGACGCTTCATGGAGGAAAAGTTCATCGTCCTGCTTTGCAAGTGATTGGATATCTACTCACTGAACCACCATGGGACCATCATATTAATCCTTCAATTACAAAAAATAGCCATTTAAAAAGTCACCCATGATAAATCCTGCATTAGCAAAAAAAAGAGAAGCAGCTTTAAAAAGTCTTTTGTTCAAATTTCAAGCAGTAAAACTGAAGCATACTGTGGCATAAAACTCTCTCGAAACACTGATTGCCTCATTATTCCTCACACATTCTGGGATGAGATAAAACAGCAATTTACATTTTTACAAATGGTTCCCCTTCAGGCTGGACAATTGCTGCACCTGTTATAGAGGAACTATGCACCGAAATGGTTTTAACTCTTAGCAGGCACCAAATTTACAAAACTCACACAGATTTTCTTGTGCTTTCAGTTAGAGGAATAAGAAAATATCAATACTATGGCTGTCATAGTTAACGCAATAATAATGTGTTAACGCAAATTAGTTTTAACGCCATTAGGTTCTTTAACGCATTAACACCACTTGGTCGATTTTTAGGTCGTAGCAGGCTCAGTCTTAAAGCTAGAGTGAAGATACTGGTATCATATGAAAACATGAGGAATTCATTGGTACCATGTCATACTAGCTTGTCATGAAGGAGGTTAAAAAACGCTCCAAACTTACGCTAAATTTTGGCGAGGAAAAACTGGCATGGCCATTTTCAAAGGGGTCCCTCGACCTCTGACCTCAAGATATGTGAATGAAAATGGGTTCTATGGGTACCCACGAGTCTCCCCTTTACAGACATGCCCACTTTATGATAATCACATGCAGTTTGGGGCAAGTCATAGTCAAGTCAGCACACTGACACACTGACAGCTGTTGTTGCCTGTTGGGCTGCAGTTTGCCATGTTATGATTTGAGCATGTTTTTTATGCTATATCTGTGAGGGTTTTAATTTAAAAAAATATATTTATACATACATTTGCATAAAGCAAGCATATTTGCCCTCTCCCATGTTGATAAGAGTATTAAATACCTGACAAATCTCCCTTTAAGGTACATTTTAAACAGATAAAAAAGGGACAATGCTCATGGACAATCATGCGATTAATCGCATGATTGTCCATAGTTAAACGCGATTAATTAAATCATTTAATCGATTGACAGCCCTAATCGACACACGAGTATCGCGATATTATGTGTTGGGATACTGTATCGATTCTCCAAAATGCCGTATTGATATTTGATTAAGTTCTTGAAAATCTGACGGCCCGCCATCGGGCCCGGCCGCTATTGGATCTTTCGGAGGTTGTAGAGGGCTCAGTTTTAGAGCTGGAGTGAAGATACTGGTATCATATGAAACTAAAAAATCTAAAGAATCCATTGGTCAACCATGATCAACCATGTTATACTAGCTTGTCGCGAAGGAGACTAAATAATGCTCCAAACTTACGCAAAATTTTGTAGAGGAAAAACTGGCATGGCCATTTTTAAAAGGGGTAACTTGACCTCTGACCTCAAGATATGTGAATGAAAATGGGTTCTATCGGTACCCACGAGTCACCCCTTTACAAACATGCCCACTTTATGATAATCACATGCAGTTTGGGGTGAAAAACATGCAGTTTTTGGCATGCAGTATAAATGTTTTATTGACAGTTAAAAATTAAAATTAAAAATCAAATTAGATTTTTAAAGAAATCGCAATATATTGAATCATTACCCCTGTATCATGATACGTATTGTATCGCCAGATTCTTGCCAATACACAGACCTACTTTCATTTCAGTAAGACTTTACAAAATGACTTCATGGGAATTAAGAGACTCTTTTACCTTTCAGTTTGTTGTGTTCAGAGTCTGCGGGGAACAGGACGTCAGGGAAGAGCTTCTCGAAGCTGTAGCCGGCATACCGGGGCCTGTTCTCCACGTAGGTCCTCACCGACTGGTTGAGCTTCATCAGGAACTCCTGAGTCGGTGTCCCCAGCTGCTCGATCACCTTGTTCCACTGGTCGATATCTTATGGTTGCAGTATTAAGAAAAGCACTGGGCTGGGTTTGGACAAAAGGAGCGGCCGTTCCAGGGTTGGGGTGGGTCATTTTTGAGTAACATTTTGAACTGATGAATAATAAAACAGAGCCATCTGTTTGCTACGTCTCATACCGCGTTGTTCTAGCTTGGATGTGTTCCTAAAACACTTGTGTAACTGCAACTGTATATATTCAGGAGATTTAGTGAAAGGCTTGTTTAATATTGGTAGTTTTACTTATGATGAAAAGGTCACAACAGATTTAAATCCCATTCAAACCTGTGGAAATCAGTCAGGATGGATGAACTATGTTAGGTGAGACAGGTGATGCTCACCTCAAGTGATCCAAATGCTGGAAATATGCATGGAACTCTTTTTTTTTCTTGAGGACAAAAACACACATACATACAGATGTAACATGTACAGATCTACCTGAAGGACATGTACTGACATGCCTTGTTCATATCTTTGCTTAACACTGAATGAACAACAAGGAGGAAAAAAGCCTGGTTTGAAAAACAATAGATCAATTCCATTGGGTGCTGTCAGAAGCTGAAATACAACCTGCAGGAGAGAGGCAAGTATATCGGTCATACCAAAAGCGGGAAAAGATAAGTTTGACTGCATAAATTTGAGACCAATAAGTGTATTAAATCCTGGCTGAAAGAATAGAAAAAAGGTTCTACCCCTGAAAAAAATCTATATCAGTTTACTCTATTCTATACTGTTTTTATAAATGGAGTCTGGTGGCTTTGAAGAGTGCATAGATAAGTTTCACTTTAAGTCCAGTTTCCAGTCAGAAAGGGCTGTCTGACGGCAAGATAAAGCAGTGAAAATGTTCTAAATATAGCGTACACTTAAACTGATATTGATTTATTTAGGTGAGCCTTTTTTTTTAGTTGGCTATAATATATTTTGCTGTCTGCCCCGTCCACAGCAGTACTCTGCTTTGACCGTAAACACTGACTTAAAGAGATAGTTAGGGTGTTTTGAAGTGGGGTTGTATGAGGTACTTATCCATAGTCAGCGTGATGGTCCGCACGCCCCAGTTTGGAGAAGCAGACAGGAGTTACCGCACGGAAGCAAAGTAATATACTGCTGTGGGCGGAGCTGGCATCAAAACGTATTTTAGCCAGCTAAAAAAAAAAATCAATATCAGTTTAAGTGTACGCTATATTTAGAATATTTCCGCTGGTTTACCTTGCCGTGAGACAGCCCTTTCCCAAAGGCTTTTCTTGTGAAGCCGTTATCTATCTAGGCTCTCGCCAAAGCCACCAGATTCCATTGAAAAAATAGTAATTTTACCTCGCAGAACACAGGAGTTGCTGGTCTACCGCTGCCTCTATCGGTTGGTTTGTTTGTGCATTAGGGTTAGGGTGTGACTTTGGTGAATCTGTACTCACCAAAGTCACACAATAATACAAACAAACTGGCAGCGGTAGGCTTGCCGCGGTAGTCGGTGTTACCGGTGTTACACGGTGGTCGGGCATACACTGATTACATTACTTGCCCACCGCCCACACCATCGTTTTGCTTTTTTTACAGAAATAAACCCCATTTAGTTAATTTTGGTGTATCAGCGAAACTGTGTCATCAATAGTCGGACACTAGACGCTACAATCTGAAAGTGAAAGCGTCTGCTCTGTATAGAGTCTCAGCACAGAGTTGCAGGATTCAGATTTCACAAACGGGACGAGAGAGAGTTAACAGACAAGACGATGGCGGAGGATTTGGTTGTCAAAGTGAAAAGCAAAAGCTTCTATTTGGCAATACTTCGGATTTAAACCCAGTGCTATAAGGGAAACGTTAATGAGGCAATCGCTGTGCGGAGGACGGAGCGGTCACGGCCGGTGTGCACAGCGCAGCGGCTCCTGGTGGAAACCTGCATCCTCGCAGCAAAAGCTCAACCGGAGAGACCAGACCGGTAAACATCAATGTAAGAGCTCTACAGATATTGAGCGCCGTTTTTTCTTGTAAAATGTGCAATGTAAATCGGTAACACCGCTGTTATCACAAGTTTATTAACCGGTGGGAACATTTCCTGTACGTGACATCCCCAGGCAGCGATAGACCAGAAACTCCTGTTCTGCGAGGTAAATTGAATTTTTTTCCAATGGAGTCTGGTGGCTTTGGCGAATAACTCCTGTCTCCAAACTGGGCGCCTGCTGACCTTCATCTACTTCAGGGAATACACTGACTATGGATAAATACCTCATACAACCCAAAGTCAACCGGCATATTACAATGTTAAGCAACATAAGCTTCTTTTTTTACCTGCTCCAACTGTCCGCCATGAAAAAGGTCTATTCCTCTTCAACTCAGACACCGAAATACATGTATGTCGACACTGAATACGACGACTCGTTAAATCGCTCATTAACCTCGGCAGGTTTTCCCCCCATTGTGTGAAAAGATATGAACAAGATGTCAGACAAAAAAGGATGAGAGACGAGACGGCATTTCGGGGTTTGGATGGAGGTTCAACTCAAGGATACGATCAGTGCCTGGAAACAACACACTACCCCGGACCATTTCAGCCATGATGCAGCCAACAGACCAGACATCAACTGAAAAATGAAATGACAACCACCGAATTAGCATGCAGGACTGGAAAACAAATAGAAAAAAACAACATAAAAGAAACTCAAAAGACCAAAAGGGGGGAAAAAAACATGATGTGGTGCCAGGTGATGTGTGTGATGCATGACAAAAATGAATTGCATGCAGTTGAGTGCACTCTCGAACCCGGGTCAGCGTCCCACAGTGCTAAGGGGAATTATTAGCATTATTTTTGGCTATCATAAACTACATACTGCAGGTTTCTGTAATCAAATACTGTATGTTCAAGATTATTTCTGCTTCAGGTACACTGAATAGTGAATCATAAGCTTTTAAAAGTGAGACACTGACTGTCAAGGTCTTCTGGAAATGTTTCAACACCCTCAGTATCCTCACTGCATTTCATGTTGTATGTTTGAAACTGGAATATTCTGATCTATAACTCCAGAAATTATCCTTTTTTTTAGCTTTTTCTTATCACACATCATAAAGAATATTTCTATAAGAGAACACCGAATTTATTCAGTATTATGTCGTGGAGCAAAAACCTAACAATTCATCTTTCTGCATGACTGCTACTGGCATCAACAAAGCAGTTTGAGGATAGACGAGGGTGTTTTATGCAGTTTAGTTCTCGACTATGGGAGAGCAAACCATTGGATTCTATTTCGGGTTTTTCATGTGACTGTCGTGGTGCTTGAAGCAACAGTGCTGCTGCTGAAAGGTGAGTGAGGAGGGAGTCGTGTGTGCATCTGTAGGAAGAACAGGTGGGTGGCTACGAGTCGAGGTGTCAGGCAAAAATCTGAGAAATAGAACCTCTATAGTTGCTCACAGGATGTGTTCTCCGTGCAATCCGTTTGATGAAAACGAAATGGTTTTTGAAGAAGACGAAAGACGGCTTTGTTTCATAAGAAATGCCAGACACTGCTGCAAGCAGCTCAAGGATACAATCCCTTCCTGGAAAAAGGATTTTGTGGCGAACCATTTCTGCCATAATGCAGCCCACAGCCCAAATATCCACTACATATGCGCAGCATAAAAAGGAGGGAGAAGAGAATAAGCAAAAGAAGAATGCAACAAGTCAGCAGGAAAAATTAAGGTCCATGTTTTTGGTCAAAGAGGACTAAGGATGAGAGAGTATTAGTATTAACAAGATTCTACTTTTTGCTAAAACGGGAGCATTATGACGTCTGTACATAAGGGAACATTATATTCTCAGAGTTCTTTTAAAATCTAAAAGTCGTGCTGAACTGACTGTTATGCATCTGACTTTATACCTAAAAGTCTGACATAATCTGCCGGGCTGCTGGAGCCACAGTCACGTCTCTATCGAAGGAATGTTTTAACGTTTTGGGAAAAGGCCTGTTAGGCTTTGTTGCCGAGAATTATATGAGAAGGTTGATACCACTCTTGTGTCTCGGGGTGTCAGGAGAAACGATACTTTGGTACCAAGTTGATGCCAAAATTCTGAAAATACTTGTTTTTCTACAGTACCGTAATTACCGTCAGGCTCGAGAATAACGTTGTCCCGTCGTCCCTGGGACGATAGAAATTGTGTTTGGAACGCAGTAAACTCACTATCGACGCATCCAGAGGACGCACCCTATTTTTTCCCTGATAATGCTGCATTGTGAACAACAAATCTGTGTTGAAATCGGCAGGACGACAACTAGCTAACGTTAACTAGCTCTCGCCCTGCCGATTTCAACACGGGAGGTGCCATTGAGTTGCATTATGATGCGTTCAGGCTCTATTCAGTAAAAAAAAAAAAAAAAAAATGGGCGAAGGTAAATTCTGACGTTATCATGATGTGTTCAAATGTAATCTTGTAAACTGTAGTTGTTGGTGAGAAACTTGAATAAATACAGTTGTTTGAAGTTTTTACAGCAATATGAAATAGTATAATAGTAGAGAGGGAATTATGACCCATTTAACTTCCTAACAAAAAACAGTACGCAAACGGAAATAAAGGAGTGGATGTTGACTTTTCTTTTTTACCGTAGTATCAAACTGGTATCGAGAATCGCGGAAATTTACTGATATTGGTATAGAGTACTGAATTTCTGGTATCGTGACGTCCCTACTTGTGTCTGTACACTAAATATGAAGCTAGAACCAGGAGACAGTTAGTTTACCCTAGCATAAAGACTGGCAACAGCTAGCATGGCTCTGTCCAAAGGTAGAATAATCTGCCCAATAGCTCCACCAGAGCTCACTAATTATCATGTTCTATTTCCTGTAGTCCTCCACCAAGACATAGTCCAGCACATAATCCCGTAAAACCACTAACGTGTTAATCAGTGAGCTTTAGAGGTGCTGGAAGGTGGAGTTTGTTACCTCTGGACTGAGCAGGGCTAGCTGTTTTCCCCCTGCTACCAGTCTTTATGCTCAACTAAGCTAACCGTCTCCTGGCTCTAGCTTCATATCTAACAAACAGATATCAGAGTGGTATCAATCTCTCGAACCAACACAAGAGGAATAAGCAGATTCCTCAAAATGTTAAACTATTCCTTTAAGACCGTCTTGCAGAAACTGTGATACGTTCTAAGCAGGAGCACCAAGTGAAACTGAGGAAGCATGCACAAGTGCCTGTATTCACACTGGCAGTTTTTGAGCCAGGCTGTATGGAGCTCAGGACAGGCAACCTCTTAATAAAACATCAAACGCATGCTAAAGCACTGCTGGGACCCGGAGTCCCCAGACAGGAAGTTTCCCACAAAGCACCGATGCCCGACATGCCAACTTCCCTCCCTCCTGAGTGTGACCTTTGCAGGAACAGGGAGAGTGTGTGTGGGAGTTTGTGTGTGTGGGAGTGTGTGTGTGTGTGTTTGGGAGGTGCTGAAAAACATCCCAGGGGAGGGAGGGCCATGCAGCAGGCCAGGCAGCAGCTTAGGAGCCTCTTCATTGGCCAGTTGCTGTCAAGAAGCTGCTCTCCTCCACTCACCGTTGGCCTGGTAGCCCATGCCCAGGATGACCTCAGGGGCGCGGTAGTAGCGGGTCACCACGTAGGGCGTCATGAGGAGGCCAGTGGCGGCTGTCCTGGCCAGGCCAAAGTCTAGGATCTTCAGTGTGCAGTCAGACTTCACCACGATGTTGCTGGGCTTCAGGTCCTATACAGAAAACACAACACTGAGAGAGTTAGAAGCCTGTTTGAGACTGAAGTGGTACAGTTGTGGTTTGATATGGTGGCGTTCTGCGCTGAAAGGTGAAAGGAAGAAGTTTGACGCTGAGAAAAAAAGGTTCTGTGTTCTGTTGTTTTGGGCTGAGATGATATGCTTATTTCCAAATTCGATACTATCACGATACTTGGATGCTGATTCGATATATATTGTGTTTTTTAAGTATCGCAATTCTACTAGTATTGCGATTCAATATTGCTATTTATTGTTTTAACACTAGACCATGGGAAAAAGTTGAATTATACACTTCTAAGGAATTTTATTTTGGAAAATAAATACATTAATACAGTAACATTTTTTGATTTTCAGCATGTATGTAGTCAGAGATGTCCTGAAGTCTAATATATCAGTCATTGTCAGGAATTATGGGGCAAAGTGTATTTATAGTACCGCAAGCATTCAGAAATGTAGCTATTTCAAGGTACAAATACGGGACTTTTACTTGGGAATATCTCTAAATTGATAGAGTAAAAATGCTTTTATATATATTATTTATCAGTCATTGTCAGGCATTATTTATTAAATTATTTTCCAGCAACCCAAAAATCAAAGAATAAAGACATTTCCCTCACAAATTAGAGGTATTTTCTTTTTAATTTATAAGGGACATGTTATGTTTTATACTTCTGGTGAATATAATCCAATCAATCTTATTTCCATATATGTATTTTGTATATACAGTTCCCTTTGTTAACATCTTATTTTGAAAACCAGACGTAGTCACACGTGTGTACCGCTGACTTCGGCGAGTGTGACGCTTAGTAGCTAAGAGTGTGTCCCACATGTTTAAAATTGGGTGTGGAGTGCTGTAGCATGCGCTGGTGTAAAGCCTCAACATCCCAGTCGACTGAAAAGCAGTATCAGAAGGTCACCTTCGATCAAGGAAATCTTTTTTCCATGTTTGCCAAATGCACCAGGGATTTTGGAAAGCAATAAATAACAAATACAACATGCTAAAACCACCTTTTTTTGGGTGAGAACAAATCTCCAAATAAATTCCATATATGGGAAACACTTCAGCTGGTGTAGAGGGGCTTGGATACTGGTGTTTGTTTTCCTCTAAAAGAAACCATAATTAATTCTTGTGCAGTATGAAAAACGAGTACCACCAGAGATGATGTATCACAGTAAACACAAAGCTTCTGTTTTATTTTATCCTTATTTAACAGTCCTGTGTTCAGCGTTTTCATATCAGTGCTGCATTCTGTTCTGCACTGCTTCATGTTGATAACCTGACACCTACAGCAGGAACCTCCACCAAGAAAAAAGACATGTTTTGAGCTACGACTAATTGTCTTTGGTAGTCTCCTTTCAAGTGTCTTACCTCTCTTACTGAACAACAAAAACAAAGAGCTTTTCAAATGATTTCACTTGCAGAGGAAGTTTTTTTTAGGTAATCCTGTCAAGCTAAACTGACACGTCATAAACAAGACTCAGCGCCTGTGGCTGTGGTTTACTGGTGGCCATCTGCCACTTGATTTACTACAACAACTCATTTACCAGCCATGACAGTTTCAGGTTGACTGGCTGGTAGTCAGCATGATTTACATAGCAACAGATTGGATACTTCATCTGTGGTTTCATCACTTTTGACTTCATCGTGATCACTTCCTGGTTTGGAGAATTATGCACACAGACTATTACAACACCTGCCACCCAAAAGTGCCCAAAAATGCCCAGGAGGCAGCTAGCAAACAACACAACACACTAACCTCAGGAAATCTTAAATGCATTACAGGTAAGCAAGACATCGAGCTTTAGGGCTAAAGCACGGTCGATTGTGCTCGATTGCCTTGATAGGTAGGAAAATGAATTCTAGAGGGGGGGTGCTTAGCAACTCTGGGCGTCTTAAAGAGGACTAGAGAGCTACTCGTCGCAGAGACAAAGCCCAGGAGAACAAGAGAGCTGAATCTTTGGCGATCCATGACTCATATTGCATCTGTTCACCTTATGAAAGCTCTGCGTGCTGATGCGAGCGGAGCTGCGCCTGTGGCTCAATTAGTTCTGGCTGGCAGAGCAAGAGGAGCTCTGCTAATCTACTGCTGCGTCTTCCACTGAGGGTGATTGACAGAGTGCCGCCAGCGTGTGTGTGTGTTACTGACTGTGTGTGTGTGCATACAAGGGAGGGATACTTTGTACATTGCTCCTGGTGCTTCAGTGTGTGTGCTTATGGATGTCACGAGAACCGATACTTCGGTACCAAGTTGACACCAATATTCTACAGAACTTCAGGTACCATCAGCACTCGAGACTAATGGCGTCCCATCGTCCAACAACAAATCCCTGATGAAATCGGCATGACGAGAGCTAGTTAACGTTAGCCGTTAGCTACGTGCAGGACTGTGCTGCTTACCGGCTGCTAACAGTTAACGCTAAGTAGCTCTCGTCCTGCCGATTTCAACACGGGAGTCGCCATTGATTAAGATTATGATGCATTCAGGCTCTATTCAGTAAAATATAGGGCGAAGGTAAATTCTGCCGAAACTGATGAAACTTGAATAAATGCAGTTGTCACAGCACTATAAAATAGATCATAGAAAGGGAATGATGACCTGTTTAACTTCTTAACAAAAAACAGTATGCAAACGGTAATAAAGGAGTGGATGTTGAAGTATATAGGATTTTTTGATTTCCTTTTATTTCTTGCCATGGTATCGAATTGATATTGAGAATCGTGGAGTTTCACTGGTATTGGTATCGACTACTAAATTTCTGATATTATGATATCCCTATTTGTGTGTGTGTGTTTTACTGCAACCTGTACATCATCTCAACTGCCTAATTGTTATCTGGTAATTTCATATATGAAATGAAATGAAATGAAAGGAGATTTTGCAAAACTCACAAATTTAAAAGGACTGAGAAGACTGATACTACTCTAATGTCTCTGTACAAGTATGTATAGTGTATAGTGTAGTATAGTATAGTGTAAGTATGAAGCTACCACCAGCAGCCACTTAGCTGACTTAAGTAGGAAGACGGAGGGGAAAGAAGCTAGCCTGGTTCTGATTGAAGGTAACAAAATCCTGTTGACTGTTAAAAGACCCACACTATTGGCTGCAGATTTAAGGTCTGCATCATCCAGACAACAATATGACTTCCTGGTGAAGCTGACCTTCATTTGCTGAGCTGTTGTCGTCGTGCGTCACTGAGACTGGCTCAGCTGAAGTGGAAAAAAACGACAACTTAAGGTGGTTTTGGGTCAGACTATTTCTTGGCCGATGGCTGCGTCTTCCCAATATAACATGTGGACCAGCTATCTGGAGCTGATGCATGCACACTGTTTCGTGTGTATGCATGTATATTAGCGTGCCTCACCCTGTGTATGATGCCGGCAGCGTGCAGGTGTTTGATTCCACACAGCATCTGGTAGAGCAGGTAGGACAGCCTCTCGTGGTCCAGCTCCATCTGAATCACCTGGCAGAGGTTGGCATCCATCAGCTCCATCACCAGATACCTGCAGGGAAACCACAGAGGGTAAAGTAAGACCGACAGATGGACATACATGCAGAGAGAATCCTTTCTTGTGCTGGCTTCACCGGGTATTTTTATATTAACCAGTCATTATTTCACATGTATGTAGCATATTTTTATGACTTATGTGACAATGTAATACTACATTAAAAATGGAATGTAATAGGATCAAAGTGGTTAAGTGAGTTATCTGTAAATCTAGATGACTGTATTTTCCAATTTTTTGACATTTTACTAATATTTTTCCGTCACTTTACTAATATTTTTTGGAAATCTTATTAATATCTTTTGGGCACTTTACTAATGTTTTTCTTCCATTTTATATTGGGTTTGTTTTATCCATAAAGAATTTTGGACATCTCAGTTTGGTTTTGTTACTTTAGTTTTTTTTAAAAAGAATGTCGGACTTTTTACTAATATTTTTGGACACTTTACTAAACATTTCCTGACATTTAACATTTGTTGGGTTTTTTTCTGAAACAATTTCGAACATTTTACTAATATTTTTCCTACATTTTATATTGGGCTCGTTTTTCGGAAAAGAATTATTCGGACATTTAACTTATATTTTTGGACACTTAACTTATGTTTTTTTTTACATTTGATATTGTTTTTTTTCTGAAAGAATTTTGGACATATTACTAATATTTTTCTGACATTTTACTCTTTTTTTTTACATTTTCATTAGTCTCCAGATATTCGTGAACTGTGGATAGGCATAAGTTTCTTGGCTATATCAATAATGACAACCATGAACTATAATAACTATATTATCTACTAGCAAAATTAAATGTAAAGCTACAGTTTGAGCCGTTATTTCCTCACCCACGCAGCACTTGTTTTCCATGGCATTTAGGAAGTGACAGTAATGGTTTTCCTTCTCAAAACAGTGATGATGTTATGTTATCTGGCTGCTGTTACATCATCAGTCCCTACAATCCTCCTACATGGACTAAGAACCATCTGACAGATTTATATACACAAAGAAACATCTTGGTGACAGAGCGTGCAGCTTTGCACCGTCAAAACTAGGACTTCTGCTTGGATGATGATGATTAGTAAACTGAAAATGGGTATAATACGCTGTCAAAGAGTCCAACGATGAGTGTAAGTACACATGTGCATATGCTGAAATATATACTGTATTGCACCGTCATGTAATACAAGCATACATTCAGGGAAACAAACACACAGCTGAATGGAGTGTTCTCCTCCATCCACTAGAACTGTGTGTTTGCCCTGCAGCCCTCTGGCTATGATTTGTCCAGTTTCCTTTTTAGCTCCAATCAGGCAGACACAGCACTGCAGACACACACACACACACAAACACACAAGCTCTCAGACACACATACACACACATACACAGAGCTTCTAGAGGACGGCATTAATCATGTTTGTTCCCGTCATACTCTGCAAAACCATCACTTCCCCCACATCTCAGTTTAGTATTCCCCTCTCTGGGATTCAACAGCCAGTTTCCACTCACATGGACGTCTTGTCGGCTTCCAAACACATCGGGGACGCTGCTAAATATACCCCAATGTTCATCTTATTAAAAGGCAGCGTCCATCCAAATGCAGGATTTATAAAAGTCAGAGTTTACAAAAGAATAAAAATTAGGACAGACTGCAGAAGCTGCAATCCACCAGAACCATTATTTGGTAGTTTGTATGTTGAAGATCTGTGTGTTATGATACCAGAGTTTTGTTGTAATAGACCCCTGACATCATTGTGACTTAAGTCGGTGTTAACAGTTATTTTAAAGGGATAGTTCGGGTGTTTTTCAGTGGGGTTGTATGAGGTATTTATCCAGAGTCAGTGTATTACCTAGAGTAGATTTCGGTCAGCACGCCCCCAGCTTGGAGAAGCAGGCAGGAGTTACCACACAGAAGCAAAGCAATGTACTGCTGTGGACGGGGACGGCAGTAAAACGTGCCGTTTTCTATGCTCTCGCCAAAGCAACCAGACTCCATTGAAAAAAAAAATATATTTTTACCTTGCAGGTCACAGGAGTGGCTGGTCTACTGCTGCCTCGATTGGTTAGTTTGTCTGTGTTATTGTGTGACTTTGATTAGTTTGGATTCACCAAAGTAACACAAATAAACTAACCGATCAAGGCAGCAGTAGACCAGCAACCCCCGTGTTCTGCAAGGTAAAATTACAGGTTTCTTCAATGGAGTCTGGTGGCTTTGGCGGGAGCATAGTTGGATTCAACGGCTTCAGTTCCCCATCAGAAAGGGGCTGTCTGACAGCAAGGCTTAAATATTCCAAATATAGCGTACACTTAAACTGATTCGATTTTTTTAGGTTAGCCTTTCTTTTAGGTGGCTAAAATAAGTTTCGCTGCCAGCCCCATCCAAAGCAGTACATTACTTTGGTTCCGTGTGGTACCCAAACTATCCCTTTAAAATGAAACATTTCCACCCGTTAATCCACTGATTGAATGTAGTTTGTAGAAAAAGTCTTAAATATGAAACATGTCCACTTACAGTAATTACAATTCAATGTATTCCTTGAAATACATCTCCCTGTGCTGTGTGCTTGTAGTAAGGCAGGATAACACAGCAACCAGACATCCAGCTAAGCTGCACAAACCCCTAAAAAGTGAAGGTAATCCAAGCCCCCAGCATGCTACATCCTGTATTGATTTTACAAACAAGCAGAGAGCGGATGATATTTGGGCTCAGTAATACTCACACGTCTTGGAATTCTTCCTGTGTCTTCTGTGGCGTGAATACATTTAATAGGCCGATTATCTGCCGAAATAAAAAAGCACAGTTATTACTCTGGCGAGTCCGGAGGGGAGATGAAGGCTTGTAATGAATGACATCACCATCGCCGCCTCTGCATCCCTGAACCAGCGAGGAATAATTGAAAGGCTGTGACTGCGGCAGCCTGAGCATCAATAATGAATAACAGGACATTCCCCAATTTAAAACGCAACATAAAAAAGCAGCAGCAGCAGCAGCAGCAGCAGCAGGTAGGAGCGTTGCGGTGATTCTGTTTTCAACATCACCTGTCAATCAAATGAGGTGATTGAAGTGGTTTGAAATGGAGCCTGATGCAGCACAATTTCAATGGACGCACAAGGACAAGGATGATAATCAAATTGATTTAGCTACGCTTTCCAGAGGGTAAGCTTTGCTCCATCAAAGTGTCCTCTGTTACTTCTATAGGAGATTCACTGCTCGTTTGTTCATCACATTACATCTCGACTAATTTAAACTCTGAAACAACCTTATGAATTTAAAGAGGACCTATTATACTTTCCTGCTTTTTTCCTTTCGTTTAGCGTGTTATATAGTTTTTTGTGCGTATAAAAGGTCTGCAGAGTTACAAAGCCCAAAGTCCACGCCAAAGGGAGTTACTCTCCCTCACAGAAACACTGCTCCTGAACTGCCTGAAACGCCTCGCTTGAAGTCCCGCCTTTTCTTCTGTAACATGGTGATGTCACCAAGTAACACTTTTGCATAATACCTGCCAAGCGGCTAGTTTTGCAGGCCCTCAAACAAAGCTAGCTAGAGCGGAACTGGAGTGGAGTCCGAAGAGTTTGGATCAGTTGACTAATCAGAGCAGACTGGGCTTTTTGGGAGGGGGTGGTTTCAGACGGAGGGTAATAAGAGGTGCTGCAGCACAGCCGTTGTGAGAAAAATAAGTTGTTTTTTAACACTGAAGCATGTAAACATGTTCTAGTAGAAACCCAAAATACACGTATGCACCTGAAAATAAGCACAATAGTTCCTCTTTACACCCAGATGTAAGTCTGTGTCCATAGGAACCAGACATATACACAAGACAGTAAAGGTGTCACAGCTCATCCCCAATGGTAAAATTGATACACAGAAACTAGGGCTGTTAAAGTTATCGCGATAATAGCGAGTTAACAAAAATTAATTTCAACGCCAGTAATGTCTTTAACGCATCAATGAAACTTGCAGATTTGAGGTTGTAGTGGGCTCAGTGTTTTAAGCTACAGTGAAGATATTGGTATCATATTAAACTAGAAAATCTAAGGAATACAATGGTACCAACAAAGGAGGTGCTCCAATAGTACTCCAAACTTACACAAAATTTTGGCGAGGAAAAACTGGCATGGCCATTTTCAAAGGGGTCCCTTGACCTCTGACCTCAAAATATGTGAATGAAAATGGGTTCTCTGGGTACCCACGAGTCTCCCCTTTACAGACATGCCCTCTTTATGATAATCACATGATAATTTTGGGCAAGTCATAGTCATGTCAGCACACTGACACACTGATAGCTGTTGTTGCCTGTTGGGCTGCAGTTTGCCATGTTATGATTTGAGCATATTTGTTATGCTAAATGCAGTACATGTGAGGGTTTCTGGACAATATTTGTCATTGTTCTGTGTTTTTTAATTGATTTCCAATAATCAATATATACATACATTTGCATAAAAGCAAGCATATTTGCCCACTTGCATGTTGAGAAGAGTATTAAATACTTGACAAATCTCCATTTAAGATACATTTTAAACAGATACAAAAATGTGTGATTACTTTGTGATTAATTGCGATTAACTATGGACACTCATGCAATTAACCGATTACATATTTTAATCAATTGGCAGCCCTAACAGAAACATAAAAAACATGCTAAAAAGAACAGAACTCGAGCTCTTACGTTCTTGTGGTTGACACATTTCATGAGCACCAGTTCCCTGTAGGCCCGTTTTGCGTGAGTTTGATTCTGGAACGGCCGGCTCAGCTTCTTGATGGCGACGTTCCTCTCAAAGTTGTGGTCATACGCTGAACTGGGGTGAAGAACGAAAGCAAAAACTCAGGTCAAGAATAGCTTAAGTTCACGGAGTACCACAGAAATATTTTTCACACACTGATACTTTAACACTTTGATTTGTTTGGTAGCTGGTTCAACAAGAGGTGAAAAGGTGCAGGACAAGACATGCGTCCATGCTTTTGAATAAGAAGGAGACATTAGCTAGAAAGCTAATGTGTCTTGCTGTTTAAGGTCCGTGTGTTTCTTTGTGTTTGGTCTCAGGCTGCTGTCTGACACTGTTAGTCAGTGTCACCGTCAGCCTGTGGTGCTGAAGAACAGTGATGGCTGCTGCTTTATAAAAAGACATTTAAAAACATTAAGCAGTTGTTGTTTTTCTGGCCACTTTGGGACAGAACTCCAAAAACATCACACACTTGTTTGACATATTATGGCCATATTAAAGGACGGGTCAATCATTCTATTTTCTTTTCTTTAGGTTTTTATAGCATTCTGTAGCTTCCCAGTGGTGTTCCTTATGTATTCAAATCCGATGTAAGAGAAGCATGGCAGATGTTGATATTTGATAACCAGCAATTTCTCACATATCAAAATGAAAATGATAGCATATCATATCAACCTGGTATGAGGACCAGGTTGATATGATATGCTATCATTACATACAGAAACTAATCCTGACATTGACCCGAGTGATCATGAGGTTCAGATTCTAATTTATCTTTCACTTAATCCTCTCGAGTCTACAGAAATCCACAGGGAACACAACACGGTACTGCACTGTCAACAAATACTACATTATGCATCAATTTCTGTGTTGTATGCAACTTATGCTGATGTTATGACTTCTGATCTCATCAAATTTCAGAGCCGACAGCTGGCAAAGACTGAGCGCTGCATCAGTAGTTTCAATCAAATGTCGCCTTCCTATGTGGAGCACTTCTTTCTGCAGTTTCTACCCTTTCTGACTGATAAATAGATTTTTAGAGATTGTTTAGACACGTGAGCCACTCCAGACAGCTTGTCCACATGGCTGACCAGACACAGTCCTACATAAGGCTGTAGAATAACCCGTTTACTCATTGATTGATTTTTAATCATGTTTTTAGCTTTCATAATGAAGTGATATGAACATTTTTTTACTGTAGGTCAGAAAATAAGATGTTTAAGAGGAGAGATAAGAGGTTTTTTTCATGACAAGTCCCTAAAATCAAATATAAATAAATAAACAACAAAAAGCTAAACAAAAAAAAGTCGTACATCAAGGTCCACTTAATTTTTTTCAGCGCTTAGAACCACATCTCACAGAGTTTACCTACTTTGTTAGTTAGTTATCATGTGACCTAAGGGACCATCTCCATGACAACTTACAATGGTGTATGGCAGTGTATCAGGGGCATTGCAGGTAAATAAATTACAGAGCTGGGGGAGGGGCAGTAATATTCAGAGAAAAAAACTCAGGATTTCCGAGATTAAAGTTGTAAATTTACAAGAAAAAACTCACAAATTTACAAGAAAACAAAACTCAAATCAGTATGTTGTTTTCTTCTGAATTGGCCCAATTCACGGCAATGTGTCTTCAAAGTCTGCATGCTTATGATGATATGGTGATTCTGGGCTAAAATCACAAGTATTTCCTTATTGCTAAATCTGATTGGAAAGTATAATTTGATTAAGTCATCCACTGCAGATATAATACACGGCGTCTGTGGTGTGATATGGTTGATCCAACCTTCCAAAGTGAAGCGATGTGGTTCCTTGACAAAGTTTTTTTCCTCGTAAATTTGTGACTTTAATCTCATAAATTTACCACTTTAATCTCAGAAAATATCAGTTTTTCCTGACAATGTACGACTTTATAATCTTAGAGAATATTCTAGTATTTTTCCCGTAGATTTCAGATTTTTTTCTCGAAAATGTATGATTACATAATCTCAGAGAATGTTCTAGTCTTTTTCTGGCAAATTTGTGATTTTATTCTCATAAATGTACCACTTTAATCTCAGAGAATATCCAAGTTTTTTTTCCTTGTTAATTTACCACTTTAATCTCCGAGAATATCAAAGTTTTATTTTCATATATTTACCACTTTAATCTCAGAAAATATATTTTTTTCCTGAAAATGTATGACTTTACAATCTTAGAGAATATTCTAGTTTTTTTCTCGTAAATCCGTGATTTTTTTCCTCATAAATTTACCACTTTAATCTCAAATAAGACCCTGGCTCAGGATTGTTTTATTTATTTTTTTTACCTACAATGGCCCTAATATGCTGCTGTACAACTAAGTAAACACCAGCCACTGATGAAGACCATGAAATTCTGTTGAAAACGGACAACGCTGATAACATGAATAAGTGGACCTTGAGTTTATTTTGTCAAACTACTATTTCTCAGATCAAGACATTTTTTTAAATATGAAGATTTTTTTCTTCGTTTGACTCACCAGACGATTCCCTGTGCTCCGGATCCAATGGGTCTGAGGTTCTGGTAGCGCTTTAAAACCATAAAAGTTGAATCGCCCACATCTATACTGTAGTACTCCTTCTCACGCTTGTTCCGGTTCATGGTGAAGCCTTGGACGAACGCTATGATTGGGCATTCACGTGGAGCTCTCCTTTCAAGACCTGCAGTGTGGAAAGAGAAAGAGACGTTGTCATTTTTTTCACCACATTTCAACCTTTGATTTCACAATTTCCTTTCCAGCAGCCGAACCATCCATACTGAACTAAAATGCGTATTATGTGGGGACCTAATGTAATTCATGTTTAACACCCTTATTTGCATTTATTTCTTAAAGAAGTGTCAAGTCGCCAGTAGTGATCAACCCCACTGAAGTGCAGATATGCTCATGTGTGCAATGGTACAGTATAAATGTCATCTTCAAGTGTCACTTCATCAGTTATAATGACTACTATATACTGTAAAACCCAAAGGGTCTTGGTAATGGAGTGACGATCGAGGCAGAGAGAGAAACCGAGGAAGCAGGAAGCTGGGTTTCATGCAGCGTCTGAAGACGACGAATCATTAGTGGAATTTGGAGCATTGTGTTGAGGAGGTCGGCTTTGTGATGATAGCTGTACGTTCCATGGACCATGACCCACCCGACCTCTGGATTTCTCTGACTGCCGCTAACCCACCCCTTCTCCGTTTCTGTATCTGCTAGCCTACAGGCCTTTCCTTCTCTTTGCTCTTCTCTTTGCATCTTCCTACTCTTGGGTTCTTCCTCTTTCCTTCCATTTAACTTTCTCTTCTCTATACCAGAAATCTGATCTTTATGTTGAACTCAAATGCTGCTCGTATTCACCCTGTGCCTCCTCCTCCTCCACTTGTGTTTTATCCTCCCTGCTTCTCCTCATCTTTATATCCTCTCTTCTCTCCTGCCTTCTTCTGTTTGACTCAGACATAACCTCATCTTCCGTCTCCCACCGGAGAACCTTGTCAACAGTCTGCAGCCGAGCCACGTCGTGCAGACGCACAGGGACAAATAAAAGGTTCACAAAAGAGCCTGAACTCAAGTTATTTGATCTTACAACAAGAGACATACTGCTGAATGCAAGGGGAAAAAAAGGACATGTACTTGAGCAAACGCTCATACTCTTGCAGGTACAGAAACACAAATAAATGTATTTGTGACACTTCCATAGAATCAAAACTTTACTAAACAAATTCACTCAAACAAGCACACCCCAGCCGAACCAGTCCAATCTTCTGAGATGCTTCACCTGACCCAAACTAACAATAAGCCCAACCAGTCATACTGTAGGTCTGTCATGATTATTCATGTTGTTGGACGATACATTGTCCCAGATATAACTGCGAAATTATTGTCATTTTAAAAGAATTTTATGCCACTAACATAACGATAATATAATAGCATAATAATGCAAGCACACCCTTTAAAAGGGCAATGAACTTTTAATTTTTAAAGATATTCAGAAATTGGAATTAGAATGTTAAAAAATATTATATAAATAAAATATCCTAAATAAATAAAACATAAATAAAATAAAATCACACAACCAAACCAATAAATAAAATCGACTCTCTGGCTCTGTAAACAAAAATGTGCAATATCCAATGTCCTCTCTTATGTAAAAAAAACACGCATAAACAGATAAGGCAATATAGAGGTCAGCCAAAATGATTGAGGTCACATCCATATATTGCAGGGGTGCCCAATACGTCGATCGCGATCTACCGGTCGATCGCGAAGGTAGTGTGGGTAGATCGCATGGCATTAAAAAAAAAAAAAAAAAAAAAATTAAAAAAATAAATAGACGTCAGCCTATCATCCATCCTCACTATGAAATGTGTCACTTGATTGACATACAGGGCAGCCAGTCTGACATCTGATCTTTTCTGACACATGGGTCACCACGCATGCGCAAACAAGCGCGCCAAGTGCGGCAAAACTCTAGCAAGCTACCAAGTTGCCTAGTTAGCCTCCAATTTATTTCTTCTAAACTTAAGAAAGGGTATAAAAATGAGTGGGGGAGCTGGACCAAGTAAGAAGCCAAAAACCTACCACTTCCATACGGACTGGGAGGAGGACTTTTTTTTCACAATGTCATATTCGAAGTGCGTTTGCCTCATCTGCCAGTCTACCATTGCTATTCCGAAGAAGGGAAATGTGGAGCGGCATTTTCGGACTGTTCACAAAAACTACAACACTGACTTCCCTCCGAAAAGCGAGCTGAGAAAGAGAAAGGTGAAGGAACTAAAATCCCAGTTGTCCGGACAGCAGTCATTTTTCTCACAGCTGACCACAAAAGCGAAGGCTGCCACCGAAGCATCATTCCGGGTGAGTCACTTCATCATTAAGAACAAGAAGTCCTTCCAAGACGGAGAGATGGTAAAAGAGGCATTCGTTGCAGCAGCTGACTCGTTGTTCCGAGATTTTAAAAACAAACCAGAAATATTATCTTCAATCAAAGCTCTCCAGCTATCAAGAAGTACAGTTACACGGCGCAGTGAAGCCATGGCCGAGGATTTGACCCAGCAACTTTGGAAGGATATCGCGGACTGCGAGTGTTTCTCACTGAAATTGGACGAGTCTACAGACGTGAGTGACACAGCCCAGTTGTGCATTTTTATTCGGATGGTGTTTCCCGATATGACTGCAAAAGAGGAGCTGTTAACAGTACTGCCCATGAAAGAACACACGCGAGGAGAGGACATTTTTCAGTCTTTCAAAAACTTTATCGAGAAAACCCAGCTCCCAGTGTGGAAATTGGTGTCCATCACCACGGACGGAGCGCCCGCGATGGTTGGCCGCTCAAATGGATTTATTGCCAAGTGCAGGGAGGACGATGCTTTCCCAGACTTCCTCAATTACCACTGCATAATACACCAACAAGCGTTATGCGCAAAAATGCTCAACATGAAAGAGATAATGGATGTGGCAATGAAGATCGCCTGTTCTATTCGTGCCAGATCTCTTCAAAGACGGTTATTCCGTGCGCATCTGGAGAAGGCTGACTGCGACCACTCTGAGTTGTTGCTACACACTGACGTGAGATGGCTTAGTAGAGGGAAATTCCTGCAAAGATTTCGAGAGCTCTGTCCGGAGATTAAGGAGTTTTTCCGTGTAGCTAAACATGCAGAATACAACCAACTAAATGACGATCAGTGGCTGCTAGACTTAGCATTTTTAACCGATCTGACCAACATGTTAAATGACCTGAATGTAGAGCTGCAAGGAAAAGACAAAATCGTAATCAATATGATCAGCTCAGTTAATGCTTTCAAACGGAAAATGCAACATCTGTCCTCAAAGATGCAGCGCCATGATTTGGCAAACTTCCAGAACCTCGCGTCAGAGCTGGAGACGCAAGGCAAGGCGTGTGTGCAACTTGACAGTGCACGCTACACAGAGCAGATTGAGAACTGTCTGTCAGAGTTTGACAGACGCTTTCAAGACTTTGTTTTACTGGAGCCAGTCGCTACATTCATGTGCTACCCTTTTCAGGAAGATGCTGAGGTTGATTCACTTGCATCAAAAATTGCAACACTGTTTCACCTGAACTCATCTGGAGTGGAGGATGAGATTTTGACACTACAAACTGACATTCAGCTTAAGTCCAGGGCTCATGGACAGTTCTGGAACTTACTCACAGAGGAAAAGTACCCCAACATGAGGAAATGTGCTACCTCCATGACTGCATTATTCGGCTCCACTTATTTATGCGAGTCAGCCTTTTCCCACATGAAGATTATTAAGTCCAAATACCGTTCCACCTTGACTGATGATCATTTGGAAGTGTGCTTGAGGCTGGCTATCAGCAGCTACTGTCCGGACTATGCATCCCTGGCTGATTCCATTCAGTGCAAGTCATCAGAGTAAGGTAATGACAAAAAATGTACAGAGTTATATTGTACAATATGGGTTCATGCAGTTATGCAAGGTACACCAACATATATTGTACATATAAAGAATACTCAATATATTTATAAATAAATATATGTTTTGTATTTTTATAGTAGGTAGATCATTTTGACTTGGTCATTTTATAAGTAGCTCGCATGCTGAAAAAGTGTGGGCACCCCTGATATATTGTATGCTAAGTAGATGTAGTAATTACAGGCTGAACCAGTTATCTCTGCCACACCTAATCAGAACCCAACCTTGCACAACCGAGGAAGGCGGCTCTAACAGGAGGGAAACACTATTTGAACGGGGAAAAGCCTTCGTCACAAGACTAGGGATGCTCATTTTTCTCACCGATATCAGACACTCGTTAACCGATTATTAACGTGCAGCGGTGCTGTGGTTTTAGTGCCTAACAAGCCGTCCAGATGCAACGATAAGCCGATGAACAAACAGGTTGAATCCATAATTTATCACCAGCTGCAGTGTATGAGCAAAACAGACAACCGAGTCCCCGGTTCACTCGACCGGGAGAGTTAGCAGCCACGACGCTGCGTGTATTGTCGTGGACACATGCAGCAACTTTCACAATAAGGCGGTCAGCTGTGTGTCGGCCCGGCGTAACGTTAGCAAGTGTCTGGTCGAGAGAGAGAGAGAGAGAGAGAGAGAGAGAGAGAGAGAGAGAGAGAGAGAGAGAGAGAGAGAGAGGACGATGAATATGAATTTATCAGTAATGTTATAGCTGTGAAAGTAGCAGTGCAGCGTGTGTACCGTTTATTTGTCAGTAAATAAATGCTACAACTCCTCAAGACGCAAGCCAAGCTCCTGCATCTTGCTTGCCAACCACCTGTTGATTAAAGTGAAGGGGGGTTAGCCTGTAAGCTAGGAAATATTTGCTTTGATTAAAAAAGAATCTTGGCATTAGTAGTTTTAATTATATATTATAAGCTGCTTAGAGCTAGTGTTGGGAAGTTAAACAGGTCATATTTCTCTCTTCGTTGTCTAATTTATATTGCCGTGAAAACACATCCTTCAAACAACTGGATTTATTCAAGTATGTCTCGCCATTAACTCAATTTTACAAGATTATATTTGAACGCATCATGATAGGGTTATAATTTACCATCGCGTGACCTGCAAAAAATATGAGACATATGAATACGAGACTGCAGAAAACCGACCGGCTTCGACCGACTGCTGATTGACGGTGCATCTCTAGTTGTTGTGGGAAGCCAAAATCCTGATCGCGATTAATATTCCACTAATTGTGCAGCCCTACTCCAAATGACATCAAAATCTCAAGGCAGCTCCTGTATCCGGGATATTATTGCTTCACTTTCGTACAGTGAGAGAAAGTGGAGATGCGTTGTCCATATTATAAAGTCTATGAGGATGGATAATTTAGACCAAACAAAGTGTGTTTATTTCCCAATTGTAGCGAGGCTGCAAGAATTTATTTGCACAATTATGATCGCTATAATAACCTCGATGTAAAGTGTTCTCACGTCCCTATATTTCCATATTATTCAGTCTGATGTTGCATATCATCAAATATTTAGACTGATCCACCCAAGCCGCAAGAATGTCAACTCCGTTTGCCAGCGGTATCTGGCAGCAAAGGGACCAGAAATAATATGGAAGCAACTTCTATAGGGCTTTATAGAAAATAAATGTCATTGGGTAAATCAAATATAAGCTGCGTTGGAGAGAGAGTGTGTACTTGTGTCGTGTTCTGCCGGAATATGTCTAAGCTGATGTTAGGCTTCGGCGCGCGCTGTGACATGATTTTTCTCCTGTTTGGAGACAGAACAGCCCATATCGGGGTGACTGTGAGACTGGAGGATCTGCGGCTGCATGTGGAAACGGGGCTGACAGTGTGTGTCAGGCTGTCAGCCCAATTCAACTGTTAGGAGGCGTGTTGTACAGCCAGGGCTGCACGCAAAATAAAGAATGAATGAGTGAAAGCAAGTAGTCAAGTGTGTTCTGCATGTTTAGATATAACAAAACAAAACACAGGTCCACAACTAGGGCTGCACATTAATCCAATATTAATCGCAATCACGATTTTGGCTTCCCACAATTAAATGAACATGATCGACTGCAATACTGACGTATTAATATGCGTGCTCCGCTCATAGAAAACTCTGCTGCATAAATCAAGCGCTTTCTGAACTAATAGCTAGAGATGCACCGTCAGTTTAACTTCCTAACACTAGCTCTAAGCAGCTTATAGTATAGACTTACAACCACTAATGCCAAGATTTTTTTTAATCAAAGCAATTATTAAAATAAAAATACAAAAATGTATTTCCTAATCATTTGAATTGTGGGTTTTTATGCAAATAACCACTAGAGATGACATTAATAAAGTAAAGGGATAACATTTCGAATTTTTGACGGTTGGAAGTGAAAGTAGCGCTCTGTTTTTTTAAATGTGAAATTGCAATAAAAATATTTTGTCCTTAAAATCTATGAATAATCATGATAATAATTACGATCTCAATATTTATCAGAATACTCGTGACTATCATTTTGGCCATAATCGTGCAGCCCTACCCACAACTACATTTTATCTATCTGACACCATGACTCCTTCAGGGGTAAAAGGTCATTCAGATCTATTGATAATCCTTATCAATATCATATTGACATCAAAGTTGCAGCTTTATAACAGATTTCCCATCAGCCACAGCTGGCAATAGTTGTTGCCCTCCATTGAAAATTGGGAGGATGTAACGTCTCTGACAACCAGACCGAAGAGAACTGTGTCAAAAAGTGTCAGATATGGCTTCTGGAGAGGCGAACACACATTCGTCTTGGCAATCCTGTCCAGATTTACACTGGTATCTCCCCCACAGCTGTCCATCACGCTGTCTCTCCTGGGAGTCCATCTGTCCCTCACCGGCTATCACAGGTCTGCTCTTGTCCACTCTGAATACAGTGCCTTTACTGTCCAGCTTCTTGCATATATCAACAGGGTTTGAGTTATCTGCGCGGCCAAGATTGAGTCCAGTCCGCCGGCAAATTGAGGAAGTTAGATTTTATCTTTGAACTGCTCGCATTCAGTCAAAGTAATGGCTGCTGATAAGAGCACATTCTGTGCCAAACATTAGTACCAATGAAGACACTGTACCACATTTCTCTTCCAATCTTCGGAAGGGACAACTTGGGGGTATTTAAAGGTCCATCTGCGTTCTCTTCTGTTTTTTTCAAATGGAAATGCCCACTCAGCCGTTAGCAAAAAGCAGTGATGCATGTTACCAAAATAAGCTAATCAATAAGGTTATGAATAATGTAAATGCTAACACTAGCTGAGTCAAAGTTAGCTGTGCTAAGTTTGGAAATAACTGAAGGGGTTAGTTTGGATTTTTTTAAGTGAGGTTGTATGTATATTCCCATGTTCTGCGCAGGTAAAATTACTGCTTTTGTGAATGTAGTCTGGTGGCTTTAAAGAGAGGGATATAACGGCGTCAGTTCCCTGTCGGAAACAGCTTTTCACCGCTTTACCTTGCCGCCAGACAGCCCTTTCCGACGGGGAACTGAAGCCGTTATCTCGCTGTCTTCAAAGCCACCAGACTACATTCGCAAAAACAGTCATTTTACCTCGCAGAACACGGGAGTTGCTGGTTGCTGGTCTACAGCTGCCTTGAGCAATTAGTTTGTGTTATTGTGTGCAGCTTTAGCCGTGATGTCTAGCTCTCCTTTTCATGGCGATGTGTGAAACCCTAAGTGTTTACATGCTTTACTGTATGTGTAGTGTTTACCACTCTGGATTTAAAATGTGAGGGTGCAGGTCGTATCCATGTGGACCGTCCGCCGTTTTCTACTTTATTGTTTCGGCTGCTGTTTGTTTTGGTTGAAGGATATGGAACGGATATGACGTTACGTTACTCAGACTACAACAATAAAAGCAGTAACTTCCTTCTACCTCTGCATAGACTCAAATGAAGCAAATATATTGATTCTGGCATTAATAAATCAATTTTGAAATCGTAATAAAAGAAAAATCGCGATACATACGTGAATAGGAAAATCAATTTTTTTTCCTCCACCTCTACTGTTGGGGTTTATTTCACAACAATGGCCGGCTCGCTGTACTTTATCCCTTACATATCTTTATAGTTGTTTGCTGCTATATTAATGCTCTGGATATTGTATAGAGCACCTTTTAATGCCTCATACATTTTGCCATACAGTGGATGAGACTGCCCAAAACAAAGTTCCATCAAATAAAGCAAGCAGAGTGCGAGCGCACAGTCTCAAACACCAGCAAATACACCCATCCTCTGGGGAATGCCGAGAAACACCCCCATAACAAACAGTAACATTACTATGTGCTTTCCACCCCATTAATAAACACCTCACACATGCTGTTGCCCTTTTTAATGGTAAAAGACATGGTGCCGATACACAATACGTGCTATCTATTCATATTTATGGCGACATTATAGTAGATTTTTGTTTATTTTTGTACAATGTATTATTCCAAATAGATTTTGTGTTTGTCTTTGAATCTAAATGTTAAGCTTAACAACAGGACTAGTGACTGAAAATGATGTGATGTATTTCAATACGGACTGCTACGGGAAAAAAATAAATCACCAAGATATTTTTTAGCCATATTACCCAGCCGCACAGATGTCATTATACATTATGTACATAATCAATTGTGCTTGTAAATCTTTACAACAAGCCTTAGTCTATTTGAACAGCTATGTGAGGTGCATATAAGCACAAAACATATTTGCACAAGGATAGAATGACTAAAGAAACATCACATGTTGCAGAAGAGGATTTGAACATGATCCAATAGTGTGGAAGGACACGAGCGAGTGGTGATCCATGACTGCGTGTTGAACTGTGGCATGCTGTCGTT
This sequence comes from Sebastes umbrosus, assembly GCF_015220745.1. Taxonomy (NCBI): domain Eukaryota; kingdom Metazoa; phylum Chordata; class Actinopteri; order Perciformes; family Sebastidae; genus Sebastes; species Sebastes umbrosus. Next base: position 5,448,425 of record NC_051288.1, read on the forward strand.
TTAATTTGTCAGGGCTGGTCCTGGCCAACAGGTTAGAGCAGGACAGCCAGCAGATGCCACAGTGTGGCCTGCCTTTATATCAAATACCGACTACACCTACCACAGCAAATTATGGTGGGTACCATAAGCTGATCTGTTAACGGAGTTTGGATACAAAGACTCACACAGTACATTCAACTTTAACATGTAGGAACAAAGAAATCAATGGCTTGAATGTTTGAGCCCCGACAGAAAAAGTACTGTGTGTGGATGTGCGGTAGTGTTCGTTACAGAACCGACTGTCAACGTAAATGCAGGTTTCTAAACCAACTGTGTGTGAAGGAGAGATGGTCAGCGTTGAGTGACTTGCAGCAGGAAGAGGAGAGGAGAAATGGCAGAGCGTTTTGTTTTATTTCATTTTACAAACCTAACGTTGCATAACATTACGTTACTGCATCGCTCCAAAATGACTCATTTTACTAGAGGTGTGAAGTCAGTACGCGAACGCACTTTGGAGAGAGAAAGACAGACAGACAGACAGACAGACAGCAGCAGTAGATGATGGAGAGGTAAACAGTGCACGCACTACACTGCATTAACTGTATCTGAAAATTGTGTGCATGTGAGTGAAAAGGAAACCCTTTTAATATTTCAATAAACTAATATTAACCTACAGAGATGGAAGAAAAACGCAGATCTCTACTTACTTACGTAAAATACTATTGCATCAAAATATTCGGCTACTTGAGTAAAAGTATTAACATTTTACCAAAAGTAAAAGTCCTGTTTATGCAGAATAATATATATTATATTATTGTATATAATATATATTATATATATAATAATAATATATATAACTGCTGGGTAGTTTATTGATTAAACTATCCAGCAGTACATAAAATCATTTAAATGAGCTCTGCATTTACCAGCTGCAACATTAAAGTGATGAACACTTTAATGATTTTATATACTGCTGGGTAGTTTAATCAATAATAATACATCCGCATTTATTAGTTCATTATATTTTGTATTAATAACCTGAATCTGCAAAGTAACTAAAGTTATTACATTTATTTAACTTTGTTGTTTAAGACGTAATCGGATTAGTATCGGCAGATACTCAAGGTTGCAGTATCGGTAAAAGTGGTATCGAGCCATCTCTACCCAAAATCCCTCAGTACCAACCAACAGGACCTCCAGATATGAACGTGGGCTCGTCATGTGTTAGCCAGGACCTTTCCAGCTACTTTCCCCTTTTGGTGCAGGAATCAGATTTCTTAGTGCTTTTTGGCTGACCACTGCTATTCCCTTGGCAGGTTGTTAAGAAAACCTCGCTAGCAATGTGCAGTGCAGTCTGGGAGCTGCATCACCCAAATGTGACTACAGCAACATGTTAGGTAGATAGTATAACCAAGATGCATTCACCAGACACACAAGTCTGCAGCCTGTCACAATCTCAGCCAAACCTACCTTTAGATCAGACAATTCTAATAACCCAGATCAAGAAATTAACATCACTGATAATCTCCACATTGGATCCCCCTGGCTTAATAAGCGATTTTGCTTCACCGTTAAGATAGATACATGTTTACCATTTGATTGCTGTAACAAAAAGAAACCAAATTGTCCCATTGTGCAAAAATTGCAAAGGAAGAATATTAACATTCACCTTTTCAATTTTGCAGGTCAGTGAGGCATCATATCATCACATAAAAAAACACATAAACAGACAGATTGCAGCCTTGCATGCAGCCAAATATTGATATCCCATACTGCCCAGGGGTTGTTATTGAATTAACACAGATGCTGCTACAGTAATAATAACCAGTGTAAACCTACCTATAGCTCAGTTTACAGTGCAGGAATTGAGTTTAGCCAGCTTCCAAACGAATATAAACATGTGTGAGAGCATATAACAGCAGTGAATATCATTTGATTGCTGTAACAAAGAGAAACCAAACTGTCTCATTGTGCAATTTGCAAAAGGAAGAATATTAACATTCACCTCTCAATTTGCAGGTCAGTGAGGCATCATATAATTATCATATAAAAAACACATAAACAGACAGATTGCAGCCTTGCATGCAGCCAAATATTGATATCCCATACTGCCCAGGGTTATTATTGAATTAACACAGATGCTGCTACAGTATAATAACCAGTGTAAACCTACCTATGCTCAGTTTACAGTGCAGGAATTGAGTTTGCCCACCTTCCAAGCGAATAGAAACATGTGTGAGAGCATATAACAGCAGTAAACTGGTGTGAGCTTAAAACAGGGTGTATTCAAAGGCGTCGATCAGTGATTTCTGTTTACACGGAGGATGTTTTCGTGTTTAAGGGACCACAGACTGGAGGTCACAGCGGGTTTACTTGAACCTTTCACTAGTTCCACGTCTTGTAACAAACTGCACACCCGGGTTACAGTTTACAGTGTATGAGCAGTGGTAGTGTGTGTGCAGCACTGACACGGAGAGGTTAGCGTTACAGTAGTGTAGCCACTCAGTCTGGTTGCCTGGTACCAGTCAGCTAGGCCAGACCTGTACCAACACCGTGTTTAATGTACTAGCACCTCTTTACAGTAACGTGTGTGACCCCAATGTGTCTGTTCCCAACCCACAAGTGTTGACAACAACAATACAAACACATTTCATAGGTAGAAAACCTCCATATGTGTATCTCACCCCTCTCTCCGGTTGAATCCGACACTGTCGACCCGCAGTAGTCGCTCCGCTGCCTGCTGGAGACACAAACCAACCAGGACGGTTTCTTCTTTCTGGAGATAAAAACAGCCTCTTTAATCCCTTTATTTCCTCCGGATACGCTCCTCGTTTGCTCTTCACACTAGCAGGCTGGGGTCATCGCAACATACATGTGTAGCTTCTACGTAACCTAATCGTTGTGCTTCCGTGACACAAGCAGTTTCTGCCATTTCATAGCAGCGTCGTCTGAAGCGTCGAAGCCTGGCGATGTTTCCTCCGCTGCACAATGAGCAGACCGGGGGGACGTTCAAGACCGCCTGCGCGTTCCCGGCAGCCTGCTACTGGGAGGCGGAAGCGACGATTTTTTGCAACGTTTTGAAATGACGCCGTATACAGCGTGAAGATGTTATTTCACATATATTTATTTGGGTATTTTTAGAAAAATCCTTTAAAATAATACAATACATACATAGTATGTACAAAAATACACGTATACAAATGTTATTTAAAGGTCCCATATTATAAAGAAGTGAGATTTTCATGTTTTTTTTATTATAAAGCAGGCTTAAGTCCTATATAAATACTGTGAAAGTATCTAAACACTCAATCCACAGGGAAATACACACAGCCCGTATTCAGAAACTCTGCATTTGAAACAAGCTGTCAGGATTTCTGTCCATTTGTGATGTCACGAATATACAATATTTAGACCCTTGACACAATTTAAACTTAAACATTCTAAATGTGTCCCAGTTTATTTCCTGTGGCAGTGTACGTGAATGTCTTCAGCTGACAGGAAGTACACATGGACCCAAGCTGTGGCCTAGCAACGCAATTCTGTTGCAAATCCGTTGCAATTCAGTCAAAATGCGCTACAACGGAGCGTTTCTGACAGAGGGTAAATACAGGCATATTCAGGCTGAACATATGAGGAAAATAAAGTTTTTTTTGAACATTACAGCATGTAAACATGTTCTAGTAGAAACACAAAATACAAGTATGAACCTAAAAATTAGCATAATATGGGACCTTTAAAAGAGTTTGCAACGAGTTTGCAACTAGATAGCATTTAAACGGCCAGTGTGTACGATTTGGGGGATCTATTGGCAGAAATGTAATAAGTGGCCAATCAGGTACTAATGGAAAGTGGGACAATTAATGTGTCAGTTGTGGTCGAAACATCAGATTAACACAGTCCTTTGCTGCCCCATCTGCCGTCAGCTTGCCCTGCAAATCCAATTATGTTCTTATGTCCCCCAGTCTAAAAATAGTTGAAAATGAAGCAAAACGCTGAAGCAACACGTCATTAGTTGAGAGACCGTGGCAAACGATGTTACGGAGCTGATGTGTCCGCTGTGTGGAGACGATGGAGATGGTGTGACAAGCTGCCATGACGGACAGTAGCACTCGGCCGAGGGAAAGGAGGGTGGAATGGCAGCAGGGGGATGCATAGGAGGAAGAAGGATTAGGTTCAGAGTGGCGAATGTCTGAAGGAACTTAAAGAGGAATATTTTCAGATACCGGATGAAATAAGGTATGCAAAACCAAGTTATGTTTTTAGTCTGTTACTCAACAAACCACCTGTAGGCCTTTAAATGTTTGTTTGCAGACACAGGCAGTGCTGGCTGGGGCATGAAGTACAGGGTTCTTTATATGTGCTGCTGCTGCTGCAACAACACAATTTCCATCTGGGATGTAGAAAATTGACTGAAACTCAATGAGACTATGGGTGCACCTGTGCAAAGCAGCGAACCATTTACTCACACAGAGTAAGTTAGAAGCTGAGAAGTGCACAGCCAGAGTCTCTGGATAAATCAAGGGAACAAACAACACAAAGTAAACCTGGTCAATAACACTAAAAAATCATTATTTGTTAAAATAAGCTGTTATACTTTGGTATAATCACTGTATTACATACATCAATTTATTTATATTCCCACTAATTTGATTGTATGTGGTAAAAATTTATAAATAATAGGGCTGTCAAAGTTATCGCGTTAATAATGCTAATTTGTTTTAATGCCACTAAATTCTTTAACACATTAACGGAACTAGCGATTTTTAATTAACCTCTTAGCCGCCAATCTTTTAGAGCTTGTAGCGGGCTCATATGATCATCATATGAAACTAGAAAACTTAGGTATTCATTGGTACCAACCATGTCATACTAGCTTCTCGCGAAGGAGGTTAAATAACGCTCCAAATTTCGTCGAGGAAAAACTGGCATGTCCAGGGGTCCCTTGACCTCTGACCTCAAGATGTGTGAATGACAATGGGTTCTATGGGTACCCACGAGTCTTCCCTTTACAAACATGCCCACTTTATGATAATCACATGCAGGTTTGGGGCAAGTCATAGTCAAGTCAGCACACTGACGCACTGACAGCTGTTGTTGTCTGTTGGGCTGCAGTTTGCCATGTTATGATTTGAGCAGTTTTTTTATGCTAAATGCAGTACCTGTGAGGGTTTCTGGACAATATTCTTCTTTGTGTTGTGTTGTTAAATGATTTCCAATAATAAATATATACATACATTTTCATAAAGCAGCATATTTGCCCACTCCCATGTTGATAAGAGTATTAAATACTTGACAAATCTCCCTTTAAGGTACATTTTGAACAAAAGAATGATTGTTTTGCGATTAATGGCGATTAAATATTTGAATCCATTGACCGCTCATAAATAAAACCAAATAATGGTCATTTTTCACACAAGACATGTTGACATGTCACAGTAGCAAAAGCACAGGTGTAAATGATCAAATGAATGCTGGCTGAATTCCACTTAGCTGCTTCAGTTTCAGGGTCCTGGTATTGTGCACGACTTACTGGCACACTTGAATAGAACAGAGCCGTCTTTAATGTTACTACTGTAGTATCACATGTGTGTTTCCGGCTATGACGAGTCATTACGTCTGCTGTGAAAAAGTCCTCCGCTGATTATTGCCGACACTTGATCCCAGGTTGTCTTGGGTGATTCTAAAGTACAGATAACCGGATTAGCGGAGCAAAGTTAAAGCAGTACATTCAATTAAATTAAAATAAATTAAAGCAAATTAAAGAAGTAAAGTCATCTTGGCGGAAAGCAATGAACTGTTTCCCTCCTCTTTTCTTCTAATATATATAATAGAAAGAATAAGATGCTTATAATAAGACGCCTTCTGGAGGCAACATCCGGACGTTAATCTGATTGTCAGATAAAATTTATGAAAACTCAGGTTATGGAGTTACCGAGAACCATGCTAAAGCCTCTGAGTGTTATGTTAATCTGTTTGCTCTTCTTCCTGTTTTGTCACAAAAAGCGATCCTACTGTACCGGCTTGACTAAATTGGTACAAGGTGATATATTGCGTTTTTCACAAGCTTTGAAAATAAAAACTGCACTTATTAATCCGGTAAACCAAAAATGAACCAATGTTGAAGCATTCTGCATGTCTGCTAGTTTTTTTTTTAATGGTAAAGTAGATGTGGTCCGTAGAAATTGCTTTATTTTCATGGAGAAAGCATGGAAGCCATAAAGTGTTGGATTTGTTTCCAATTAGATCTAATTCCACTAAACTCTAAGCTTGTCTGTCTCGAACTCCGACCTCTGACCTCTAAACGTTCACTGCGTCGGGCGTACTTAGTAGTGGGATTCTAGCCCATGAGGACATTCAGCCTGTTTGTTAAAGGGGACCTATTGTGCTTATTTTCAGGTTCATACTTGTATTTGAGGTTTCTACTAAAACATGTTTACATCGAAAAAAACGCTTTATTTTTCTCATAACGGCTGTGCTGCAGCACCTCTTTCAGCCTCTGTCTGAAACGCTCTGTTTGAGCTCCGGCCCCGCCCCCTCAAAAAAGCCCAGTCTGCTCTAATTGGTCAGCTGGCCCACTGTTATGATTAGTCAACCGAACCAAACTCTTTGAACTCCGCTCCAGCTCCGCTCTAACTAGCTGTGTTTGAGGGCGTGCCAAACTAGCCGCTAGGCAAAATGTGTTACCTGGTGACATCACTAAGCTACAGAAGAAAAGGCAGGACTTCAAGCGAGGCGTTTCAGGCAGTTCAGGAGCAGTGTTTCTATGGGGGAGAGTAACTCCCTTTGGCGTGGACTTTGTAACTTCGCAGACCTTTGACATGAACAAAAAAATAAATAACACACTAAAGGAAAGGGGAAAAGCACAAAAGCATAATAGGTCCCCTTTAAGAAAAGACACGATTCCTCCTGTAATGTACCATGTCGTGGTATACAACAGTGTTATCAGGTATTATTGATTTAAAACACTATTTTTAATGTAGATCAATAGTGCAACTAATGTACAATACAGGAACACATACCTTTTCCCCCCACACATAATACAGCAGTACAGTCTATCGACCTGAAGCGTTGAGTGTGTGTCTCCCAGCAGGATGGGTACATTTGTGACCCTGGCGGAAGTGTTGGAGGCCCGGGGTTCAAAACTGGACGAGGATGAGGTCTGGTGTCTTTTGCTCGCCACCACTGAGGCCTTACTGGACATTTCCAAAAAAGGTAACCACTCATCAGTTCCCATTTCCTCCCAATTCCACTTGTTTCAGCGCACAGGGCTCTTTTCTCAGGCAGCATTCAAGAGCATCCAAACAGACTAAGTTTGTGCTCAACCAAATAGTTGCAAGAGAAAGAAAGAGAAACCAGTTTTGTGTTCTGCTCTCGGTTTAGGTTCAGGCAACATGTGCAACGTGCTGAGCCCAGGCTCGGTGCTGCTGTCAGCCAACGGGAGTCTGGCCTTCAAGAGCTGTGCCCGATACGAAGACGTGGCCTCCTTCACAGCGCCAGAGATCCAGCAGGGTCACGCTGCCTCCACCAGGACTGCAGTCGAAAAGGTTGGCAAACTTGTGAGGACATCTGCTATAAAATATCATGATGTAGACAAGTGGTTCTAAAC